>NC_066619.1:257488594-258121279 GCF_025201925.1 Gopherus flavomarginatus | reverse complement strand
ATCTTATTATTTAGACTTCTAGCATTTGTGTACAAGCACTTTAAAAACTTGTCCCTGTTTATTTGTCTGCCCTTTTCTGATGTGCCAGATTCTTTTTTATGTGACTGTTTATCATCTGATCTGGCCCTTACATTATCCTCTTCTGTCCTCTGTTCCTGACTATAACCTGGAGATTCCCTATCATCAGACTCTCCCCTAAGAGAAGTCTGTGTCCAGTCCACATGCTCCTCTGCAGCAGTTGGCTTTCCCCCATCTCCTAGTTTAAAAACTGCTCTACAACCTTTTAAATGTTTAGTGCCAGCAGTCTGCTTCCACTTTGGTTTAGGGAGGGGGATTCAGTGTCCCTGGGTGTTACTGGTTTAACGAGGTGAGGGGAGAGGGAGTTTGTTGTTACAAAGGACCGGAGAGGGAACTTGGGACCTCGGCCGATGACCTGGAGGATGGAGACCCCAGCGACTGGTGACCTGGTGACCTGGAGATACAGATCAGGAGTCACAGCCAGTTCTGGTGAGTGGGAGGACAATGGGCTGCGAAGAGAGGACCCCAGTGACCTGACCAGCTGGTTCCAGCCAGAGGATGGCTGAGAGGAGAGGAGACCCAGGCATCCCTGTTTTATGACGCTGTTTACCTGGAGAGAAGACAATGGACAGAGGCGGGGCTTGGGGCCGAGGATATCGCAGGCCCAATTGGGAAGCAGGGGGGTTCGGGGCTGCAGAGGGTGAGCAAATAGAGCCCACCTGGATGCAGGGGGACTGGGATATGCTGTGCTGAGGGAAGCCAGGCTTGAGGCCCTGAGAGTTTCCTGTGCTGTGTTCAACTCTCAATACACCCTCCTGTTTTATGCTGGCTGAGAGTCACTCCGGTCTAGAGAACAGGGTTGCATCAGGCCTCGGGGGGTGAGGAGGCCTCGGGGGTCCAGAGCGCATGGACTCCTTGAGGGGGACCACGGTAGAGGTGGATGTGCTAAGGCTCAGAGAGGTGCAGCTCCAGGAGGTGGAGGAGCCTGACCCTGAGAGAGAGTGGACCCCCGAGAGGAGCTGTCTCACTGAAAGGGTCACCCCCCACGGACTGCATGGGGCCACAAGTGGGCATGATCTGTGAGTCGGTGACAGTTTGCAGATAACACTAAACTGGGAGGAGTGGTAGATATGCTGGAGGGTAGGGTTAGGATACAAAGGGACCTAGACAAATTAGAGGATTGGGCCAAAAGAAATCTGATGAGGTTCAACAAGGACAAGTGCAGAGTCCTGCACTTAGGATGGAAGAATCCTATGCACTGCTACAGTTTAGGGACCGAATGGCTAGGCAGCAGTTCTGCAGAAAACGACCTAGTGATTACAGTGGACGAGAAGCTGGATATGAGTCAACAGTATGCCCTTGTTGCCAAGAAGGTTAACGGCATTATGGGCTGTATAAGTAGGGGCATTGCCAGCAGATCAAGGGACGTGATGATTCCCTTCTATTCAATATTGGTGAGGCCTCATCTGGAGTACTGTGTCTAGTTTTGGACCCCACACTACATGAAGGATGTGGAAAAATTGGAAATAGTCCAGCGGAGGGCAACAAAAATGATTAGAGGGCTGAAGCACATGTCTTATGAGGAGAGGCTGAGGGAATTGGGATTGTTTAGTCTGCAGAAGAGAAGAATGAAGGGGGATTTGATAGCTGCTTTCAACTACCTGAAAGGGGGTTCCAAAGAGGATGGATCTAAACTGTTCTCAGTGGTACTAGATGATAGAACAAGGAGTAATGGTCTCAAGTTGCAGTGGCATAGGTTTAGGTTGGACATTAGGAAAAACTTTTTACTAGGGGGGTGGTGAAGCATTGGAATGTGTTACCTAGGGAGATGGTGGAGTCTCCTTCCTTAGAGGTTTTTAAGGTCAGGCTTGCCAAATCCCTGTCTGGGATGATTTAGTTGGGGATTGGTCCTGCTCTGAGCAGGGAGTTGGACTAGATGACTCCTGAGGTCCCTTCCAACCCTGATATTCTATGATTCTACATCTTACTTCATATTCTTAACCAGCTGTTCAGTCTCTGGATTTAATTGTGGGTGTTCAATTGGTACTGGTATCATTTCTAAGAAAGCTGCTTTTGCTTGTTTCCTTTTTCTCCTTTTAGTTTTCTAATCTCTTAAGGCCATAACTGTCAATTATACCAGTTAACTCCAATTTGAACTACTGGTTTCCCGCACTGGAAGCATAGGACCCTTCCTTAATATCTTTTTTTTTTTTCTGCTCTGCTCATGTCATTCTTGGTCTCAATCAACACCAGTGCGTTTCTCTCAATTTCTCCTGCAGACTTGCAGTGTCAGATACAGCTTTCACTTGCTCATAGTTGGCAGAAATTCTGACTAATTTATCTGTGGCACATACTGTACCTTCTTTTTCTCAGGATAAACTCTATGTCTCACAGAATTTCTATTGGAATCTTTAATTGATTCTCTTCCAAAGTAGCTATTCTTTATGGTGTCAATGCCAAAACAAAACAAAACAAAACCTCACTGTAATATAAACAAAGTGGAATAGCATCATATTTATGTCAAAGATAATACATGATTGTCAAAGGTGACCTTCCAGATACAGTTTTGCTGCTCACAATTCAAAAACAAGAAATCTTCAGAAAAGAAAATCAAGGAACACTCAATGAAGTGTTTGGAGAAAGTTCATATCTCATTCAGCTAGAACTTTGGCACCAAAAGCAAACACTGGGGAAGTCTGACTTTTTGCTGCACTTATTTTTTTTTAATGGCAGTTTTGTAAGCGTGTGCATAATGTTATCAGCTTTGCCTGTTACTTTAGGGTATGTTCATTTATTAGGGTTACTCTTCAGGGGATGTTCTTTACTTCTATTAATGTACTGCTTGTGTCACTTGTGTTCTCATACAGAGCTCTACTTCTCCCTGCTGCAAGTTTCCTTCCAGTGGAGCTACCCTGAGGGATCTAGGTTCCCCAAGGCTGGCTTCTTTCAGCCCCAGACTCAGATGAACACACACACACTTTAGTAGAGTGTGTCTGAGAGAACCAGGTTAATCAGCACTCCCAAGCTGACCCCTTATATTTCCCTGGACTCAGTGGGCTGGGTCGAGCAGTACTTCCAAGCTATCAAACTCATATGTCCCAGGTTCAACATGTCCGTATCCCCACTTTCACGTTACAATTGTTCTGGTAGTAACCCACTTGAGGAGCAAATCCCAAGGATTTTTGGGCCATGCGGGGATCTTTTAGCTTAGGTCTGAGGAGAGTTGTTGCAGAGCAAATGAGGACACCAAAAAACACCCATGAGAGGGGGAGGAAGGGAGGGAGAGAGATAGCAGCAACAGCTTAATCATGAAAGTTATTTATTGCCAAGTAATAACCATAGGGGAGCCAAACAAACAAAACAGTTATAATATTACACCTAAGTTAAACCTAATTATAAAAGTCAGGTTTAGAAAACTATAACTGATCACACAAGTCAGGGTCAGAAAGTGATCGAGAGAGATTCTCACCACTCCGTGAAGCTTGAATCAATTGGGGATCCCAGGTGGTAGCGGTAGCTGAGGGTCCGGAGTGCTGGAGACAGGCAAAGCCCTCAGCACGATCAGTCAGGAGAAGATGAAGTCCTAGTGGAATTGATGCAGATTTTGGATCCAGGCATCAGAACACTTACTTAAGCATGGGGAGGGTTTTTTGTAGAGAAACAACAATGGTTCGAGGATGAACACTAGATTTGTTTATGTGTAAACTGATGGCTCAAGGGCATATACCAAAGTTGTTTTGTTCAGGCTAGACAATGGGAGCTGATCATTCCTGGCTATTGGTGGTGTTCCTTGGAGGAAGCTCACATGCAATTTGGGAGCTTTGCTATTTTGCATACCAAAAAGGATTTATTACTAGAATTGCTCTGACAACAACTGAGCTGGGAGTGTGCAGGTGTGGGTTCATTAACATCTGGAGCAGAGATCCCCCATCATGCAGTGCTTCCCTGCTTTCCTGGTCCCAGAGTTCTGTGTTGTTCTTGTCTTGGAATCTGTGTTCTCCATTCTGAATGCTAATGGAGATGCCTCCTTGTCTCATCTTAGATGCAAATGAGGCTAGGGGAGTTTCCTTAATCCTGTCGTCCTTATTCCAAGGATTGAGGTGTGTCTCCTGACTTTTCATTGCTTTTTGTAAGTTTTTCTTCTGATCGGTTTTGGTTCAAGCAGAGGCTGGTGGGGGGGGGGTGTCTTTTGTGAGTTGGACAGGCTGGGAACTGTGCCCTGGTTGCCCAAGAACACAGAGCTGCTAGGTAACAGCAATGTGTAAAGCATTTTGAAAGTTTTATGTATAAAAATTAAAAGACCACAACTTGATAACAGGTATCAAAAAAACCACAAAACAAACCCAGAGCTGTGAAATTTACAGATCTTGGCTTCATTGAAACTGCAAAAGTTTGCACTAGAAAAAATGGTTTTTTTTGAGACAAATTATGATGATGATCCTCTTAGTCTCATTAAAAAGCAGCTTACTGCTCAATTAGACCTATAAGACCAGCTCCTCAGGCAATGTATATTGTCCTAGCTCCACTGCAGTCAATAGAGCTATAGGAGTTCACACTGAGGATCTGGCCCATTGACTTTGATAGAACTACTCATGGGTGTAGAATACTATCTGGGGTGAGAAATGGTCCCAGAATCTGATTTTTCATGCTTCAAGGTTTGTTCAGCAAAATCTGTTTTTTTCCACAGCTTTGCCTTCAGCCTGCTGACAAAGTAGCAGCAGCAATTTTCGTCAGTGCTGTAGTCTGTGTCCCACAGAAAACGTTCATTCTCTTGCCTCAATCTGTTTGAAAAGAAAAGGAGAGGAAAAGTCTTTTTCCTAATTGTTGGTCCTTTCTGCTTGGTGATTTCTCTTTGTTATAAAAAAGCAAATAAAGTAGCAATATGTTAGGAGAACTAATTTCTGATACTTTGGGATGGAGACTGATCTGAACTTTTAATTGAGCAAAGGGGCCTCTGTCTTCTAGTATCTTTCTCCACAGCACTCCACAACTTGGATTTTTGACTTTGATCAACACTCCAGTCTCCTATTGCAAATGTGTGTCATGAACTATTATTCTAAGGAAAAACAAAGTGGCTGCAGTTTCCAATTGTGTTGAAGGGACAGCTTTCTTTTTAACACCCTTCCTCCAAAAGCAACATAACTGCATTCTTACTTTAACTCGCTGGAGACACACACAAACATTCACTTACGACTAGCTTGAGGCCTTAGGCTCAGCTAAAGGCATTGGCTAGCTGAACAGCTTCAGAGTGCAATTATGCCCTCCACCCTCTTCTGCTTTGGTGGAGTGTTTTGAGGACTATTTTACTACAGCATTCTTCAGGGCACAATATATTTCCTTGTTTGTAGTGAGCCAGCTTCAGTAGCTGCTGTGTATATTATGGGGACAGAGCCATGGCTCTATCAATTCTTTGTCCCTTTCTGGCCATTTCCATATCACTTACTCCCAGGAAGAAATATGAGCCACGCAACCTCAGCTGTCTTCTCCCTGCCTCCTTGCTATCTCAGGAGCTATCACTGGAGCATGTCTAATGTAACTGTGCAGGGGAGCTAGCTTTCTCCCTGACAATGTTAGACAAGTCCTTAATCAAGCCCTTAGCTGAGAGTCCGGAAACAACAGTGGCTTTGGTCCATTTTTGTTAGAACTTTCTTCTAATGTATACATGGCCAATTGGTACCCATTTGTTCTTGTGCTAGCATTGTCATTTAGCTTAAATAGCTCTTCTCTCTCCTTCGCTTACCCCTCTGGCATATTTATAGAGAGCAATCATCTCCCCCTCTCAACCCTCATTTTACCAATGGCCAAACTCTTTTAATCTCCTCTGCTAAGACAGGCCCTCCATTCCCCATATCATCCTTGTAGCCCTTTTCTGTACCTGCTGCAGTCCCAGTTTGAATTCATCTTTCTTGAACACAGAACTGACCAGAATTGTACACAGTATTCCAGATGATATCTTAAGTGTCTTTTACAATAGTATCAATACTTCCCTATCTCACTTGACATATTTATTTCCCTTTTTTACAGCTGCTTTACATTGGTGTTTGGATCCAGGTTGGTCTCTTCCTTTGCTGTTACCAGATGATGAACCCGCAGTTTCTAGCGGGAATTCTTGTTGTTAGTCCCTAAGTGCATGACCTTGTACTTAGTACAATAAAATTTCATCCCATTTCTATCACTCCAATCCTCTAGGTCATCCAGTTCTTCCTGTACAATATTCTAATCTTCCTCCACCCACTAAGGTTTGGTTTGGTCACATTTATAGAAGAACCTGCCTAGTTTAAAAAAAAAAAATCACAGCCAAGAATTTCAGCTGTGACATGAGGTACCTTAATGGGGCCTGATTTTCAGAAGGTGGATGCTCAGCAAACCTTGGTAAGTTTTAAATGCATTTGATTTGTAATAGCAACAAAAGTATATTGTGATTGAACAGCCAATGTAATGAGAGAGCTTGTATGGAGAATTCCCTAGAACTACATTATAAGGAGTTGCACTAAAATATAATTGTAATTATATTACAACATACTTCACACTGTGCTGCATACATGAAAACCCCTTCCAAATGCTGTACACCAACTACCTTGAAGAAATTTGACTTGATCTGAAGTTATTCCTAGAGTTGCAGATGAGGGAATTGACAGCGATAAGAGGGGACTTCACAAACAGAAGGCTGCGGGAACAAAAGTTGCATTTTGGTAAGATCTAAAAAGATTTCCCCCAAGAAATATCCCATTATGCAGTAGCTAGCTGACTATTGCAATAAGTTACACCACGGATGCATTAGTAGGCTATGGGTGAATGCCTCAGGTGCACTATAAGAGATAAAGCTAAAGTCCATTTAGCCACCCAAGAAGCACAGCAACAACCATGTAATGTACACCTTCAAATGGCTCATTGCTATTGGTTTAAAATGTCAAGAATAGCTCTTACATTGATTCATGCCAGCTGAACTTCACTGATTTAAATTGGTAATAGCTGAGACTCTAGCCATGAATTAAAAAAAATATAAAATTATATTAAATTATATTTTAAAAACACTTAACTGTTACACTGGTTTCATGCTGGTGTGACCCCACTGAAATCAACAGAGTTCACCAATGGTGTAACAGAGTAGAGAATTTTGTCCTTATTTCATGGTTTAAAAAATATCAAACAGAAGCTTTCTGCAGCATATCATTCTGTTGGAGAATGTAATTCATGGAGGGAGAAAGATTAAAACAAAATGTAGGGAGAAAACTGTAAACACCAGGCCCTAATACACATCTGTGAAGCTGGGGGGAGGGAGAATACAATCCTGTCAAATCAAAATAGGAGCACATTTTGCATCCACTTTGCCCATGTAAATGACTATTTACATGGTGCAGGGCAACAGCATCCCATTTCTCCACAATTTTTACTGTATAGATTGTGAAATAAATACTCTGGGGTTTTTTTGTGTGGTGGTGTTGTTGAACCAATTTTCGGGTCTTATGAGTCTCTTCTCCCTTTTTCCATCCTCCCAGTAGTCACTTCATACTTCCTATTATGGAAACAAAACTAGGAACACTGACAATTACCGGATAATATAATAGGAAGGTGAATTGAAAGTGGCCAGAAAAAGTCAGCTTTAAATTGCTACTCCCAGCTTTCTCTTCCCACTGCAGATGTTCTTTGCTGCTGTCCTCTCTTACAGCATGAACCATAATGAGCTTTAAGAAATAGTTTTAAGTAAGCTATTCAAATAGGCTCAGTAGAACATGTGAAGTGGGCTTATATACACAAGAGAGAGGGTCCCCCTTCCGCTGACCACCGTCACCATCTAAAGCAGGTTTTTCAAATCAAGATTCATCTCCGGCTTTAACTTCTTACATTCAGGGGTCACTCTGACAGCTCATCAGCATGTGGCTGAGCATCACAGTGAGGTTATACAGGGAAGTGGCTGTTTCTGTTTGATGTCCCACTGCAGTAGTAAGAGCAATGGGAGATCCCACTCATGTTGCCAACATCAAGCATTCAAAGTCACCTCTCTAAAAATTATGAGATTGTCTTTAAAATCACAGTAAAAACAATACATTTTGAGTTCTTTTAATTTTCCATCGAGCCTCTAGGGTGCATTCAGGTCATGGTTTTTAAGTCTTTTCTCTGCAGCCATGAGGGCCTAGAAACTTACTTTAAAAAAAAAAGAAAAGCTAAGAGTCTCATGTATTCACATGACTCCAAGCGTTATGAGAGACAGCTTCCCACTCACAAAGGGAGATGCAGCTAGAACCTGCAGGGGCCTGAATTATGCAACATCTTGTATGACAGGCTATAGAATAGCTGGAGACAGGTCAGAAGGCAGATCACAGTGACAAAAGATAAGGAAGCAGTCAGAGCTGCAGTCCTGTTTGTAACATTTCAGATATATGAAATCAAGATCTGTTACTGTGAAGCCTCAGGGATTTCTGTGTCTTATTGACAGAATCAGAACATGGTGTGAGAGTGGGATTTACGCAATTTAAACTAGGCACTATTGAGGGCTCATTATCAGATACCTACAATAGAAGGAATCCTACCTGACCTTGCTAAAGCAGAGATATTTTCGGTGGTAGATGCAAAAGATGGATCCTAGTGAGTCCTATTAGATTAACAAAGCAGTTCTTACCACCTTCAGGACATCAGTAGGCAAATACAAATGGCTGAGAATACCATTTGGAATCAAACCGTTTGCAGAAGAATATCACTGCCACCAGCAAGATATCAAGAGGATTAGCATAATAGCTGATGACATTTTAGTGTATGGTGTGGTGATGCAATGGAAAAGGCAATATCAAATCACGATTGTAGTCTCACTAATCTCCTAGAAAGGGCCAGGGAGGTCAACCTAAAACAGAACAAGCAGAAGATGTGACTGCAACTCACTGAAGTATCTTACATGGGACACTTGCTGACCTCACAAGACCTTCACCCAGATCCAGAAAAGGTAAAAGTAATACAATAAATTCCCAAACCTTTTAATGCCAAGTCTCTGCAATGGTATTAGGATTTGTAAATTACCTGACCAAATTCCTCCCTTGTCTCTCAGACATATGTGATTTGAAACTCTTAGATGCTTATTAGGTATAGGTGCAATGTGGAACTGGCTACCCCGATATGACACAGTTTTTCAACTGCATTAAAGACTTGGTCACCATACACTCTGTGCTAAAACATGATGAAGTGAAAGAACAGTTACCATACAGCAGGATGCCAGTGAAACTGGACTTGGAGCAGTCCTCCTGCAAAACACACAACTGTTAGCCTTTGCATTAAGGTCCTTATTTCCCACAGAAAGATAATATGCTCAAAATGAAAAAGAGCATCTAGAAATTGTATTTGCTTGTAAAAAATTTGATCAGTACATATGAGGTCAAAAATCCATGCATATTGAAAGTGACTGCAAGCCACTTGAAGTCACTTTCAAGAAACCACTAACGGCTCCAAAATGCCTCCAACGTATGCTGTTAAGACTACAATGTTATCACCTATATATAGGGCTCTACCAAATTGACTGTGATAGGATGTTAGAAATTGTAAATGTCATGATTTCAGCTATTTTAAATCTGAAATTTCATGGTATTGTAATTGTAGGGGTCCTGACCCAAAAAGGAGTTGTGAGGGGGTCTCGCATGGTTATTGTAGGGTGGTTGTGATACTGCTACCTTTACTTCTGTGCTGCTGCTGGTGGCGGCACTGCCATCAGAGCTGAGCAGCTGGAGAGTGATGGCTGCTGGCCGGGAGCCCAGCTCTGAAGGCAGAGCTGCCACCAGCAGCTGTGCAGAAGTAAGGATGCATGGTATGATATTGTCACCTTTACTTCTGCACTGCTGCCTGCAAAGATGGGCCCTCAGTCAGCAGCTGCCACTGTTGGGCCACCCAGCTCTGAAGGCAGCAGCGCAGAAGTAAGGATGGTATGGTATGGTATGGTATTGCCACTCTTACTTCTGAGCTGCTGCTAGCAGGGCACTGCCTTCAGAGCTGGGCTCCCGGCCAACAGCTGCTGCTCTCCAGCTGCCAACCTCTGAAGGCAGCACACAAGTAAGGTTGGCAAACCATGACTCCCCTAAAGTAACTTGCAACCTTCAATTTGAGAAATGCTGGTTTCCACTGCAAAATCTATATAGTATAGGTAAAAGCACAAAAGACCAAATTTCATGGTGGGAGACCAGATTTCATGGTCCATGGCGCGTTTTTCATGGCTCTGAATTTGGTAGGACCCTACCTATGTGTATGCTATGAAAAAGGAACCAAAATGTATATAAACAGACTTCCCATCCAGAACACAAGAATCTGAAACACCTGAACAAAATGATGAAATCCTTTATTTAATTTAAACAAAATCCCCAAAGAAATAGGAATATAGCTGATTTAATTAACACTTTGTTTCCCAGCAAGGACTACAGAAAGTCTGCGAGCATATGCTACAGAATAAAAAGCTACAAATTCTGATACCTGTTATTTTAACAGGATGGCTGAACACATGTGAAGAGGCACCAGAGGCACTTGTGAATACTGGAACTATCGTGGTGAACTCAGTGTGCAGGAGAACATTACATTCAAAGGCAACCAAAAACTTGTGCCTAAGGTCTCTTTTCTTAAAGCCTTATCTTGAATACATCGCAGTCACTGTGGAATAGAAATGTGTCTACAAAAGCTAGGGACATAGCTCACAAGTTCACAAGCAAGGAATTTGCACACTTTGTCAAAGATTGCAGTCTCTCCCTACAACAGTCAGAATCAGATGTCAAAATTGCAAAAACTCTCTTAAAGAAAACCTTAAAGAACAAGGAAAACAGGTGGCAAGCCATTCTGGAGTGGAGAAATACCCTATGGAAGGCATGACCTGTGCAATGTCTAATGTCCAGACACCCACATCCATTGGCTGTAGATAACAATGTACTATTAAAACATGAAGCAATGGAAGGAGTCACAGGTCAAGTAGAGAAGAAGTGCAACAAAGTTTTAAAACCTACTATGACAGGCAGGCCAAAGGCCTTCCAGAGATACAATTGAGAGAACTAGTAAGAGTGTGAGTATTTCCTCAGGACAGATCCCTCACATGGAAAAGGGCAACATACCTGAAGCAGATAAATCCCTGCTCCTGTACTGTTGCAGTTGGTGGACATACATATTGCTGGAACTGTAAATTAATCCATCCAATACAATATCCTACAGCCAATGGAAACCCCATAGAGGGTGAAGAGGAACTGCAAAATCCTCCTTACAGTGATACATGCAATACAATGAATTCACTGCCTAACACACACACACACACTCTCCAGAGGTGGGACCAGTAGACCATACCATCCAACAACGTGAAGGGATAAGCAAAACTGAGACCAATGACAAGTTGAACACAGTAGCCTTTTCTGGTACCATGAGAAGTAGTCACACATGAAATCACATTAAACCACCTTCCATATACAAAGACTTTGACCTGACTGACTGGTAAACCATTGACCCTCCCAAACGATATCAGCTGTTGCATAAATTCTGTGAAGTACCATTTTAGTATTTATTGTTTTATTACAGAACCACTTCTTACTGTCCTAAACAAATAAGACTAAGAGGAGGTTACGAGACACAGCTTCCCACCCATGAGAAGGAGCTGCAGCTAGAACCTCCAAAGGCCCGAGCTGTGCGATATCCTGTATAATGGAATGTGGACTAGTCAGCATGGCTTGCAGCACTAGTCTGCAGTGCTCACTTGGAGGAGCCGTCAGAGGAGCACAATGACTGGATTTCTAATCAAACCCTATCTGGGGAGGAACTTTTAATTCTTTCCTCCCTGCCCCTTTACTCACCTGCACAGGGCCAGTCACAATAGCTGCTTATTTGTGTATGCAAAACTTTATGCTCTTGGTTTTACCCTTGGCTTCCCCTATTTGTGTACATAAGCCTATTTCATCTGTTCTACTGAGCCTATTTGAATAGCGTTCTCTAGTAACCTAAGTCACTCTCATACATGCCATAAGAGAAAACCACAACAAACAACTTCTAAAGTATGGCAAATTGATGTAGCCATCAGCCTCTGGAGTACTACTACAGGCTTTAACAGACATGTTACTAGGTTCCCATTGCACACTTTTACACATGCATAATATCTCCCATAATGGGAGCCTAGGAACATACTAACTGCTTTTTGTTCTCTTTTTTGGTCTCTAATCACACACAATCTGTGGATGGAGGGAATGGAATATTTTCCTGAATTATTTCCTCATTATTCAATGGTGACTAAGAGTCTTTTGTGTGCAAGTTGTAGTTCCCAGGACAGATTTGTATATTACTTGCCACTAACAGTGGTTTCCTGGAACACTACATAGTGACTCGTGTTTATGAAAACTGCCTCCAGGAACTGGTTTAAGAAGTAAGATTGTTTAATACCTGCACTGAGTTTCAGTGCAAATAAAGACAACGATACAGGGCATAATTCTCCTCCCATTTCCACTGATGTAAATCAGGAGTAGCTCCATTGATGCCTGTGGATTATATGAGTAAGAAACTGGTGGAAGCAAGAGGAGAATTACAGAACTCAGTTGTCCACTGTATCAGGGAGCTAGCTGAATAATTTCTTGTGAATATTCATTGCAAATTTTGCCATTTTTTTTCATAGAATAAATTGGGCCTGATTGTCAACAGGTGAAAATCACAATAGCCCTACTGAAATGGAGGAAATTTCTCTGATTTACTGAGAATCTGGCAAATATTTCCATTTTTCCACAAGCTCTACCTACTCCTATCAGCTAAACTTAGTAATAGCACTGTCTCAATTATATTCCTTTCCTAATCTCATCTCCAAATTTAATGTCTGTTTGTTGAAATATTTGCATCTTCTTGAGAGAGAGGCCACCCTCTCATATTCAGAAAAATGATCTGGACAAACTGAAGTATGATCTGAAGTAAATAGCATGAAATTCAATAAGGACAAATGCAAAGTACTCCATTTGGGAAGGAACAATCAGTTGCACACATACAAAATGGGAAATGACTGCCTAGGAATGAATACTGAAGAAAGATCTGTGGGTCATAGTGTATCACGAGCTAAATATGAGTCAACACTGTTGCAAAAAAAATGAACATCCCTCTGGGATATATTACCAGGAGTGTTGTAAGCAAGACACAAGAAGTAATTCTTCCACTCTACTCCGAGCTGATTAGGCCTCAGCTGGAGTATTGTGTCCAGTTCTGAGCACCACAGTTCAGGAAAGATGTGAACAAACTGGAGAAAGTCCAGAGAAGAGCAACAAAAGTGATTAAAGTTCTAGAAAACATGACCTATAAGGGAAGATTGAAAAAATTGGGTTTGTTTAGTCTGGAACAGAGAAGACTGAGAGGGGACGTAACAGTTTTCAAGTACATAAAAGGTTGTTACAACAAGGAGGGAGAAAAATTGTTCTTTTTAACCTCTGAGAATAGGACATGAAGCGATAGGCTTAAATTTCAGCAAGGCAGGTTTAGGTTGGACATTAGGAAAAAACTTCCTAACTGTTAGAGTGGTTAAGCATTGGAATAAATTGCCTAGGGAGGTTGTGGTGTCTCCATCATTAGAGATTTTTAAGAGCAGGTTAGATAAACACCTGTTGCTTAGCCCTGCCATCAGTGCAGGGGATTGGTCTAGATGACCTCTTGAGCTCCCTTCCAGTCCTATGATTCTATGAAATACAATGTAGTTAGATTATTATTAATTATTATTATAGGCAGAGGTGGTTGGGCCATCTATAGTCATGGTTGCCCGATACTTCCTATTGATTGCTGCACAACATAGCAATCATGGCTGGCAGACTGTTCTTGGAGACCACACAGCAGAAGAGAGCCTTAAGGGGGGATTTGAAGGAGTGTAGAGGTCTTACAGATCAGTTCAGGGAAGATATTCCATGCATAAGGAGCAGTGTGAAAGAAAGCATAGAGACCTCTGGTGGGATGGGGGGAAGCTGACAAATGGGAATTCAAGGATGCATCACTGGCAGCAGGGGCAACTCTAGCTTTTTTGCTGCCCCAGGCATGGCAGGCAGGCAGCCTTCAGTGGCTTGCCTGCAGGAGGTCCCCGGTCCTACAGATTTGGTGGCTTACCTGTGAGAGGTCCGGTGGTCCCACAGCTTTGGTGTACCCGCCACCGAATTGCCACCAAATCCGCGGGACCGGCAGACCTCCCATGGCTTGATAAATGGCATCCCCCATGGCTTGCCACCCCAGGCATGCACATGGAGCGCTGGTGCCTGGAGTTGCTGCTGACT
Organism: Gopherus flavomarginatus; assembly: GCF_025201925.1. Taxonomy (NCBI): domain Eukaryota; kingdom Metazoa; phylum Chordata; order Testudines; family Testudinidae; genus Gopherus; species Gopherus flavomarginatus. The sequence continues at coordinate 258,107,033 of NC_066619.1, read as the reverse complement.
GGCAAAGCATAGGATGAAGGTGGTAGATGCAATAAGGTAAGAGACAAAAGCAGATAATAGGATGGGGATAGAAATGCCTTGAAAGGGAATACAAGAAGCATGAATATGATGTAATAGAAAACACAGAGAGCGTGAAGGGGTTAAAAGAGGTAACATGATCAGAGCATCAAGACAGGAACATGATCCTAAAAGATGTTGTTGGAATGGACAGCTTCGATGTGATGTAGTGTCTGGAAGTCCAGAGAGAAGGAGGTTGCAGTAGTCAAGATTAGAGTTATGGTGGGTTGGACAGAAGGGAAAAGGTCAAATTTTAGCAAAACCGATGCACAGCAATGACTGATATTTATACTTGACAGTGGCTTTTATTCCAAGATGCCAAGTGATTCAAACTTTACAAAGTACATAAGCGAATCACTTCACCCATTACTGAGATGCAGCCAGTTCTGTGGTAGAAAACAGCACTCTTTAAACATAACACAAGAATAGTACATTATAGGCTGGAAAAGCCAGTCTTACCTTATGCAATGAAACTTTAGAGGAATATAGCTGGATGTTTGGCACTACTGAAAAATACACCAGTGAATTTTTAATAACCACAAATGATCAGAGGGTCTGATCTGAAAGATACTGATAGATTCTGTAAAGTACTTACCTCACCTTTTCTTTGTGTCCTAGATTTTTTACAGCTAAGACTCGTTAATTTATTCTAAATACTGTAATACTTACGTTGAACGCTTTCTTAATTTGACATCAGTTAGGAGAGGATATGTGTGTGCGTGTGTCTATATATATGTAATTAAAATCAAACACTTTTGAAACTGCCATCTATGCAAATAGTTTCCTTGATGTGCATCTTCTTACCTGTTGCTCAGTTTTATACCAGAAGGAAAGCTAAAGCTCAGATATAACCAAGCATACAGACAAATGCAATTCCATTGTTGTTCTTCCTGTAATATTTGCAGTGGATTTTAGTGCTTGTGTTTAGAATTAGTTAGGATCAGGCACAGGTAACAAACAGTCAAAATGTTTGTCTTTGTGCCCCTGGAGTGGCTTATCTACATAAGGGAATTGATTCTCTTCTCACATCTGAGTAGTCAGGAGTAACTTTAGTAAAGCCAATAGAGTTACATTGTAAGTGAGAAGAGAATTGGATCCAATATACTTATGAGTCTGCTATTACTTCAGCTAATGAACTTATTACTAGAGCTGAATGAAATCTGGAATTTCTGTCTGGTGAAAAATTCTGACAATTCAATATTTGTTTTCACCACAAATCACAGCAAAACCCTGAAATTTAATTATTTTTTCATGGAATAGGAGTTCCAAGGAAATTTTAATTGAAAATTTCAAAATGTTTCAGCATTTCTGAGGTTAACTTCCTACTCCCTGAGTCTTCCACCATTCTTTCAACTTCCATCTTCTCACTATTATAACAGGAAACATCCTTGATTGCCACCCTGAGGTAGAACAAACAAGGGGATGCCACGTGCAACTACACAGATCACAGATTCCTTGCAGTGACTCTGGTTAATATTCTTCCCCATATCTGTAGTTTAGGCTATTTCAGTGCTCAGTATGTTTCTGGAATTCTCACTGAAAATTGTCAACATTTCCCAAAATTAAAGGTTTTTTTTTTTTAAATGAAATTTCTTTGAAACATTTTGTGGTTTTTGACCTGCTATCAATCTGATTTGAAATTTTTCAACAATCAAAACATTGAAATTCCAACATTTTTAGAAATTCCAAAAATCAGTAACATTTATCAAGCATCAGAGGGGTAGCCATGTTAGTCTGGATCTGTAAAAAGCAACAAAGAGTCCTGTGGCACCTTATATACTAACAGATGTATTGGAGCATAAGCTTTTGCGGGTGAATACCCACTTTGTCGGATGCATGGCATTTATTTATCAAACAATTACTGCAACTTTTTAAAAATGTTGTTTTAGCAATTATAATTCTCACCTTTTGGATAAAATGTAAAACCAGTGTAGATAGGAAGCCCCTAGATACTATATACTACCGAAAAGGGGTAAGAAGAACTTGGCCTAGATTTTTTTTCTCCATTATATCCATTTGTATTTAAAAGCAATCCCTTAGCAGTATTTGAAAGAATAGCAGTGTTAATAAAGATGAGTATAAATCAAAATCCCACCTCCAACATTTGGAGTCCAGAAGTCTACATTAACTCCAATATCTGAGGCAAATTCCAGTTTAGAAAATTACATTCTGGAAAGTACCTAAACTTCCTCTGGAAGTTTGTTAGGTACTGTATTTTTTAACATCCTTATCTCAAATTATTGTACGGCATTCTATGCTTTAAAACCTCTTCTGCATTTTATAAGAATACCTCTGTGGAATCTCTATTTGTAGTTACTTTGTGAATGTTTTGGCATCCCTCATGAAGAAAGCTGATCTAAAAAAGTGTAGTGAATTATTATGGACCTCCTCCAAAGCCCATGGAAATGAATGGAAGACTTCCATTGACTTCAATGGACTCTGGATCAGGTCCTATTTCTTTACATTATTTATAGCTTGTCAGACAAATAAGCTGCTCCCATAACAATTCCCTGAGCTCTGTATTGTCCCAAATGTCTACCAGTAAATTGTGCTGAAAGACATGCATCAAATAGCTACAAACTCATTGTGCCAAAGCAGTTAAGAAGCTATCTTTTTCTTTCTCATTGCAGAAATTAAAGAATACTTTCTCATGGGAGTCAGGTGGAGGGAAGCAAAAGCATTATGCACATTAGAGGGTTTCTGATGGGGGTGGATTATATTCTCTTAATAAAAGAAAAGGAATTGGGTGACCAAATATTTTGAAATTAAGGTAAGAAAATATTTAAAAATAGAGCAAAATGCGGTTTCATATTTACTTCCTCTATGCTAGAAGTACCAGCTTCCTTTCTTGTAAACACAGCAGATCCAGGGAGGAAAGCTTTCCTTTGAGTGCCACAGCAGTTTGTGTACATTTCATGTCGAAAATCTAATCCTTTTAGAGAGACCTGTGCCAAGAGCCTAACAGGTAACAATAAGACCATGGACTGAGTCCAGGTCTCTTCCTGTAAAGGATATTCTACTTCTAGCATTCTCAAGCCTTCTCTATACTAAGGACAACTTTGAAAAGATTTCCTTGATAATACCAGCAAAAGACAAGGTGGAAAATTCCCGCAGTGAGTACATAAGGCCTTAGGAGTTTGATTTCTGTAATTCTGTACTCCCCAGAAACTAGTGCAAAATTATCACAAGGTTTTTTTAATGAGGACTGCTAAGCTTGCAGGCAGCTAATATTCATATTTTTCATACTCAGAGCTTGGGATTTTATTCTTCACCCCAATAAAGAAGAAAAGCAAATATTAATTTGCCTCTATACATAACCCTAATATTTACTATATCTTGTTGGATGCAGTTCCCTTTGTGTTACGGTAGCCTGTATTAATTAGTCTCGTTATTATTGATTTTTATGGACCTGATCTAAAGCCCATTAAAGTCAATGGGAAGACTCCCACTGACTTCAGTGAGCTTTGGATCCAGTCCTATTTGTGTACCTATAAATAAAACAAAAGAGAAGACATGGTCCCTTACAATCTTGAAAGAAGACAGGCTGGTTGACCTATGCACTGGGAGGATGTTCCAGGAGTAGGACACTGCAAGGAAGAGCTCATGAAGGAATGCAGGAAAGACACAAAGAGAGTAACGAGGAGAGCTTCATTGGAGGAGCAAAGTGAGCAAGAGGGGAGAGGTAAGAAATGAGAGAAGAAATGCAGAAGAGGGAAATTTTGATGGCAAGGATGAGAAGGTGAATCTTGACACAAGTGTGAAGAAGGCAGTAGAAAGATTAAGGTTTGGATTTCAAAGTAATTTGAGGGACTAAAGGAGTTCAACCCCCAAATCCCACTGAAATTTAGTAGGAGTCTAATTTACTTAAACTGCTCAGAAAAACCCAGCTCAGAGCCCTGATTCAGTAAGGTGTATGTGTAACCTTAAGCACATGAGCAAGGATGGACTAAGGCAATCTGGGACTCAAGGCACAACATAACCAAGGGCCCACCATGGTCCCAGTCTAGGGTAGTCACCTCTGAGGTACAAAGAAATGGGAGATCTGGGATGATCCTGAGCCCATACAACTGGACAGCTGGCAGGGTATACAGAGCACCCTTACAGATTTTCCAGGACAGCTATCTCTAAAAAGGTATGTTCCTGGGAATGGACAGGTGGCAACCCTACCAGTTCCATGCTGTGGCCCTGCATCTCATCAGGAGTGACAATGACAAGGAAGCCAGTCCCTCTTTTCCTACTAAGGAAAGGGGAAGCAGCATATAATCCTCATAGTCCCCTTCTTTATTGTTAGCACGAAGACTCCCGTAGTTACCTCATGTATCTGCTTGGATGGGTGGGCCAGGCCTCCTGTACTGTTCTTCTCCTATGTTGCCCACACACACACACAACCATCTATTGGAGTCATGTTCATGTGCCCCTGAAAACAGTGGGTCTTGAAGTTAGAATGTCATGGAGATGCTTGGGTCAAAGACACCTCCCAGAGCTATTGTTTCAGGCTTTCTGCAGACTCAGCCAGAGATCACTGCTTTGTTTAACCTAGGGTAATATTTTCCAACTTTTCTTCCACTACTGTGAGGGCTAGTCACTTTTTTTAAAATTAAATGAAAGCTTACATTATGTTGTAATCACATGACTTCAGAAGCTAGGTTTTAGGCATAGGCCCATAGGATATGTTACACAAAAGGATTTAGGCACAGTAATGCTGAGTGTCATGGTGCAGAAACATAGGTGCCAAGAGAACTTTTACTCTGAAAACATAGGTACCAAGTAAGTGTGGGCCTACCGGGTTTGGCAGGAATTTTGTGGATCACAGTGGAGCTAAAATGGGGCTTAGGCACTTAAACTCCATACTTAAGTACCTTTGTAGATTCCACTCATAGTGCCTTAATCCAGCCCCGAACATTAGTCCGGTTGGTTAAGCACTTTGCTCACATGGCCTAAAAGAGGGAAGTGACATGGTCTGAGTATGGACCAGGATGAGTATTTTGGTTGCTGCATTTCAAATGGACAATAAGACTGAGATGGGAACCAAGGAAGCCAGAGAGAAGGAAGAAGTTTCAGTTGCTGAGGAGGAAGCTAAACAAGGTGCAAACAAGCATTGTTAGCACAGTGATGAAGAAGGGTAAGGTTTTTGAGATAAGGCGGAGAAATATCTATTGGGAGTTCCATGTGCAGAAACAGGAGGAAAAAGGAGTTCAAAATTTACATTGAGGTTACAAAAACTTGAGAGAAGTGGAGAAGTCTGTCAACAGTTCAGGAGAAAGTGTAGAGAGGTTGTAAGGAAAGATGAGGAACTCAGTTTTTGCCACATGTATTCAATTACAGAAAATTTCTTCATTTGTATTTTCCAACACCTGTCAGTAGTTTGGTCAAGAAACATATATAATGTCTTGAACGTTTCCCTTTATGCAGCCAACAGCGTTTGATTAAAAAGTTCTGATACAGGTGATGGAACTATGAAGTTCTGATACAGGTGATGGAACTGTGAAGTTGAACCTGTGAATGAGAGCACTAGAATCCAAATAGTTGTCCCATGAGAGCATCTTATAAAAGTATTACATAGCAATAAAATGTTCAGATATTTTATTACTGTTTAAGTTTTACTTGTATTACTGTGGTGCCTATGATCTCCAGACATGGACCACGAACCTAGGTTCTGTACAAACACAGAACAAATGGTCCCTGCTCGGAGGAATTTACAGTCTAAGACAAGATAGTACGTGGAAATGATGAGACAATCTTCACCTCCTTAAGATAACCTTAAATAGAAGAGAGAGAGAAATAGTTAAAATGGGATCATGTAAAAGCAGTTCAATTCACTTGATGCCATACAACTATGTGCAAAGTTATATATAAAATCAAGAATATTTAACTCACTACAGGAGTCTGAGCAACTGAACTGCCCTTTATACTTCATTCTGTAACACTGTAAAGGGCATATGATGGAAATAGTGTAAGATTCAAGCTCCTCTGATAGAATTAATACACCATTATCTTATGGCATGACCATATACTGGGAATGCCAAGCCTATTGATCTATATAATTAACCAATAGCTAAGATATGGTGTCCTCAATTCATGGCATTTCTATCTTTTTCTGTATAAGAGGGGTTAACAACATAAGCCAGAAGTATTTTAGATCTTGATGGATTTTGAAAAGTGTTTGCTTAAGTTTATTGCATATTAATATCTTAGTTGGAAGATTTCATCCCTGATTTCTTTTATTATCTGAGAGTTTGTCAATATCATATACCCAGTATGTATTCAACCTCCAGCCTGCACTGCCTTAGAGGATTATAAAACTGAATAAAACCAGGCTATTATGCCTTTCATTATTATAGCTTTGAACTCAATTAGCTAGTCAGTATTAAAAAGAAAATGGAAATTCCTAGGGAAGATTAGACTGAGTTTGCATAAGGCATCTAGTTTTCAAATAGTCCTGAAATTATTGATTAAAATTTTAAATCCAACCATTTAAAAACAAATTAGAATAGCAGCTGGTTTGGAACCAGACCCAGTGAGTTTTTAAAACATAATAACTTTCAGAAATCATAAGCCCAAATAAGCTTGATTAAATTCAATCAGAAAAAAAACAACAAGATAGAAGTCTGGAAGTGGTGTGTTTGTATGGTGAAGAGTCACACTGTGTCCTGTTAGGGTGTATCTACACAGCAAGTATCAGAAATCCTCAGAGCCTGAGTTGACAAACTCAGGCTTGTGCTACAGCACTAAAAGTAGCTACGTAGGCATTTGGGCTTGGGCTGGCACTCAGGCTCTGAAACCTAGGAAGGGAGTAGGTTTCTGATCCCAAGCCACAATGCCTACCAAGCTGTTTTTAGCTCTGTTACACAAGACCTGCAAGCTTGACTCTGTCAGCCTGGGCTCTGAGTCTTGCTGCTTTGGGCTGTGTAAACTTACCTTCAAAGGCATAACTGCGCCTGGTGCTCTGTGGACTCATCTCTCAGTCCAAACGTCTGATGGAGCGATGATGGTTTAAACCACAGTAGTGCTCTATGGGATCGATCCTGCATGGTTCTGAACACTCTGGACTTGACCTAGCAAGTCACTTGAGCACATGCTTAACTTTAAGCACGAGTAATCCTATCAATGGAGTTATAGCAGGGATGAATCTGAATCCAAGACTATGTAGAGGGCAAGAATTTCATAACACATCATGTGTTAGGGTGCTTTGAATACCCCTCTGTCTAAAATAATAAAAACAAATAGTCACAAAAACACCACTGACATTTGTTGGTGGTGTTTTTTTAAAATATAATTTGTCCCTATGTTTCTACCCTCTATTCTTCACAAAATCCTTGTGACACTACATCACTGGGTGGATCATTGGCAGAAGGATTGAACTGGGGATCTCAGCATGAGGTTCTACTTCCTGATTTAGAAGACCCAGCTGCGTTAGCTAAGGCTATAGCAGACTCAGCCAACTCTTAGTGTATGTCAACACAACAAGAGCTGTGCAAGGGCTACCCTAACTGAGCTAACTTGAATCAAACCAGTGTAACAATAGCAGTGAAGACAGTGCAGTTGTGCATCAAATACATACCTGGGGGGTCCATGCTGGGCTTGTACTGCCTGCATTGTGCTGTCTTCACTGTTGTTGTTACCCAGTGTTACCGAACTGGCCACCTCCCAAGATCCACCTTGTGGTTACAGGTTGCTCTGCAGGTGCCTTGCCCTCTTCAAAGGGTTGCTATAAACTCCACACAGGCTTTTACAAGCCCAGAGACAACAACCCTTCTTAGGAGCTGATTTATTAACTGAAAACTCAAAAATAAGCACAAAAGTCTTACCCCATCCTTAAGGTGGCATCAGTGCCAAATTCACCTGGTGTCTTAGGGTCCTTCCTAACTAGAACAACATCCCTAGTCCCAAGGGGTATGTGTACACTGCATAGAAAACCTGGAACACTGAGTCTCAGAGCCCAGATCAATTGACTCAGTGCTTTGGATTTTTCTGTGCACTGTACACATACCCTCAATCTTCCTTCCAGTAGACTTGAGCTCCCCTGGCTTCAGCATTTTCCCTATAGGAGGCTCTCACTACACTTTTCTTATTTTATTATTCCTTGTCTTCTTTTCCCCAAAGCTTCCAGTTGCTCTTTGCAGGAGAATCAGCTTCTCCATACCCAGCTGGTTCTACTAATTAATCACAGCTATGGTTGCCAAGTCTCCAGGATTGCCCTGGACTTTCCAGGAATTAAAGTGTGTGTGGGTTTTTTTTTAAATAGAACTGGAAGGGACCCTGAAAGGTCATTGAGTCCAACCCCCTGCTTTCACTAGCAGGACCAAGTACTGATTTTGCTCTAGATCCCTACATAGACCCCTGAAGCACTGAACTCACAACCCTGGGTTTAGCAGGCCAATGCTCAAACCAGTGAGCTATTAAAGATTATGTCATGTGATTAAACCACCACCCAAAATTGGCAACCCTATGCCAGAACCCCCATCTCAGGTGTGGCAGGCAGGGCTGATTGGACTGCGGCTAGCCAGCTCCAGGGGCAGGTCACTCTATCACACTCATGTTAGCTGGAGTCAAGCTAGCCTGGGTAGGCTGGCCCATGCATAGCTTGTGCTGGGTAGCTGTACTTTAAATGTCTCCCAGTTCCTGTTACAGGGGCACGGAGTACCATGCTAAATAGTTGTGGGTTACTCAGCCAGGGAAGCTTGTCCCAAGCTTCAGAGGTTCACTCAACTCAAATCCCGTACAGGACGGCATGTGTAGTGAACCATGTATAATGATCATCCTTTGCTAGGAATTCTGAGTTGGACTCTGACCAGTACTGAACATATTTGTTTTATTTTTTTTTCATTTACAAAATTGCCCTTTTCCAGGTTGATTTTGAAGTGTAACTAGTGAGAAAATTTTTCTCTCTCCAAGGTATGGAGAGGGGGCTGGGTTTTGTTTTGTTTTTTTTCAAATTCTCTTGCAGATGGTTGCAAAAATAGACACTTCCTTATTTCCTTTTGTTAGCTTTTATGAGAGGATACTAAAGTGTTTTAAAGAGCCACACAGATGAGGAAGCTATTGTTCAAGATAAGTGTTATGTTCCAAAATGTTCTTGTATCATCATCGGTAAAATGAGTGAAAAAGTTAATATTTTGCTTGGAGATATGCTAACACCCATGAATTATTTTAAAACTGCAATAAGGCTTTTTAGTCATTTTATGTACTGTACATTGTGTTAAAAAACATAGGTACTGGGCAGATTTTAAAGGCAGAAAGAAAACTGAAGTAATAATCTTAATGTAAATTATCTAAAAGTAGTGCATCTTTTTATTTGGTTGTTTAAATTGCATTCTCCCATGGGTTTGGGTTATTGACCAAGGCTAAATTATGCATATCTGAAAGCAATAACATTTGCTGTCTGTCACTGACGCATTAATGAGAGCTTGTAGAGTGCTACTACAGAAATATTGGTCCATAGTACTTTATGTTGTGAATAGACCCATTTTCTTAAAAAATGGCAGAATTCCACTGCGCCCCTCCCCCTCCATTTTTTTGGTCTTTTTCAATAGCAAAAAAAGAAAACTAGGGGAAAAAGTAGAAAGTGGAGAGAGCTTCAAACTCAAAAAATTTCAGCAAAAAATGGAACATTTTCAAACAAATTTTAAAAAAATAATTCAGAGCAAAAATATTTTTGAAAATTATCATTTTTTTTTCATTTCTTTGGCCAGATCTAATTAAAAATCACTACTGGAGATATCAGAGATAGAGAACAAGTTGGAAAAAATAATTGAAGGAGGAATCAGAAGAAGAAAGAAGTCCTGTGGCTCACAAGAAAAGGAAGGCTGTTCCAGTAATCAGAGGCAGTTTGAAAGCAAAAGCTAAGAGTGGAAAGTGACAAAATGAGCATTAAAGCGTGAGGAGTGGCCAGAGTGTGAACTGGTTTTGAAAGAGAAAGCAAAGTCAAAGAAAACAAACTTTTGGGGGCAGGGACTGTCTTGTTATATGTATGTACAGTGCCTAGCACAACGGGGCCTAGTCTGTGATTGGGGCTTCTAGATACTACTGCAATGTAGTACTAATAAGATAGAGGTAAAGGCATTGTAGGCTGTGTTACGTTATTGATATAATCTAGGACCACATAGAATGTGGTTGCAACCAAGGTCCTGTAGTGGCACCAAATCTTATGTAAAGGGGGTCATATAAGGTGTCTAAGGCCAGGTTTTGGTTTGCTGGTTATGATTATGCTGTCTATATGTATGTATCATTTTGTAGTTGAAGTTATGAGTATTGGCTCTATACTGTCTGTATTTCAAACTTATGCTATGCTTCTGGGAAACATCCCAGACAAGTTGGTGTTAGCTCTGTCTAGCCTGTTTGATGGCCCATTAGGACCATCAGCTATACAATTGACCCATTGAGAGAAGGCAGATACGCCTTGTAACTCAGCAAAGTATGCAGGGACTTGCCCATGTGACTCCAGACTCCATTTTTCTGTAAGTTTCCACAGTAAGAAAAAAGAAGTATTCTTACACCTGGGAAAAGCCTATATAAGGCTGATCCTTCATCTCCATCTGGTCTTCAGTCCTGCTTCTTACCTCTGGAGGGACTTTGCTACAAGCTGAAGCTCTGAACAAAGGACTGATGACCCATCCCAGCAAGGGATGTACTCCAGAGACTTGATTTGAACCTGCAGTTTACTCCATCACTGCTACAAGCCTGAACTAAGAACTTTGCCATTACTGTATTTAACTGATTCCATTTAACCAAATCTAGCTCTCATCTACATCTTTTTCCTTTTATGAATAGACCATTAGATTTTAGATTCTAAAGGATTGGCAACAGCGTGATTTGTGGGTAAGATCTGATTTGTATATTGACCTGGGTCTGGGCTTGGTCTTTTGGAATCGAGAGAACCATTTTCTTTTACTGGGGTGTTGGTTTTCATAACCATTCATCTCCACGATGAGTGGTACTGGTGGTGATACTGGGAGACTGGAGTTTCTAAGGAAATTGCTTGTGTGACTTGTGGTTAGCCAGTGGGGTGAAACCAAAGTCCTCTTTGTCTGGCTGGTTTGGTTTGCCTTAGAGGTGGAGAAACCCCAGTCTTGGGCTGTAACTGCTCTGTTTAAGCAATTGGTCCTGAATTGGCACTCTCAATTGGGTCCTGCCAGAACCTCATCGTCACAGGCTGGCAGATAAGTTTGAATTTGAGGAAAGAGAGATCATGCTAATGCAGAGGGCAAGGAGAGGGTTGACATGGCTGGAGCTACAGGAGAGGGGGTTGATGAAATTATGCTTTCTTCATTGTCATGCTGCAGATTCATTCGTTTAGTTCTGGCTTTGCCTAGTTCTGTCCTCTGTGTACCAACCAAGATGGCAGCCATCACACCTAGATAGACAAGACTCTAACTGAAATGCATAAAGAACTACTGTCTACGTGGCTCAGCCAAAACAACAGCTACACCCATTCCAGTCTGGGTACTTCCATCAGAGCTGAAGACACCATTGACGGTGGCAGTAACACGTTCCCTTCCAGGTTTTGTTCTTGCTTGTGAGACATTGTGCCTTGTGCCATCAGGCTGTCTCCCCAGCTGTTTATGCAAATAGCAAACTGTCACTCCCACTTTCCTAGAGTTTTTTTTTTTTTGTAATAAGATTTAGCCTTTTGTGTGTGTATGTTTTTGTATATAAAATCTATCAAGTTCCAGCCCAAGAAATCAATTTTTCCTTTAATCTTATTTACTTCTGACTGCATTAACATTCAGCTGCTAGTCCTATTCTGTAACTTCGGATACTTGATTTCATGTCTTGTAAATTGTAATTAATCATTTCCTCTCTACTGTGAAGGGTATTACAACAACATCTACACTGTCTATGAATTTTTACCTGTTTAAATACAACTGACATTAATTGTACATATTGTTTGAACCAACAAGGTATAAAATTAAGGGAGCAACCTTTCTAATCAGTGGAACTGTCACATATTCCTCACTGAATCATTGGTTTATTTAAATTTGCAACTGATCCTACAAATATAGACACAGCAAAGGAAACTGCCAGCTAGAAATAAGAAAATCAAGAGTCATATTCACCACTGGTATAAACGTCCTTAATTTAAATGGAGTTTTACCACATTATATCAGAGGTGAAGTGAGCCCCAGATTTTCTCAGTGGGTTTCTGGATAACAAAGGGATTTTTTTTTTCCTTTCAATTTCACATCCTCTATTGCCTGAGTGGCAAGAAAACTGGTGTGACATAATCCAAATTCTGTTCACTAGTTCCAGCGTGGATGAATTTACTCACAAAGTAACTATGTTGTTTACTAGATACTTCTACAATTTTTTTCCCTAATGTAATGGTACAATCTTTAATATATATAGTCCTATTTCATATAGTTTTGCAAAAATGCTCATTGAAATTGACAAGCATAATACATGCAAATTTTCCTGGGTTAACATCCAATTGAGATGAATAAGCATTCTATACTTTGAACATGTTTCTTCTGATCTACTTGAAGACTGAGTGTTTTGGGGAAGGGGGATTTTTTTCTTCTGTACAGCAGCTAGCACAATAGGGTCCTGGTCCATGACTAGGTTCTTTGGAACTATGGTAATAAAAAATAAGACTACAGCACTGTTCGTATTTGGAAGGTTCCCTCTAATAGAACTGGCTATAAAATGCTAATTGCCTTTTTTCTATCTCCAGTCAGGGCAAAAAGGGGGTAGGGGGACACGATTTTCTTTTTTATGGGAAGGAATTTTCAGAAAATATCCATTTTGGGAGAAAGGGAAAGTGACAAGAGCCTTCCAGCTGGGCAATTGAAATTTTCCCACAGAAAATTCAGATTTTTTTTTAAATGGCATTTTCCATCAGAAAATAATTTCAGCAGAGAATTCCTAGCTCTGCTTTTGACATCCAAATGAGCCAGGTGAACACTTATTAAATTGCAGATTAAAGTTTGTAGCAATTAATGGGGTAATATCAGTTACATCCTGAGAGCACATGTTAAGGAACCAAACAAACCAACAAAAATCAGGTATCATATGTAAAAGAGACCTGCTTTGATACTCTAAAATTAAACGAAGGGGAGAGGAAATATCATTCAGTTGTATTGTTCACTGGCGCTATTTAAAATCTACACCAGAAAAGCAAAACTACTTGAAGTTCAAGTTTATTTATCTGAACTAAAAAATAAAGCCTGTAACAAAGGGTTGCAACACACAAACACCCATTTTATCCCCAGACTAAACATCTTCCTCTGTAATTGCTTATTATCTACTCACTCTTCCCCACCACAGGGTTTCCTTCTCAGGAACTTTCTCCCAGCATGCCCTGGGAATGGCTCTTAAATTTGTCTGAGAGCAGCAGCTGCCTCTTTAAAATGGGCATTTTGCAAATGACTGTTAGTGGTGCATCTCCTTCTCTTCTAGTGGGTAAGTGTCCCTAATGCCTGATATTCATTCTTCCCAGTTGTTTTAAGGAAAGTGGCATATCCACACAGGCCCTTTCTGGCTTAAATATAGTTTTGTATCTTCAAAAATTAAGTATGTTTCTTTCAGGTTTGTGATGACCAAATAGCTATTTTCTAGAATTTCATGATAAAGCAAAATTTGGTGGAATGAACTTGCCTGCAAAACAGCAGATATTCTGGTGTGAAATTATGCTGAAAAATAGTCCCACACTTTGCTTGGCTTTGCTCTATATTTTCTCTTTGAAGTTTCTGTATTCACCAATTACACCTGTATTCTCCTTCTATGGGCCAGAATTGCACCTACTCTAGGTTCCCAGCTTCTAAATCATCACCTCTCTTGGGTGTAGATGTGGATTTCTCTCCCTTCTGACTGGGGTATTTCCAGGCTGCACAGTTCCCTCGCTATACGCTGATATCCCTAGCCAAAGAGAAAACTGCCTAAGCGGGGCTGCTTCGCTTCTCTCCTCAGAGAGGCTAAACAGTTGTGATGGCCCATGGTTATAAGTTATCATACAGCTTTTCTATGCAGGTGCATTTATTCTTAAGGTAAAAGCATTACAGAGAAAACATACTAAAAACAATTTTAAAAAGCCCTTACATGTATGCTAATAAGCTTACCAGAGATCACTCCCTGACTCCAACAAGGGCTCTTTAAACCCCCCACAGAGGTTTACCTTTGGCAGGGCCCTCCCTAGGGGGGTGCAGGGTCTGGGGTGAAAGTGACAAGTGTGTCACTTCTGGGACCAGCTGTGCCAGGCATTGGCACCTGCCTGCGGTACCCTCCAAAAGTGTGAGGCCTGGAGCGGTTGCCCCAATTTGCCATACCCTAGGGATGGCTCTGACCTTTGGTCACCTGTTTGTAACCACTTTTACCCACAACTAGCCTCCCCCATAAGTTGGAGTCCCTCCTTTATCCAATTTGGGCCTTTGAAGAGACCATGAATAGATAATAAGCTAGACAGTGGATTTCTCTTTAAGGCGTAACTTCAAAGGGAAGGCTACAGAGCTGAATATTTTGCATTCCCTGCTTTCCAGGTATTTCCCAGGAACCTCACTCAATTAAAAATTTAATCTTGTCTGGGCCATTGTGTTTGGTTTTTTTTTTTAAATCCTTTGAAGCACATTGGTCCTGTCTCCCCCTTAGATTGTCCCCCAATACTATGTAAATATTTGTATATTTAATACAATGACCTCCTAAAATAATTAAACTTAATCCAATAAGATTTAACTTAATTCAATAAGGTTTGTCCAGGATATTGTCATATTTGTCAGAAGCACATCCACAGAGAGTGTCGCACATCCAGCTTTGTCATGTGGTGAATCTGCCTAGATATTTCCTAAAGCTATAATCATTTTCTTACACATACAGAGAGCTTGTGAAGGAATGGAAAAAAAATTGTAACAGAAAGGAATAAGAGCCAAACTTTACATACAGCCTCCTATTTTATGCTAGTCACAAATACCATTAATACATTCTTTGAAGGTTTTTAAATTGTTTAATCAGTTTCCAGCTGCAACAGAAATAGAAGAAAGTAGCACCTCAGCTTACTCAACAAGAATGACAACCAAGTACTAAATAATGAGACTCAAAATATCACCCCCACAGTCATAAGACTGAGGGTGCTCATGCTTCATTCCACTTCTGAGATCAAAAGAAAACAAAATCTACTGAAAACAATATTCCCACTAATGATTTGTATGCCCTTTGGGGAACCTTTCACACATGGCTCACACACCAGAGTAGTTAACATAATTGGAAACATCTTGTGTTTTTGTAACTTCTCTTTTCATTGCTTTCAAAAAAAAAATCTAGTGAAAATATACTCCTGTTGCTAGAGACAATCAGGATAAAAATATTGCCCAGAGGTTAAAGAAAAGTGTGTGTGCATGTTGCCCTCAGCTTTAGGACAATATAAAACAATTTTAGGAGCTACTTTTGCATTTTGGTAAGTCTGTCTTTGTCAGATCTGAGATGCCTATATTAAGAAATGTATGTGCTGCTGTCAGCAAAGAGCACAGTCTTATCTCATTAAAGTGAATGGGAATATTGCCACCAACTATGTTAGAAGCCGTATCAGTGTCTAACTTCTATAAATTGCACACATACACAGTGGGAGTTGAGACAAGAACCCTTGTCCTCAAGTTCAAAAAAATACCTCTTTTACTTGAACTAAATCAGAACTTCTTTAGCTTAGAAATTTTCAAACTGAGGTCAGCAGAGGGCTGGTTACCTGTATTATTCAGGTCCATCTGCATTCTTTCCAATGACTGCATTGCATTAAAAGACAGCTAACAATACATTTGATACATTTTTAAATATCGTGAACACATGAGCAGTTGCTGTATTGGTAGAAGGATTATTTACAGTTATGAATGGGAGGCGGTGGTCATTTGATAATGAACACAAAGGAGATGGTTCACAGAAGAACCACTAGGCTGATCTATACTGAACGTGTGTAAGAACCCCAACTATAGCTAAAGAGTCGTAAGTACCAGTTAAAGTCTTTGGAGCAGGTACTATCTCTTACCATAGATTTGTACAGCACCTACAGCAATGGGGGTTTGAGCCTGAGTGCATCATAATACTAATCATTAGAACAGGTAAAATTTTTATTGAAACTATTTTTGTCTTTTTGACCACAATGAACATACCGGTATTTTCACAAAAAATAATGTTGGTCAAAATTTTTCATTTTTCAGTGAAAATGTTTCAAAGGGAAACACGTTGAATATTTTTGTAACTTTTTTTAAAAAAAATCTTTTTTGTTTTGGAGTGGGCAGGAAACATTCTCCCCTTTTAACTCCCTCTACCCTGAAGGAGGGAAAATAAAGGTTAAAAAAAACCCACTAGCATGCTTTGCCTTTTGTTATCTTCTATGAACCAGCTATTTAAGGGGAACAACATAAAGCCAGTACATTTCAATATTACCTTGGTATCTGATCTTTGATCCTGGTATCAGAGTATTATCTTTTCATCCTAAAGATGATCTTTGGAGACTGGGCAAGCCATCTCTGCCCCCGCCCCCCAAAGACAGAAAATAGTTTAGCTAGCTGCCCAGAAGATGGGATGAGATAGGGATCAGAGGTGGATAGAGGTGAATAAAAGCCAGGGTCTATCATATTTCTTCCCCACCCCAGGAGTAGGAATCTTCACTTCTCACAGAATCTGGCGTCCTTGGGCAAGGGTCTGTGCTTCATCGCCAGCACTTTGATTTCTAGGATTCTATAAATGGGGGAATCATTTTTTTCCCCTTCCTTTCTTCTTCCTCACTTCTACCCATGATGTCTTGCATATTCATGTTTCTGAGCTGGGTCTGGTATGGATGTCTAACAGGTTTCTGCAGCATGAACTCTCACAGCCAATGGAATATTCTTCCCCAAAAATGCTTGTATCAGGATTTAGCATGATAGTGGTGTGATGTGAGCAGAGCCTAACACAGACTGATATTTTACTAAGGGAGGTTTTTCCAATTTTTCACTTGACTTGAAAAGACTGTATTAACTCATGAATGAAAAAAGGGCAGCTAAGTATGAAGAGGAGAAACTGCCTCTCCAGCTACACAATTGCCCTAGTGCATAATAAATGGGGATCAGCTTCTTAAAGGATAACTTAAGCAATGAATTAATTGGAAAAATAAAGTGGTAATCAGAAATGTTTGCAAGCAATGTATCACACTAAACCTTTCAAAATATGTTTTCAAAGCAGCTTTGAAAGAAGTTACAGTTTGAAATTGCTACTTAACGTGTTGGGTTGGTAGTCTCCTTCATTGCTAATTCAGGTCCTCCAAGGTCATACCAACTTCACTTCAAGCATTGTTTTGGAAGTTATCACGCCAAATGAAACTTCCTCTGCTGTGAATGGATTGAAAAATTGGGATTATTTTTAGTGCTTCTAGATAAGAATAAAGGATATTGTGAGCTGGATGATAGAATCCTTTCAGGCAGGTGACCCCCTTTGAAATCGATAGGAATTTTGCATGCTAAAGGGCTGCAGGATTGGAAATAAGCACATCAAATTGATTACGCATTCATTTTTCTGCAGCTGATAGCAATTTAAACTTATTTTATTTGCACAGTTAAGAGCTTTTTGACTCTGCTGTATACTGAAACTGTAGTGAAAGGAGTAATATGTTGTTCTCATTGTATGAAGAACAGCTTTCATCCCCGGATCTCAAAGTGCTTTATAAATATTATAATATTATAAATGACATGCTCCTGAGTTTAAGTATCAGCTGGGAGAACAGAGTTTATTATTTCATTCCTTGCATATGAAACGCATGCAGTGAAGGCCCCAGTCCTGCAGTGAACTCTGTTCAAGTGGACCCCCAGAGAGGTGAATGGAGCTCAGTCTGTGAGGTATTCTCTGCATGGGGCTCACTTAGGGTGGAGTCCCAAAGATGAATGGGAAGTTTTGAAGCAAGTCACCACAATCATGGTATCACTTGGAGCATAGCTTTCGAATGCTAATGTAAAGTTTGTACTGTCCTTAGCCATGCTCTGCCCCCTCCAGGAGAGCTCTTCTGGTTTCTGACTTTGGTTCTCCCCTTTGATATTCTAGGTGTGTTTGCTTATCTGCCTCAAGTGTCCCTTCCCACTGTCCCAGCTCCCCAGGACTTGCCCAAGATGGGCAAGATTTAGTCCTGCATCAGCAACAGCTTTTACAGACACTATACAAAATCACAATATCAGAGGCCAACATCCCACGGAACTAAATACAAAATATATTTTTCTCCAGGAAAAAAATGTACTGGGACCTACTACTTGTGTCTAACTTTGAAAGGGAATCTGGTATCAGACCTTATAAATTGTAACATTTTTTTAAATCTGGAAAGATGATTTGTGGTTATTTTAGAGGCTTTTCAGGCTCCCTGTGAGCCCTGTATGGTTGGACTCATGGTGACAAAGGTACCTTGTTTTACAGGTGGAAGGATACAGAAGCTAGTCCTAATAAAATTAAAACTCTAAAGCATACAGAAGTTTCACCACTTGTGAGTAATGGGACCCTGTCAAACTCATGCTGATAAAACCTTTATAATTACAAACTACACCAGTATATATTCCCTATATACATACTGTATATATACAAACCTCTGTAAAAAGTGATTCACATTATGCAAGTATGAGAGTTCAAATGGAACATTGATTACAATTTCAGAAATAGTCTTAAATAATGAAATGTTATGGGCATGCAGCAACAACTGAAGTCTGGACCAGCTGTTCTAGAAATGTTAATGTGTATCTTTCAGGTTAGATTTCATCTTCTCTCTTTTTGTAAAGAACCAAATTTACTTCCTGATCTTTTGGGGTGAGGAGGAGGGAGAGTGAAAAGATTTTCATTCCCAATAATAAATACTCTGATTGCAAGAAGGACATATTGAACAACGCATTTAAACAAGTCTTAATATAGTACTAGACTACTTGGGATAGTAGCTTTTGTGTAGTATCTACTGAAATAACCAGCCTTTAAAAGGATACAGATTTATTCTTAGAGTATTAAAATCAATGGAGAGAAACCAGGGGCAAATCAATGGAGATAGACCACAGATGAATTTGGTTAATATTTTTTCTGCTGAATTTGCTAACATGTAAGGTATATTTACAAAATATTATTTAAAGTGCTTTACTCTGTTTTTGTAAACCTGTGAAAACTCCCTAAATAAACAGATTTTTAAAAAGTGCTTTGCTCCCAGACTATTTAGAATATCCTTTCATTTGCACTAGACACAGTATTTTAAAGTTAATAAAGAATAAAATATGCCCTGCCAAATAAATAATACTCCCTTTTGTTAAACATACACATTAGATTAAATGACTTTTTTCATACCATGCTTATCACGTTAGACAGAATTCATTCTGTCATAAGAGCAGATAGCTTGGTTTGATGGAATGTGTTTCATTCAAGAAAAGGATTGAATAGTTTGACAAAATGAATTTTGTGGATGGATTAGACAAAGGAACATGACTCATGTTATCTATGGAAAGCACCGACA
Organism: Gopherus flavomarginatus; assembly: GCF_025201925.1. Lineage (NCBI taxonomy): Eukaryota > Metazoa > Chordata > Testudines > Testudinidae > Gopherus > Gopherus flavomarginatus. The sequence continues at coordinate 258,087,550 of NC_066619.1, read as the reverse complement.
AACTGATTTTAAAAACGTTCTGTATAGAATGGATTGGAGAGGTTTAAAACATGCAAACAGATTCAGAGGTCTGGCAATCAGTAAAATGTGTCCATAGAACTCAGTGGGCGTGTTTTTCATGTAGTGGCACACTCCACAAATTGTATTTTCTCATATGTTTCAAATGATCCCATCAGTACAATGCCATTCCCTCCCTGCTTCCTCCCCACTCTCATAAAAGCTTCTTTTTTTTCCTGTGACAAGAGAAGATATTTGGTAAAATTCCTCAACATGACTCTAATTTCAACATTTGGGGACAGTATATACCTTCAAGTCAGCAGCACTGCTATGGGTACCTGCATGGCCCCACAGTATGCCATCATCTTTATGGCTGACTTAGAACAACGCTTCCTTAGTTCTCGTCCCCTCACGCCCCTACTCTACTTGCGCTACATTGATGACATCTTCATCATCTGGACCCATGGAAAAGAAGCCCTTGAAGAATTCCACCATGATTTTAACAATTTCTATCTCACCATCAACTTCAGCCTAGACCAGTCCACACAAGCGGTCTATTTCCTAGACACTACTGTGCTAATAAGCAATGGTCACATAAACACCACCCTATACTGGAAACCTACTGACCGCTATACTTACCTGCATGCCTCCAGCTTCCATCCAGGACACACCACACGATCCATTACTACAGCCAAGCTCTAAGACACAACCGCATTCAGAGACAAACATGTACGCAATCTCTAACAAGCATTCTTAAAACTACAATACCCACTTGCTGAAGTGAAAAAACAGATTGACAGAGCCAGGAGAGTATCCAGAAGTCACCTACTACAGAACAGGCCCAACAAAGAAAATAACAGAACACCACTAGCTATCACCTTCAGCCCCCAGCTAAAACCTCTCCAGCGCATCATCAAAGATCTACAACCTATCCTTAAAGATGATCCCTCACTCCCACAGATCTTGAGAGACAGACCAGTCCTGGCTTAGAGGCAGCCCCCTAACCTGAAGCAAATACTCACCAGCAACTGCACACCATACAACATAAACACTAACCCAGGAACCTATCCTTGCAACAAAGCCCGATGCCAATTCTGTCCACATATCTATTCAAGTGACACCATCATAGGACCTAATCATATCAGCCATGCCATCAGGGGCTCGTTCACCTGTACATCTGCCAATGTGATGTACGCCATCATGTGCCAGCAATGCCCCTCTGCCATCTACATTGGCCAAACCGGACAGTCTCTATGCAAAAGAATAAATGGACACAAATCTGACATCAGGAATCATAACATTAAAAAACCAGTGGGAGAACACTTCAACCTCTCTAACCACTCAGTGACAGACTTGAAGGTGGCAATTTTAAAACAAAAAAACTTCAAAAACAGACTCCAAAGAGAGACTGCTGAACTTGAATTAATATACAAATTAGATACAACTAACTTAGGTTTGAACAGAGACTGGGAATGGTTGGGCTATTACACTAATTGAATCTATTTTCCCCATGTTAATATCCTCACACCTTCTATGGGTCGTCTCGATTATCACTTAAAAAATTTTTTTCTCTTGTTTATGATAGCTCATCTCAATTGATTGGCCTCTTACAGTTGATGTGGCTACCTCCACCTTTTCATGTTCTCTGTATGTATAAATGTCTTCTTGCTGTATGTTCCAGTCTATGCAGCTGATGAAGTGGGCTGTAGCCCATGAAAGCTTATGCTCAAATAAATTTGTTAGTCTCTAAGGTGCCACAAGTAATCCGGTTCTAACTTCAACAAGAAATACATGGAGTCAGGTTCCTCACATCCATTAAATACATTCATTTTAGACGTATCAAGGCAGGATGATCCATGGTTTGGGTAATCATCTAGAGCTTGGGAAACACTGATTCAAATTCCAGCTCTGCTGTAAACTTCCTATGTGACCTTGCCAAGTAACTTAGTCTGTCTGTGCCTTGCCGGTGAAGTGGGGATAATAGTACTTCACAGGAGTGTTGAGAAGATAAAAACATTAACAGATTATGAGACAGTTGGATATTATGGTGATAGGGAACGTGTAAGCATTTAAGATGGATGAAGATGGACTCCTATAAGTGCTGGACACACAAAATTCCCAGTGATTAAGGGGGAGGAGGCAAAAGGAGGGCAAATATTACCTTTGTTCTTCAGCAAATTATCGTATATTAAGTACTACTGGAGGCATAATGTTATAAACAGAACCCATCATTCAATATTTCAGAGAAAAGCTAAGACCTAAAATGGTACAAAAGAAAATAATTCTCTCAAAACAAAGAAATCTATACTGAACTGTGACTGTAAGTTGTATTTTACAGTTAGGATGATGCCAAGTGATTTCTCTCCCTCATAGATGGGCTCTGTTATTGGAAAGATAAACAGTAACACAGCTGTATTTGCTACTAGATATGGTTAGGTCTTCAAGGACCTACTTGAATAGTGACAATGAGCTTGTTGAAGGTTTAATTGAAGATAAGTGACTGTTACTGGCATAAATATTAAGCAAAAGCTTTCGAACTAAATGGCAGCTTTAGGTTATTTTTGTCATTTTTTAATATTCCCTGTTTTATTGCTTTTATCATCCTTTGTTTGTCGCTAATACCCTCATAAAAGTTCATAATACTGCTTAATACAGCCAGATTGAAGTGTTAGTAGATTATTCATTAATAATGTTAACTGACCAAATTTAATGAAGGTTGATTAACATTCATAAAGCAGCTCATGCATATTTCATAAGAGACTCTAAACATGAAATGCAACATTTTTCCAAACATGGAAGTTCACAAACTTAAATTTTTTTAGGAATTGTCATGAGCTTTAATTAATGAAATATTGGAAAAAAAAAAGGTCAATTTCTAAATGTTTGAACTCTTTTGAATAACTCCTGTATATTATTTAATTCATAATTCAGTACACCTTTAAGAAAATATTCCATATGTAGTTAATAAGCAAGGGCCTGTTATGGGCTGGACATAACCCACGGCCCTTCATCCGAAAGATGCCATTAAGCTCCTTTATATAACTTGGGTAGCTGAAACAATAGGAACCTCCACTCAAAGTAGACACGTCATTACTCAAAACAAAAGCAGATGCAAGATACATGTGGGTGAAGGGCTTCACTGGCTATTGTTTTAGGGGAAAGGTGCATGTGGCAGCGTGTATGAGAGGAGGAGGAGGAGAAACACCAAAGAAGGAGACAGAGAAGGCAGCAAGGAATCACCAGACACAACCACAGAAACACTAGTAGAGTGATCCAGAGAAAAAGCTGAAAGCGAGAGGCTAGGACTATGAGCAAAGAAACTATCTCCTGTTGTTTGATTCCATCAGTGTTCAAGGAAAAAAAAGACTTTGTACATCCTTTGTACATAAACAGGATTGTCTCAGATCAATAACTATCATCAATTTCTCATAATGGAAACATCCTGAAGGACCCCAAAAGTTGTCAAAAAGGATAATAGGCCTTATCCTTTAAACCTTTCTCATGCAGGGAATCCTTAGTCATGCATGCAGTTCCATTACCAGGGTATTTTCTCATCATTGTGGAATTACTTCTTTGAGTGAGGGTTACCTATCTGAGTAAGAATTGAAGGATTGGGCCCTCAAATGGTATTTTCCTCCAATCCTAGGAGTCTGATTCTGCTCTTATTAAAGTTGATAGGCGTTTCAGTGTAGGGTCCTAATGTTTATAAAAATGCGTAGGACTTGATGCACTGTACAGCTATGGTTTGCAGTGAATGATAACACTGCAAATTCAATGATGTTCATTTATTATTTGAGCAATTTACACATATAAGAGACAAGCACACAGTTATCAAATCTCCCAGTGATAACTGCACATGGCGTCTAGGAATGCTACTAGTAGTTGCACATAAGTGCCAGTAACTGCCTCTCTGTGTTCTAAGAGTGCAACTAAATTACTGAATAAAAGTCACCAAAACTAAATAAAATGAAGACTGAGCTTCCCTAGAAATTGCCTGTGTTCGGAACAACTCTCACATCTCTAAAAGCTGCTAACTAAAACAGTCTATTTTATAAAACCCTGCATTTCCTGTTTTTGGTCAATCCCACCCATCCATTTTCCATTTGTTTCCTCTGCTACCTGATTGCAGTGACTCATTCCAAACCTAGTCAATGCCAGTCTGCGCATCAGCCATTGAAGATGTTTGAAGATGATTCAAGGTGCTCCTCCCACCAGGGCTAAGCATGCTGCCAGTGCTGAAAAAGAGCAAGTGCCTCTCTTCACACTATTTAAAAGTTCCTTTTCCGTGTACAGCCCATTTTTGTTCTTCATACAGCAATGAGTTGATAGCACTTTTCATCACAGAGATGTCCACATACCATTCAGAAATTGGGGGCTAGATTGTGGTTGAAAGCTTCAGCCCAGTCTCAAGTGCAGAGAACTGGTGTGTGTGTGTGGGGGGCGGGGAAATGCATTACAGTAGGACCCCCTGCACACAAATCAGTCTCCTGAGGATTCCTATGGAGAGCACAACAGAGTGGTGGCTCCACCGCTCTGGGGTTAGGGCTAGCCAGGAAAAGGAGAGACACAGGGCCTGTTGTCATTCCTTCCCGTCCCTTTAAGTGCCATATGCAGTGTTCACCTTTCTCAGATACACTGTGACTGGCCCTTGCATAGAGATGAGAAGAGTTGCACTGTTCCATCTCACGGTGCAACTGAGCAGGCCTAGACAAAATCTGTTCCTGAAAGATAAGTGATATGATTAAGGCTTCCATAGTTCAGGATAAAATTAATTTGCAAAACAGTTAGTTATTCATTAGCTTACAGTTAATCATAATGCATGTAAATCATAATGAGAAAGATCAAGGACAGAGACTATTTTCCCATATGAGTATAATCTATGTTAAATCATGCTTTGCTTCAGTTCTCAACCCAATTCCTGCTCCCACTATCGTTCTGCAAGTATGTCATCTTTTTAATGATAAAAATGGATGCTGCATTTTAAATTTGAGTTGTATTGCCAACACTGTCTGGATTTTTATGTATACAGGTAGGAAGGCATTTTATGACTGGGTGGGAGTTCTGATGATGTGATTTTCAGCAAAAGAACACTTTATGAAAATTATATGTTGCTCAATGAACTGTGCACTTATTTTCAGGCAATTTTAAATGTTTGAGGCTTATCTTCAAAACATGTGTAACCCTTTCTCCCACTGAGCTGCAGGAGAAGGGACCTGGCAGAGAGCTGGACGGTTCATATGGGAGTGAGCATGGGTGGGGTACTTTGAGAGGTATCAAGATTTCCTGGCAGTTGGAGGCAGAGAAACTGTCAGTCAGGAGGAGCCTTCAAACCTGTGTATGAAATGAAGGTTTCAGATGATGTTATTAATTAATTATTATAATTATTAATATAAACTATTCTTTTCCTCAGTAGATCTAGAAGTGCTTTAAAAGTTACTCAGTAGCCCCATCCCAATTTTGCTAATGGGGAAACTTGAGGCACAGAGAGGCCAAATGTTTTACTCAATGTCACCCAGCAGCAGAGCTAGGAATCCAGCTCCAGGTCTCATGAGTTCTCATCGAGCCTGCTCTCCACTAGGCTACACCGTCTCCCATTGGCTTATATTGGTTTTGTTCAAGTATGGAGGTGGAGGGCATTGGTCTCTCATAACCAAATTGTCCTGCTACCTGCCTCAGATGCTCCAGGCTGCCCCCATGTTGGTGATCTGGGGAGCTCCTCAACCTCTCCTCCTACAAGCAGTCACAGGGAGTGGGGCACAATGAGGGCTGGCTGGCTTGCTAGAGACAATATATTTCTCTTTTGTTTTTCACCTGGCAGACCCCAAGCTAATGGTTGAAATGTGATAAACTTAGGATATAGACTACTTATGAAAAAGCACCAAAAATCCTTGTCCTTGAGTTCAATATGTATTATCAGTTTTTTACTACAATTTAATATATCATGTTGGGTCCTTGTTTTTATTATTCACAGAGGATTTGTTATAGGTTGAAAGAATTTGCTCCAAAGCTGAGACAAATACTCATGTCCATCTATAGAATAATAATAATCATACCTAGCACTTCTATAGTACTTTTCAGCTGTAGATTTCAAAACACTTTACAAAAGCAGACAGGATCATTACAGATGAGGAAACTAAGGCACCGGGAGGTGAAGTTACTTCCCCAATGTCTCCCAGCAAGCTAGCGGGAAAGCCAGCAACAGAACCCAGCTCACCTGCCTCCCACTCCAGTGTTCTAGACATTAGGCCACACACCAATTTACACCTGCATTTCCATGCACTATGGTGACCACTCAACTATTTGGCACATGCCGTCTTTCTCATGTGGTAGGAGATCTATTGGGGGCTGGTTAGTGATATCACAAACTTGAAATGGAAAAAAAAAAAAGAGACACAGGTATTTTATTACCTGTTATCTACACTGGATAGATATTTTCAAAATTATTCAATTCCAATTTAGCAGGATAAAACTCAGTACCATAAATGAGCTTCACTGTTGTTATGAGTTACAATAAGCATGAAGCTGGCCTTACAGATAGGTGGTAACATCGCTAGGAATGTGTTTTTATTTTTGTAAATCTTCATCAATTACTCAAGCTATCCCTATGGGGAAAAAAACAGTATAAAATCTCCAAAGTTGGCTTCCTGATAATAAAATACTTTTAATGAAACAAGCAGAGGTAAATGGATGCTCCTCCCAAATTGCCTGGACTTGTTCTAATGTTCACTCAGTAATTTTATTCATAATGAGTAAATCATTTCAAACACTGAAAACTTGTTGGATAAGAGCCATCCCTTAATAATCTGCACTCTTTGGAGAAAGGCCCTTAGCTACTGAAGACTTTTAAGCTGTGATAACGTTTATCATGACAAAAACATTTTTCTTTAATTGGGAGCTATCAGAATTCAGAATCCATATCTAATAGTAGGTCCAGGCTTCAGTTCTTGAACCAGGATGTTTAAGAGGGAAAGGGGGGATACTAACACGATATCTCAGTTGTTACATGTAGCTCCAATTTGTGATTTCCCAAGACACAATTATATGCATCCAATCTAAGTACGCTAGTACACTACCAGGATAATCTCTTATCTGCAGCACGCTGTCCTTGTCTAGTTGAATAGCTCAAAAATTCTCCATCTCTCACAATCCTCAGGCCAAAGTCTGCCTGGATTCACATGCCATGGAACCTCATATTATTCAATAGACCATCACAAAACAAGGAATAAGCCAGTTGCCTTTGCTTGGATGGTTGCTGCTTACTTTATGAGCTGAGTAAGTGTGCGTATAAATTGCTCTCATTAGCAGATGCTTGAGATTTCCTATGCATAACTATTATTAATCCCAATGATCCAACATTCTGTCACCTTCCAAATGATACTGTAGGATCCGAAGCTTTAATACACTTACCTACCTTTATCCAACACATACAAATGATTCTTGGTGGAATCAAATTATAAAAAGTCACCTTGGCATACACACTACTTGTTTTAACTATGTCAAGTTAACGGGCCTGATTCTTCATTTCTCTGGACCTTGTGTAGTCATTTATATCCATTGAAAATGGTTGTAAACCACTATTATTCTGGCTTTGGTAGCATTTTACATCCACCTGGCATTCCCTTTGCAGAGGTTAAATGGTTACATTACGTTCAAGAGAGTAGAGAATCAGTTCAAGCATGTTGTAACTATATCCATAAAGGTTTAGATTTCAATCATGCGGCATTATAGACATGTTTAACTATGAGTCATCTTAACTTGCAAGACGCTAGAATGAATGCATGATATACCCTTAAGAAATGGAGGCAAAACAGTTTTGGAACTAGGCCTAACCAACTTAAGAAATAGCCTGGGTTCTTGAGATTTGCAGACTTTGGATCTTCATGATTATTTTATTATCTTTTCTTTTACATTTGGAAATTTAAAAAAAAAATGTTGGAAAGAGTTTCTTTCTTAGTGGATTTCCTCTGGAACCTCCAAAAGGACTTAATGCCATTTAAATAAGAGCTGTCAAGCAATTAAAAAAAGTAATTGCAATTAATCACACTGTTAATAATAGAATACCATTTATTTAATATTTTTTGATGTTTTCTACATTTTCAAATATATTTATTTCAATTACAATACAGAATACAAAGTTTACAGTGCTTGCTTTATATTTATTTTTGATTACAAGTGTTTGCACTGTAAAAAGACAAAAGAAATAGTATTTTCAATTCACCTTGTACAAGTACTGTAGTGCAACCTCTTTATCATGAAAGTTGAACTTACAAATGTAGAATTATGTTCAAAACCCCTGCATTAAAAATAAAACTATGTAAAATTTTAAAGCCTGCAAGTCTATTCAGTCCTACTTCTTGTTCAGCCAATTACTCAGACAAGTTTTTTTTACATTTGTAGGACATAATGCTGCCCACTTTTTTACAATGTCACCTGAAAGTGAGAACAGGCATGCTCATGGCATTGTTGTAATCAATATCGTAAGATATTTACATGCCAGATGCAGTAAAGATTCATATGTCCCATCAAGCTTCAACCACCATTCCAGCGGACATGCATCCATACGTCCATGCTGATGACAGGGTCTGCTCAATAACAATCCAAAGCAGTGCGGCCTGACACATGTTCATTTTCATCATCTAAGTCAGATGCCACCAGCAGATGGTTGAGTTTCTTTTTGGCAGTTTGGGTTCTGGAGTTTCTGCATCGGAGTATTGCTCTTTAAGATTTCTGAAAGTATGCTCCTGTGACGTTATTGATATAATCTGGGACCATATAGAACATGGTTGCAACCAAGGTCCTGTTGTGGCACCAAATCTTATGTAAAAGGGGGTCATATCAGGTGTCTAAGACCAGGTTATGGATTGCTGGTTATAATTATGGTGTCTATATGTATGCATCATTTTGTAGTTTGAAGTTATGAGTATCGGCTCTATACTGTCTGTATTTCAAACTTATGCTGTGCTTCTGGGAGACATCCCAGACAAGTTGGTGTTAACTCTTCCTAGCCTGCTTGATGGCCCATTAAGGACCATCAGCTACACAATTGACCCATTGAGAGAAGGCAGATACGCCTTGTAACTCAGCAAAGTATGCAGGGACTTGCCCAGGTGACTCCAGACTCTATTTTGCTGTAATTTTCCTTAGTAAAAACAAAGAAGTGTTCTTACACCTGGGAAAAGCCTATATAAGGCTGATGCCTCATCTCCATCTGGTCTTCAATCCTGCTTCTTACCTCTGGAGGAACTTTGCTACAGACTGAAGCTCTGAACAAAGGACTGAATGACCCATCCCAGTGGGGGATGTACTCCAGAGGCTTGATTTGAACCTGCAGTTTAGTCCATCACTGCTACAAGCCTGAACTAAGAACTTTGCCATTACTGTATGTAATTGATTCCATTTAACCAATTCTAGCTCTCATCTATATCTTTTTCTTTTTATGAATAAACCTTTAGATTTTAGATTCTAAAGGATTGGCAACAGTGTGATTTGTGGGTAAGATCTAATTTGTATGTTGACCTGGGTCTGGGGCTTGATTCTTTGGGATCGAGAGAACTTTTTTCTTTTATTGAGGTATTGGTTTTCATAAACATTCATCCCCAGAATGAGTGGGACTGGTGGTGATACTGGGAAACTGGAGTGTCTAATGGAATTGCTTGTGTGACTTGTGGTTAGCCAGTGGGGTTTGGTTTGCCTTAGAGGTGGAAAAACCCCAGCCTTGGGCTGTAACTGCCCTGTTTTAAGTGATTTGTCCTGAATTGGCACTCTCAGTTGGGTCCCACCAGAACCGCATCATCACAGCTCCACACCTTGTCCCTCTCATATTTTGGAAGGCACTTTAGATTCTTAAACCTTGGGTTGAGTGCTATAGCTTTCTTTAGAAATATCACATTGGTACCTTATTTGCATTTTGTCAAATCTGCAGTGAAAGTGTTCTTAAAATGAACAACATGTGCTGAGTCATCATCTGAGACTGCTATAACATGAAATATATGGCAGAATGTGGGTAAAACAGAGCATGGACATACAATTCTCCCCCAAAGAGTTCAGTCACTAATTTAATTAATGCATTATTTTTTTTAAAGAGTATCATCAGCATGGAAGCATTTCCTCTGGAAATGTGTCCGAAGCATGAAGGGGCATACAAATGTTTTGCACATCGGCACATAAATACTCTGCAATGCCGGCTACAAAAATGCCATGCCAAATGCCTAGTGACATTGTAAATAAGAAGAGAGCAGCATTATCTCCTGTAAATGTAAATAAACTTGTTTACCTTAGCTATTGGCTGAACGAGAAGTATGACTGAGTGGACTTTTAGGCTCTGAAGTTTTACTTTGATTTGGTTTTGAGTGCAGCTGTGTAACCAAAAAAAATCTACATTTGTAAGTTGCACTTTCATGACAGAGATAGCACTACAGTACTTGTATGAGGTGAATTGAAAAATACTATTTATTTTGTCTTTCTACAGTGTAAATATTTATAATAAAAATATACATTGATTTCAATTACAACACAGAATACAAGATATATGAAAAACATCCACAATATTTAATAAATTTCAATTGATATTCAATTGTTTAACAGTGCAATTAAAACTGCTGTTAATCACGATAAATTTTTTAAATCACAATTAATTTTTTTGAGTTAATCGCATGAGTTAACTGCGATTAATCGACAGCCCTAATACAAATCATTCTTTGTGACTGACAACATGGGTTGTTTGCAATGTTAGTGAGATGGTCTATACAAAATAATGAAGAACGAGTTCACTTGTAATGTTTGTTATTCCTTGACATTGAGTGAGGACAATGACTGTTAATAGGTGTCCATTCTCAGATCTCTTCCAAAGTCTGCAATCTGTATTATGCTCAGATTTTGATTACATTTCACAATTCTGTAAATATCTCTGGTCTCATTAGTTAATTTTATTTTTTTTGGCACGGAATTACTGAAACCTCTTCTTCATCCCAAAATCTACATCTTCAATAATTTTGAATGCGTTTACTCTTTGTGATGATATTCTGCCCCATTCAGTTTTATGTCATCTTAAAAGCCTGTTTTTTAGTTCCCATGAGCTCTAAATTAGTACAAGCTTAAAAATTATAGAGTGTGGGTATTATAACCATCTGCATGTGTGCACAATAAACTATTTCTTTTTATTGATAACCTCTGTTTCTTCCTCCTCTGTCAGTTTGTCATTTGTTACAACAGTGATGGGGAACCTGTGGGCCGGATCCAGCCCCTTGCTTCATTTCATCTGGCCCATGGGCCCCCTGCAGAGCTGGAGCTGCGAGTGCTGTTTCATCCCTCCATGAGGGGAGCTCTGAGCCTCTGCACAGAGGCACGGGAACTAGGGGTGTGTGGGGGTGATGCAGCACCCCCAGGTTGTGCATGGGTCCTGCACCTATGGCTCTGCTCCCATCCCCAGCTGTGGTCCCAGCCTCAGACCCTTTACCCCTATCTGCGTTCTGCCCCACCCCGTCCCCACTCCTAGAGCCATGGCCCAGTCTTTGCCCCAGCTCTGGGGAAATGGGGCATGGACAGGGGTAAGGGGGTGCCAGGCAAAAAGTTTGGGGACCACTGGCTTTCAGCACCCCCACTGTAAAACTTATTCCAGTGCCACTGCTTCTGTGACCCCCGCCCCTGTGGGGCTGGGGCTTGCCCTGCTGCTGGGGGAAGCCCTGAGCCTCCGCCCCGGCAAGTGAGTGGCCCGCGATTAATTATTATCTGTGAATCAGTGGCCTGTGACAAAAAGAGTGTCCCCACCCCTGCATTACAGTATTTATTTCTACCACATTGGAATAGCTTTATAAATTAATCTCTTACACAGAAGTTTTCATGTTATCCACGTTTTTTTGTCCTCTGTCATCTTTCCCTAGCAGTTCACTTATTATACTGCACTTACAGAACTCATGGCAGGTTGCTCTGTTATGCTGTCCTCTGAGTAAGAGGTATTAACTGTCCTTTGCTAAATAATATATTTGTAAAGGTTATATAGTTTCATATCATATCCCCTGATCCTTTCTTAAACCTTTGAACTATATTAGTCACGGACAACCCTCTGGTACTTCTGCTGTCTGTGATGAGCTGCCCGTGGTATTTGCCAAAGGCTTTTCTACTTCCCCTGCCACTTTCTTCATAATGATGGGATGCTATCCATCTGGGTCTCTTGCCTTGTCAACATTTATTACATTTAATTGCTAGGCTATATGCCATCTCATGATCAAAAAGATTCAGAACATTTTGTCTCCTCCTCCAAAAATTCTGACCCTGTGTCCAGAGCGCAATCATCCTGTTTCTTTTTGTCAGATCTAAGACAAAGTAATTTTCAAAATCACAGCAATACACATCTCAACTATCATACACTTTCTCTTGGTTTCCATATTGGTCCCACTCTCTCTCCACCAGGTTTTTTAGCTAGGGATTAGGGAGCATCATAATTTTTCCATCAAAGCTGTTTATTGGTTGAAAATTGGGGTTTTGATACAACAAAATGTCTTTAAAAGTGTCTGCTTTCCACGAATTTTTTTAGGTAGGGAAAAAAATGAAACTGATAAGCTGAAAACCAAAGCACTCACATGATACAACACCTATTTCAAAGGGAGAGATTTAGTGGCACAGGATCTAGAAAGGAGAGAATGAGAGATGAGAGGGAGGCACAGAGAGGGAGGAAGGGAATATCTAGTTTGAGATGTGGCTCCAGAATAAGATAAGGACTATAGAGCCTTGTTTATGTTATAAAAGTGTCTTGCAGCATTTCCCAGGTCTGGGAAAACAAGTCCATTTTTTCCTCTTAGAGACAGGTGATTCTTTACATGAACTCTAGATAACATAACCAGAAGAAGAAATGGGGCACCATCATAGCCATTCTTTCCATAACCAGTCATTGAACCAAGAGAGATCTGTAAAGTGTCTGAAACATTTAACAGGCAGTTCTATGTCTCAGAAACAGTTGATGGGTCAAAATGCTGTTGCCATCTCCTGTGAGGACAGACACCTTCCACCACACTCGCAAAGTGAGATACTAGACAAAAAAATATCTGTGTCAAATCTACTCAGCACAATCAAAATCTTGCCAACCAATCTGTGATTTAGAGCACCAGTTTTTCAGGCAGCCTCTACATTTGTGCACTCATCCATTTGCATATACAAAAAAAGCATATATGCACTGGAAGCAGGTAAGCAAACATGCAGGTCACTAACCCAATTTGTACTGTACAGATTTTTTCTAAAACAGGAGATAGAACAATAGAAGATAATGCCCATATTGGGTCAGACTAATAGTTCATCTAGCCCAGTATCCTGTCTTCCAACAGTTGCCATGCCAGTGCCAGGTGCTTCAGAGGGTATTAACAAAACAGAGCAATTATCAGATAATCCATCCCGTTGTCCACTCCCAGCTTCTGGCAGTCAGAGGCTGTAGACACCTTGAGCATGAGATTGCATCTGGCTAATGTCAGTGATGGGCTGATTCTCCGTGAACCTACCTAGTTCTTAGACTCATAGACTCTAGGGTCAGAAGGGACCAATATGATCATCTAGTCTGACCTCCTGCACAAAGCAGGCCACAGAATCCTACCCATCCACTTCTATAACAAACTCCTAACCTATGTCTGAATTATTGAAGTCTTCAAATTGTGGTTTGAAGACCTCGAGCTGCAGAGAATCCACCAGAAAGTGACCCATGCCCCACGCTGCAGAGGTAGGCGAAAAACCTCCAGGGCCTCTGCCAATCTGCCCTGGAGGAAAATTCCTTCCCAACCCCAAATATGGTGATCAGCTAAACCCTGAGCATGTGGGCAAGACTCACCAGCCAGCACTCAGGAAGGAATTATCTGCAGTAACTCAGATCCCATCCCATCTAACATCCCATTACAGACCACTGGGCATACTTACCTGCTGATAATCAAAGATCAATTGCCAAAATTAAGCTATACCATCCCTTCCATAAAGTTATCAAGCTTAGTCTTAAAGCCAGATATGTCTTTTGCCCCCACTACTCCCCTTGGAAGGCTGTTCCAGAACTTCACTCCTCTAATGGTTAGAAACCTTTGTCTAATTTCAAGTCTAAACTTCCTAGTGTCCAGTTTATACCCATTTGTTCTTGTGTCTACATTGGTACTAAGCTTAAATAATTCATCTCCCTCCCTAATATTAATCCCTCTGATATATTTATAAAGAGCAAGCATATTCCCCCCTCAACCTTCTTTTGGCTAGACTAAACAAGCCAAGCTCTTTGAGTCTCCTTTCATATGACAGGTTTTCCATTCCTCGGATCATCCTAGTAGCCAGTCTCTGAACCTGTTCCAGTTTGAATTCATCCTTCTTAAACATGGGAGACCAGAACTGCACACACTATTCCAGATGAGGTCCCATCAGTGCCTTATATAATGGTACTAACACCTCCTTATCTTTGCTGGAAATACCTCGCCTGATGCATCCTAAAACCGCATTAGCTTTTTTAACGGCCATATCACATTGGCGGCTCATAGTCATCATGTGATCAACCAATACTCCAAGGTCCTTCTCCTCCTCTGTTGCTTCCAACTGATGTGTCCCCAATGTACATCAAAATTCTTATTATTAATCCCTAAATGCATGACCTTGCACTTTTCACTATTAAATTTCATCCTATTACTATTACTCCAGTTTACAAGGTCATCCAGATCTTCCTGTATGATATCCCGGTCCTTCTCTGTGTTAGCAATACCTCCTAGCTTTGTGTTATCCACAAACTTTATTAGCACATTCCCGCTTTTTGTGCCAAGGTCAGTAATACAAAGGTTAAATAAGATTGGTCCCAAAACTGATCCTTGAGGAACTCCACTAGTAACCTCCTTCCAGCCTGACAGTTCACCCTTCAGTATGACCCATTGTAGTCTCCCCTTTAACCAGTTCCTTATCCACCTTTCAATTTTCATATTGATCCCGATCTTTTCCGATTTAACTAATAATTCCCCATATGGAACCATGTCAAATGCCTTACTGAAATCGAGGTAAATTAGATCTACTGCATTTCCTTTGTCTAAATAATCTGTCACCTTCTCAAAGAAGGAGATCAGGTTGGTTTGGCACAATCTATCTTTCGTAAAACCATGTTGTAATTTGTCCCAATTACCATTAACCTCAATGTCCTTAACTACTTTCTCCTTCAAAATTTTTTCCAAGACCTTACATACTACAGATGTCAAACTAACAGGCCTATAGTTACTTTTTTTCCCTTTCTTAAAAGAGGAACTATGTTAGCAATTCTCCAGTCGTACAGTACAACCCCTGAGTTTACTGATTCATTAAAAATTCTTGCTAATGGGCTTGCAATTTCATGTGCCAGTTCCTTTAATATTCTTGGATGAAGATTATCTGGGCCCTCTGATTTTGTCCCATTAAGCTGTTCAAGTTTGGCTTCTACCCTCCTTCTACCTCAGATGTGGTAATATCTACCTCCATATCCTCATTCCCGTTTGTCATCCTTCCATTATCCCTAAGCTCCTCATTAGCCTTATTAAAGACTAAGGCAAAGTATTTATTTAGATATTGGACCATGCCTAGGTTATCCTTAACCTCCATTCCATCCTTAGTGTTTAGCGGTCCCAATTCTTCTTCTTTCTTTGTTTTCTTCTTATTTATATGGCTATAGAACCTTTTACTATTGGTTTTAATTCCTTTTGCAAGGTCCAACTCTACATGGCTTTTAGCTTTTCTCACTTTATCCCTACATGTTCTGACCTCACTAAGGTAGCTTTCGTTGCTAATCCCACCCATCTTCCACTCCTTGTAGGCTTTCTGCTTTTTCTTAATCACCTCTCTGAGATGCTTGCTCATCCAGCTTGGTCTACATCTCCTGCCTATGGTTTTTTCCCCCTTTCTTGGGATGCAGGCTTCTGATAGTTTCTGCAGCTTCGACTTAAAGTAATTCCAGGCCTCCTCCACATTTAGATCCACAAGTTCTTCAGTCCAATCCACTTCCCTAACTAATTTCCTTAATTCTTTAAAGTTAGTCCTTTTGAAGTAAAAAACCCTAGTCCCAGATCTATTTTTGTTTATTCTTCCATCTAGTTTGAACTGAATTAGCTCATGATCACTCGAACCAAGGTTGTCCCCTACAACCATTTCTTCTATGAGGTCCTCACTACTCACCAAAACCAAATCTAAAATGGCATCCCCTCTTGTTGGTTCTTCAACTACTTGGTGAAGAAATCCATCAGCTATCACATCCAAAAAAATCACATCCAGAAAAATCTTTTTTGAATCCAGTTATAGTTTTGGTCTTCACAATATCCCCTGGTAATGAGTTCCACAGGCTGACTGTATGTTGTGTGAAGAAGTACTTCCTTGTGTTAACATACTGTCTATCAATTTCATTGGGTGACCCCTGGTTTTTGTGTTATGTGAAAGAGAAAATAACACTTTCTATGCACTTTCTCCACAGCATTATTGATTTTATAGATCTCTATCATATCCCCCCTTAGTCGTCTCTTTTCCTGGCTGAAAAGTCCCAGTCTTTTTAATCTATTGTCATATGGAAGCTGTTCCATGTCCCTAATCATTTGTGTTGCCCTTCTCTGTACCTTTTCAAATTCTAATCTTTTTTGAGATGGGGAGACCAGAACTACACACAGGTTTCAAGGTGTGGGCGTACGATGGATTTATATAGCGGCATTATGATATTTATTGTCTTATCTATCCCTTTCCTAATGGTTCCTAATTTTCTGTTAGCTTTTTTGACTTTTGCTGTACATTGAGTGAATGTTTTTCAGAGAACTATGCATAATGACTCCAAGATCTTTTTCTGGAGTGGTAACAGCTAATTTGGACCCCATCATTTTGTATATATAGTTGGGGTTAATTATATTTTCCAATGTGCATTACTTTTCATTTGTCAACATTGAATTTCATCTTCCATTTTGTTGCCCATTCACCCAGTTATGTGAGATCCCTTTGTAATTCCTCACAGTCTGCTGTGGACTTAACTAACCCGAGTAATTTTTTATCATCTGAAAATTTTGCTGCCTCACTGTTTGCCCCTTTTTGCAGATAATTTATGAATAGGTTGAATTGCACTGGTCTCCATTCTGAAAACTGACCATTTATTCTTATCCTTTGATTCCTGTCTCTTAAGCAATTACTGATCCATGAGTAACTGCTAGCATTTTATCCCATGATAGTTTACTTTGCTTAACAGTCTTTGTTGAGGGACCTTGTCAAATGCTTTCTAAAAGTCCAAGTACACTCTGTCAACTGGATCCCCCTTGTCCACATGTTTGTTGACCCCTCAAAGAACTCTAATAGATTGGTGAGGCATGGTTTACCTTTACAAAAGCCATGTTAACTCTTATCCAACAAATTGCCTTCATCTGTATGTCTGATAATTCTATTCTTTACTATAGTTTCAACCAATTTGCCTGGTACTGAAATTAGGTTTACTCGCCTGTAATTGCTAGGATCACCTCTGGAGACTTTTAAAAAAAATTGGTGTCAGTATATTAGCTTTCCTCCAGTCATCTGGTACAGAAGCTGATTTAAGTGGTAGGTTACATATCATAGTTGTTCTGCAATATCATATTTGAGTTCTTTCAGAACTCTTGGGTGAATACCATCTAGTCCTGGTGACTTATTACAGTTTGTTTAATCAAATTGTTCCAAAACTACCTCAAATGACACCTCAATCTGGGAGAGTTCCTCAGATTTGTCACCCTGAAAGAACGGTTCAGGTGTGGGACTCTCCCTCACATCCTCTGCAGCGAAGACCAATTCTCTTCAATGGCCTTATCTTCCTTGAGTGCTCCTTTTGCACCTTGTTTGTCCAGTGGCTCCACTGATTGATTGGCAGGCTTTCTGCTTCTGATGGAGTCTCTGAATGTGTCCACATCTTTCCAAAGAATGGTGCCTAAATCTGGACACAATACTCCAGTGCCAAGAAGTGTAGAACAATTACTTCTCCTGTTTTATGTACATCACTTGTGTTAATAACCCCCAGAATGACATTTGCCTTTTTTGCAACAACATCACAGTTGACTCATATTCCATTTGTGATCCACTATAACACCCAGAACCTTTTCTGAAGCATTGCTGCCTACCCAGTTATTTCCCAGTTTGTACTTGTACATTTGATTTTTTCCTTCCCAAGTGTAGTATTTTGCACTTGTCTTTATTGAATTTCACCTTATTGATTTCAAACCAATTCTCCAATTTTTCCAGATCACTTTGGATTGTAATCCTGGCCTCCAAAGTGCTTGCGATCTCTCCCAGTTTGGTGTCATCTGCAAATTTTATAAGCATGCCTTCCACTCCATCTTTCAAATTGGGCAGCGTTTTTAAAAGTGTCTAGTTTTTTTGGGTGCCTAACTTTTAAGACACCTTGAAGGGGCCTGATTTTCAGAGCGCAGGTACTCAGTACTTTCTGAAAATAAGACCCCTTTGAGGTTTCTCAAGTTGGGTAACCAAAACTTGAGGGAATCTAAAGTCACTGCTTACATTTTAAAATATTGGCCTTAATCATTACTATCCTAGGCTGTACTTGAATCTGCCACCCAGCAGTGAAGGGTCTGTATCCCAATATTAGAAATGGGCTGGAGCCAAGATCCTAACACCCTGAACTTGGAAGCTCAAGCTTAACTTGCCTCGTTATCAATCCCCAATCTATTCAAGTTTCCTATTCAATTATTTGTTTAAGCAAATTACGGTGTAAACTTTGGATCCATGTTATCTGTAATTCAGAGGGCAGTAACCTTTTCAGCATAAGGAAAATCATACAATGTTAGCAGTATGCCAAGGTAGCTATATAATTCTCTATCCATATATAAACATATAGTAAATTTTGACCTCAAGACTAAAAACCAAGTATCATCCATAACTAAATAGATATGACAGCAAGCTTATAGAATGCTGCAGGAAAGCATCTTGGAACAGGGCAGGCTATAAATGTAATTTCAAGCTTTGAAGTAATACAATGTGGAAACAGCACCTAGAGTTTCATTGGGTTGGAATGTCAGTATATCACAGATAATAGAAGTAACCTGTATATTTATGATACTCCTTT
Organism: Gopherus flavomarginatus; assembly: GCF_025201925.1. NCBI lineage: Eukaryota > Metazoa > Chordata > Testudines > Testudinidae > Gopherus > Gopherus flavomarginatus. The sequence goes on along the minus strand of NC_066619.1, from coordinate 258,068,514 downwards.
TTTAGGCCATAGAGAATAGCTGTAATATTGTATGCTAGAGAGAGATGTAGTGCGATATGCAAGTTTGTAGTTACATTCACAGAGAAAGATATTAATGAGCATCATTTAATTAAAAGTCAGCCTTACGGACTGATAACTTTCTTGTAATTGAATTCAACACATCTGTTAAATGAAATACAGACTTTGTGCATTCTGATTACAAATAAATCTTCCGTTTAATTCTAGAAATGCATGCTGTGTACAGTAAGCTATAGCAAACTGTAATACTAGCATTTTCCTATGTATAGCTGTCTATAATGAAGTCTAGAAGAATTTTGTTAAGCAGACTTTGAGACTCCTTATAAGAGCTGTGTCAGGGAGAGAAAATGGTCTTCTGGTTCAGGCACTATAATGGAACACAGGAAATCTGTATTCAAGTCCTGCCTCTACCACTCACTTCCTCTGTAACCTTTTGGCAACTCTGTCTCTTTGTGATTTAGTATCCATCCGTAACATGGAAATGCTACTGATTGTCTCCCAAAGATTGACTACTCAGATTATATCAGGGACTGTCTCTTACTTTGCATATATACAGCTCCTCGCCCTATAGGCAGGGCTTAAATTTCAAACCCTGCAGGTCTGAAAATATTTACCTGAGCACCACTCTGGAGAGCCTGGCTGAATTTAAGCTCTGCCTATACACCTTTACATTGCACTATAAATAAAAGGATGTTGTTAAGTACTTTTGTAATCATTTTCTGTTTTCTTCATTTTCCATTTGTTTTTGGTAATGGCCTCTTAGAAGTTTAAGAATAAAGGCTAATTAAAGTAAAAAGCCAATACACATTTGATAATGCAGCCGCAGTAGTTACCCTTAAAAACATGTAAAGACAAAAGATAAATCTGTAAGGGCATCTGCTGGAGTTAACATATGAAAGAATCAGAGGTGATCCAAAGTTCATATTTTCCGTTTCCTTTTTGTTATTTTCTTAAACCTAATCCTTAGGAGGATTGTCTTATCTGCAGTAATACTTTTTTGCATTGCCTAGCTCTACTTGAACCATTTTGAGAGACTCCTAGCTTTAGAACTGGCACTGAATTTGTATTTGCTTTGCCTTTTGGAATTTAAGATTTTAAAACTTAAGAGTTGAAAGTAGTTTTCTTGAACATATAATTAGATTCTTTTCTTTTTTGCTAGAGCAGAAACAAAGCACGAGAAAATGATGGTTCAATTATTTGTTCCTTGTGAAGAATTAGCAGGTTTAAATTTGGCAAAAATCTCACCAAGAACAAGTACGTGGGGGAGAGGGAGGAAGGAACTCACCAAGAGTGCATTGTTTAAAATGATTTGTTTTCAGAAGTATTTTCCATTTTCCAGGGAAAAGCACTGGCAAGAGTGAAGCATTGGAAAAAGTAATAAGCATGAACAACATTTTAAAGTGGGCTTGATCATTTTATAAGCAGTTGACAGTGTGTGCCAGGAAGGACAGGGTAATATGGCAAAAAGGATTGTTGAGACAAGAACGAGAAAGTCATTCATGCTTCAGTTCACAGTCAGTCTGTTTAGAGAAGCATTTGGCCAGTAATAAAGAGGGATCAAGACTCTGTTCAAGAGGTGCACCTCCTGAAATGTTAATGGTAACTCTATGCAATGTGTCACTTTTCCCAGTTTCACAAAAGAAAGTGTCTGTTACTTTAATGGTCCCCAATCCTGTATTATCTGAGTGCCTCATTAAGTATTGAAAAATAGAAATAATAACAATCTCTTTTTTCCCTCCCAGCCTGTACGAGAAAAATTTTGACTCCTAGTTTATAGAAGTTTTTGTTTGCTTGTGTCTGTCTGGGAAGAAATAGAAGGAAAGCAAAGTCAAAGAGATGGTTTTTGTATGTAAAGTGGTACTTATCCATGGTCTTAAACTTTTGTGGGAATGAGTTATTTAGCATAGGTCTGTCCTCTTCATTCATGCATCTCCCCCTAGTGGTTGATTTTGATCAGTCTGAACATAGCTGCTGTGGGATAGATAGTTATAGGACTGACCCATTGAAGAGTTTGAACATAAGGAGACAAAACTAGATTGTATTCAATGTGGGATCCAGTGCAGAGAGTGACTCTACACTGTTTCAGCTGCCTTCTAGAGGAAATAGTTTCAAACATCTCCAGTGTGAAAATGGCTGTGGTGCTGAAATATGGAAAAACAAAATTGTTGCACCATGAAAAGGCTTGTTACAAAATGAGAAATATTTTAACATGAACTTCCATAAAAATATGTATGGCTTTCCCCCAGCTCAGGTAATGAAATGCTAGTTCAATGGATAATTACATTGTCACAATATCCAATTACCGAATCTAGTACCTAGACTTCAAATATCCCTTTATTCAAAGATATTAGTACTTCAAATTTGCCCTCTTTTCTGACTCAGCTCAGCTGCAAAAGTGGGCCCCAAACTGGTAAACACTTACATCAGTGCTAATTTTTGCTCACATGAACAGTCCAATGGACTAATTGGAACTTAAATGACGAATTGGTGGAGAGAAGGTCCTTCTAATACAGTGGTTGCGGATCTGAAGAACAGAAGGAGCATATCCCATGGTCCTGAGACCACTTGCACACATAGGGCTAACACTTGACTCTATTGAAATCAGTGACAAAACTCTCATTGACTTCAGTAGGGCCAGGTTTCACCCCAAGGCTTTTCCTACCCCAGAGCTCTGGCAACAGTTATTTTCCCCTGCTTGTTTTTCTCTTCCGGCGGTTCTTTAATACTCCTCCAATGAGGTGTCTAGATTATAGATGAAAACTAACTGCTGCTTGCTTTTGGCTGCTGTTTCACAATTACTGCTGAGGCATCTGCCACCTTTCCTCTTCACCTAGTCTCTCTGACACTATTGTATGACATTCCCATAACAGTTCTCCTCTTCACGCACACTGGACCTCGGGAACAGAGCCCGGCTTTCCTCTTTCCACATGTGCAAAATGTGTCAGCTAGATTATAAACTAGAAAAAATAGCAACAAGATTAATCTCTTCCTCCACAACTTCTTGTAGGATCAGATCAATAAGAGAAAAGCATTTGACCTTCAGAAAATGCGAATGAAAATTTCATTGAGAATTATTTTTATAGATTGAGAGAGAGGCATTTTATTTGTGTGTATTTTGGAAGCTGTAATTCCTTCATCCATCAGTATGCAAAGTCTTGAATGAGATTGCTCACCTCTCCACAATAGCACTTCAGATAAAATATGGTTGCAAATCCACCAGTTTCCCTCATGATGCAGACTAGCATTGGCAGAAGCAGCAGAAGAAATGAAAAGAAGTGTTCAGTTTTAGGTGAAAGATTACTGGAGTTAAAGAACCGTGGCTTGACAAGAGGATTCTCAGAGTTCATTGTTCATCTCACTCCCAGGGCTGCACAGAAGTTTTGGGAGGCCCAGGGCAATATCTGAAACTGAGGTCCCCCCACATCCAAAAATAGTAGTACTGAGGGGAGATGCTGGGGAAGGGGGCTTTTGGGGAGCAAGCCTGCCGTACATTCACGCTGCAGCAGTGATGCCTGTAACCACAGAGCTGGATCTGACTTCTTGTTCCTGGCATTGCGACCCAGTGCACAGGATTACCACACTCCATAGATTTACACCAGATCACAACACCACTCGGTTTGGGGTCCCTCTCAAACAGGGATCCAGTGGCAAACTGCCCCTTTTGCCCCTTCCCTCCCTGGGGTAGCCCAGCTGCATCCTGTAAAATCTGAACCCACATCAGGGTTATTAAATTTAGTCTGATTTAATCCGATTTATGCAGCATTCTCCGAATCCCTCTCCCTTTATACACACATTCCTTCTCTCCCTCTGTATCTGATTCTAATCTCACCACTGGTTACAGTACCTTAAGATGGTGTGGAGGAGCTCACACTGCACCATCCAAGGAGGGGGAGTTGCTGTGGGCTAACTCTGTCCTCTCCACTCCCAAACTAGGCAGAGAAGTGGGAGCTGTGCTATAAGCTTACTTTGCTCTTGAATCTCTCTGATTTTTCAGCATTGCCAACCTCGTGTCCCAAAATAAAATAAAAAAACAAAACTGAGATTTAAAAAAAATTATTGTTGGTTTCCTTTTAGTTGCATCCTAGGTTTTTAAAGGATTTTATTGTTTGTTCTTGTCTTGCAATCTTTTCCCTCCCCCTAATTCTGTTTAATAAACTATTTCTAAAAGAGTGATTTAAACAAATGCACACATTAATTTTAAACACTTTTAAAAAATATAATCTTTTCCTTGCAATCGACTCCAACATAGGGTGCAGACAAAAACACAGATGGTGGTGGCAGGCTGGAGATGATAGGGGCGAGATGGGATGTGGGCAGGCAGACCAGCACCCCAGTGATTTTATGCCCCCCCCAAAAGCCCTAAAGAAATTATTGAAGTAGGGGTGCAAACAGCCTCCTGGTTGTTACTCAACATGGGAGGCATAACCTGTCTCCTCTGTGTCCTTATGCTAGCATTTGCACAGGGATCACTCTGGCCCTGGGTCTAGTGGCTTTAGTCCATCTTTACTTTTTAATACTGAGACAAGTGAGTAACCTTACTGACATGGATAGACCTATTACCAGCAATGAGTCACTTATGTTAGTATGTTGCCTCAAATATTTGGGATTGGGGGCTTTAGTTATAGCATCCGAAGATCATCTGATTAACTGCTTTCCCTGCTTGTTGATAAAATTATATTCCAGTTGTTTTTGGCTACTGTTAATTTACCCCCTCTCAATAGCTTAATTCTTCAGCAACCAGATTTTTCCACAATCTCATTTTTGTAATAAACTCTTATTGCTACTGAAGGGCTGTCTGGCCCTGAATAATAATAATTTCCATGTTAGTGTCAGTTTCTTGTCTCTAGTGCTATGAAGTTCTTTTTTTAAAAATTAAGCTTGCAATGTTTTGAAACTTTTGCTCTGCTTGCTCAAGCTTAAGGTTTTTTTTGTTTCTCTTCTATGGTATGTTTTTAATTCCAGAATGTGATGCTGCTAATGTGTCATTGAGATCAGCACTGAGCACCTGCAAAGCAGAAGGCTGTAGGTACAGGTAGGAAGGAGGTCAGAAACAAAAAGCCTGATGGTACAGGAAGTGATTGGTCAATTAGCAAGGATGATTTGGGAGTTATATGTATAATATTTAACTCCAAATCTTCCTTAATAATAGATTAACATATATATTGTGTGTGTTTGTGATTCCTAAGTGACAACCAAAGGATGAGGATGTAACTCTGCAAATATTCCAGAGCTGTCAACACCAAAGAGGCAGAAAAATGATCCAGGAAGGTACAAGGATGTATAAGTTAAGAGTAATGGGAGGGATTTAAGATAATTAAAATTTAGGCTAAATTATGAGCAAAAGTTCATGACAGAAATATCTATCAGAGTGTGGAGTAGTCTCCCAAGGGTCAGGGACCCTACTGCCAAATCATTTGAAAATGTTTAAATTAGACTGGGCGAGGCACTATAAAATGTGCTGTAAGAAACAATCCTGAACTGGCAGGAGGCTGAGGCCTACCAGGTGAATTTGTTTTTGTGGGAGGTGGCTATATTACAGTATGCACATCTGGTCTTTGTTTGAGTTAATATATTGTACAATGATAGTAATACCAGCAGTCAATTTTGCTATGACTTACATCTTGTGCAATTCAAGTAAAGGACATTAAGAGGTGGAAGTGAACACACGATTTGGCCCCATTGAGCTGAAGTCTATTCTCATGTATAGTGGTGTAAATCTGGAGTAACAGCATTGACTATAGTTGTTTTTCTGATTTACAGCAGAATTACTGGGAGCTGAACTGGGCTTTTTAGCTCAAATTTGGAAAAAGGCTGGCAACATGAATTTCTTTTCCAGAAGTTTTAAGTTGGTACATATACACAACAGGCTTTTAAGATCACATACTAGTAATAAGCTTTCCTATAAGCCCTTTAAAGAAATATAAAAGGTTTTTAATGGCTATGTAGCTACTTATGCCCCCCCATACCTGCAGTATCGGAGAACCTCACAAATATTAATATATCCTCATCACACAGCATGAGGTTAGAAATGCTATTATCCCAATTTTACAGATGGTGAGCTGATGCATAGAGAGACTAAAGACCAAATTGAATTAAAACACAAACAAACAAAAACTTGGAGAAAGGGCATGCATCATTTTTAGGTTCACATGACAGAAATCTGCATGTGTGCGCACAAATTGGTGCTTGTGTGTGAAGAGCCTTATGTATACCTTTACCTAATTTACATTTACAAATGCAGCTGTTTGCATGTGCACGCAGATGTGCCCACTAGTTTTGTGACTGCAGTTTGGGAAGTCTTGGATAATTTGCTCCTTCATGTCCACAGAGGGCTGTAAGACCCCTGTTGTAATCTTGAACCTTTAGTTCTATGCTCATATAGAAGCTTGGAATGGAACTTGATTGCATCATTACCCTACTTCTTCTCAGCAGGGGGATGTTTGAGTCTCCATATATTTAATGTGCACTCATTTAGAGGCGGTGTGAAAGGGAATGCATGAGGTAACATTTCAAATTGGCTATCTATAGTGTGATCATCATCACCATAATACCTAGGGGATTTTCAAATATTAAGAGCAGTTAGATGTACCATTTCCATTGACATTTGGCTAGCTCCCATTAAGGGTTTTAGAAACACCCACCCTAAACCCCTTATATTCCTTATAGATTAGCAAATATAAATAAAAAATAATTTTAAAAAATAACTACCTAGCCTTTAAGAGATAAAGGCCCACATTTTAAAACGTATTTAAGTATTGCTACAAACAAGATCACAAAGCTTAAGTGTTTTACGACTCTAAGTCTCATTGGTAGTCAATGGGACTTAACCTCTTAAGTGCTTAAATCACTTTTGAGAATGTGATTTAGGCTCCTATGTCACTTAGACCTGGCAACACTGATTAGGAACAACCCCTGAATACATTCAAAAATCTGGGCCAAAGTGATCTGTGAAGGGTTCATGCCATACGCGTGACAAAGGGATGGATTATTAGCACATTGTATTTTCAGAAATTTGTCAATGCCTTGTTCTTGAGCTATGTTCAGAAATAAAAATACATTGTTACCTGCTGGATGTTTCATATCTTTCTGTGAATCAGTGTCAGGTGCCAAACAGAACATGTGCTGACAATAATCAAGTTATAACACTTGTCTTCTGCCTTGCAGGAGTAAATGTTTGCTTTCTATAGTATTTCATCAGAAGTAATTTAGCTTATCAGAAGCCTAATTTATTAAACAAAACTGAGTCCAAGAGCTCTAAAACAAACATTGATCCTACAACTAGCAAGTCTGACACAAATCTAGGTGCATGATTACTTGGCTAATGGATCATACTTAGTAACCAGTAGGGCATGCTGTGATTAATAGGATATCCTTGCTTAAATGAAATTCTATGCAGGTTTAAGGTTAAACTCTGAGTGACAAGCATTGATACACTTAAGAACACTGGAATGCTTAATGGATGCAAGTTAACATAACTGGGTAGGATTTCAAGTACTTATAACAATAAATATAGATCCAAAAAACAAACCTGTCCTCTTAAGATCTGTGTGCAACTCCTGCCAGCATTTATGGGATTTACAAATGTTGACCTAATCTTGAAATGTTTAGCTAGTTTATACTTGATCCTAACTCATGCACATTTCTAATTGAAATTAAAGGGAATTTTGCCTGAGTAACAGTTCAGTGAAAGGTGAGTGTGGATTTCAGGGTTTGACTCATAGGGGAGAAAATTGCCCACATCTTTGACTAATGCTGAGAAGCAGACGTCATAGCTCAGGGGAGCTGAATGTGCGAAGGTGGCCTTTGCTTTTCCCCATTCATGAACCCAATCTGTGCCAGACTGGTCCCTGAGCATAATTTAAAACACTCTTATGCCAGCTGCAATGGCCACATGGGACTCCCTAGCTTATAAGTGTGGAGCAGATCAGAAAAATAAGGAGCCCAAAAGCTGTCGCTACACTCCAAGAAGATCCCCCAACATGGAATTGAGCTATCAATGGCCTCTACACTGGTGTTAGGGCTATAATCTGCTGGTGGTGTGGCATGAAGCAGCTGCACCAGAGTGAATAATCTGAGCATTAGCCGAACTCTAAAAGTTCTCCACATTATGCAGTAGGTTCCAGTTTGCCTTCCATCAAAACCTTCAACACTGAGAGACTAGCTGATTAGGGCAAAAATGGCAGATTAGAAGATCCCTAAGTTGTTGCTTCGTCTTCAAATAGCTTTTTAAAGCAATGAATTGACAATACACTTAGTGTGAAATGGGCTGGATCCATACCAAACGGTCAGCAATGAGCAGCTAAAACATGTGGAATCCAGTTTTCAAAACTGGATTCCTTAGCGTGCATGAGTCCACGTCTGGGAGCTCAAATCAACATTTGATTAGGCATGCACCTAAAATGAGCATTTGAGAGCCCAATGTGGAACAGGTGATGCAAGTCTGAAAATGAGCTGCCACATTCCAGAATTCCTTTAAAAGAAGGTTTATTTTTGAATAAATTTTATTCTATGCAAAGCTTTAAACACTAGAAGAAGTTACAAGTCTTAGTTAAACACTCTGGAACTTTTTTACACGTAGTGATTTTTTTTAATTACTTTTTTCTTGCTGTTTTTCAGCTAACATGTTTTTAAACTAATCATTATTATACATGTCAATAGCCTTCATTTATAAAACATCTTCAAGCCACAGAAGGCTGGTAATCATGGGTTAGCTAAACATATCACATTATAGGACTCCACTGCACTGTATCTATCCAATAGTACATAATGTTCATCTGAATAACCCAGCTGACATAATGAGATATAATTATCCTTTTCAATTTTTCATTGTAAATGGTAATTGTATTTTAAATTACTGTGCAATTTAACAAAATCATGAAATATAATTGCTGCCTTTCAACATGTATACGTTAGAGACTACGATCATTTTCTAAATTTATATGCGTTTCTCTCTATTTTTTTATTTTACATTTCCAGCTAACATACTCTGAATGAAGGTCTGTTGTTCATTGTTAGTCATCTTGCTAATTTATTTTCGGTGTTCAGTAAGAAATTAGCAGTCTTGAAGCTTGAGACAATAATATAAACATCCCTTTTGATTAATCTTCTATGCACAAGCTTGAAGTTCTAGTCTCCTCAGTAACATCAATTTCATTAGTCTTATTTCTGATTCTTTTCACCCAAAAAAACAACATTATTTAACTGTATTGGCTAGAGTTGTTTCTTCAGGAATCCTTTCTTAGTTCTTAAGCCTAAGAAGGGGGAACGGATAGCTGAGTGGTTTGAGCATTGGCCTGCTAAATCAAAAGTTGTGGGACAAAAATGTTCTGGGGATTGGTCCTGCTTTGAGCAGGGGGTTGGACTAGATGACCTCCTGAGGTCCCTTCCAACCCTGGTATTCTATGATTCTAAGGTGCAGGAGATCCCTGCAAAGCTTTCAGATATCTCTATATTCCTTCATGTATGGGAGCTTCAGAAAGGAGGGCAGAACTAAGTAGAGAACCATAGGTTCTAGCTCTAGGTGCACTTTTGCTGTTTAGCACTAAGAAGTTAAACACAAATTTAAAACAACACGATCTAAGTGGAGGTACATGGACACATGCGGATCTGCCAACTACAGGCTAGATTGTAATGCAGCATTCTGCCCTTGGTAAAGGACAATGCATAGCTTTACTGCCTCACAAGGAACCCAGAAAATAAATAGTGCCTGAGTCTCAGGCCTTGTCTACACTACAAAGTTGCAGCACTGGTGAGGGGGTTACAGCGCTGCAACTTAGGATGTGTACACACCTGCAGGGCATTACCAGCGCTGCAACTCCCTGTTTGCAGCGCTGGCCGTACACCCGGTCGTGCCTTGGGTGTAGAGGATCCAGCGCTGGATCACCAGCGCTGGTCATCAGGTGTAGACACTCACCAGCGTTTTTGTTGACCTCCGTGGAATAAGCAGGTATCCCAGCATACCTGAGGAAGCCTCTCTGGTAATCAAGCAAACTCCACTGCCCTCCAAGCAGGTCTCCTTCCCCGCGGTGTGCTCTGGCGTTCCCCGACCCCCCCTCCAAGCAGGTCTCCTTCCCCGCGGTGTGCTCTGGCGTTCCCCGACCCCCCCTCCAAGCAGGTCTCCTTCCCCGCGGTTTGCTCTGGCGTTCCCCGACTCCCCCTCCAAGCAGGTATCCTTCCCCGCGGTGTGCTCTGGCGTTCCCCGACCCCCCCTCCAAGCAGGTCTCCTTCCCTGTGGTGTGCAACAGCGCTGCAGCGTGGCCACATCTAACACCACTTGCAGCGCTGGTTGCTGTAAATGTGGCCACTCTGCAGCACTGGCCCTATACAGCTGTACTAATACAGCTGTAACAACCAGCGCTGCAAAATTGTAGATGTAGACATACCCCCAATCAATTTTCTGGTTCTGCACTTCTATAAACCAGTAGTAGATAATTTTTGCCTCTATGCTGGCATGGTTCTGCTGACTGTCACACTTAAGGATAGGGCTAAAGCTCTGCCTGTTCCCTACCCCTACCTGCCCACTCTCCACCAACCAGTGCAGGGGAGGGAGCAGCAACCCTGGAGTCTATGGGTACTTCTACACAGCAGCTGGGACGTACGGCTGCTAAAAATAGCAGTGTGGCTAAGGCAGCATGGACAGCAGCTCGGGCTAGCTGCCAAAGTACATTCCCAGGGAGGCAGGTGGGACTGTAGTGGGGTGGCAAGCCTGAACCACTGCCCATGCTACTGCGGCCCCACTGCTATTGTTGGAGCACTAGCTGAAGCAGGGTGCCTAACTCTTTTGGGCACCTATGCAAATCCCAGCCTTAGATTGGACAACATATGGTACCCAGAGGTTCAGTCTTAGGGATTTTTCCATTGGCATCAGTAGAGACAAGAGCTCACTCCTAGAACTGAAAAATCTCACTTGTGCTGAAGTGGGTTTCGTGTTGTGCAGGCTGAATTCCTTTGAATTTCCTGTAAGAAGAAACAGGCCCTTCCTATAGGACTGCATGCCAAATAACACTGGCTTTAATGTGACATTTGAGAACCAAATGGTGCCTCCACCCCTGTATGGGACAGAAGACCACAGTCATTAGGCCTTTGAACCCAGCCCAAAGCACTATGGCCCAGATCCACAAAGGCACTTAGGCACCTAAATTGCAGGTTTAGGCACCCAGGTCCCAGTTTTGGCTCCACTGTAATCCACGAAACTCCCACTGAACCCAGTAGGCTCCTAAATTCAATCAGCATCTAAATTTTCAGGGGAAAAGTTCCCGAGGTGCTTATGTTTCCACTCCAGTGCCTGAGCACTGCTGCCTCACTCTGGCATCCGCCTAAGACCCCGAGCCAGGCCCAATTTGAAGGAAGGCAGGCATTCAGTCGACTAACTTGTGTGTGGGCAACCTCTGAGCACACCTTCCAGAACAGGTCTCATTCAAAATCTGGCCGGAAGAGGAGAGGGTAGTGGATTTGACTGGTGCATTGGGCCAGGACCCAGGGCCTCCCACCTCCCAGGCAAGTGCTCTAACCACTGGGCTACAACTTATAAGGTTGGCACCACACCATCTCCTCCGCCTCCCTCCTGCCCACCCAATTCCCAGTCTTGTGTGGTGCAAAGCAGGCACCTAACTCATTCTGTCAAGAGACTACTGAAGCACCTAAGCTGGCTAATGTCAGGTAATGGGTTCCATTTGTGCATGGCTAAGCAGAGATAGGTGCCCATCTCCAAGAGATGGGCAGAGCTTAGCACACACCCCTCTCGTTGGCATCTTCCATTGGTCAGCTTAGACAGCTTTCCATCTAGTGTGCTTGCTTTTGTGGATCACGTTCAAAGGCACCTATTGTTCCCCATTCATTGTATAGGGAACCTAGGTGCTAAATCAGGCTTTGTGGATCGCAGTGTTTTTCTAGGCTCCTAAAAGTTAGGTATTGCAACACTCAACCTGCCAATGCCTAAGTCCCTTTGTGGATCTGGACCTATCTGTCTGTCTAGGTATTTATACAGCTCACATTCCAGGATGTCTAAATACCTCACAAACATTAATTAATCCATCTCCACAACGCTATAGTGAACTGGGTGTATCATTCTCATTTTACATATGGGAAGCTCAGGCACAGAAAGATTAACAAAAACAACACAAAACTGAGCCAGCTATTGAACCCACATTTTCTGAATCTTAGGCCAGTGATTTAACCAAAAGGCCCTCCATCCCCAATCCCATCCCTCTAAAAGAGTGTTCTTTACAAATATATTGTGGTGTATCTGAAAACATATCAGTTACCGAGCCCTGGGATAAATCCTTTTAAATGGGAGGAGAATTCAATTTTCTCAAGTTATTTACAGGCACAATATGGGAAAATACAGGTTGTACTCCTGATACAGCTGTATTTTTCAAGACAATAAGCTATTCCAAAGTTGCACTCTCATTTCATGAGATACAGGATCTTAAAGTCACTTAGGCTACATTTGATATTGTTAGGCCAGTGCATTAATCAAATAGTAGCCTTGGAAAAAGCACAACAAAAATTTTAACTGTAACCTCTTGGTGCCAGCGGGTCGGAAGCTCCCACTGTTAAGTGCTGATGCATTTGGCATTGCTCCCGAAAAGTCAAACCTCCAGGTGCCAGAAGGGTTTATTAACTTTAAATAGCCTAATGCACTGTTTCTCCGCCATAGTGCTGCTACCCCAAGGCTGGTCATAATGGAGTTATTGTGGGGCTGCAGCCTAATTCTGCTAATTTTAAACAAAATAAATTCTTGTTGTCATGGCAATGTGCTGCAACTGCCCCCCTTCCTTGCTTAACCTTGCCTCTGTTCACAGGTGTATTCATGGGGGAATAAGGGAGACATAACCCCCTCCCAGTTTGTTCTTTCTACTTGATCAGTGTGGCTGCAGAACTAGTGCATTCTTCTCCCAAGCATAACTCTTTTAGTGTGGGTCACCATTATTTTGGCTGCAAAGATGCTCACTGCTTCTCCTATCACTTGAGCTAATGGGAGATTTTGCCCTATCACCTCTACCGCATGAAATTACAGATCCCTCTGCTGTCTAGGGAGAACAGTGCAATTCAGCAACATTACATAAAATAAAAATGTGACGAATTTATAATCGCATGAAAGCTCTTCAAGCTGCTGTACCCTTAGAAGTTTTAAAAGTCTTTGTTACAAGACTCAGGGTATTTTTACATTGCAATCAGAGGTATGACTGCAGCACATGTAGACATAAGCAAGCTATCTTTGAATCTAGCTAGCTTGAATAACTAGCAGTGAAGCCATGCCAGCCTGCCCAGGACCCTGAGTATGTACTCAGGCAGATAGGCTGTGCTGCCACAGTTGCACTGATACTGCTGTCAAGTTAGCTAGATCAAACCTTGCTTGAGTATCTCTACGCGTGCTGCAGTCACACCTCCGACTGCAGTGTAGACATACACTTCTTTACACACTCTGAAGTTATCTTATGGAGTGGAAGCACCAGCATCTCCAAAGAACTGGTTAAGACATCAGGACTATCTCTTAAAATTGGGCATCTGGGCAATATTTATTTTTATTATTGTTTTTCCCAGTTAACAAGAATTTCATATTTTATGTGCAAGAGCAAGAAATCCAGCCCCAGAGGTTTGTGCTGTGGAGATGGCTGGAGCAATACTCATAGACTCATAGACTCTAGGACTGGAAGGGACCTCGAGAGGTCATCGAGTCCAGTCCCCTGCCCTCATGGCAGGACCAAATACCGTCTAGACCATCCCTAATAGACATTTATCTAACCTACTCTTAAATATCTCCAGAGATGGAGATTCCACAACTTCCCTAGGCAATCTATTCCAGTGTTTAACTACCCTGACAGTTAGGAACTTTTTCCTAATGTCCAATCTAAATCTCCCTTGCTGCAGTTTAAGCCCATTGCTTCTTGTTCTATCATTGGAGGCTAAGGTGAACAAGTTTTCTCCCTCCTCCTGATGACACCCTTTTAGATACCTGAAAACTGCTATCATGTCCCCTCTCAGTCTTCTCTTTTCCAAACTAAACAAACCCAATTCCTTCAGCCTTCCTTCATAGGTCATGTTCTCAAGACCTTTAATCATTCTTGTTGCTCTTCTCTGGACCCTCTCCAATTTCTCCACATCTTTCTTGAAATGCGGTGCCCAGAACTGGACACAATACTCCAGTTGAGGCCTAATCAGCTCAGAGTAAAGCGGAAGAATGACTTCTCGTGTCTTGTTTACAACACACCTGTTAATGCATCCCAGAATCATGTTTGCTTTTTTTGCAACAGTATCACACTGTTGACTCATATTAAGCTTGTGGTCCACTATGACCCCTAGATCTCTTTCTGCCATACTCCTTCCTAGACAGTCTCTTCCCATTCTGTATGTGTGAAACTGATTGTTCCTTCCCAAGTGGAGCACTTTGCATTTATCTTTATTGAACTTCATCCTGTTTACCTCAGACCATTTCTCCAATTTGTCCAGATCATACAATCCAGTCTGATTCCTTGGCTGGGGAGCAAAACTGAAATCCTGAGAAGGGACTCAACTGCTCACATAATGGCTACTTGGCAGCCTGACCCTATTTCTCTGCCAAAGGATGAAGTCCAAGATTCTGGGGGTGGCTCTTAAAAAGCTCTACACATATACAGATATTCCCAGACTGTGGAGATGGTGTTGGGTCTCTACAGCAGAGATCTTTAGAGGGGACCTGCAACCCAAAGAACAGCTTCAGCTGATAGCATCAACATAAATCCTGGCTGTGGAAATTTCTGGCCTTTGAACCTAATTGTGCAGCTACTCCTGAGCTCCTCTGGGTCCTTTCTGCCCTGACTTGGCTGTCCTCAGAATCCATCGGGACACTGTGGAGTGACTCCAGGCATTCCTTACTTTAGTTCACAAAAGGGTAATAATTTTGTTCCATAATTAATATTTCATGGAAATGCCTTTGAAATCTCCCAGAAGTAATTTAATATTAGATATATTGAAACAGAGTAGGATCATAGGAGTTCACCCCACTCCTGAGAGTTATGATAAGCAAGATTGTGGGGTATAACTACAAAGGCCTGTGGGATTGGGGTCCTGAGAAGAAACAAAAGCTATTCTTGAGGTCTGTGACTGAGGAAGTTGGAGAATATGTGGTCTAAGCATAAATGTAGAGATGACCATTCAAAGTATATGAAATCACTGTTCCTAACATTGGTTACCTTTTTATTTCATCTTTTAAAAAGGGGAGGGATGTTATATTAAAATTTCTTTCTAAAAGGCAACAAAACTCTCTAATAGCCACAGCTGGGCTACTCTCTACTAAGACATCCTCTCAGTGTCATGTTCTGAAGCAGAGAACACTGAAGAGGCATGAACATTACTCAAAAGCCCATCTGAAGGGTTGTGTTATACTCCAATGCCCTCAAAGAAGTCTGAATGTCAGTTCACATTTTCATCACGCAGCAGAATATATCTGGGAGAATGGATAGTCTACGGAGAACAGTTAGCAGGCCCTGGACAAGAAGAAGCTTTGATTGCTCAGAAAAAGACACAGGTTCATCTCAAGCACAGCAAAAGGCTCATGTCCTGCAATTGGCTATCTAGGTGTAGTATGTGCTCATGCTGGTGGGGGCAATCTATGTAGAATATCTGAGTGCTGTTCCTCTCATTTTCCAACCATGAGCTCTTCTCCCAAGGACTCCATGAACATTACACAGACAGCCAACAGGGGAATCACTAGAATTTTGTGCAGCTGGAGTACAGGAAGTGAATTTGAAGGTGGAGGCATAAAAGCTATTGTCGTTGGTAATTTTTCTGTTTTGGCAACAGAAAAGCCAGCTAGTCTTCCCACCAGGATCATACAGTATTTAGTACTACATTATTGATTGTCAGCACTTGTATTCTATGGGCCAGATTCTCTTCCTCACCAGATCTCTAATCAGCAGGAAAAAGAGGAGAGGGATGAGGAATAATCCTCAATGCTCGAGACAGCTCTAAATTTGTTATCACTGCACAAAGGCTATGGTCAATTAAGCACCCAAGCTCCACTATGCCCCCTTTTACTCCCTGTTTCTCCTACAGTGGGAGTGAGAGCAGGGGATTTAAGGTGCAGGACCCAGTGCTGCCACAGATACACCAGCAGGGAGTTTCCCTACAACAGCTGACATCTTGTGCTAACTACTTTCAATCCCCTTTGTACCACCTAAATAGCCCAAAGGAGCTGGGTTTAAAATTGGAAAACCAACCAATCAATCTCCTCCCCCTCCCCTGTCAGCATTAAGACAGACAACCTTGTAAACTAGCATCCTGTAACCAAGCTACATATTAATCTAATGAAGGGCAACCTCAGAATGTTACATGTTTTTTATATTTTCCAAGATTATACCCTCACCCTATCACTCTTTCCTCTATCCCCATATGGTTTCCTCCACTCCTACCTGGTGCTGTGTTTTTGTAGCTTAAGTTTCTCTCTGTTTCACCATAGCAGCTTGGAATTTGTGGACCAAGTCTCATTTTTCCACTGAGTCATTACATTTTTTATAACAGTCTGTGCTATTAGTTACCTTTGCAACCATTCACTGAATCTAAGCAGCAGTTTTTATTGAATATATAAAAAAATTGAACTAGCATTGCTGAGGGTAGCAAAACTTTGTCACACACAGTTATTACAGGCCTCAGGTCAGGAAGCTGATGTTGCACACAAACAGCTATGGGAACCCCAGGCTTCAGCTAAATATTTAGCAAGCTTTCAATTAAGTCTGCCTGACCTGGGTCATTGCACAAACTGTGGTAATTGTCAGAAAATGTACAGTATTGCTAATGCACTCAGCGTTTGCTGACAAACTGGTGAGATAAAAAGAAAAATATTGTAGAAAGGATCATCTTGTACTTTGGGGATCTATCTAACAAAATCCTGATAGAAATTCTGTACATCGTTCATCGTAAATTCATCAGAAATGAACTCACTGGTTGAAAAATTACATGGCCTTTGATTCAATAAAGCACTTACACATGTCCTTAACTTTAATCACATGTGTAATCACATTAAAAAGGCCCTAATGTAGCAAGATACTTACATATTAACATACTTTTAACATAGGTTTTTTGTGTGTATAGTTTCCTAGTTTTTTAAAAAGCAAACTGAAAAACAGAAATCCCACCATATGGCATAATGTTGACACCCGTATGGATCATCAGCGAGGTTGGAACATTTAGATCCATCGCATAGACTTCTGCGACTTGAGCAAACAGAGCAGTAGGTTATCCTCCTCTATGTGGGTACTAGAGAGGGACTAGACACACACTGTCACTGGGTTTCACAGATATTTGCTGACAACAGAGGAGTGGCGAGACTCAGAAATCTTCCGTTCCTTTCCAGGTTCTGAAGGGAAATGTGGTATAGCAGTCACAAACCCTTCTGCTCCTGTTCTCCTCAAACCCTGACATTTTCTGGCTGCGCACTCTCCAGACTATCCCTGGCCCAGTACAGTCTCTTCCCCACACTACTCTTCAGCTTCTCATACTAGTCCCTGTCTTGCCAGTCCTGGTTTCCAACCTCCCAAGGCTCCTTATTAGATCCCATTCTTCTCCTGACTGCCTGGCTTCTTATGCAGTCTGCTCCCTCCACACTCACTCCTCATCTAGCTTTTGTCTCTTCTGTGTTTGAGACAGGCGGCTTTCACCTCTTTGCTGCCTTGGTGTCAGAAGGGGAAAAACTGAGAACACCGGAGGGACAATCTCCCTGCTCTCAGGTCTATGCCCAGCTCCACAGTGACACACAGCAGCCAGGAGCAGCAACTGTAGGGGAAGTCTTAATCAGCCCCTGCAGCCCCAGGGATGGAGCACTCTGTGGAGATGGAATCTTCAGCTACCAGACTCTAACAAGTGTCTACAGAGCATGGGTGAAGTGAGATGTTTTTCAAAGGCTTACCACTTGCCAAATTTGTAAATGAACACATTTGAATGGGAACACCAAAAGGCACATGCCTGTCTCTAGGGTGACCCACCTCCACCTCACAATTTCAAGTCCCTGCCCTAAGAGTGGAGATGCCAGAGATTCTCAACCAACCAATTGCCAGAATATTCTTGAACCAGCAAAACAATTTTGTTGAAAGTTTCCAAAAAATTAAATTCAGCATAAGGCAGACACATGGCATGGAACATTTCAGTTCAAGGATTAAAGTTTGGCAAAGTTATAAGCAACTGAAAACAGCGTTTTACAGTGGGAAGTGTCAGGAAACCTTAAATACAGGTCGAAGTTCCAGCTCTGCCTATAATTTTTTGTCATCTGGGCTGCTTCTTAGCAGTTGTCTAATGTTCCATTGTTAGATCAAGTAGTAGACGGGATAAAGGATGTGTGATGAGTTTGTCGAGGTAGAGTAAAATCAGTGGGCAGTCCACTATTAAGATTAGTTCCAGCACTGGGATCTCTATATGTGACCAGTTGGCAATATTATGCAAATATGGCCTTCAATATCAATAACTCGAGTAATCCATCTTGTTCTTTAGAATTATTATAGAAAATCAGTGGTCACAGTGTATTTTCTTATCTCCAACATATCATCCATTGCATCTCTAATTTTCCTTTCAGTTACTGTAGTTCTGATGGTTAAATCTTCACAGGATCTCTGCATCATAACCAAACCCAATCTCAGCTTCCCCACCCCCATCTGATGAGGCAAATAGTTATTGCCTGAACTTACTTCTGAAATAATAAGCACCAGATCTGATTAATTATTAAAAGAGATGCCAGGAGGTAGTGCACCGCCATCTCACATGTTCCCTCTCCGAAGAGGGGAGTCAGAGGTAGGTAACAATGATCTATGCAGTCTTGAGAGTAGGCTAATGTAAAGAACTCACTGCTGCCTTGGCTGGTTGCCTGTCACTGTCACTGGAGGCTCCCTGTGTGTGTGGGGGGGGGGGAAGGGAACGAGGCTTATATAGGCAACTCCCTGCAACTTCTGGAATCAGTACTCATGGTGCTGCACTTGGCCCCCTTCAATGATTTTTATCTTCTCTGGTGACTTTTATTTTGTGCACTTTATTTTCCAGGCAAGGAAAACTAAACTGATTTATTTTGATCACCTTTCCACTGAAATCACTGGGAGCAGAAGCAAGCTCCAAGTGAGGAAGAGCCCAGATTTTCATTGCTGACAGCTTTGCTAGTTATCTTTCCTTCTCTTTACTTTTTTTTTTTTTTAAATGATACTCTGGAACAGGGTGGTCTGCCCCTTTAAGGGTCTGGGCTCTGCCAGCCCTGTTTGGAGATGCAGTCATTTTTAGAATTGGTGTTTGGACTTCGGAGAGTGGATTATCATACCCAGCTAGGAAGGGGTCAGATGTTTCCTATGAAGGGCTGAAAGAGTTTGGCTGAAGGTGTTTCAGGAAGGTGGTTGGCTTCTGTGGCAGGATCTGGAGCAGGGCAGAGGGATGCAAGGGAAAAGACCCTGGGGCCCTTCCAGCCCACTTTGGTCACAGGAACAACTTTGAAGATTTTTCTATGTAATTCATTAGTCCCCCAAAGTAGGGGTATGAATTCTAGTGTGCCCTACATGGGTGCTGGAACTGGGGTGCTGCCACACCCCCAGGCATGAAGTGGTTTCCTTTCATGTACAGGGTTTACAGTTTGGTTCAATGGCTCTCAGCATCCCCACTATAAAAATGGCTCCAACACTACTGCTGACCCAGCATGTCACACACTAATAAGCCCATGTGGACCCTGCTGGTGCTCGCTAAAAGTTCCTTAGTGCGCACTACTAATGAAGTCCCATTTCAAACAGCACAATGAGGGAACTCTCAGTACATACCAGCAGGGTCCACATGGAGGCCAGTTGATGTGCAATACACCTGTGCATGTTACAATTTACACCCCTACTGGGGAGGACTAAGGCACTATGTAGACAAGCCCTGTGTCACTGTGTGAGTTTTGCATTTGAAGAATAAAACAGTGTCCTGAAGGAAAGGCCTAAACAGCCTTTGGGCACCGTTTTAGTTCTTCCTGGAATGAGGACACAGGCCTACATATATCATCTCTTAACTCCCAAAGTGGGAAGCCCTCCATGATATACCCCCCGCATTAGAAGAAAATAACAATACAAGCACCTTGACAGTAAGCCAACAATATAGAAAATTAGAGATTGCTACTTGGGATGTTAAAAAGAATTCATTGCGGCAGATGGAGGCAGATCGCTTCAGGAAATTAACAGCTGCATTGGCCTACATATCTTTCCCACAATTTAAAATTAATGCATTAATAAATTCACAGGAAATAGTGCCTCATTGAATAAATACAGACCCCTGTCATATGGCAGGAGTGAAACCTTTTGTAATGCCTATATCATGTAACTGAGGACAGGAAATAGAGTGCTTTCATACCAATGATCTTGTCTGTTACATCCATATTACATTTATAGTCTTGATTTAACTCCTATGATTGAAGTCTACATGAGGAATTTTCTGTTAAAAGGAAACTACTGCTTTCTTGGCTTGTACTGCAAGGGATTGGTTTTTTATTTTAAAATGAAAAGCCAGTCAGAAGTTTGAAGCAGGACATGCAGCAAAACAGAGAATACCAAGAGGGGAGGTGAAGACAAGCAGCAGATGGTGGTGAAGAAAGATGGGGGTAGAAGCAGTGCTGCTTGCTTATGTGAAAAACTGCTAAATGATTAAATTTCTCATGTACCAAACCTTTTCATCTGCCCATCAGCTGTAGTTCCAATTATTACATGAATAGCTGTAAAATGAATAAAATGCATATGAGAATATTTAAAATGTTCTATTATTCTGTGATGTGTTTTAGTGCATCATTAATTCTGCTAATAAATCTGGCTTTGATTAGCCAGATTGCTAAACATCTATTCTCAAGTGCTGATATAGTGTGAGAAATTACCTGTTGAACTACAGAAGTGTCATCTGAATGCAGTTTATATCTCAGATGTTGAGGATGGGCCTGTGCCCCATGACATTTCTTTAACGTGTCAGGAGCATTTTAATGCTGTCTCTTTGTGTATTATGGAAATTGCTGAAAAAAATGGACAGATGAATTCAAATACTTTTATTCACTGAAGTGGAACTAGTGTTGTGCATGTAAGTGCTTTGCACCATAGCTTGAAAAAAATGTCAAGAGCAACTTCATAGCTTCCTAGGAGAGAATGAGGTATCAAATGCAATGCCACTCTAGTCTGTTAAACTGGGTCACGAATGCTAACTTTTTGCTTTCAATCACGACCAATGGAGCAAAACATCAAAGAGTTGGTATACCTTTATTAGTACTGTTTTGAGTCCTGACCTATACTCTTATTCACTTTATTTGCCATAACTGAATTAAAACTGAAATGTTTTTATTATGAACAAGGGTCCTGCAAAAAAAGACATTTCCCTACCAGGATCTCATTCTTGCTCTAAGTGGGTCAAACACATTCAAGTTGCCTGAACATGCCCTAACCAACTTCTGCTTGTACTTTTCTCTTTGTTCTTCTCTTTTGAAATGATACGAGGATGGGTATTATTGTACTGGTTTTTGTAATGCTGTTACTTTATTACTGAGTGACTTGGTGGGGAGACTTTTAAGAATAGATTTATTCCTGTTTGTTCCTGAATAGTTTGGCTCAGGGGCTTCCCATGGATATTATTGGCATCCCTCTGAGAAAACATAAGTTGAGTTGGCAGAGTCGTTTCAGATTGTGCATTCTCTGTGTGATCTCAGAAGGGAAACATATTGGGGCAAATTCACTCATGTCTACCAGGGGAGGACACTGTGGCAGTTCAAGGTGTCTGCAACACAGTTTTATTACTGTTGGTATTGCAGAAGTGCCTAAGGGCCTGATTGTGCTAGGCGTGACACAAACACAAAAAGTCCCTGCCCCAGGAAGCCTACAGTGTAATGATAGGATGGAAGAGAGCAGGGTGATGGAACAAGCAGACAGGGAGAGCATGACATAGATATGACATGATTATGAACAGCATGATAAGCAACAGTCCCAGCACATCCACTTCCTAATCATTGTTGAGGTTTTTATGGTATCACAGCAAAGGTGAGTTTTAAGGAAAGATTTGGAGGGGGGCTATTTGGTGGATTTTTACACGGAACAACTTCTGTGCATATGAGGTGGCATAGGAGAAAGCATGAAGATGCCAGTTGGAAAACCTCCTTTTAATCTGCTATCTGGGCACCCTTGACTGGAGAGGCTGCCAAGGTTAGGGCAGCCAGAGGATGAGTGTATTGAGAAAATATATTCTAGGGAGCCTCATACTAGTAAGGCTCCTATCCACTCCACAGTGGAGCTAAAAGATACGCTTGGATGAATTCCCCATAGGGTATAGCTGAACAGGCAGGAGCAGGGAAGTTCAATTTGCCACCTGTCTGTGTCAGCAGAGAGAAAGTGGATTCCACTACCTTTTTAAGTATTAACAGTATGATTACTCATTATTATCAGCTTCCTGTTTGTGAGTCACACTGAGTTTAAATTCGTTATGCAGCAATTACCTTTGTCTTTAACACCGGCAGCCAAAAATGAAGCAAGCTCTGAAATCCCTCAGCATGCTGTAGTTTCATACTGTATTTCAATAACTCCAGTCTTGTTTTTACTGTGTTTTAAAAAGCAAGCAAGCAAGCATATTCTGCAGGCCCTTGTAACATAGCATATTACTCAACATTCTGCTAATAGATGATCCAGGAATTGTGCAAAGATATCTTTATTTAAGTTTACCTGTGACCACCTAAATGTAATTTTTGTTCAGTGTGATAGTTAGGGAGGAAATAGAATCTAGACCTTTGGCAGCTAACATTTACCTGCACCTTTGAGATCACTGGGAATCTATAAAAATACTAGAATATAGAGGAGAATTTTATTCAGGCCTATGGGGACTGATTTCTGTATGGAGATGACTGGAGGACATTCTCTCAAACAGGCATCCTCAAACCACAAGCTGTATCTACTCAATTCTATATGTTTAGGTATGTTGCTAATGGAGACCTTTACTCTGGACCTAGGCATAGACTGAGGTTATAATTAAATCCATGTAGCTGCATTTATATTCATAATATACTTAATGACATCATAGTCTTCTCTGTGGAACAGCGTTTGGTATCACAAATACTAAATCTTGAGATAAGACGTGAGACAGGCCATCAGAAACAGATAGAAAGGAACAGATTGTTTTTGTTTATTTTTAACATGAAGCCAAGAAAAAAAAAAGATGAAATGTACCACAATGTTCACAGGAAAGAGGGACAAGGGGTATGTGCCTATAACAGACATAAGAGCAGTAGGTATGGTCTTAAAGTGATGTATTGCAGGAAGATAGGAAGTCTGGGATCTCCTAAGGGTATTACCTCCTGAACCAACACTAAAGGGTTAAAATATTACAGTTTAGCTATTACAAAGTCACACATATCTGGTGCATTCACTGCCTAGACAGACCTCCCCTCTGACTAGTCTCTGCTTGGTCCCTTTCAATATGGCCTCCACTATCTCCACTTCTCCAAACCCACCATCCTTACAGTATCTAAGGATGTGTTCCCTCTGCACTATATCAAAGGGAAAGTTCTCTGTTCCTCTTCTTCTAGATCGCCATGCTGCAACAGATGCAGCTCTTCACTGTCTTTCCCTTTTGCTTTCATCACTCTGTGCTGTCTTGTTTTTGATCTGCCTTTCTGCCAGCTCCTATAGTCCCTGACAAAAATAAGTACTTAAGCACATGTTTAAGTATATCCATATTCAGTATTTTTGTATTTAAGCATATGCTTAAATCTCATTAATCTTTTTAAGCACATGGTTAAAGTTAAGCACATACATCCTGAATAGGGTGCTTTTATGATTTGGAGCCTCAGTGTTTCTACTGGTAGCATCTTATCTTCCCTTCTACCTCTACTAGGGTGACCAGACAGCAAATGTGAAAAATTGAGATGGGGGAGGGAGGGTAATAGGAGCCTATATAAGAAAAAGACCCAAAAATCGGGACTATCCCTATAAAATTGGGACATCTCGATCTGGTCACCCTAACCCCCACTAGGTCAGTGCTGTCCTCTGCTCTTGTTTTACGGCTTCTTATCTGTTACAAAAGGTTCCCCATCACCTTTTCAGAAGACTTCCAAATCTAACTTTCCTACTCTCAACTTTCTGCAGCCATCCATCCTGCTGCTGATACCTGGAAAATCTCTTACTTTGTCACCAATTGTCCTTTCTTACTGATGCAAATTCCCTTCTTTAAAACTCTTTTCTTCAAAGATTCCTTACTCCACTTGTTTCCTCACTACCCAACTGTCTATATCCTCCCTTATGCAAAATTCTGTCCTGTTCTGCCTTTCTGTGTTACAGTACAGGATGTTCAGGACAAAGAACTATGTCTTTTCCAGGTTCCTTAAACATCATGTAGGATTCACAACATTACAGATGTTTATTATCATTACTAATAGAAATTTTCCACAATGCTGGGAGTTGCCTTCTGCAAATCTTTTGTGCCAGGTAATCTATTCTTTACTCTCTCATGTTAGCGTATGTACAATGTCATTGGGGGTACCAACATTTTTTCACATAATTTTTTTCAATCAAAAATACATTTCCTTTTTTGCAAAATCAGAACTATTCTGAAAAATATGTTGACATTATCAAGATAATCTGTTTGTGAATTTTTTGTGATATTTCTTACAATTTAATGGACATTGTCACTAAATTTTTCAACATTTTTTATTTACTAAAACCCACATTATCTTACTGAAAACTGTTTTCGCTAAAAGAAAGAAATGTGCAAATAATTTGATAAAAATGTCAGCAAAAATTAGAAAACATTTTGCAAAAGATGGAAAATGAGTCCATTTCAAACATTGCAAAAGTGAAACAGCTCCTACATTTAATTTTTTTGCAAAGTTGTTTTTCCGTTAGCACACAAAGTCACTGCTGTAACAAAACAAGAAAAAAGAGTGTTATTTTCTTCAAAGCCTTCTGATTGCATTTGTTTTCATTATAGAGAGTATTGAACACAATTCTAATATTATTTGCAGTAGCAACTTTCATTGACATCATATTGTTTAAAAGCTATTGTCAAAATACTGAGACAAAGTAAAAAAAACAACAACCCGGTGATTATTTTTGTTGGTAGTTCCATAGCATAGAAAAGGAAATAATATATCATCATGATTTTCTCGAAAACACACCAAACAGGATGGGATGTTTCCTGAATAAGCAAAGATTTGAAGCACACACCTGCAAATATTTTGTCTCTGGGACTTGATACATTCAAGAATTCAGTTTCCTATCTTCCAGTGAAAGTTCAACTCCCTGAAAGCATGGCATTTCCTGTGGACCTTTCTTTAATGGCAAGGGGCAACCATTAATGAAACAGGACAGCTCGTTTTAGAACTATTAGGTGAACTAGTTGTATGCCAAAGTTTGCTATGAATTCAGAACAGTTGCTGAGCCAGCTTTGGGTGGTTATTGTGCTAACTATATGAGTAATATGTGCACTAAGGTGATGGGAGGTAGTGGAGGGAGGAGAGAGGATTATTCCTTGTGTATTCTGTCTGCATTGTCCCACCTAAGATCAGAAGATCTGAGATAATACTAAGCGACTTAAATACTACAATTACTCTGATTATCATGGTAGTAACAGAAATTATTAATTCATATTATTCAATAAAAATGGGCCTGATTTTTGGGTTTTCACCACAGTGTAAAATACTCAGAAACCCAATCGATCCTGCCCCCTCAGAGTTCTCCCATAGCATCTTTTCCCAGGGAAAAGAAGGCATAGCTGGGGCATCCTTATACCACCATGCTCTCTAGCTGCTAGATTGGCCCTTCTATCAATTGACAGTTGGGCATAAGTTAGGTGAGCTCTGAGGCTGCTCTAACTTCTGCTGGGGGCCAGCCCAGCTGTCAGTCAGCCCCAGGATCAGGGAAGTGCAAAGGAGCCCCCTGTCTGGTTCTGTGACCAGCGCTGGTCTGCTCAATCAGAAGATGTGGGCCAATGTTTTTTATTTCTGTGACATTTTGACATTCTAGGCGATTTCCTTAAATATTCAAAAAAAAATGGAGATAAAGGTACATAAGATACAATTCTAAAGCCGATCATCATGTCAGCTTGATGCCTTTTAAGATATAAATGGTTTTAAGACCTGTTTATAAATCTGATTTTCATAAAATTAGGAGGTAGAGGATAGCACAGAATTTGAGCTACAAATGCAAAGACTTGGTCAATATCCTCTCTACCTCTGCAAAGTCTCTCCCTAACCAGGTAGAGAAATGATGTCACAGAAGGTCCATTAAGTTCATTGGGACGCAGTCCTATTTTATTGGGATTCTTATGCAATACCCATCACAGTGGCAACTGAGCACCTTTTTAGCATCCAAAAGCTTTAGATCAGTAGTTTTTAACCTGTGTTCCGTGGACTCCTGGGGGTCCGCAGACTGTGTCTAAGGGGTCCGCAAAAGGTTATCATTACCATAGACTAGTGATTTTCAACTTGTGTTCTGTGGATCCCTAGGCGTCCATACACTATGTCAAAGATTTCCAAAGGAGTGTACACCTCCATTTAAAATTTGTTAGGGGTTCACAAATGAAAAAAGGTTGAAAACCACTGCTTCGATGTTAAAGCCAAAATTACATTGGACCCACAGACCAATACATTGCTTTTCTGTCTAGTGTTGTGATTTCCTGAGTAACTTTGTTAAGGCAGAACTGTGCTGGAACAAGTGGGGGTTTTGGCATGTGTACATGCTCTATACTGTGAATAAATAGTACTTAAAACAAAAAGCAGATCTGCTCTTTAAAAATACAACTCCACTTATACTTAGTGGAGGAGACAGTTTTTGGCCTGCTGTGATTTCTATTTCCTTCCTCCTTGCAGGATCCACTGCTGATTGCTACAGTTGTTATAAGACAGAGAAAAACTTTTGCTTAGAAAGCATCTGGAAGTGTAATAGCTTGTGACTTTTTAAACTCCAAAGCAAACCTTGAAAACGAAGAAGAAACTCTCATTATAAACACTTGCCACATTCCTCAATGTTATCTGAAGTTTCTGTTCTCTTGAATAACTTACCAAAACCAAATCAACCCCATGAAATTAAAATTATCTGTCTGGTATTTTCTTGCCAGATGATTCTCTTTTTAATCTGATTCTGAACAAAGCTGCGAGGGGTCCCTAGATCTATAGTTTTCTTGCAATAACAACAATCGAAGACGCTATTTGTCTTTTTGTAACAGAACTCTTCCCTATTTGGTATCATGGATTTTTTCCTTTCTAACTTACAGCAGCAAGTCAAGCCAAAGATGGTAGGATGTGATAGTACCAGTAGCACGGGGCAGGGAGACCCTGGTAAGAACACTGATCCAGCATGATGCATATCATTTTAATTGTGTTTCCTAAAATTCCTAATGGTATTCTAGACATGAAGTACAACTTTGTACAAATTTGTGACCACACAGGACTTGATAATTGTCATTGTCCTGTTCACCATGCCACTTAGAATGTCACAGTGGGATAAAACTATTATCCTTGTATTTCAGGTGAGCTGAAAGAAAATCTAATATGAGACCCATGACATGCAGTTAAGCAATCTAATTCCATCCAGTACAGGGTAGCATTGTCAGTATTTTTAGTTTGACAGTATGTATTCTTCAAGCTATCATAGACATCTATGGATTTTCCTGTGACACAGGTGCAACTGCAGCAAAGAATCCTGTGGCACCTTATAGACTAACAGACATTTTGGAGCATGAGCTTTCGTGGGTGAATACCCACTTCGTCAGATCCATGTAGTGGAAATTTCCAGGGGCAGGTATATATATGCAGGCAAGCTAGAGATAATGAGGTAGTTCAATCAGGGAGGATGAGGCCCTGTTCTAGCAGTTGAGGTGTGAAAACCAAGGGAGGAGAAACTGGTTTTGTAATTGGAAAGCCATTCACAGTCTTTGTTTAATCCTGAGTTGATGGTGTCAAATTTGCAGATGAACTGAAGCTCAGCAGTTTCTCTTTGAAGTCTGGTCCTGAAGTTTTTTTGCTGCAGGATGGCCACCTTGAGGTCTGCTATAGTGTGGCCAGGGAGGTTGAAGTGTTCTCCTACAGGTTTTTGTATATTGTCATTCCTAATATCTGATTTGTGTCTGTTTATCCTTTTCCGTAGCGACTGTCCAGTTTGGCCGATGTACATAGCAGAGGGGCATTGCTGGCATATGATGGCGTATATTACATTGGTGGACATGCAGGTGAATGAACCAGTGATGGTGTGGCTGATCTGGTTAGGTCCTGTGATGGTGTCGCCGGTGTAGATATGTGGGCAGAGTTGGCATCGAGGTTTGTTGTATGGATTGGTTCCTGAGCTAGAGTTACCATGGTGCGGTATGCAGTTACTGGTGAGAATATGTTTCAGGTTGGCAGGTTGCCTGTGGGCAAGGACTGGCCTGCCACCCAAGGCCTGTGAAAGTGTGGGATCATTGTCCAGGATGGGTTGTAGATCCCTGATGATGCGTTGGAGAGGTTTTAGCTGGGGACTGTATGTGATGGCCAGTGGAGTCCTGTCGGTTTCTTTCTTGGGTTTGTCTTGCAGTAGGAGCCTTCTGGATACACGTCTGGCTCTGTTGATCTGTTTCCTTATTTCCTCATGCGGATATTGTAGTTTTGAGAATGCTTGGTGGAGATTTTGTAGGTTTTGGTCCCTGTCTGAGGGGTTAGAGCAGATGCGGTTGTAACTGACAGAGAGCACAAGGAGTTCTTGGAGTTTTACAGGGATCTCCTGGATTGGATATCTGCATAGTAGTTCACCAAAGGTTGCATGTGAGATCTCTACTGATCATCATAATCATTGCAAAATGTATGTATGGATAATATTTAAGGAGCTATGTATCTAAACTGAAAGTTATGTTCTTAAGGTCTTGGCGTTAAAGCTGGTCACCAGGAGGTGGCATTCCTCAGACATTCCTTTCTGGCAGGAGATAGTTGTGTCACTGAGGCTCCCTGGCAAAGGTTCTGCTGTTCTTTGCAAACAGCTCTCACCTCAGACCTGACAAACACATGTCTTGCAGGATATTTATCCATAAAGAGTAATGTGCAAGATATCTACAGAAAACTCGTAACTTGTCAAGATTCATAATCATTTTGAAATGCATGTATGGGTAACTGTAAGCCAGTGGTGTCGGGGCTCGTCCCCCTCAGGCGCAGCGGGGAGCCAGGGCGCCTCCTTACACACAGCAGTCCAGGTAGGCCTAACCCCTCAGCAAGCGTTGAGGGAATAAAGGGTCTGCAAACAAGGCAGAGTCCCGGCCCTCCAGCCGGGGTCGGGTAAGCACAAAGTACATAAGCCCAAGCCCTGGGGCCGGGTGGGGCAGTAAGCAGTTCAGGCTCAGACTCTCAGGCAGGGGCTGAGCAAACACAGTATCAGCCCAGGCCCTTGGGCAGGGCGAGGCAGTAGCAGTTCAGGCTCAGGCCTTCAGCAGGCTGAACAAACACAGTATATCATATGTCCACACAGAAGGCCTCCTCAGGCCAGGGAGAGGGGGAGCCTGCCACCCTTGGGGGGGTGGCAGGGAGGACGCAGGCCCTCTCACTCCACTGCGTCCCAGCCTGGGGCCATAGCAGCGGCAAAGACTCACTGCTGTCAGTGGGGATCCTGGCTGCAACACACTGACATGGGTTCAGGCTCTTCAGGAGCCAAACCAGGGTCGGCTACCCCTGGGCTACTTCCGACTTCCCTCTCTCTGGGTACCTGTCTCTCGCCAGCATCTTCTGGGGGGTCCCAGACCATGGGCTCCTCCGGGTACTGGTCATAGGGAGGCTCAGGCCGCTCCTCCGGGTACTGGGCACAAGGCAGGTCAGGCCGACGTTCCTCCGGGTACCGGGTATGAGGCAAGTCCGGCCAGCATTCCTCCAGGTAGTGAGCACGGGGCAGGTCAGGCCAGCGCTCCTCTGGATACCAAGTGCGAGGCAGGTCAGGGCAGCGCTCCTCCAGGTAGTGAGCACAAGGCAGGCTGGGCTCGGTGGGAGCTCAGGCACCAGCATCTGTCCTCTCCGGCCACCAACTGAGTGCTTGGGGCGGGCTTTTATACTTCCTGTCCCGCCCCTTGACTTCCAGGGGCAGGGACAGGCAGCTGTGACTCCGCCCACTGAGGCACCTGCTCTGGCTCATCCCTCTCAGGCACGGCAGGGAGCCAGGGCACCTCCTTACAGTAACATTTAAGGAATAATGTATTTATATTGAAAGTATGCTTTAGGGACCTGGAGTAAAAATTAGGCAGCAACTGATGTGTCGTTTCTGACCCACACAAGCAGTAGGAAGTATACACCTACACCCACACACACCCCTCCGCTCCCCCCTTGGTTGGCCAGTGATGTAATGCCAGGCTGAATTGTCTAGCCTTGCTCCTTCTCAAGACTTTCAATGAGAAATCATCAGACACAACTGCAAACAATTGAAACAACTTGGAGATAAAAAAAAGGGGAACCATCAGACAGAAAACCATCCTGCAAATGAATAAGGACAATAGACTGTTTCAATATTACACAGAAATTGGGAAAGGTACTCTTTGATCCATTTACTGAGGAGATATCTTGAGGAGTGAGGTATTCTCATGAAAAAATGGATCCTGGTTCCTATGAAGTAAGCCAGCTCTACAACAGACTGAACTTTGAGGAGAAATCATATTTTATTAGATAGGAAAGGTAATGATTAATGCACCTATTGTTAACCTGCAACTCAAAGACAGGGCTGTCATAGCTCAGAGGACAGTGCATGAGTGGCTGGTAGGATGGTAGTATTAGGAAGATGATACCCAGCCAGGCACAGGCAAGACTCTTTCATGCAGAAGAAGAGGTTAACAAGGTGACTCACAATCCTGGGTGCCCTCAGAAGTGTCACAGTAACATCTCCCTGTCTGGTCATTTGTATTTTGTTATATGCCTCGTTGCATACTGAGCCACAGGAAAAAGAAGAGATTGCAAAATCTACAAGAGAGGAAATCTACAGAAATAAACAAACGGGGGGTGTCCTGTTTATGAATAAAGACAAATAATTTTTCTAGTATAGCTTGGAGAGCAATGCAATACACTGGGTCCTTCATCTAGGAGGCAACTGACAGCATGCTTGTTTCAATAAAGGACAACCACAACCAACCTATCTTCAAAACACTACAGGGATTTTGAGTGAGCATTATTCTACAAGATGTGAGTATCTATTTAGTTAGTGTTCAGAACATATGTTATGTTTCCAATAGTTCCAATAGTTCTACTTGCTGCTACTTGAATCTCTGTGCTTTAAGTAAAGTTATACTTTATTGCACTGTAAACGTATCTAAGTGGTGTTTGTTAAACAGAGCAGTGATATGAGATGGAGCTGCTAAGATGTGGGGTACTGCTTCTTTGGAAGCAGTGAATCTGTGAATATCCAATGGACCAGGGGCTGGACACTCCATGGAGATGCTCGGAGAGCTCAAGGGTTGAGGATGCCTGTAGAATAACAGCGAGGCCTAGAGGAGAGAACTTGTATTACCTGTGGAGTTGGGGAGCTAACTCATGGCAGGCACAGAGAAGGCTTCCTCATACTAGGGGTAGGTGGTAGCTAGGTGCCACACAACCCTGGGTACCTCCAGGAAGTGTCTGACTTTTCTCATAATATCCTTTCAGCTGGTTAAGTAGAGTAAATGGCAGTACTCCGGTGCTGAAAGACTGCACCTCTAATCTAGCTCAGACAGCATTCATCAATGGACACAATGAGTTTGTGAAATTAATGGAGACATAATTTAACACACATGTTCTTTCAGTGCTGCAGAACTGTAATTTATTCATAGGAAACTAATAGGACTAGATTCTCCACATGCTAGAAGAAATGTGCATAGAGAAACAGCAATGTGATCTAGGTATAGAAAGTTATAATTAAAGCAAAGGTGAGTCTTGCCTTTTTTTGAATGAATGTCCTTTGGTTCACTTAATGATCATAGAATCATAGTAATGTATGACTGGAAGGGACCTCAAGATATCATAAAGTCCAGCTCCCTGAAGTGAGCAGGACACAATAAACTTAGCTCATCCCTGCCAGGTGTTAGTCCAACCTGTTCTTAAAAATCTCCACTGATGGGTATTCCACAACCTCCCTTGGAAGCCTATTCCAGAGCTTAACTACCCCCTTCAGTTAATTCCCCCTCCCCCAATATCTAACCTAAAATTCCCTTTCTGAAGATTAAGGCCACTGTTTCTTGTCCTACCTGCAGTGGACATGGAGAACAATTCATCACAGTCTTCCTTATAACAGCCTTTAACATATTTGAAAACTATTAGCCATTTCCCCCTCATCTCCATAAACATGCCATAAGAACATAAGAACGGCCATACTGGGTCAAACCAAAGGTCCATCTAGCCCAATATCCTGTCTTCTGACAGTGGCCAGTGCCAGGTGCCCCAGAGGGAATGAACAGAACAGGTAATCATCAAGTGATCCAACCCCAATCACCCGTTCCCAGCTTCTGGCAAACAGAGGCTAGGGACACCATCCCTGCCCATCCTAGCTAATAGCCATTGATGGACCTATCCTCCATGAATTTATCTAGTTCTTTTTTGAACCCTCTTATAGTCTTGGCCTTCACAACATCCTCTGGCAAGGAGTTCCACAGGTTGACTGTGTTGTGTGAAAAAATACTTTTTTGCTTGTTTTAAACCTGCTGCCTATGAATTTCATTTGGTGGCCCCTAGTTCTTGTATTATGAGAAGTCGTAAATAACACTTCCTTACTTACTTTCTCCACATCAGTTATGATTTTATAGACCACTATCATATCCCCTCTTAGTTGTCTCTTTTCCAAGCTGAAAGGTCCCAGTCTTATTAATCTCTCCTCATATAGCAGCCGTTCCATACCTCTGATAGTTTTTATTGCCCTTTTTTGAACCTTTTCCAATTCCAATATATCTTTTTTGAGATGGGGCAACTATATCTGCACACAGTATTCAAGATGTGGGCGTACCCCATGGATTTATATAGA
This sequence comes from Gopherus flavomarginatus, assembly GCF_025201925.1. Classification (NCBI taxonomy): domain Eukaryota; kingdom Metazoa; phylum Chordata; order Testudines; family Testudinidae; genus Gopherus; species Gopherus flavomarginatus. The sequence goes on along the minus strand of NC_066619.1, from coordinate 258,035,581 downwards.
GACAATATGATATTTGCTGTCTTATTATCTGTCCCTTAATGATTCCCAACATTCTGTTCATTTTTTTGACTGCTGCTGCAGATTGAGTGGATATTTTCAGAGAACTATCCACAATGACTTCATGATCTTTCTTGAATGGTAACAGCTAATTTAGACCCCATCATTTTATATGTATAGTTGAGATTGTTTTCCAATGTCCATCACTTTGCATTTATCAGGATTGAATTTAATCTCCCATTTTGTTGCCCAGTCACCCAGTTTTGAGAGATCCTTTTGTAGCTCTTCGCAATCTGCCTGAGACTTGAGTATCTTCAGTAGTTTTGTATCATCTGCAAATTTTGCCACCTCACTGTTTACCTCTTTTTCCAGATCATTTATGAATATGTTCAATAGGCCTGGGCCCAGTACAGACCCCTGAGGGACACCACTATTTACCTCTCTCCATTCTGAAAACTGACCATTTATTCCTACCCTGTGTTTCCTATCTTTTTTAACCAGTTACCAATCCATGAGAAAACCTTCTCTCTTATCCCATGACTGCTTACTTTGCTGAGGGACCTTGTTGTTATGTAAAGCCTCCACTCAGATGCAACTGTAAGATCTGTAACTTGTATCATTAAGTTCTGCAACCTTTTTGCAGACTTTGTAACTTCAGTTATTGTTAGCATAGCCTTTTAAGTTTTGTAACCTTTGCAAGCTCTGTGGCCTTTTCAGGTTGCTACTTGTATGAACTTCCAAGCTTTGTAATATCCCATCCCTCAGAGAGAGTGTGAATGAGGAAGTGTGAACAAGGAAGTGTATGTGGGACTAGGTGGAGAGGAACTGCAAGGAGAGAGGAGCCCAGACACAGGAGGCAGGAACCAGGTGTGTCTGATATAATCTGCCCTGAGAAGGCAGTCATGAAGTGCTGTAAAGAAAAGAAGAACGTGGTATGCATGAAAGGAACTGGTCTGGGAATGCTTCTCGGTGACAGACACAGAAAGAAAACTCAGTGTACATGACAGGAGCCATCCAGTTCCAAAATAAGAGGAAGAAGACATGCACACAAGCCCCTGTTTCTTGACCCTCTCAGCAGCCTGGATTCGTAACTGCAGACAGACACACCAGATCTACCATGCTTCGGCTTCTCAGCCTCCATGCTGTCTCAAGAAACTCTTTTTCTGTGTAAGTGTGTGGGTGCATGAGGGTATGAATGCAGTGAATGTGTGCGTGTATGAATAAGCTCCATCTCTTTTCTATCTGACCTAACAGCGGCATTGTAATAAAACTGATACAAGTGTGACCCTGGGTTGGTTTCTAGGGGAACTTAGGTAACACTTGTCAAAGGCTTTCTGAAAATCTAAATACATTATATCCACTGGATCCCCTTTGTTCACATGTTCAAAGAATTCTCGTAGATTGGTGAGGCAGGATTTCCCTCTACAAAAACCATGTTGATTATACTCCAACAAATTATGTTCATCTATATATCTGACAATTTTGTTCTTTACTATAGTTTCAACCAGTTTGTCTGGTAGTGAAGTCAGGTTTACTGGCCTGTAATTGCAGCGGTCACCTTTGGAGCCCTTTTTAAAAATTGCCATCACATTAGCTATGGTCCAGTCATTCGGTACAGAAGCTGATTTAAATGATAAGTTACAGAGGACAGTTAGTAGTCCTGCAGTTTCACATCTGAGTTCCTTTAGATCTCTTGGGTGAATACCATCTGGTCCTGGTGACTTATTACTGGTTGGAACAAATTGATAAATGTTCCAAAACCACCTCTAATGACACCTTAGTCTGGGACAGTTGCTCAGATTTGTCACCTAAAAAGAATAGCTCAGGTTTGGGAATCTGCCTCACATGCTCAACCGATGCAAAGAATTCATTTAATTTCTCCTCAATGGCTTTATCATTCTTGAGTGCTCCTTTACCATCTCAATTGTCCAGTGGCCCCACTGGTTGTTTAGCAGGCTTCCTGCTTCTGATGTAATTAAAAAAAATTGCTATTACTTTTTGAGTCTTTGACTAGCTGTTCTTCAAATTCTTTTTTGGCCATCCTAATTATATTTTATAGAGTTTATGCTCCTTTCTATTTTTCTCATTAAGATTTAACTTCCACTTTCTAATGGATGCCTTTTTGCTTCTCACTGTTTCTTTTACTTTGTTGTTTAGCCACAGTCAGGAGCAGCTCCAGGCCCCAGCACGCCAAGTGCGTGCTAGGAGCGGCATGCCACAGAGGGCGCTCTGCCGGTCGCCGGGAGGACAGCAGGCAGGTGGCCTTCGACGGCTTGCCTGCGGAAGGTCCACTGGTCCCGTGACTTCAGTGGACCTCCCGCAGGAGTGCCTGCGTAGGGTCCGCTGGTCCCGCGGCTTCGGTGGACCCTGCGGGAGATCCACCAAAGCTGCGGGACCAGTGGACCCTCCACAGGCACACCTGCGGGAGGTCCACTGGAGCCACGGGACTGGCGACTGGCAGAGTGCTCCCCGCGGCATGCCGCTATGCTTGAGGTGGTGAAATGTCTAGAGCTGCCCCAGGCCACAGTGGCACTTTTTTGGTTCTCTGTTTTTTAATTTGGGGTATACATGCCAAGTTTTGTTTAACCTTTCCTCAGAGGTAGGATGACCTGATGTCCTATTTTTAAAGGGACAGTCGCATTTTTTGGGACTTTTTTTTTATATAGGCGCCTAGTAACCCCCACCCAGAAGGTCACATTTTTTTTCACAGTTGCTATCTGGTAACCCTATTCAGAGATCATGTTTTTTTTAAACATTTATTATATTTGTTGCTCTCCTCTGCGCAGTACTCAGAGGCCTCACTAGTGCTGAGTAGAACAGCACAATTACCTCTCCTGTCTTACATACAACACTCTTGTTAATACACTCCAGAATGTTAGCCTTTTTTGCAACTGCATCACATTATTGATTCAAATTCAATTTGGGATCTACCATAATCCCAAGATCTTTTTCAGCAGTACTACTACCTAGACAGTTATTCCCCATTTTGTAGTTGGGCATTTGATTGTTCCTTCCTAAGTGAAGTACTTTCAACTTATCTTTATTGAATTTAATCTTGTTCCATTTAGACCAATTCTCCAATTTGTCAAGATTACTCTGAATTCTAATCCTGTCTTCTAAAATGCTTTCAACTCCTTCCATCTTGGTATGAAGGTAAAAATTTTAGAAGTATAGTCTCCACTCCACTATCCAAATCATTAATGAAAATATCGAACAATACCAGACCCAGGACAGATGCCTGCAGGGCCCCACTAGATACACCTCCCAGTTTGACAGTGAACCACTGATATCTTTTCTATGAGTATTGTCTTTCAACCAGTTGTGCACCCACCTTTTATAGTAATTTCATCTAGACCGGGGTTCTCACAACAAAAATTTTTGTGGTCTCAGAGTGCAGCCACCAGCTCTTGCTGGTGGTCACTCTGACAATTTTTCCTAAAACACTTAATTAACTTTAGGAAAAATAAATAAAAAGGCACATGCACATGTCCAAATCATTGTAAAATATTTAAGTAGGGTTTTTTTTTGGAGATTCAATAATAAAAATAGCATACAGTTATCTTTACTGGACCTAAACAGAATAGAAACACAAATAAGGTGCTTTACCTGTTCTTGTCTTTTATTCTTTCTCTTGCCTTTTTTTAAAAAAAGACTTGCTAGCTAGTAAGTCTCCTGCTGTGAAAAGTGATATTTCTAGGTTTGTTATTACCACTTTTCACAACAGCAGACTTGTTAGCTAGCTGGAGGCAGTGAAAAGTGATATTAACAAACACACATATATCACTTATCAGAGCAGACTTATTCAGGCCTGGCAAGCCAGGAGACAAATTAAGCCTTGGCTGGGGAGGTGAGTAGGGAAGTAGCAGGGGTCAGGGGTGATAGGGTGGGTGGCTGAGGGACTGGGGGATGGAGTCTGTCGAGTCCTGTAGCTGGAGGATGAGCCCATGGCTGGAATTTGCCACCATGCGGCCAGAGCCCGTGGCCAGGGCCTGTTGCTGTGTGGCTGGAGCCTGTCTCCCACCACCCTAGTGCTGAAGCCAGAAGCCTGAGCTCCACTGTCCCCAGGAAGGTGAGGAACTCACACCAGCTGTCTGCTCCTTTGACATTTGTGCTTCCAGACAGAGGCAGGGCCCAGAGGAGGGGCTGCTGCTTCTCCTCCCCTCCCCTCCCAATCACTACCCGGAAGGCTGCAGCCACAAGAAAAGCCCCTGGTGGCCTCATGCAGCCATGGTAGCCGCATTTTAGAAACAGTGATCTAGACCATATTTCCCTAGTTTGTTTATGTGAAGATTATGTGGGACTGTATCAAAAGCCATATTAAAATGAAGATATATCACATCTGCTGCTTTCCACCAGGTCAGTAACCCTGTCAAAAAGGGAAATTAGGTTGTTTTAGTATGATTTGTTCTTGACAATTCCATGCTGGCTATTCCTTATAATCCTATTATCCTCCAGCTGCTTACAAATAGATTGTTTCATAATGTATTCCAGTATCTTCCCAAGTATTGAAGTTAGGCTGGGCTATAGTTCCATCGGTTCTCTTTGTTACTCTTTTTAAGGGTAGGGACTGTGTTTGCCCTTTTCCAGTTCTCTAGCACCTTACTATGAGTTCTCAAACATAATTGCTAACAGCACTGAGATTGCTACAGCTAGTTCCTTAAGTACCCTAGGATGACTTGAATACAACCAATTTATCTAAGTGTTCTTTAACCTTTTCTTTCCCTATTTTGGCTTACATTACTTCCCCCTTGTTGTTGTTATTGTGTTGAGTCTCTGATCACCATTAACCTTTCTAGGGAAGTCTGAAACAAAATAGGTATTAAATATCTCAGCCTTCTGGATATCATCAGTTATTAGCTCTCCTTCCCTGCTAAGTAGAAGACCTACACTTTCCTTCATCTTTCTCTTGCTCCTTATTTAAAGAACCTCTTCTTATCCTTTTAATGTTCTTTGTTAGATGTGACTCATTTTGTGCCTTAGGCCACGTCCAGACTACCCGCAGTATTGGCGGGTTAAAATCGATTGCTCGGGGATCGATATATCGCGTCTAATCTAGACGCGATATATCGATCCCCGAGCGCGCTTATATCGATTCCGGAACTCCATCAACCCCAACGGAGTTCTGGAATCGACACGGAGAGCCGCGAACATTGATCCCGCCCGGTGTGGATGGGTGAGTAATCCGATCTTAGATATTCGACTTCAGCTACGTTATTCACGTAGCTGAAGTTGCGTATCTAAGATCGATTTCCCCCCCCTAGTGTGGACCAGCCCTTAGTCTTTCAGATTTTATCCCTACATACTAGTGCTATTCGTTTGTACTCCTCCTTAGCAATTTGTCCATATTTCCACTTTTGTAGGATTGCTTTTTGATTTTCCGGTCATTAACAAGCTGTCAATGGAGCCATATCGACCTCTTGTTAGTCTTCCTACCTTTCCTTTGCATCGGGATAGTTTGAACTTGGATAATAAAATATGCCAATGTACCACTCTCAATGTGGAGCTAGGTTTTTAAGTGTTTAGCACCTAACTGTTTTCCATCAAATCCATTTTGATGGAAAAAAATGTTGTGTGAAAACTACTTTTTTTTTGGTCAGAAAAATGAATGGCTGAAAACCAAAATATTTCAACTGAAAACTGAAATATTTTGGTTTGGAATTGCAGCTGCAGTGCATCTTGGGAGTTGGAGTTCAATTACCTCATGTCCCAAATCTCCTTTATGGCCTTGGCTCCCTGACTGGACTACATCACCCAGGATGCACTCGACCAGGGACTCCCAGAATACACTGTTTCCCCTCTCCAAGGGAATGCTCTATTCCTTTTTTTGAAAGTGAAATTGAATTAAAAATGGCACCTCCTCACAGAAGGTTTCATTTTTGGTGAATCAATATTTTTTGAGGGAAAAACATTCTCTCTGAATATTTCAACTATGTCTACTTAGATATATTTACTCTCCTCTGAGTGTGGCCCAAATTGTTTAAAAGAAATGTATTGAAGTGTGGTGTATTCCATTTTTTTAAAAACTACTCTGTGTGAACTGGATTGCCTATTGAGTTAACATGTATATTTTACTTTATTAAGAGATTGGGTAGTGGATATGAGGACACACATACGTTTCATTACATTCTCATTCGCCTGTCATGCATAGCTCTGCATTAGGGAGTTTCCAGAAGGGACTCCAAGGGATTGTGCCTTAGGCACAAGGGCTTTTCATCCAGTGTGTAAGGGGACTACAGAGGCAGTACTATCCTTTAGGATGCTGCATCTTACTCAGCCCTGCTGATGTGGAGGTAGGTGTCAAGACAATGTGTCTTCCTTTTCCCTAGTCCTCCTTGTGTCTCTTGGAATGTTATGTGACCCCAATAGGAGCATCTCTGTGCTTCTCTGAGAGCAGACACTGCAACTGAAAGATGTCCTTCTGTAAGCTGCACATGGGGAGCAAAACTCCTTGCATTCTACACCCTCCCAGCGAACATCCATAAAAGACCCTGCACAATCTACAAGCTTTTACCACACCACAGCACTTCAGATACCACCACGCTTTTCTGATCTAACTAGAAAAAGGCTGAGCCCTCTCTTGTTGGTAAATGTTTATTTGTTAATAGGAACCACTGTAATGCATAAATTACTATGCCCTGTAAGATGCTATGCCTTGCATAATCAGTGAAAATAAAAAAAGAGTAATAGTCAAAGTCCCTGCAAATCAGCTCAATGTAATATCTTGCAAAATCTAAAAAAATTTCCTAGGAGGCCTCTTTTCTCAGGTAAAGCAATTCCTAGTAGGCTCCTGGTCTCCATGAGGGTAAAATTTATCCCAGGGTGGAAAGCTGGTGTAATGCCCTCAACACCATGTAGGCCCCATGATAAGATTATTGGTCAACTGAAAAAGTTTCCACGGGAGGGACAGAAACTTCACATGTTAGGCTGAGATCACAGGGCCTGCAGAAACCTTCCTCCCCTCCTTGGCTCTTGACTACATGTGACTCTGGTGCCACGCTCCTCACCTGATCTTAATGGCCGCTTTGGTTGAGTTAGGAGTGAAGGTTTATGATTCTTCTACTGCCCAGATGCTGTGGAGTTTTGAAAACACCTTTCCCTTCTATAGGAGAAGGATATGGTATTGGCCTTACCTTCTAACTGGAATATAGAAGGTCAAATTCACCATTGGCATCAAGCCGACCTAACTCCTTGGAAATCAATAGAGTTGTTACTGCTCTCAATAGAGTTGTTACTCCTCCCTTGGTTTTCACACCTCAACTGCTAGAACAGGGCCTCATCCTCCCTGATTGAACTAACCTCATTATCTCTAGCTTGCCTGCATATATATACCTGTCCCTGGAAATTTCCACTACATGCATCTGACGAAGTGGGTATTCACCCATGAAAGCTCATGCTCAAAAACATCTGTTAGTCTATAAGGTGCCACAGGATTCTTTGCTGCTTTTACAGATCCAGACTAACACGGCTACCCCTCTGATACTGCTCACACAGGTGATTATTTTTGATCCATTATATCACCAATAACTGGCCTAAGAAATAACAAAAATTATTTCATAACAGCAAAGAGACACTCATTTTACCCTGGTATAACTCCATTGACTTTAACTTACTTACTCTGGCATACAGCGGTGGTGTAACTGAGGTCCCTGTTTTTTTGCAGTCTTTAGTGGTCTGAATTTACAGGTCTGACCTACAATATGTCCTGCTATATGGAGTGTGGTGGTAGAATTATTGTATCACCTAAATTTTTCCCTGCCTTAATTCATTCTTACCTATAGATTTATATCTATTCAGATAAAAAGCCCATCCCTAAAAGATCCATTATACAACTTCCATTTGCTGCATGGTTTACAGTACACTTGAAGATATGAAAGATCTTCTTCAACCTGAGCCTCGAGCACTGGATTCACATTTCCAGTTGTCCACAACCTTGAAAAGGGCTATGAAAGCAAATCCAGTATTACAATAAATAGATAAATGAAACTTCCAAAAGGAACTACTATCTCCACCTAATTCTCATCATGCAGTCTTTAAGGTTAATGATTTGCAGAGTCCAGTTGCTGCAAATGGATTTTACTAAGATTATCACTATTTTTCTCAAGCCAGGCTTACAGTACTGATGAATCTGGGTCCCATTATTTCTCAGTCCACCTTGGCTATGTGGATAAGCTTAATCCTGAACATACTTTGATATAATATCTTCTTACTTTTTGCCCAAGTGGAGGTGAAAGAGATGGGTTAGGAGTGGGAGAGTTATGAGCAGCTGATATCCATGTTACTCATATTCATACATGAAAATTGGACTGTAAAATACACAGTATAAATAGTCTCCTCCACACACAGTCCTAACAAATTATGCGTCAGAGTAGACCTACAGTGTGTATTTATTTTAGGATGAAATCCCATTAGTCACAGGTGGCTGGTGACCCAGCTGTTGGGAGAGACTAGCCCCCAGTCCCTCCCCTTGCACCCGAGTCCCTACCCCTTCCCCACCCTTTCTGCTACCCCTCCCCTGCAGGAGCCCAGAGCACCCCCACCCAGTGCTGTGGGGCTGGGAGGTGAGGATCTAGCTCCGGGGTGCCAGTCCCCAGCCCTGGCGTGCCAGGAGATGCAGCCACAGCACCAACTGTCCTGAGTCCCTGCGGGAGACAGGCTGGCCAACCCCAACCAGCCTGGGCCAGACAGGACAGTGTGCTGGGAACTGCAGGAGGGGGTCTGGCCTGGGGGTGAAGCATGGATGGGGACATGATAGGCCGTTTGGGGAGGCACAGCCTCCCGCTGCCTACAATAGCCACCACCCATGCCATTAGTCTTTAACCAAATACTTGTATATTCCAAGTCCTGTTCAACATAACATTGATCATGACATGTTAAGAAAGACAGCTAACTTCAAATTATTTTAGTAATACTCCATCACGCATCTACCTTTATGATCATTGAGAAATACCTGTAATATTTTGCATTAATTTGAATGCAAATCAAGAGTTTACTGGCATCTGTGCTGTAAACCTATACTTCTCCCTAATACAACAGAACACAAATGTATAATTAACAGTTGAGTGAACTATTCACTCCAAATGTTTTATCCAACACTTGAGCCTTTTTTACTATGTGCAAATTATCCATGAACAACTTCACTATTTACAAATGTATTTGTTACTTGCAGCTTGAACACATTATTCAAAGATATTTCAGCCTAGACTTGTTTGCAAACTGCTTTTTATGGCACATGATTGGTCACTTGGTGTTTCTATTCTCTATTGGATGACTGAAATTTTTTATAAACAAGGGTGAGCATTCCCAGTATGAATAGCAAATATCCATGTTTGCACAAAATTACTCTCATCTGCCAGTGAAGAGGGCAATTCTGTGACCAAGAAAAAAAAACTTCAACATTTGTATAACCAAAGCCCCATTAGTATTCTTCATAATGTTTATGTTGTGATACTGCTCACAATGTGCTAGGCACTTTTTAAACATAGATGAATCCCGGTGGTGAAAAGCATATAGTCTAAAAAGATAACACACACAAAGGGTGGGGGATTGTGACATAACATACAAGCAATGTGATTAGGGTGATAGATGTGTGGTATTAATTATGTTTGTTTATTTGTTTTAAATTTAGTGACTTAAATTGCTCTCTTTGCTCCCATCCCCACACAACCATTGTCCCTCACTCCCTTCTTGGCTACTCACTTGGGAGTGGAAGGAAACTATTAATCTGCATCTTTAAAAAAATATATTCTTCTGCATCCTCTGCTTTTCTTTTAAAATCAACCCTCTGATTTATATAGGGAAGTGTGGTGGCACATTCTCATGCAAAGTATTTTTAGAGAATATGAATAATTACACCAGATGGTTGTTTAATTCTGTTGGCATTATCTCTGCTGTATATTTATGGTTTAAAGTAATATTTCCTTATATTTTTAAATATTCCTGGAAGGTCATGGGTAAGGACTTTTTCCTTATTTACATTTGATCCCTTTCGTAGACATATTTCAATTCTGCAGCTGTGGAAGGGTTACAAACATGTTGATCTAAAGGCATCTTAACAAACAATTTGTCTGTTTCAGCCAAGGAAGTACTTTCATAAGAAAACATTACATCTCTAATAACAGATTGTTCTTAGTGTTTTATATACAAAGGAGAGCTACTTATTCTGTGATTGCCTCTATTTAATCCTCCAACATTTGCTAAAATTACCCATTTCAATCGCCTCTTCATTTTCTACTGCAGTAGGAAAAACAAAGGGAAGTCTGAACAATTTTTCCCCATTCTATATACTTTGGCTGCTTTGTGAACTACAGAGAACACCTCTGCTGTTCCCTTTGTTCAATGGGTCAATGAAGCTAATTAGGCAATTTTTTCCTTCCAAATTCTTGAACAATTGGATAAAGGTAAAAGATGTATTCTTTGTGTTATTTCAGAATGCCACAGAGTGCATAGCATCCAAGTCATTCAACTGGAGTATAATGCCAAGAGAAATATTCTAGGTGAATATTCAGCGTATTTCTGGCTAAAGGTGGTTTAACAAGAATGGGTACAATTGTGGTGACGTTTGGGCACATCTGAAGCAGGTAAATTATGCAGCCAAATGGCTCAGCAACACAGCAAACAAATCTTATTTTGGAACTCTTGAATGCATTTAGCATAGACAAAAATACCCTCTCTTCACACTGCTGCATGTTTCTGGGTCACTGCTGATCATCTCAAACTGCATGAAATGTGCAAAAGTCTCCCACAGACTAAGGCATTTACCCTTTGACTGTCAGTGCCAGATCTCCTCTGTTCACAAGTTTAACTTGCACTCAGAACAAAGCAATTCTGTGCTAGATAAAGAGACCTACACAGACTATAATAGAAAGCAGACTTCAACCAGTATTTTTCTTGTAATTACAGATTTATATAGAAATATAGGTCTAGAAGAGACCTCAAGAGACCATCTAGTCATCATCCCATGTTGACGTGGGATTAAGTATAATTAGACCATCCCTGATAGGTGTTTGTCTAACCTGTTCTTAAAAAAACTCCAGATAACTGATGTTTTTGTTAGTATCCTTCCAATTTGTAATTCATTTACTATGTGAGTCAAATTGACAGTGACCTTGTGGGTTTTTCTCCTCTCTCTGCAATGTGGGGTGTAGGTCACTTGCTAGAATTATCTGTGTATATCATGTCCCTGCCATTGCAGAAGTCTTGCGCATTGGTGCAGCTCACTCCCTGCTGTTCTTTGCTTGTGGCACATAATAGACTAGTCTTCTGTGGGCTGTAATGCTGTGGTCTAGTTTTCGTTGTTGGGTTTCGTGTACAGGTGCTGGGTGGGGTTGGTGGCCAGCGATATGCAGGAGATTAGACAAGATGATTCCTTCTAGCCTTAAGCTTTATGGCTATAGTTCTGTGAATCATCCTGCCCCAGTGAAGTCAATGGAAGTTTTGCCATTGATTTCACTGAGGCTAGGGTTTCACCCTCTGATCCTTAGCCCAAATTAAAAGAAAAGGGAGGCATTAAAGGAGAAGAAAATGTGACATGAATTCAAGATGGCTGTTTTATTTTTCATAGTAAATGAATTACAATCTAGAAGGATACTAACAAAAACATCAGTTTTCTGGGGGATGTTTTAATATAAAAGAATAACCATATAACTGTACACTACATTTGTCAAGAATAGTATCTGAAAAATAGGCTTGATATACCAACCATGTCCCCCAAGAAAAAGAAAGCAGAAGAGACAGAAGCATGATGCCACTTATGGTGATCTAAACTGCAGAATACCTCCTCAACTCAAACAGGCTTTTTCTGAGTAGGTAATTCAGCATTCAAACATGTTGCTCTTTGTGACTGCGAAACAGACGTGTAGGGATAGCTCTTATCCTTTCCTCTTCAGATGTGCAAAATGGTTTTTCTGCAGGTCCAGTCTGATGGCAGCATGTGGGATAGAATTTGAAGAACTGGTGCAAGGACACAAGGACAGCGGGGGTTCCCTTCATGTTGGTGCATATAATGGATTTTGGGGGAAGTCCAGGAAAGGCAGGACAGGCTCACCTTCTACAATATCACTCCACAAGCTGTTCTCTCTACATCTTTCCTACAGAGGGTGTGCAAGAAGTAAATACACAGCTCTATCTCTGTAATCTCTCCATCACCTGAGTAGGAAGGATTCCTTCCACTCTAATCCAGAGTAACTCCCCAGAGCTCAGGAGGCATGCTTTGTTTGTGTGCTTGGGAACTATTAGTGCTGCAATGAAAGAAAAGAAAATTGTGGTGACATATACAGAGCTCGTAAATTATTGAGCAATCATAAACATATTGAGCAAGCATGACATAATAATGCATACAGCTGCTCACTCTTGGTATACGGAGAGGAGTAGGGCTCAGCCACAAATTCCAATATACAATACATGAAACAAGCTGCTCCTGGAAAACTATACCTTCCATCCTCATATTGTAAATGATGGATATTCCCCATCACTCACAGCTAATGCAGATTTCACATATTTTCCATTACATATCTCATGGATACTTTTGATTTTTTGTAACCTTTCCTAAGAAAAACTGTGATTTAAAATAAAAACATGACATGCCTAGTGAAATTTAAATAGAGTCAGATGTGAATGGCTCCTACATCAATCACAACAGATAATGGAACTATGATGCTCTCATTTTAAACAAAAATGTTCTCTCTCTCCTCAGATTGGAAACATCAGGTTTTTAATCCATTCCTACTCTCCTAGGTGGGCTTGTCTGGAGTCTGACAGAGAGCATGGGTGATGGTGGTCTAGATATAAGGTCAACCAATCCCATAATGAGGAATTCACAGATTCAGTTTTTTTTGTGGCCATGCCAGTTCATTCACACCTTCTTTGTCTGACATACCAGCTCGTTCTGAAGAGACAGTGAAACCCTCAGATACTCCGCTTTACAGCCTAACAGCAGATTGCAGAGACTGTACTCAAAGAAGTGTTCTAACATGGGCTGGCTCTCCAGGAGAGATTTTGGGGGAAATCTCACACTATGACACTACCATCGCTGGAAATAATGGCTGAAAGACTAATGCAGACAAGGCGCTGGTATTTTTACCACCATATAGTCTAACGCTGCTGAGAGAAGGTCTAGATGAAACAATGTAAAAATGCAGATGAATGCCAGTGCCCTACCTGCACTGGTGCTTCCAGTGTTGCTACCACCACTGGAGTTTGCCTGGCTTCTAACCTTCACCTGGAAATTCATCCCTAGAAGGTGGAATTCCTACATCCCAGTCTTCCCCATTCACTGCCCCTCAACCATTCCTTTTTGTGATTAATCACATCCAACTAAGAGAAGCATTCAGCAGTTCATTGCTGTGGACATTAGAGAGGGGCAGGACAAAGGTCTGGTACTATTTTAACACTCTAGCAATCTCTTTAAATTGTACACATTGTACACGTTGTGTAGTGAAGGTGAATGACTGTAGCAAACACCAACATATGGCTACACTGCAGCTTAACATTGAAGGTTACCATTGCAGCATATGTGTCACAGTAACATTATTGCCTAACTGTAAACAATGGTATTTCTCAGGCACTATAATTGTCTTCTGGTAAAACACCTTTGATCATGGTTTTACCATATCATCAGTATTCTTTAATATGAAAATTATTAATAATTTAACCACAGCTTTATTGTAAACAATTTCAGTTGTGCAGTCACCATAGACATTTCAGTTGGAATGGAAGCTGCATAAAGTTAGCAAAGAGATTTTCCAGACTTAAGATGTAAGCAGGTGATTGTCTACATCAGGGCCACATTCTGCTACCAGATGTATAGGTGAGGCAGGAGTCATGAACATCCATGTGGGATAGGATTTTTCCCAAGGTGTAATCTGGATAGATATTGCTATCATTTTGAGAAGGGATGCACACAGCTTTCCTAAAGTATCAAACAATATTCAGAGCAAAGTATGTCAATCTGTCTTTTAGGTGGTGAATGCCAGCCTCGTGGAAACATGTTCTACCACAATAGTGTATAAAATGACTGCTGATCTCTGCAAAAGGGGCTATAGCAGCCAAATGGAAAGGGCCTGCCCTGCTTGCTCTGTGAATATGGTTGAAAGGTTAACAGAATAGTATCAATGCAGAAAATAACAGCAAACATTTAAAAGATTCCTTAGTGACTAACAGTTGTTTGGTGGCTGTTTAGTGTCCTGTGTGAAATTAATTAGTGCTTTCAGTTCATTACTGATCACTTGGCCCTAAGTAGCAGCTTCATTGGTAGGATCAACAACAAGCGTCTGGAGTGACTGGGTGTGGTAGAACAATACTTGTCCTGACAACCTGGTCCCTCCAGCTCTGGTTTGACACACACTGGAGGAAGTTTGCATTAACCCTGCCCATGCTGTGAGAACATAAGGATTACCTAGTGGATCAAATCATTACTCCATATAGTCCAGCATCCTGTCTCAGATATTAGCCAGTAATAGATCCATCAGAGAAAGGTCCCTTAGGGACAGTTATGGGCACTTTGATCAGCACTAGCTTGTGGGTTTTTTCTAAATTCTAATGAGTTTTGTATGGCATGGAAATGTAGCTGACTATCATCTAAGAATGTGATTCAGGTCTTTTTAGACCTACAAGAAATAAAAAGAGGCAAAAGAATCACGCAATCAAAATATTTCTGGCATATTCTGCAAGAAGTACTGGCCCAGATGAACAACTTCTCCAGTGGACAGTCTACGAGGAGTGGAGTAGAGGGACTCCATCAGTAGAAAGGTGATGAATGAAACCTCCCTTACATACAGGAATAGCTCACCTATAAAGTGTGCCATGCTGAACAAAGAAGGGGAATGTGGTCGGCGGGTGGAGATTCACTTATTTAGTGAATCTCCTGATTAACCTTTGCTATTGAAACTTCTTTGGCAACCCAAACATAGAATTGAAGCTCCCCCCATACAATGAAAAATCCAAACAGTGCTGCCTGTAGGCCAGTCCCCACAGGAGCATATGGGACAATCAGCCTTCCCTTTAAATTTTGCTACCAATGTTAGTACTCGACTATGATCTCTGTGATTGTCAATATAGATTCTGATAAAAAAAAAAAAGCTCCTTGTTTTAGACTTCTATTTTTTAAAGAGGAAACCATAACAAATAAGAAAAGGGGCAAACAGGATACCATAGCATGTATACATTTAATGGAACATATATTTGGAATCTTAATGGGCTGACTGTGTCCATTTAAGATACTTATTCAGAACAAGAAATAAATCCAACCTCCCAGAAATTAATCTAAGCCCAAACCTCTTGTCAGTCTTTAAAAAGGGAAGTGAAAGTGTGTTTTATGCTGATACACTCTGAAGAAGGACTTACACAGCATGAAGTTCAATGTGTTTCAATGGGGTAGGGTTACCTGAAGTGGGTACTGGACAAGGTGAAGCGAAATGCTTTTAGAACAAAAGAGCATTCCATATAAAAGAAGCAAATGACATATTATATTATACCACAGATATGGCATATTTAAAAGCTACTGGCTCCCCAAATGAACCTGAAATTCGCATATGAGATCAAGAGCAGTGCATTTGCTTGCAAAGAACAAAGCCCACATTGTCAGTAAATAGAAAGGCAACTTCCTACTGGGTTACACAGAACTTTGTTTATACAGAGTACAATCCCCTGGGGTGACTGCTGTAGTACTGTACGTATTGGAATAACCAAAAAAGACTAGAAAGAGAAGTGGGCTTTATATTTTGTAACAACAATGTACAAATACAGTTGCGTTTTTGTTCAAATTATAGAGACCATTACAATGTCACACTATTTCAATGGCCAATTATATGTTCTCATCATTCTCTAAGCAAAAAATCTAACAAAAGAGGAAAATTGCACCAAATTGAAGTATTCCTGTGACAAAATTGTGATGCGAGCTGAAACTCATTTAGAAGACAAACTAAAAATTGTCCTGCTCAGATGCCCTACACAGAATAATCACACAAACAGCAAAGCTAATAGTTTGAAGTGAAATAAAAGAGAAAAAAGCGTTGTGTGTCATCTTAAAGTATGAAGTCCATTGATCCAAACAAACTGCATATCACAAACAGAAAAGCCTGCAGCCTTGGGGAAAACAAACCTTATTGAAATGATTAGGCAAGTCAGAACCAGTCCTTCAAAGATTGAAAAAATAGGCCGAGTTGATGTAAAAGGGTGTACATTGGTTGATTATGTAGGTGCTTATACAGCCTCCATCACCACAGAATCTGAACATCATGTACACATACTAATGAATGTATCCTCACAACATTTTTGTGAGGTAGAAAGCAACAAAGAGTCCTGTGGCACCTTATAGACTAACAGACATATTGGAGCATAAGCTTTCGTGGGTGAATACTCACCTAGTCAGACGCATGTGGGTATTCACCCACGAAAGCTTATGCTCCATGTCTGTTAGTCTATAAGGTGCCACAGGACTCTTTGTTGCTTTTTACAGATCCAGACTAACATGGCTACCCCTCTGATACTTTGTGAGGTAGGGAAGTATTATCCATTTTACTTATGGGAAATTGAGAAACAGAGAATTTAAGCATTAAATTTTCAAAAGGTCTGAGTGCTTGCAACTGGGCCATATTTTCAAAAGAACTCAGCTCCAATTTGTGGCACTAAGGGTCTCTCTACACTAACAATTACTTTGCAGAAGCAGGGGTGTGAATCTACTCCATGCTAGCCTGCCTTGGACTAACTGTCCATGTGAACCCTGCTGATGTTCATTAACAGTCAATGCACTTCGACCTAGTCCTTTTTGAAATGAGCTAATGAATGTCAGCAAGGGGTTCACATAGATATTTAGTCCGTAGCAGGCTTAATTCAGCCCATTGTATGTACTGTGTTCATAGCAGAATGTTTTGGCACAAGAGACCTGATACAACCGATATCATCTAGACACCTGCTGTCCAATATAAAAATCCTTTAAAAACAAGCAGAAGAAATTTGGAGTCAAGTTACAGAAACCTATTTTCAATTCAAAATCAATGGCTAGGATGCTTTTCTTCCATATACTAAGAGCACTCACACCATATCTCAGGCTAATTGGTTGTAAAATTTAAATAATGTAATGATATTTTGCAGACACATTTACAGGAAACTGCACTACTTTTGTTGTGGCTAACAGAGAACCATAATGAAAGTTACATGCGTAGAAGAGACAGCAGAATATCACCTTAAAAAATTGTGAGGGAAGATGCATTTGGCAATTTGAATAAATAATTTAAAATAATAAATTGGAAAGGATTGTTATTTTAAATTGTAATTATAATTGGTATTTCTGAGCCTCATTCAAGAGGTGGCCATCTTTCTGGGATGAGATATCATTTGAGACTTAAACCAGGGTTGCAAACTACTTTAACAGTTTGGAGAATCAGAAGAACCAAAACCCTACATGCAAACACCCAAACCTGGATGATACAGATCTGAATTCACAGCTGACCCCTAGCAAGGCTCCTGATCCACCCCTCCCAGCCCCCCTTGAATGTTGGGATAGTAATTGCGATTCTCCGGAGAGCTGTGTTAAAATTCTGCCTCCCTACATAGGGGAAAGTTGAAGTGATTTCTTTGTCTGTGAAGGAGTTTACCCCTCATCTGTACATTGCTTAATCACCCTGACAGTAATGACTAAATCCGGGAGCTCCTATAGAACAGAATCTATGGCAGGTATTTTTCAAAAGATGCACAAAGAAGAGAATAACTCTGTGCTTCACTATATGGTCTTTGCCCCAGCCCATCCTTAACACACTGAAGGCAGCTCTCACTGAAGTCAGTAGGGTTTGCAAGTGGTTAAAAGGCACTGAACACCTTAGAATTTGGCCCAGAAGCCTCCAGACCTGCTTGCACATTGTTGAGGGCTTGCAAGCTAAAGATGATGTAACTGTTCCCTGATGGGCACATCCATCAACTATACCTACACAGAAGAGGACTAACATTGTTAGGTCATTTCCCTGTTCATCCCCATGGAGAAATACCCTGACAGAGAAATCAATAAATTTATTTGGGCATAAGCTTTCATGGGCTAAATCCCATTTCATCAGATGCATGGAGTGGAAAATATAGTAGGAATAATATATATAACAGTACATGAAGAGATGGGAGTTGCCTTACCAAGTGGGGGGTCAGTTCTAACGAGACAATGCAATTAAAGTAGCCCTCGGGCTTCCCACACACACATACCAGAGTGGTGGGCTCAGGCTTTGGCCCCCTGCCCAAGGAGGTGGGGCTCGGGTGGGCTCATGCTTCAGTCCCCCTTCCTGGGGTCGTGTAGTGATTTTTGTTGCCAGAAGGGGGTCGCAGTGCAATGAAGTTTGAGAGCCATTCTTCTATTAGTATGGCATAGGAAGTGAGTCTTATGGATTGTGGGTTGCTGCATTGATTGCTACCTGCTGCCAGGCAGTTTCCAGAAAGAATGCTGCAGAATCTGCAAACATCTACTGAGACACTGGAAGACTCCACACGGGTGTGTCCATCAGAGGTTCACCTCTTAGTGGTACAATCAACTCACTTCAAATTAGCTGGTTAGCATGTATTTGTAGTGATGGCCTGAAGAGTTACAAAGAGAAGCTGCCTGTGGGCTTGTCTACATGAAAATTAGACCATGGCAGGATGGGATGTGAATCTGCCCCCCAATAGCCTGCTGCAGTCTAACTGTTCATGTTTACCCTGCTGATGTATGGTAACAACTCACTAGAGCACTTTGATCCATCCTCTTTGAAATAGGACTAGATCAAAGCTCATTAGCAGACTGTTAATGTGCATCAGCAGGGTATACTCTAACGGTTAGACCGTGGCAGGCTAGTGTGGGCTAGAGTCACCACTCCAGCTTGCCATAAACTAAATCTTCCTGTAGGCAAGCCCTTAGTCAGGCTTTCAATTTCATATCTGTTATGGTGCTGAGGAATCATCTGCATTTTGTTGTATTCCCGGAATATGCAGCTTTTTATTGCTATCTTGGAATCTTCTTGTTATTCCATTGTATTTTTATTGTTGCACAACCTCCATATGCACTTCAGTATGTGGCACAAAATAAACAAATTTGATATTCTTACTAATAATTATGGGCCCAATTCCTCACATTAAGAAGTCCCATATTGTGCAGGCAGTCCTACTGAAACCAGTGAAGTGATCATTATTAATATTTGTATTGCAGTAGCATCTATGGGGCCTAATCAGGCATTGATGCCACACTGTGCTGGGCATCATACATGTGCACATAACAAAAATAGTCAGAGTCCCAAAGAGTTTGCAACATTTGTGGTGTATGGTACTTAACTTGAGAAGGAGGCTTATATAATGTTATGTTATTATATAGGATTATATTCACAGTACTCCATGATATTACTCCAGTCTTCCAGTTGTAGATTACAGTTGCATTATAACAATACTTGCAGTAACTCAAATTGAAATGTAATTGATTGTTAGAGATCTTACAGGTTCCCTGTTAGACATATTGAAATGTATCACTGTGTTGCAGAATACAGTACAGCCACTTGAACTAGTTAAGTGTGTGTCTCTTTGTTCTCTTTAGGTGGTGAAAGCATAGAGCAGCAAGATACTTCTGTCAGTCTTTGTCTGAATTCAGTTATATTTGTACAGAGTTAAAGTTCCTGAAGGCAATCTAGATTTTTGACATATTATGAAAAAACAAAATGAGCGAGTTGTTAAGGCAGTGCCCGAAGAATTCAGAGATAATGCAGATTCCAAAATACATGAGCTGCTTGTGGCCCTCCCTTTTTTCTGTACTCCTCTTTTTTTGATTAATCACTTCGGATTATTTAGCTGACATTCAAGCAGGTCACATCACACAAACCATCTGGAAATGTCAGAGTACCCCTTTCCTTGGAAGCATTCCCTGTGGATAATTGGAAAGTATGCAGGATAGCAATCTCTTAATTTTGGAAATTCTTAAGGCACTTGGCTGAAACCCTTGTTTCTAGAAAAAGAAATGCTTCTTTTTAAATGTATTTTTTTTCTGGTGCAATCTACAGCCTTCCCACCTTGACATGAAATATTATCAGATCTTTCACACAGAGATGGACAGAAATCTTTGATGAAATTTTGAATTTCAGTGAGAAACATGAAGGAAGAAATTGACAAGGTTTCGTAAAAAAAAATATGATTTTTCTCAAACAATTCTACTCACCAACTAAGAAAGTTGAAGGACAGCCAGTGGGAGACAGTAGACAGAGTGAGTTGCAGGTAGAGGCACTGGTGAATCAATAGGTGGCACTCTTCCCTGAGCTAACCGAACCAGGTGATGGGAGCAAGGTATTGCTAGAAGTCTCATCCTTGGGATGAAATTTAAAGTTAAGGTATTTACATTATCTTTATCTTGTGCTCATTAAAGATTCCAGGGCTTTGACTTTTCCATGATTTTGCAAATGTAGCTGTGTGAACCTCTGGGTAATGGCAGGATTCCAGTTTGGATAATTACACTCAGCTTAACTAAATCACTGTGCAGTTTAAGATGGATAAGGTATTCCGAATGTTCTGACAATTTTAAATTATTATGTAGCTTTGCTGTGAGTATTATCATCTTCTCTTGGGTCTCATAGACTCTGGGGTTTGTGATAGTTCAGAAAGTAAAGGGGAAAAAAATCCTGTTCTCTTCTGAAGTTGCATTGGAAACTACTCTTGGAAACTAGAGTTTCCACATATCCATGGCAAAGTTGAGAAACTCAGTGTTTGACATCCTAGCTCTGGTTTTTGATGGCACCAGAATGGAACCATAGAGGCCTGATGGATTGGTACCAAAGGACTACTGCTGTGCTAAGCAAGCTGAGAGTTGCACCATGCCTCCTTTCTCAGAAAGAGGCTGCAGAGTGTTCCACACTGCACTTGGCTCTTTGGTATAAAGAACTAAGTACTGAAGCTGTTAAGCCTTCTCCTACCACTGTTGAGGGGGAGAGGAGAGGAAAACACAAGTGCCACAGAGAAATGAAGAATGAATAAACTTCCTGATAGCACAGCAGGGAATAATGAGTTCCTCCCTCCCTCCCTCCCCCCATTACAATATAATATGAATGAGGAAAGCAACCATGAAGGAGGAGAGCCTCCTTCTCAGCAGCCAGGAGATCCCTTCCAATAGCAAAGAAAGAGTATGGTGCATAGGGTCCCTATTTATAGGTCTTGTTGGGGCTTATTGCCATAGTATCTGAGTGCCTTCAGGTCAATCGATTGGCACAGTGAGGTCATAGCACAAGAACTAAGACTCATTCAACCCAACTAAAAGGACGGAAATTTAAAATTTAGATCTGGGAGGGGCATAAGGTTGGGCAGATTGGAGGGGCATGTCTGCCTACTGCTGAGTTCTTATACCTTCCTCTGAAGCATCTGGTACTGGCCATTGTTAAAGATAGGCTATTGGACTACATGGACTTTGGGTCTGATCTGATATGGCAGTTCCTGTGGTCTTAATAGACTGCATGGGATCTCAGACCATTCTCCCTTTTCAGGTACTTTACTTGGGTGGTTTTTAGTGCCATGTGGGGGGGGGGGGGTTTACAGTTGTCGTCATATACCCTTTGAAATGTGGATAAGAACAACGCTTGAGAAAAGAGACACAATGACCTGAAGGGATTGGTGGATGGATGTAGAGGTGGAGTTTATTTTGTTCTTTTGTCTCAATTCAGAATTAACAGCACTGAAATCTCCTCTAGCATTCTCTTCTCAGCCCCCACAAAATTAACATCTTACTACACTGCAGCTCTTCTTCTTTAAGAGATACTGATTCTCTAGTACATATCTGAGTAATAAGCTGAACATTTCGTCAGGTGTAAAAACAGTGTTAAATCACTTGAAAATAACTAATCTTCAAATGTCTAACTTTCTTCTTATTCAGAAATGCCACAGACTTTAAAAAAAAACACTTCCTATAAGTATTTCAATGGGCAGTTTTTCAAATTAATGCAGTTTAACTATTACATTAACTTAATGGCTATTTTCCCCTACTTTAACCATGTTAAATGTGCCAGCAATAATGAGCTTCTAAAGCTGTCTCTTCCGAGTCTCTGAGGCATCTTTAGAGTTCTGCTTATCTCCTGGATCATAAAGCCGCATAATTTAGTATTCAAACAATTCATTTAAAACTGAAGCACTTTGAATTACCGTAAAATTAATCAGAACAAAGAAATCTTAGCACATCAATTTGGTTTATCTCTATTTAGCAAATTTGAAAGTGTAAGTAAGATAAATAAAACTTTAGAATAATCTTCTGTTTTCTACTTATAAATCAGTTACTATAACCACAAATGTATTTAAATTAAAAAGGGGCATTTTACAAAAATTCTAATAAAAGGGCCCTTATGGCTAACACTCTAAGATAATTATTTTGATAGGACAAACCTTTTACATTGTTCCATACCATTAGCTTAAAGAGCTACAGCTTTAAAATAAATTGGCATTCAAAAACCTCTCCAGATCTTGCAGTGCACAGAGGTAGCTGATGTACATAGTCACAACTGCCACACTGTTAACTGGCCATATCCTAGTTCATATTGTAGCTTGCAGTGCTGTACTACCATACTTAACACTTAAATATATTTTCATGTCTACGTTGTATTTGCTAGGTTGCTTTACTCTTCTTCTTGGTGGGTTTTTATTTTTTTTTTCTGGATGGGCTACTGCTGGTTATAGGAAGGAAGTGTTGGCAGGGAATTAGGTTTAGTTCCCAGTTTTGCCACAGACTCATTGTGTGACCTTGAATAAATCACATGCAGAGAAATTTTCAGAGGTCAAACTGGGAATCTGAGTGCTCTGGTTTGGATTCACAAGGGGCTTTTCAAAGCTCAGAATGGCTGGTGCAGGAGTTCTTAAAAATTTGGCTCCTGCTCTAGTCACCCATACTATCTGGGTGCTCTGACTTTAGCTGTGTCCTTAGTCATTAGTATTTCCAAAATGGCTGCAAGGCTGGAGCATGTGTATTTAACATTCTGTTATTAAAAATTCAGGTTTCTTCCTTCCAAAATAAGCCTGTTGTTTCCCAGAAAAAAGGTATCTACAAAATCAAGATTTATCCTCAATAAACTGCATCTGAAAATCCAAAAGAACAACCTTTTATACCAAAATACCATTAATAATGAGACAAAGAGTCTTTGATAAATTATTAAACATGGTGCTCAGTATGTAGCACTTATGTACAGCACAATCTATTTGACTTGACACTTTTTAATGAAGCAACTGTTGAATACAGATTATTAAAAAGCTGACTGATCTAATGAAAAACTATTTCAGGTGACCCAAGAGAGAGGAGTGACAAAAGAGTTTGTGTGCATTCTCTATTTTTATTTTGCCCTCTTGATCTAATGTGGGTAGTTAAAGATCTGGTTGGGAATTTTGTCAATATGTTTGTTGATTAAAAATGTGGTTTCTGCAAAAAATTAATTTTTTGTGGGAAATTCCTGATTTTGTGGAAATTGTTTGAACTTCTATTGAAAAAAACTGAAATGAAATATTTTGGTTTGGGTCTGTGTAGCAGGGTGGACCCCCCTGCTCCTACCCTGAAGGGTTAAAAAGAGCCCGGAGAGGGGGGACTGTGGCTGTAGAAAGCAGCTTTTAGGCTGGGCTGATTGGGGAAAGTGGCTGCAGCTGGGGCCATGCCCCAAACAGACTCAGCTGGCCCTATAAAGGCAGGGAAGCCAGAAGCAACAGGTTTCCCTCTGCCTGTAGAGGGAAAAGGGCCTGGCTGTAAGGTGCTAGAGACAGGGTACCTGAGTGAAACAGGGCTGGGGAAAGGCAGAGGAGCTGAGGAGCTCCAGCTTGGAAAGCCCCAGGCTGCAGCCTAGCATAAGGCCAACAGGTACTGGGGGTTGCAGAGGGTAGCCCATGGGTATGCCAAGGCAGCAGGTCCAGACCCAACCTTGCTAGTGATGAGTAGGCTGATACTGCAGTCTGCCCCAGGGTGTGGGGGCTAGACAATGACTGGCAGTAGCCTCATACTGAAGTGAGATGGGGATAGAGGGTGGGGGTTCCCCTGGGAGGGGGAGACCCAAAGAGAAAAAGGTTACTGCTTGGGGGCAGCACCCCAGATACAAAGGCACCTGGTCCAGGAGGGACATGGGGGCCAGAGGATAGGTGGATCACCAGTCTGAAGAGGGCACTCTGGAGCTGGAACAAGGTAATTCCCCGAAGTCACCAGCAGGAGGTGCTGCAGGGGTGAGTCTGGCGCATCTACAATCTGATTGACCCAAACTGAAATATTTTGGTTTGTTGAATCAAAATGTTTCCACTCAAAATGATGCAGTGCCTCAGATCCCTGTTCTCCTCTGTGGTCTGGGTTCCATGACTGGACTACATCTCCCATCACATACCATGCTTTCCTCTTTGTCTGAACAACTGTGGTTCATCATACAAGTCCCATGACCATGGTCCTCATGGAAGATGTAAACTGGCCCACAGAAATATGAATTCATGAGATACGTGCACTATAGTTCTCATGAGGAGAGAACAGTGTGTGCAATGGAGTGTTTTGCTTTTTGTTTGGTTTTTTTTAATATACATGCTACTGCATGTTTGTTACAGAAATTAATTAAAGACATGAGCCTTGTACTTGGAACAGAAGGTGGATAAGGTCTATGATGATCCTTCATTCTTGTGGGAGTTTTGAAACCTTTTATTTGTGTCAGAAACATTGAAATGAAACATTCTGACATAACTGAATTGACATTTTCAGAATTTTCCATTCTGTGCAAAAAATAGTGACATATTTTGACTTTTCATCCCAACAAATGTCAAAGAATCAGAATTCTCTAGAGGATGCATATTCTATTTTTTTAACCAGCTCAGGAGGTATTTTGCTATGAATTATTTTTGTTTATTGTGTGTCACTAGTATTCCTCAAGTTCTGTGCCTTTTACAGACAGTGAAGGGATGATGAATAAAAATAGCAGCAACAGAAGAAAAATAATAAGGCATGAAGAGGGGTTCCCCAAGGGTCAGTCCTAGAACCAATCCTATTCAACTTATGAATAAATGATCTGGAGAAAGGGGTAAACAGTGAGGTGGGAAAGTTTGCAGATGATACTAAACTGCTCAAGATAGTTAATACCAAAGCAGACTATGAAGAACTTCAAAAGGATTTCACAAAACTAAGTGCAGGGCTGCCCAGAGGGGGGGGCAAGTGGGGCAATTTTCCCCAGGCCCTGGGCTCCACAGGGGCCCCCACGAGAACGGCCAATGCTCCCTCCCTGGCCCGACCCAGCCTTCGCCCCTCTCCTGGAGCATCAGTGCATCCAGGGGCATCCCTGAACAACTGCAGCATGGTTCTGGTGTGGCTCCTGAGCTCCTCCCCGCTCAGAGCTGCATGGTAAGGGAGCGTGGCTGCAAGCT
The DNA here is from genome assembly GCF_025201925.1 of Gopherus flavomarginatus. NCBI lineage: Eukaryota > Metazoa > Chordata > Testudines > Testudinidae > Gopherus > Gopherus flavomarginatus. The sequence continues at coordinate 258,010,252 of NC_066619.1, read as the reverse complement.
GCAGCGGGGCCTGAGTTCCCTCTGTTCGGTAGGGAGCTTGCAGCCCCGTCCCCTTACCACACGGCTCTGAGCAGGGAGGAGCTCAGGAGCCCCACCAGAGCCACGCTGCATCACTGTTCAGGGCGCTCCTGGATGTGGTGTGCTGAAGCTCCGGGTGAGAGAGGAGCCATGGGTAAGGGGTCGGGGGTGGGGGGTGTTGGATAAGGGGCAGGGATTCTTGGGGACAGGGAGGGGGCAGAGGTTGTGGGGCGGTCAGGGGACAGGGAATAGAGAGATTGGATCATGGGCATTTCAGGGGTCTGTCAGGACTCAGTGGAGGGGGATGGATAGGGATCGGGGTAGTCGGGGGACAGGGATCAGGGGTGGGGTCCTGGGGTGGTGGTTGGGGGAGGGTCTCTGGGGGACAGTGAGGGGACAAGGAGCAGGATGTGTTGGGGATTCTGAGGGGGGCGGGCAGTTGGGGGGCAGGAAGTGGTTGGGGGTCAGATATGAGGCAGGGCCAGGCTGTTTGGGAGGCACAGCCTTCTCTGCACTAAAGCTCATTCACCAGTTTGCAACTTGCAGAAGAGCCAAGCTGTTAGCTTTTCCATTAGGGCTACCATACCTTTCACTTCTCAAATGCCAAATTATAGTGTATATTTAATTTCAGTGCCATAGGGAGATTCATGTCAGGGGAGGGTAGCTTCATTTAAAATTAGCCACGTGGGGAGAGCTCACATGAGAAGAGCAATACACCACCTACCTCCTTCCCAACCCTACCGGGGAGACACCTCCTCCCATGAGAAGAGCAATACACCACCTACCTCCTTCCCAACCCTACCGGGGAGACACCTCCTCCCCCCCCCCCGCATTCCCTGAGGCTTCAGAGGGGTTAATTCAGTGGTTCTCAAACTTCTGTACTGGTGACCCCTTTCACATAGCAAACCTCTGAGTGTGACTCCCCCCTTATAAATTGAAAACACTTTTTTATATATTTAACACTATTATAAATGCTGGAGGCAAAGCGAGGTTTGAGGTGGAGGCTGACAGCTCGTGACTCCCAGTAATAACCTCGTGACCCCCTGAGGGGTTCCGACCCCCAGTTTGAGAACCTCTGGGTTAATTTAATTTTAGCATCCTGTGTCCATTCACATGCATGTGTTGTTTTGAGCTTCTCAGTTTTCACAACATAGGTTCATCACAGATTCTGGAACAAGCTCAAATGCTCAGTTTGTGAAGTATGTACATAGTCGATACTAAAGACAAACCCACAGTAACCGTCTCCAGTTTGTGAGGGACTCCGTGGAGCCAGTCTCTAGGAAACAGATAAATGCATGGAGGTTAAGTCCATTAATGACTATTAGCCAGGATGGATAAGGAATGGTGTCCCTAGCCTCTGTTTGTCAGAGGGTGGAGATGGATGGCAGGAGAGAGATCACTTGATCATTACCTGTTAGGTTCACTCCCTCTGGGGCACTTGGCATTGGCCATTGTCGGCAGACAGGATACTGGGCTGGATGGAACTTCGGTTTGACCCAGTATGGCTGTTCTTATGTTCTAAGCTAAATGAACCCAAAGTTATGGAGACAGATATGAGTCAAGGAAGCCAGCAGAGTATCAGAAACCTGGAAAAATCTGACTGGATGGGCTCAGCTGTTTGGTCACAAGCTGAGGTGGTTCAAAAGTTTTGGAATTTTTTTTAAGCAGAATTTTTTATTGTTTCTTTAAGCAATCAAACACAGCAAGCAGCAAATATTTGGCCACACTTCTGAAACCCAAAACCATATTCATGTTTTGGCAGACTAATTTCAACTTTTCAATTTAAAAAAAACACAACAAATTTTTGAAGGAAAGCAGACATTGTCCATTTTTTCTGCTTTTTAAAAACCCCTAGTTTTCGATCCAAAAAAACTTGTGATGGAAAATATTTGTCCCACCCTTTTAATGAGCTTTAGTGCCTTTTAGCATTAGCTGATGCTGAGAACCAGTGATGCCATGTAAAGTTTTCTCAAAACTGGGTTTGTGGTGAGATGCAGAAGATTTATTTTTCCAGGGCCTCCTGGGGGGCGGGGAGGGAGAGGAGGGAAGCAAGTGGGGCAATTTTCCCCGGGCCCTGCAGTATAGTATTGTATAGTATTGCAATTTTTTATGGAAGGGGCCCCCGAAATTGCTTTGCCCCAGGCCCCCTGAATCCTCTGGGCGGCCCTGACTAAGTGATTGGACAGCAAAATGGCAAATGAAATTTAATGTGGATAAATGTGAAGTAATGCACATTGGAAAAAATAACCCCAGCTATACATATAATATGATGGGGGGCTAATTTAGCTACAACTAATCAGGAAAGATCTTGGAGTCATCATGGATAGTTCTCTGAAGATGTCCACAGTGTGCAACGGCACTCAAAAATGTGAACAAGATGTTAGGAATTATTAAAAAAGGGATAGAGAATAAGATGGAGAATATCTTATTGGCCTTATGTAAATCCATGGTACACCCACATCTTGAATACTGCGTAGATATGTGGTCTCATCTCAAAAACATTTTTTGCAGATGACACAAAGTTGGGGGGAGGGGTTGCCAATACTTTGGAAGATAGAGCTAAAACTCAGAGGGATCTTGGTAAAGTGGACAGCTGGGCTATGGAGAACAACATAAAATTTGACCAAGACAATGCAAGGTGCTACACTTAGGGAAGAAAAACCAAATGCACAAATACAGAATGGGGGAAAACTGGCTTCGCAACAGCACTGCTGAGAAGGATCTGGTAGTTGTGGTGGATCGCAACCTCAACATGAATCAACAATGCGATGCTGTTGCAAAAAAAGAACATGCAATTTAAGGTTGCAATAAGGGTATGTTTATACTATGGGATTATTCCGATTTTACAGAAACCGGTATTTGGAAACAGATTGTATAAAGTTGAGTGCACGTGGCCACACTAAGCACATTAATTCAGTGGTGTGCGTCCATGTACCGAGGCTAGCGTTGATTTCTGGAGCGTTGCACTGTGGGTAGCTATCCCATAGTTCCTGCATTTTCCCCCACCCATTGGAATTCTGGGTTGAGATCCCAATGCATGATGGGGCAAAAACAGTGTCATGGGTGATTCTGGGTAAATGTCATCGTCAGTCAATCCTCCCTCCATGAAAGCAATGGCAGACAATCATTTCATTTCATGTCCATTTCCCTGGCAGACGCTATAGCACGGCAACCGTAGAGCCCGTTCAGCCTTTTTTCACTGTCACCGTATGTCTACTGGATGCTGCTGACAGACAAAGTACTGCAGCACTACACAGCAGCATCCCCTTGCCTTTGCAAGTTAGCAGAGACAGTTACCAGTCATATTGTACTGTCTGTTCCTGTCATGCGTGCTCCTGGGCTGGCCTCAGTGAGGTCGGCTGGGGGCGCATAGACAAAAATGGGAATGACTCCCCAGGTCATTATCTTCTGTAAGTTTTTTGTCCAAAGGTGGTCAGTCCTGCCTAGAATATCAGGCAAGTCTACTAAAGAACCAGAGAGGCAAACAGCCGCTCCGGGTCAGAGCCCCAGACATCCCACAGAAATGATGAGCTGCATGCCATTCTAGGGGGTGCCCCTGCAACAACCCCACCCATTGCTTCCCTCCACCCCAACCCCTCCTGGGCTACCGTGGCAGTTATCCCGCAATTTGTGTCGTGAAGTAATAAACAAAGTGTGAGGGGGGAGGCAGCCTCCAGCTGCTATATTCCAGGCAGGACTGAATCTCCAGGAGACAAAACCAAAAGCATTCATGGGATGATGATGACCGATACCAATCATATTGCACCATCTGCCATCAGGAAGGGAAGGCAAGGGGATGCTGCTGTTTAGCGCTGCAGCACCATATCTGCTAGAAGCGTCCAGTAGACATACGGTGACATTGAAAAAAGGTGAGAAACGATTTTTTCCCTTTTCTTTCACTCCACACTGGGCAAACAGGAAATGAAATTCAAAAGTTCGCAAGGCTTTTCCTGTCTACCTGGCCAGTGCATCTGAGTTCAGATTGCTGTCCAGAGTGATCACAATGGTGCACTGTGGGATAGCGCCCGGAGGCCAATACTGTCAAATTGTGGCCACACTAACCCTAATCCAAAATGGCAATACCGATTTCAGCACTACTCCCCTCATCAGGGAGGATTACAGATATTGGTATTAAGAGCGCTTTATTGATATAAAGCACTTCATTGTGTGGACTGGTGCACGGTTAATGCGATTTAACGCTGCTAAATTTGATATAAACTTGTAGTGTATGTTACCCGGGGTTCTTTCAACCCAAAGCTCTTGGTAACTTTACTCTACTCAGTGCGAGGAGGTGTCAGGAAATAAATCAGGGGAGACACGGCCGTCCAACCGATAGATGGCTGGCACAAACAGGACAACACGAGTGCTTTTGCTTGAAGCTAAACTTTACTTAGTCTCAAGCACTTACACATGTCTGCAACAAGTTAGTAAAACATCCCCAACCCTTGATAATTACCAAAGCTGAGAGTGATACAGCGGCAGCCCGTCTGCAGCTGGGGAACAGAAGATGCATCCAGAGGTAGAGGCCAGTCCCAAAATGAGTCCCACCTGTCTCAAGCTTTTCCCCCTTATTTATAATTAGTAATTAAAGAAACCTAGTTAAGTAAGCCGTTTTAATGATCGAGCAAGAAGTTCCTTCTGATTATTGATTAACCAGGTGTGGGTCTTTCCAGAGCCTGCAGCCTTGAGACAGCAGTAGACATTCCTGAGGGTACATCCTGCTCTTTTCAATTTCATATATCAGCAATTTTAGCACAATTCTGATCAGGAAGGAGATGGGGTCAAGCTGCCCTTTTGGTGGCACCCTAAACCCCCCTCCCCTCCAGCCTTGGTCAAACTGAGACTTGCTTTTACAGCTTGCTGACTAGGCTGTCTTTAACAACACTGGTCTACAATTTTTGAGAAGTCGTCTGCTTCAGAGATAAAATGTGATATTTATTATGTATTTTGATGTGCTGAATTCAAATATGACAATTAAAACAACTGATTGGCTACTGTTTCTAAGATATTTAAGTTTTTACATTTTATGTCTATGTATATTGTGTAGATAGTAGAGTTTTAATCATAAATTGTAAACCTAGGTCTTTTCATGTGTTTATGGTTGCTTTACATGATATTTCACCTGTCCTGTTTATGTAACACTTTAAAAATCAGCAAAAGGGTTATATAAATTTTATTATGAAACAAAAGGCAAAAAACTATTATGTACATAGTTTAGTCCTATTCAGTGTCTACTCGGTGCTTCTTGGCTTGTCTCTTGTATTTCTTAAATGGAGCATCTCTTGTCATTGTCCAGCAATAGTCTGCAAGCATTGATGGGCTCCATTTGCACTGATAGCCTGCCAGGAGATTCCACTGCTGTAGTCTGGAGCCCAACAGCTCTGCCTTATTCTTGGGTAGTTCCAAATCCCTGACAAGGTCATTCAGTTCACCTTGTGTTATGAGGTGTGGTTCAGAGGAGGAGGATGGGAGAAAATGTGGATCCTGTGACATTGATGGTTCAGGACCAGAAGTTTCATCCTCTTCCTTGTCTGACTCAAGTGAGAATGATTCTGGTGCATCAGGAACCGGCAGTCCTTCTCCGTGGCGTACTGGGCGTATAGCTGATGGAATGTTTGGATAATGCACAGTCCACTTTTTCTTCTTTGACACACCTTTTCCCAACTGGAGGCACCATGCAGAAGTAACAATTGCTGGTATGATCTGTTGGCTCTCTCCAAATCATTGGCACTGCAAAAGGCATAGATTTCCTTTTCCTGTTCAACCACTGGCAAAGATTTGTTGCACAAGTGTTGCAGCATATGTGTGGGGCCCACCTCTTGTCCTGATCTCCAATTTTGCAGCCAAAAGAAAGGTGATAGGCTTTTTTAACCATAGTGGTTATACTTGCTTTTGTGATGCAAAAGTCACTTCACCACAAACATAGCAGAAGTTATCTGCACTGTTCACACAAGTACGAGGCATCTCTGCTCACTTTGGCTAAACAGAAATGTGTCTCTTTGCAAAATCAAACACTGACAAATAAGAGAGCATGACAATGTATGATTTCTAGAGCTGATATAGGGCAATTTGTTCAGCAGAGTGATGTAAGCTTTGTTATGATTGCATCATCCATGACTTCTAGGAATAACATGATGCAATTCATATCATGTATGACGCAATACCAGCTTCAGATTGCATCATTCATTGTTTTGCCTAAAAAGCAAGTACTGTCCAAACCCAGTCATAGATTTATTCATAGATCCTGTCAAAGATGTATTTTAGTCATTTCTGGTTTAAATTGAGATCCCTTCCGTTTATAACTCACTTATCCTCTGCCATTCCCAAGTCAAGGGTCGTATATACTGACCCAATAGCATATCTTGAAAACTAGAGCCAATCAACAATTTTAAGCATCATTTTCATTCTCAGTGACCCAGAATTAGTAAAGTTGGACTACATTTATTTCAGAAGCATTTTGGCTGTAGAGCAGTGCAATAAGCCATAGTGGTGTCAGGTACTGTACTGGTTTGCCAAAGTCTCCCCGTACAGTGTAGACCAGGCATAGCATGCTGTGACACGTGGCCAGAAAGGGGTAAGCAGCTTGCAGGCTAATTGACCCAGAGTCAACCTTTAGGGACATATTGGTAGATAAAGTTTGTGTTTTTGTTTGTTTACATATAGTTAGATGTTAACAATGTGATGGAGCAGTCCCTGTCTATGCTTTATTCTGTTAATATTTCCTTTTGATCTCTGAATTAACATTTAAAGGGCCTGTAATATCACTGTTCATCCCTTTGCAAATGATGGAAAACAAGCAATTGCCTTGTGTTAATCCCTGTAGCTAATTACCAGTGATGCATAGGAAATAGGTATACTTCAAAGTCTCCATGATTCCCTATTGTTCACCTGTGGATTCTAAGCTGTCAAAAGAAGGCCTGGAACTGTATAAAGATGTCTTGGGACCTGATCCTTTCATCTCAGATCTGCTTGATGCTTCATTCAGGGGAAGCTGAAGTCATAAGGCTGCGATCTCCAGTCCTATCTGGATCATCCTGAATATGAACATTGGACTATAACCTATGGATTAATTCTGAAAGAACTCTTTGCAACTACGAAGCTCACCAACTCTATTATGAATCTGATCTCAGAACTATACTTATGTCTGTATGTATACTGATCTTTTAACCAATACTCTTTTCTTTTTTAATAAATTTTAGTTTAGTTAATAAGAAATAGCGGTAAGCATGTATTTGAGTAATATCTGGAATATTCATTAACCTGGGAGGTAATGTTTCCAGTCCTTTGGGATTGGTAGAACTTTCTTATATGATGAATAAGATATTAATTAAGCCTCATCATATTTGACTTGGGTGTCTGGGTGTAGGCTTAAATCTGGGTCGTTTTAAGGGAACTGTGTTGTTGGCTTCTGGGTAACCAGTAAGGTATTATAGAAGCTGTTTTGTGGTGATTTGGTAAATCTAAGCATTGGAATACTCATCAGCTTTGGGGATTGTCTGCCCCCTTCTTTGCAATTCACCCTAATTGAGCAACGACAGTGTGGCTCCCTGGTACTCCAGTTGCACGTGCAACTCATGGGAGGTGATAGTACCACTCTACTCAGCACTGGTTAAGCCTCAGCTGGAGTACTGTGTTCAGTTTTGGTTAACAATCTATAGAAAGGATGTAGGGAAACTGGAAAGGATCCAGAGGTGAATGACAAATGATCAAAGGGATAGAATGCAAGCCATATGAGCAAGGGCTGAAGGAACTGGGTATTTTTAGTTTGGAAAACAGGAGCTTAAGGGGAATACAATGGCAATCTTCAAATACTTGAAGGGCTGTCATAACAAAGATGGAGAAAAGTTGTTCTCTTTTGCCACAGAGTGTAGGACAAGAGGTGATGGGTTCAAACTACAGCATAACAAATTTAGATTAAATCTCAGGAAAAACTTTCTAACTGTAAGAACAGTAGGACAATGGAACAGACTGCCTAGGGAGGCTGTGGAAGCTTTTTCACTGGAAGTTTTCAAAAGAAGGCTGGATAGCTATCTGTCTTAGATGATTTAGACACAATAAATCCTACATCTTGGCAGGGGTTTAGACTAGATGACTCTTGCTGTCCCTTCTAACCCTATGATTCTATGAAACAGAGTGGGGGGGGGGGGGAAGCACAGAAGTGAACTGACTTGCACAAAGTCACAGAGCAAGGCAGTGAAAGAGGCAGCAAAAGAAGATGATGCAGATAGGTGCCTAGTGGATTTTCTATAGAAATACTTAAGTGAGTTAGGAGTCTAAGAATCATTTTCAAATGGGACCAAGGAGCCTGATTTCTGTTGAAATTAGTGGGGCTTAGGAGCCAAAGTGACTACATCACTTCAGAAAATGGGACATAGGTCCCTAAATCACCTAGGAGCTTTTGAAAAAATTATCCATGATCTGAAGGAACTGTGCACATTTTGATGAATGATTATGCCTCTCTGTGCCCTCTCATTTCCCTTTCCTGATCATTTTTGTCTCATGATATTTTCAGTAGTTCTCAGCCTTTTAGGATCTCAAATAATTTCTGATTTTTGTTTTTTTGCTTGTTTTGTTTTATTGGCTTTGACTCCTGAAATAAGTGTTAAGCTGAATGAACACATCAGTAATAATGTGAAATGCATCAAGAATACATTTTCTGCTAGAAGAAAAAATGCTCATTTAATGTACCATAGAAGCATATTTGGATTTACTTTTTTGTGAGGGAAACCAGAAATATTTTTTGCCAAATCAAGCACTGAAGAAGTTTTCCTTATCGCAAAATATTTCAATTATAAAACTATCTCCAAAAGTTTACTATGTGCAGCTCATAGATGTCTTTTGTACATTACTTGCCTTATACTTACAGACATTGGACCAAAATCAAATCTCATTTACATCAGTGAAATCAATGGAGTTACCCTGGATTTATATCCATATAGCTCAGACCATAATGTGGCCCCTTGACCCCGATCCAGCAAGGAGCTTTTCGCATGCAGATCACTCTATCTGCACTGAGCTCATTTCAGGATGCTGAATGTAACAGTCATAATCATGGCAGTTCTCTACAGATGAAAAGAAACTGGTAATGAAATTAGTATAGATATCAAAACCCAGTCATTCCAGTGCTAGAGTTTCTTCTTCTTACTGAAATTTCCCATAGTGCTTTAAAAATGCAGGGCAATACACAAATATAAAAGGGAATCACTTTGGTTTACTCTCACCTTCATATTGATGTATTGACATTAGACCCTTTGTAATGTTAACGTGATTGTAGCAGGTAAGTAACTTTGTTTCGTTTTTATTTTAGGACACCTATGGAAAAAACATCTGGGTTAAATTCAGACTTGGTGTAACTATCTTCAGTGCACTTGTACAAGGGATTAATTTGGTCCATTTAGTGAAATGTTTCTAATTTGTTTGTATAGAGCTGAATCTCCTCTTTTAAACATTCTGCTCTAGCTGACATGCATGTTAAGTACTACAGCTGCAGCCATCTGTAAGAGCTTAGAATTAATTTTCCTCTTTATAGCTGTGGCTTATTTCATTCTACCTTTCTTTTTATATTTCTGTCACACAGAAATCCTTCATTCCTGGAAAAAATTGTAGATGTAAATAAAGAGTGCAGAATTAATCCATAGGTTGTAGTCCAATGTTCATATTCAGGGTGATCCAGGGAGGACTGGAGATCGCAGTTTTGAGAGATCCCTTTTTACCTCTTTGCAGTCTGCGTTCGATTTAACTCTCAAGTAATTTTGCCACCTCATTGTTTACTCCTTTTTCTGATCATTTGAGTATGTTGAACAGCACTGGTCCCGGTACAGATCCCACGCTGATATTTACATTTCTCAACTCTGAAACCTGACTATTTATTCCTACACCTTTTTTCCTGTCTTTTAAGCGGTTACTGATCCATGAGAGGATCTTCCCTCTTACCCCACAACTACTTACAAAATTCTCTTAATCAAAGTAAGGGACCTTGTCAAAGTCTTTCTGAAAATCTAAGTACACTATATCCACTGGATCACCATTGTCCTCATGTTTGTTTGACTCCTGAAAGAATTCTAATGCGTTGGTGAGTAATGATTTCCCTTTATAATAGCTGTGTTGACTGTTCCCCAATAAATTGTGTTAAGCTATGTGCCTGATAATTCTGTTCTTTACTATAGTTTTAACCAATTTGCCTGGTACTGTGGCCAGATTGCCTCTGTAGCCTTTTAAAAAATAGGAGTCACAATAGCTGTCCATGTACTCTAAAACAATTTACCCTGTTGTGACTGTTCAGGGAAACTTTTTTGGGGGGCGGGGGGCATTGCCTTGGACTCTTTCAGTGTTTGACTCACTACAGGCCATTTTGTGGCTGCTTTTTTAGGAGATTGTACTTAAACATTTCCAAGTCACTGGTGGGATTTCAGAAGTAAGTATTTTGCATAGACATATATGCAGGAATAATATCCTAGGCCCCAATGTAAAGATTCAAAGAGCACCCTTGTCAGTGCAACAAAATTCCCTTGTTATATTATAATTGCCATCCTAAACACTAGATAAGATAATTATTTATAAATTGAGTGGGGACGGGAGGAGAGGGCTTAGACCAAGGTAATGTACATGTCTAGCCAATGTTTGTCAAGTTCAGACAGAGTGACTAAGAGAATTTTTTTCTCTGGATTTTTCCAGTTGGATCAGAGAATTCATCTTACACACTACAGCATCTTCTTGTGAAGAGCCAGGTGTTAAATGGCTTCTGTTGAGCCTGGTTGACACTTCTAATTATTAGGGATTGGCTTAGTTTGTCATGGAAATTAAGTCACCAGATGACACTTACTCTACATAACCTCTCTGAACAAATCTAAACTTCTGTAGACAGTTTATGGATACAAGCAAAATTTGAGTAAAGTTCTCTGCATTCATGGCTGCAATCTGAACTCAAACAAAACCTGATTTGGGAATGTTTGCATCCTTTACATTTCATAGAAAAGTACATATTATGACTAAAAAATCAAGTGACACTAGTTAGTCATCTTATTCACTTTTGCTTTGTCCGGTTAGTTAGTGTCAGCAACTCTTGTTTTTCATCTCCAAGCATTTCTGTAAAGTGTGTTCCAATCTGATACTGACCACATTCATGTCTTCCTTCAGTGTCTTGGAACACTTTTTGCTGGGTCTTGTGCATGGTCCTTGTCCATGACCATTAGATTGTGTACTCATCTTATTGTCTCACATGACTCAACCATCTCAGTCGATGTTCCCTCAGCTTTTCCATGATGGGGGCTCCTTTCATCATGGCTTAGGCTATGCAGTGACGTGGGACATCAGCTCTTAGTCAGCATCCATCTGAGCACTCTCATTTCAGCAGTGTGAAGTAGTTCTCTCTTCCTCATTGGCCAGCCTTCTGAGCCATACCTCTTGGCTGGCCTAATCATGGTTTTGTACACTTCGCTCTTTAGTTTATTTGGCATATTTTTATCTCGGAGAACTGCCTCCATTTGCATCAACTGCTCCGCATGAGACTCCTAACATCCACATCCCCATCATCACTCAGCCAAGGAATTTAAATTGTTGCACAGACTTTATCTCAATACCATCTAGTTTTACTGGCTTCTCTTTATCCCCCTCTGTGAAGCATCCACATATATTCTGTCTTTTTTGTTGGCTGATTCATAAAGCATTTTCTTTTAATGGAGCCTTCCATTGTTCTAAATCTCTTTCCAATCTGTGTGTATCTTCATGGCACAACATAATGTCATTGGTGAAAAGCATGCTCCATGGACCCTCTCCCCTAATCCTCTGCATGAAAATGTCTTTTACAATCCAAAAAAGGGATGGACTTAAGAATGATCCTTGTCGTAAACCTATCATCCTAATGAATGGCTCACTCTAGCTGAAGCTGCTTCTCAGTATCATTGTGCAACCTTTGTACATGTCCATGACTGTCTAAACATACGTCTTTGGCTGATTGTGTGACTGCAGACACGGCCATATCGGTTCTCTAGGAACTCTTTCATAAGTCTTCTCTGAGTTCACAAACACTAAATGCAATTCCTTGGGTTTCTCCCTATGCTTCTCCTGCAATATTCATGTTGCAAACACTGCATCCATTGTTGATCTTCCTGGCATAAATTCAAATTGGTTATTGCTTACTTGGTGCTCCAATTCCTCAGTCTTTCCTTGATAAATCTTTTCACTGTGTGATTCATTAACTTGATGGGTAAGTACTACATTCTTGCACACACCCCCGTTTATACTTGAAAATAGGGACTAATGTACTCTTCCTCCACTTAGTGAACGTTTTTCCAGTTCAGAGGATTAAGTGGAAGAAGTTTGTCACCCTCACCTCTTCCTTGTGGTCATGTGCCTTAATCAGTACGCTGTCTGGTCCCAAGGCTTCCTCACACTTCACCATCCTTAGTGCTGTCTGAATCTCCACCATGGGGATAGGTCTTGTGATCTTGCTGCTTGAGCATATTTCCCTCAGTTTTCTTGGATTCTCTTCATTGGGCAATTTCTCACACAACCATTGCCATCTCCTAACAATTTTGCTATCTTCCACCAGATACTTTCAAATCTTGGTGGAGGGAAGTCTTTGTGCTTTTTGTTTTGTTCGTTGTTCGCTCTTGGGACTAAGAAGGACCAGACGTACATCCAGGCTCTCCAAATCTTTCTGAATCAGGCTCTCATGTTTCAAACTTGTAAGTAATTAGCCAGGCAAGGCATGTTAGTCTTATGTTTGTTTTCTCAACTTGTAAATGTTTCTTTTTGCTGGAAGGATTTTTATCGGTTTGCTGTAACTTTGAATCTAAGGCTAGAGGGTGTTTCCTCTGGGCTATATGAATCTGAGTACCCTGTAAAGTATTTTCCATCCTGATTTTACAGAGATGATTTTTACCTTTTCTTTAATTAAAAGCTTTCTTTTTTAAGAACCTGATTGATTTTTCCTTGTTTTAAGATCCAAGGGGACTAGGTCTGGACACACCAGAGATTGGTGGGGGAAAAGGAGAAGGGATGGTTAATTCCTCCTTGTTTTAAGATCCAAGGGGTTGAGATCTGTGTTCACCAGGTGTCATGGTATAAATCCCCACTCTGAACCTTAGCGTCCAAAAGATGGGGTACCAGCATGAATTCCTCTAAGCTCAATTACCAGCTTAGTATTTGTAGCGCTGCCACCAACCAGGAATTCCAGTGCCTGGTACACTTTGGTCCCCCCAAGACCTAGACCCTCTGGATCTTAACACAAGGAAAGTAAACCCTTTCCCTCACCGTTGCCTCTCCCAGACTTCCCCTCCCTGGGTTACCCTGGAAGATCACTGTGATTCAAACTCCTTGAATCTTAACACAGAGAGGAAAATTCACCTTCCCCTCTCCTTCTCTCTTCCCCCTCCCAGACTCTCCCTGAGAGAGACCGTAATCCTAACACAGAGAGAAATTAGCCTCTCTCTTCCCCTTCCCCCTTTCTCCCCACCAATTCCCTGGTGAATCCAGACCCAGTCCCCTGGGGTCTCACACCAGAATAAAAAAAACAATCAGGTTCTTAAACAAGAAAAGCTTTTAATTAAAGAAAGAAAAAACAGTAAAAATTATCTTTGTAAATTTAAAATGGAATACGTACAGGGTCTTTCAGCTATAGACACTGGGAATACCCTCCCAGCCTAAGTATACAAGCACAAATTAAAATCTTTTCAACCAAATACACGTTTGAACTCCTCCCAGCCAAATACGCATTTGCAAATAAACAAAACAACCATAAGCCTAACTCGCTTTATCTACCTAGTACTCACTATTCTGAACTTATAAGAGCCTGTATCGGAGAGATTGGAGAGAAACCTGGTTGCACGTCTGGTCCCTCTGAGTCCCCAGAGTGAACAACAACCAAAAACTAACAGCACACACAAAAACTTCCCTCCCTCAAGATTTGAAAGTATCCTGTCCCCTGATTGGTCCTCTGATCAGGTGACAGCCTGGCTCACTGATCTTGTTAACCCTTTACAGGCAAAAGAGAGATGAAGTACTTCTGTTTATGACACCAGGGAATTGGTGAAGCCTCTCAAGGCAACCCAGCGAGGGGAAAGTTTGGGAGGGAACACGGAGTGTGCCAAACGCTGAATTTCTGGCTGGTGGCAGCGTTACCAGATCTAAGCTAGTAATTAAGCTTAGAAGTGTTCATGCAGGTCCCCACATTTGTGCTCTAAAGTTCAAAGTGGGGGGGTAAAAAAACCTTGACAGCTGGTAATTGGATATGGGCCCAAAACAGAAACCTAGACTACAACCTCAAAATGCTAGGAAAGTTTGGATGCAGAACCAAACTTTAAAGCTCAGGCCAAATTGACCTATTGGTTCCAGACTCCATCAGTCTCAAGGAAAAGACAGATCCAGAATCAGCTTTTATTCCAAACTTCGCATCTGAGACTTGTCTCTGAGTCTAACTAATGAGATAATGGCTACAGGATGTATATCATAGAATGTGAGAGTTGGAAGGGACCTTAGAAGGTCATCTAGTCCAACTCCCTGCTCAAAGCAGGACCAATCCTCAGACAGATTTTTGCCCCAGATCCCTTAATGGCTCTCTCAAGGACTGAACTCTCAACCCTGGTTTAGCAGGCCAATGCTCAAACCACTATATATTTAATATGCACTTATTGTGCACGTCTAGGCAGTCCCTTAGGTCATTCTTTCCATGAAAAACAAAAAAGGCAGAAAAAGCTACTGGGAAAAGCAAGCTCCTGTATATTTCCTGAATCCTACAAATCAAAACATATAAGCTGCTGAAGTCTAATAGGTGGACAGGGTTACCTGTGTCTTCACAAGAAAGCTCAGATGTTGCTGCAAGGACAGCATCTTTGTTTTGTCCCTACTGAATACAAATTTATTTAACATTGTTCCTGGCCAGTCCATGTTTAGTGTAATTATAACGGAGGCAGAGCCATGGCAGAAAAGCCTACAATAGATATTTTCAATTCATCCCCCCCTCTACTTCTCAGAAATTTCTGGTGCTCCGTAGCCTCCCCAAAGTAAAGACTCATGTGCCGCCTGTCAGTATGGGGATTAATATGAGAAATGAAAGGTGGATAAGGAACTGGGTCATACCGAAAGGTGAACTGTCAGGCTCAAGGGGGGTTACTAGTGGAGTTCCTCACGGATCAGTCTTGGGACCGATCTTATTTAACATTTTTATTACTGACTTGGCACAAAGTGGGAGTGTGCTAATAAAATTTCTGGAAGACACAAAGTTGGAGGTATTGCCAATACAGAGGAGGACCAGAAAATCTGGACAATCTTAAACACTGGAGTAATAGAAATAGAATGAAATTTAATAGTGCAAAGTGCAAGGTCATGCATTTAGAGACTAACAGGAATTTTGCTATAAGCTGGAGACTTGTCAGTTGCAAGTGACAGAGGAGGAGAAAGACCTGGGCATATTGATCACAGGATAAACCACTATGAACCACCAATGTAATGCGCAAAAAAAAAAAAAAAGACTTATGCAATCCTAGGATGCATCAGGCAAGGTATTTTTAGTAGAGACAGGGAAATGTTAGTACCATTAAAACAGCACTGTTGAAACCTCCTCTGGAATACTGTATGCAATTCTGGTCTCCCTTGTTTAAGAAATATAAAGTCAAACTGGAACAGGTCAGAGAAGGGCTACTAGGATGATCTGAGGACTGGAAAACCTACCTTATGAGAGGAGACTCAAAGGGCTTGACTTGTTTAGCCTAATCAAATGAAGGCTGAGGACAGATATGATTGCTGTCTCTAATACCTCAGAGGGATAAATACCAGGGAGGGTGATTAGTTATTTAAGTTAAGCACCAATGTGGACACAAGAACAAAGGGATATAAAACCGGCCATCAAGAAGTTTAGGCTTGAAATTACATGAAAGTTTCTAACCATCAGAGGAGTAAAGTTCTGGAACAGCCTTTCAAGGGGAACAGTGGAGGCAAAAAACCTAACTGGCTTCAAGACTGAGCTTGATAAGTTTGTGGGGGGCAGAAATGGTATGTGACTGCCTACAATGGCATGTAGCTGATCTGTGACTGCTAGTAACAAATATCCCAAGAGCCGCTGATGGGACACTAGATGGGCAGGGCTATGAGTAACTACAGAGAACTCTTTCCCAGATGTCTGGCTGTTGGGTCTTACCAACATGATCAGGGTCTAACTCGGGTTCTCAAACTGGGGGTCAGGACTCCCCATGTAACAGCCTTGAGGCCCCCTGAGGAGTCACGAGCTGTCAGCTTCCACCCCACGTCCTGCTTTGCCTCCGGCATTTATAATGGTGTTAAATATATAAAAAAGTGTTTTTAGTTTATAAAGGGGGTCACACTCAGATGCTTGCTATGTGAAAGGGGTCACCAGTAAAAAAGTTTGAGAAACACTGGTCTAACTGACCACCATATTTGGGGTTGGGAAGGAATTTTCTTCCAGTTCAGATTGGCAGAGACCCTGGGTGGGGCGGGGTTCATCTTCCTCTGCAGCATGGAGCATGGGTCACTTGCGTTTAACCTAGAATTAATGATGGAGTCTATGTAATTTGAAGTCTTTAAATCATTTTCTGAGACCTCAGTAACTCAGCCAGAGGTTAGGAGTCTATTACAGGAGTTGGGTGAGTGAGGTTCTGAGGCCTGCAATGTGCAGGAGGCCAGACTAGATGATCATGATGGTTCCTTCTGGCCTTAAAGTCTGAGAGTCAACTATACTAAAACAAATGTAATTCAGCTCCAGTTCGCAACTTTTAAAAAATTGCCATTATGAAAAGACACAATGCCCATGAGCTGATAATGTACACACCCAGTCCCCGTCAACTCATGATGACAGTTGTGAAGTCTTGGAAAGTAGCATTTGTAACGAAAACTTCTACTGACCCTTAATTAATAGTGTCAGGAACCCAACAGTGGTTAATTATTAAAATTAACACATGTCCTGGGCTGGCAGCCCAGAGTTTTGAAATGTGCAGTCTGATGAAGAGCAGGGAAAAAAGGGAATAGCAAATAACCCTTCTTTAGTTAATCTGATCTGATTTTACTTTTAGCTGGTTGCTTTTCCCTGACCATTTCAGAAAGCTTATTATGACTCTATTTTCCAAAATCTTGTTAAAAATCAATGTTTCCTGCAGTTTGAGAAGTTTCATAGAATGGAACATCTATGAATTACTAAGTAGCATTTGGGTCTGCCTGCCTAAGAGGGAAAAAAATTAAGAAAAGCAATGTTTTGTCTATGAAAGGACATACTGTACTACCACATGCCTCACCTCAGAGTAATTAGGAAATGAATCACACCCTAGCTAGAATAGCAGCAGTATACTTTCAAATGGGCTGCCTTTATTTCCAATACTGCTAGGGCAACGCAGTATGAACACACTAAAGAATGTTCGGATTTCAGGGAAAGGATGATGTCTGCCTGGCTGCTTTAGAGTTTCCCGAAGGCTGAAATACAGGGTAGTATTGATATGGGGCCCTGTGGGGGGGAGGGAGGATGTTTTTTGCTCTGTTCCGCTGCCAGGTTTATGAAATTATTTTTGTTAGTGGCAATGAGTTCCACAGGTTAAGTATTGTGAGAAAATGAATCAATCCTTCCAAATGAAAACTAGTGCAGACCGTCCTCCTTAAAGTCTTTCCTAATTTAGCCCCGAGTCCTGCAAAACTGTATGCACATACTTAACTTTAAGCATGTGAATAGTCTTATTGAAGCAAATGGGATTATTAATGTGATTAAAGTTAAGCACCTGCATAGCCTTAATGGTAAATCACTGACAAACATTGGGCCCAGGCTCCATCCGTTCCATATACTTCTGATTCCCAAGAGCCTCTCCACTAAGACAGCATAAGGTTGAGGTCTATGGGGTTGTGGTGAGTGCAGCATGGGGGAGCAGCTTGGAGTTGCCAATTTTGGTTGGATGTGTTCCTGGAGGTTTCATTATATGACAGTCTTTAATTCCTGTAGACTCCAGGACAGTCCTGGAGGGTTGGCAATCCTAGAACAGCCACTTTAGTGTCATGCTTCCATCATGGCTCAGAGGATGTCAAAATGGAAATCCATGAGAGAGTTAATATTGATCATACCAGCATTTACTCTCCACCTTTGCCTCTTTGGGTGGAGAGCTGGATGAGTTCAGTCAATCCCATGGCAGGGCCTCCAGTCCCCATGGATGCACTCTAGCATCATTTTTTCCCCAGAAATAAACCACTGTGGCTTTACCTGCCCTCTCTGAATGAGGGATTGGGCCAAGGCCATGTCCACTAACCCCCTCTGGGGTTTCCTTCCCACCCGAACAGGGATGGTTGCCAGTCCTTGCCCCTGCCACCATTCATCCAGTGGCAAAATTTAGCTAGCTCACAATCCATTTCCGGGCAGTCCCGGCAATTGTGTCCCAGCCGCCTCCATCGTCAGCACACCAGTTGTCCTGGGTGGCTAGGTGCTCCCTTAGTCTCTTTCTTCCTTCCTTTTCTCCAGGCTTCTCCCAGTGGGGGCATGGAGAGGAGGGTTTGGGGGTTTCTTCCCCCAGTCCAGGTCCTGGCCTGTCCGACCCTCTTCAATGAAAATCCACCTCCATGTATTTCTCTGTCAGTTTAACAGTTTTTTCCTCTTTATAGCTGTGACTTATTTCATTCAGCCTTTCTTTTTATATTTGTCACACAGAAATCCTTCATTCCTGGAAAAAAGGTTGCAGTTACTTTCTTTTTTCAAGTAATCAATACAACTGTTACCAGTGTTACTTACACTAACTCCAGTATAAGCATTGTTGAAAGTAATTTACTGATATAGTAAATTATTTTCTGTTAATTTTTTATTAAATTTAATACACACACAAAATAGAACAAAAATAGCAAATGATACATAAACTTTTCATAATGCATTCATCATTTGCTACCTAATCTTGGCTATACTTGAAACATTTTATTACATATGCAACATGAATGGTTAACATATAAATTGGTTATTTTTATTACCGCAATTTATAAACAAACATTTGTTTATAAAAATCCAAGTAGTTAAACACAAATTATTAAGATAATATAAAACATTAGAAGCAAAGTTCAGAAGAGGAAGACAGAGACAAGGAGGGAAGGAAGCAGGTGTGTGTGGGGGGTCCCATACAATCAACAGGATCATTCAGATACTTCCAGGAAAGCATCCCATATCTCTGAGAATTTTTCTTGGATATTTCTGTTACAGTACACAATTCTTTCCATGCTGACTAAACTTACGATGTCTGTGCTCCAGTCTTCAATTGCTGGTATGTTTTTGGATTTCAGTTTTGTAGTACTAATCTTTTAGCAATTATTAGTGCTCTGCTAAGCCAAAGTTTTTTTCAGATTTATTCAGCTTCCAATTAACTTCCATTAGGTTTATTATTACATGTTTAGCTTGTAACATATTTTTTTCCTGTCAAATAAAATTAACTCTGTAATTATGTTCTGCCCAAAACATAAGAGTATAGGGGCAGTCCAAGAGCATATGGGCTAAATTTGCACCTGCTGAATCACGGTGCCAATATTTGTCTGCCTTAGCAGCGCTTGTGTTGAACAGTCAGAGTTCCAGTGCATCCTCCGTATGATTTTCTGCTGGATTAATCTGAAACAGAGGTCCAAGGAACAGTTTGGTGCACTGGCTAAAATTTGTTTCTATTGGTCTAGTTCCTCTTCCTATTTCTTTTTCAGGGAATCCATGTTTAATTCAAATTTGCTGGCCAACTGTGTGTCTAGTGTTGCCATAGGTCTTGGCAAACTGGATAATTCTTGGAGAAATGAAAGCAGTTCAGCTGGGTCAGGGATAGCACAAGCATTGGGGCCAAACAGATGGGAGATGGCATGCTTAAATTGGATATATGCTAGATTGAACCTTTTGTGTAATATTGCAAAAGGGAGGAAGGTATCATTTTCAATTAATTGGCTGATGGTCAAAATTCCTTTCCTAATCCAATCTGGCCAGATAATGGGATTGCCTTCTATAAAGAGTTTTGACTTACCCCAGACAGAGGCCTTGGTATGTAGAAGCGGGTGATTTTTATATTTCGTAAACATTGTACACCAAGTATTTCTGGCTGCCACAATAGCTGGTAATTGTTCTGCAGGGAATCTGTAATAATCTGGGTGCAGCGCATTGGGAAGGGGTAAAGGAGCAACCAATTCTGCTTCCAACTGGAGCTAATCCAGGGCTCTACAGCATGAGGGAACAAGGCACTGTGCTGCTTAGCTAAGAGTTACTGCTGATGGTAAAGTTTAAAGCTGGGAAATCTAAAACCACCTGTTTTGACAAGGAGCTGGAATCTTTGTAATGAAATTCTGGGTTTGTTATGAGAACCCAACAAGAAGGTCCTCAACATGTTGATTTTGATAAAATAAAAGGGAGGAACATGGACAGGGAGGGAATTCAGAATAAAAAGGATCCTGGGAAGGGCATTCATTGTGATTATGTTCATTCCCCCTGCCCCCACGGAAGAGAGGCAGTGTGCGCCATCTATTTAAATTGTTTGCTAACTGCATGATTAATGGGGCTAAGTTAATCTTGATTACACTTTTAATATCTTTGGGGAATGGGATGCCAAGATATCTGAGGTTTGTCAGTTGCCATCTCAGTGTCCCTGTAGGAGAGCCACTTCCAGCTTGATCCAATGAGATCTTCAATGCTTCTGATTTATCTCAATGTATCTCGTAGCCAGAGTATTTACCACAGTTAGATCATGTTTGTAGGATACATAAAATAGATTAATCTTGGTTTTTAATAAATACGATGATGTCATCTACTTATAGAAGAATTTTTGTCTCCTGAGTCCCAGATTTGATCCCTTGAATCCCTTGGTGTTCCCTGATTGGTACTACAACTAATTCTAATACTGGATTGACCAGGAGGGGAGAGAAGGAGTCTCCCTGTCCAGTTCACCAAAACAGATCAAACAGGTAGGGGAATATTGTGCTATTTGTTAGGATGCGAGAGTTGGGATTAGATTATAACAGTTTCATCCACAAAATAAAGGAGTAAACAGATATTACCAGTTCACTCTGTTAAAGGCTTGCTCTCTATCGAGTGAAATGATTGCATGGGAATTTTTAGAATGTTAGTAGAATGTCATAACATTAATCAACTAATATGTGTTATCTGAACCATGCCTTTTTTTAAATAATTCCCACTTGATTGGGTCACTTTTTTTTTAAAGCCGCTTAGCCAATATTTTTGAATGTATTTTTATATCAGTATTGATTAAAGGGATAAGTCTATAGCTATTACATTTTTGCACATCCTTACCTGGTTTAAGTAGTACAGTTGGAGGCAACATACTTTTCTTTAAGGCATCTTGGTAAATGTATAGCAGTTTAGGCTCCAGAATTTCGTAGAGACTTTCGATAGAATTCTATTTGTACTCCATCAGGGCCTGGGTCTTACCCAGATCCATTTCCTCCACGGCCTTATTTCCTCTGACTGTAAAGGAGAGCAGTCTGCTGATCTTTTAAGATTTGTAAGAGGTTAGGAGTTCTAACAGAATTATTCAGTTCTTCTCAGTCAGGAGGTGAATCATTATTGTAAAGAGCTGGTAGAATTTAAAAAATCAGTCTTCTCTATTTGATTAGTAATAACCCACCCTTGTTCTGACTTGAGTGATACTATTCAGGATCTTCTTACGGGAGAGGGATAGCTCAGTGGTTTGAGCATTGGCCAGCTAAATCCAGGGCTGTGAGTTCAATCCTTGAGGGGGCCACTTAGGGATCTGGGGCAAAAATCAATACTTAGTCCTGCTAGTGAAGGCAGGGGGCTGGACTCAATGACCTTTCAAGGTCCCTTCCAGTTCTAGGAGATTGGTATATCTCCAATTATTACATTACCTTTGACCTCTTATTTTAAATCTATATGTGAGAATTTTCCCTGTTCTCTCTCCCTTGACTCCCAGTATGTTTGTTTGAATCTTTAAAACAGCAAATTTGGCTTGTGTTGAAGTCAATCTATTTACTTCATACCGAAGACTGATTAATTTTTTAAGATTTTCTTGGGAGAGATAGTTTGCACATTCTAAATCCATAGCTTTAAATTGTTTCGTTAATTCCAGGAGCCATGCCAGGATAATCATCTTTCTATCTACTGAGTAGAAAATGATCCTGCCCCAGCTTTTAGTATATCCTATAGGATGGATCAGGATATGGTGAGTCATTTGTTTCAAAGACAAAAAAATTTCTTCAGTAACATAGTTTTTAAATTTTTATCTTTCCAAAGAGAGGAGTTCAGTCTCCATCTTTTACATGTCAAATTTGTCTCAGGAGGAGAAAATTATAGTACCACTGGTGCATAATCATAGATCATGATAGACTTGATTTCATTATCTGGCACTGAGTCCACCAGATTCATAGAAATCAGGAAGAAATCTATTTCTGACTACGTGAAATGTGGGGAGAAAAAAAGTAAAATCCTCCATTATAGGGTTCTGTAACCATCATACATTTTTTAACCCCAATTTATGTATATAATCATCTATTATATTTCTAGCATGTGATTGTGTAGGCTGGGGATGGCCAAGTGTCTAAAAAGGGGTCCAACACCCCACTAAAATCTCCTGCTATAATGATTGATTCTAGTGGGATATTAATTAATTTGGAAAATACTTGTTGGAAAACACTTGGATCATCTTTATTGGGTCCATATATATTAAATAGGGTATGTATAGAATCAGAGATCCTAGCCTTCACCAGCACAAATCTACCATCCTCATCTTTATTTACATCTACAATTTGTAAATTGAGTCTTTTGTGATACAATATTGCTACACATTTGGAGGAGAAATTGTTAAACACTCCTACTCCTATCCATCCCCTCCTAAATTTCTCTGCCTTTAAGTCATGAAAGGTAAGTTTTCTGTAGGACGATAATATCTACTCTCAGTGTTTTTAGATGGACGAAAAGAAGTGGTGGAAATTGATGAAGGCTAACTTAAAAAAAATACATAACTCTTATGTAAACAGAAATAGGACCTAAATTCAGGAGGTTTACGAGGTGTAGCCTTGCCTCACTCACTCCCCCCACATACTCAAACAGGGGTATAATTGGATTCTATTTAGCTTTATAAAGGAAAAAAAAATCGAATATCCAGGGAGGACATGGTTTCTGCACTATTCGCAACAAGACAAAAGGACTGGAGGAAGAACGCTAGTATCTAAACTGAAGAACATGTTTACAGTGGATGTATAAGAAAGTTATACCAATTGTTTAAATTACTTTATTCTTACACAACTGGATCATTGGCAGATAAGGATTCATTGGCAGAACAGCTCTGCCTAAACTTTGCTCCCTAGAGCCTTGTCCACATAGGATTATATAGAGTGAACACCATTGCCCAGTAGCTATGTTGGTAGTCCTTCGCTGACAGTGAGGACGATATTGTCACAGTTCTCGTTTGTGGCTACTCATATAGCTCCAAAGTCCGAACCCTGATGCACAGAGTCGACTGCACTGTGGGCATGGGAAGTCTGTTTTTTATGATGCGGCTCTGTGGCGCCTTTCACATGCAGTCTGGAGATGAATTTGTCGATCCTGCTCAAACCTGTCAGATACCACCGGTGAGTCCTATTCTGAGCCATTTGCTCAAGTTCTTTGGTATTGATGCCAGCCCACTAGATGCTGTTCAGTAGCTATATCAGCAATGTAAATCAGTGAACATTTAGTTCAACTCCCTTAACAAAACCAAAAAGAAAAGCAGCTGAACTAATATGATTGAAAAAAACCTGACAATATGTTGAGGAAGAGTCAATGCTGGTTTTGTAAAGGGAAATCATGCCTCACCAATCTATTAGAATTCTTTGAGGGGGGTGGGTCAACAAATATGTGGACAAGGGTGATCCAGTGGATATAGTATATTTGGACCCTGTCAAAGGCTTTCTGAAAATCCTTTACCGATTGCTCTTAAGCAAAGTAAGCAGTCATGGGAGAAGAGGCAAGGTCCTCTCATGGATCAGTAACTTTTAAAGAGATAGGAAACAAAGGGTAGGATAAGTGATCAGTTTTCACAGTGGAGAGAAGTAAGTAGCCGGGTACCCCAAGAAACTGTACTGGGACAGTGCTGTTCAACATGTTCATAAAGGGGAAAGAGGGTAAACAGTGAGATGGCAAAGTTTGCAGATAATACAAAATTACTCAAGATAGCTAAATCCAAAGCTAACTGCGAAGAGTAATGGGGATTTCACAAAACTGCGTGGCTGGGCTACAAAATGGCAGACAAAATTCAATGTTGATAAATGCAGCATATTTGGAAAACATAAATACCAATTATAAATACAAAATGTTGGGGTCAAAATTAGCTGTTACCACTCAAAAAAGAGTTCTTGGAGTCATTGTGAATAGTTCTCTGAAAACATCTGCTCAGTGTACAGCAGCAGTCAAACAGGCTAACAGTATGTTAGGAACCAATAGGAAAGGGATAGATAATAAGACAGACAGAAAATATCATAATGTCACTATATAAATCCATATTGCATGCAGTTCTGATCTCACCATCTCAAAAAAGATATTGTAGAATTAGAAAAACAGGTGCAGAGAAAGACAAAAAATGATTACTGGTATGAAATAGTTTCCATACAAGGAGATATTAAAAATACTGGATTATTCAGTTTAGAAAAGAGATAACTAAGGGGGGATATGACCAGTCTATTTACTCATGAATGGAGTACAGAAAGAGAATGGGAAAGTGTTGTTTATCTTCATAACACTAGGAGTCTCCCAATGAAATTAATAGACATCAGGTTTAAAAGAAACATGAGGAATTACTTCTTCACAGAACAGACAGTCAATCTGTGGAACTCTTTGCCAGTGGACACTATGAAGACTAGAAGTAAAACTGGGTTCAAAAAAGAATTAGATACATGGAGGATAGATCTCATCAATGGCAGTTAGCCAAGATGATCAAGAATGCAACCACATGTTCTGGGTGTCCTTAAGTCTCTGACTGCCAGAAGTTAGGACTGGATGACAGGAGATCGATCTCTTGAAAATTGCCCTGTTGTGTTAATTCCTTCTGAAGCATCTTGTACTGACAATTGTCAGAAGACAAGATATTGGGCTAGATGGATCATTGGTCTGACCTAGTATGTTCATTCATATATTCTTATTCTCATATTAACATATTATCAGTAATGTGGTAATTCATAACCAGCAATAACAATTATTCTTGGACAGGATATTAGGACATCAAATTTCTTGTCAGTTAGGGAACTGAAAAGATTCATTGTTAAACTGAAATCTTTGTTACATTGTTTAAACCTGGTATCTTTTTATGAGTAGCTTAGCACAAATGAATTGAATGTGTCCAGATTCCCTATAAACCTAGAATCTAGGAAATTAGAAGGGGATGAAACAAAGTACAATTATGAGAGGTGAGGAGAGGGATTGGAGAAAGATACTAGAACAGGGAGTGCCTCAGACTGAAAACAAAAAATCACACTGCTCTATTGAGCCTTGCCAATCCATGGGACTAACCAGAAACCAGGTCTTGTGAGGCAACAAACTTGGAGTCACGATCTGGAATCATGGGAAGGAGGGGTGGGGTTAAGGCGGCCGCTCATATGTACCCAGAATACCAGACATTCCAGCACTTCTGGGAACAGCATGAGCCTGTTAAGGGTAGTTAGCATGAGCAACTCCATTTTGTAAGTTTCCCTATTTTGTATCCATCATACACGGCTCCCAAGGGCAGCATTTAAGAAAGATGTCAGAAACAGGAAAGAAGTTAGGAACACAGCTGTAACAACATAATTAAGGAAAAATTCTAGTATGCAAGGTAACAGCTGGACTGTGCACTAGTCAGCACAAGGACAGTGATTGACTGTAATAGGCTAAAGATAAGAAAATGGCTTGTTTATTGGTTAAGGCTTCCGATTCACAAGGGTAGCATGCACTCCTAAAAGGTATGTAAGTTCTATGAAATCTGCAGCCTGGGTCTCTTCCCACTTAGCAGGGGGACACCATGTTCGAACGTTGTTTGAACCTTGCGCAATAAAACTTTGTTATTTGGACACTGTAAATCTTTGGGTTTTGTGCCTCAGCCTAGAAACGAACGGTGCGTGGCCTACAGGTATAATTCGCAATAAGCCCACCCCACCAACATGACCTCATACACAAGGTGCTTGTGACATCATGCCGCACGAAGGACATTTATTTTCAGAAGCCCACTGCCCCACTCTGCTGGTGTGACCTCGCACTCACCATGCATGAGTCCCCCATTCAGTACCAAAATCCACATGGGCAAAGCCACATCCAGTTTTGTCCCAGTACTGGACATGGGACAAATCAGCCAGAAAGAGGACTGTTTGATAGAAAACTGGACAAGTAGTCTCCCAGGGTGGGATACGTGCTCCCGGTGCCCTGAAATCACAGGAAATGGGGCAAAGTAGGCACTCCCAGTGCTCTGGAATCAGGGTGGGTTGGGTAAGGTAGGTGAGATCCTTTTTCCCACCAGCTCTCTCCTGAGCCAGATCCCTCTGTTGGTGAATACAGGAAAGTTCAAGGGAAAAAAACGGAGGGAGGAGACAAAGTGGTGAGTTTTCACTGTGCCATTTGTTGCTAGACTAGAACTGAATTACAGCAAAGCAGTGACTAGTCTGGTTAAGTTGCTTTAATTCAGCCTGTCTGTATCTTCTGCAGGGATCTTTACTTGTGAGATCAGACTCCTTTCAGTTTCTTCTGCTGTCACAGAACTAAGCATTTTACCTTCCTTTCTAACTTTGCAAGTAGCAGGGAAGGAAATGAACAAGTCTGAACCCAATCCTTTGGCTAGGGCTCATGGTCTATTGAATGTAACCCTCTTTTCCACCATGTCACTGATGTAATCTGGGAATGTCATCAGCTGATGTCCTTTCCATATGAGACTTTTAAGTTCACAGGCTTTTTAAAGGATGAGTTCCTTAACATTGTATTTTTAAAATCTTACAGTTATGGCCCAGGGCTTTGCATTTGGAGAGGGTTTGGGTGGAAGGGAGTGGTGGGCTCTCTCCATATCTAAGTTGTGATCATAGGGAGAGACAAAAGTCCTGACAAAATGGTGGATAAAAATCCCGCAGGTCTCCCTCTTTTCCAGCCCCTGTTGGAGACCCACAATTCTGAGATTGTTTCTCTTTGATCTTCCCTGGAGTTCATTAACCTTCTCCTGCAGTGCTTTAATAGTCCTTTCCTGTTGCTCTGCAGTTATATTCAGAGTACTCACTGTGTCTTCTAGTGAGGAGATTCTGTTCTCAGCTTCCTCTAGTCTTGATGCCAAACCTTGCAAATCTGCTTTATGTGTGAGTAATATTTTTGATCTCAGTAATATCTTCAGATATTTTTCTTAACATAGTATGTTCACTTGAGATTTGTTTCAGCCAGTCCATAATTTCATCTGGTGTCTGAGGAGAAGCCTCTCCCCTGTCAGCCAGAAGTCCTGAAATAGTAAATTAAACCAGAATATAAAGTGAAATTTCCCTGTTTCTCTAGTGAAGACTTGAGTATAGGAAAAAAACAACACAGAAAAAGAACATTATGGCGAGGCAATTGGAGTAGAGAAATTAATAAGAAAATCAATTGATTAGTAAACATTTTCCTAGGTTTTCCTAAAGGAAGCTTATTTTGTTAAATATGAGATGTTGCTCTTTGAAGAGAAAAAAACATATTTCATGATTTTATGCAACTCTTTTGCTGTCCAAGTATATTTAAAATTGTACATATGAACACTGGGCGAACACCTTCCCTTCCATTTAAAAACTTATAGAAGGGAACAGTTACATTAAATAATATTTTGAAATGACGATAAAGAACATGCACTGCAGTTTGATCCTGATTCAGGAAAGTATGTCTATGCAGAACAGGAGTTAAAGTTAAGTGTGTGCACAACTGTTGCCTTGAATATGGATGAACTTAAGCACATGCTTAAATGCTTTCCTGAATCAAAGCCTTTACCCTCCCTGCAGAAAGACTAGCAGCGTGAGATGGCACAGCATGGGCCTCAGAAGCATGTTGATCTTTAGGACTCACCGAGAGTCCCACTCACTGCGCAGTGCTACAGGTGTCAATCTATTTTCACAAATATGTTGCACTTCTACTTGCTGTTCAGTGGCTGCTTCATTGGTTAGGATTACCATTTGTCACTTGCACACTGTTGCATGTTGGCATTATCTCCGACTCTGGCAGGTGCAGAAGCCACAGAGTGGGATTTGATGCAGCTCCCTGAAGCAGTAAAACAGCAATTTGATGGTGGTTGCTATCTATTTTGGATTTTTACAATCACCTCCATTGCCATAATAGCTAATGCATTTATCTTCCCAACACCGCAATGAGGTAGGGAAGTGCTATGATCCCCATTTCACAGTTGTGGGAACTAAAGACCAGAGAGACTTTAGTGACTTGCCCAAGGTCACACAGAGAGTCTGTGGTGGAGCAGGAAATTGAACTCAAATCTCCCATGCTCTAGGCTAGCATCCTAACCATCCCCCCTTTGCTATGGACACCTTCACTGTGCTTTCTTTGTGCCTCACTTCTCCTCCCACAAACATACCCTTTAATACATAGAGTGGCCTCACAAAGGCTGCTGGCTGCTTGGCAGAATCAGGAGAGAGCAAAGAGCATAGCCACTGCACTCCTCCTCTGTGCTCCCTAGCCACACTTGTGTCATTAGTGGGCATTTTTCCTCTCTGTGCCCTCGTACAGAGGGGAATATCTCATACATTACCGTAAACTTCATAATAGTTTAATATGAAATATTCAAACTTAAACCTGTTGGAAGGAGGAAATATTTTCCTCAGGGTTGAGATGCAAAATTGTATGTAAACGACACTTCTTTTAGAAGCTATGTGCAGAGGTATTATATCCCCATTTCATTCGGCACCTAATGGGTTTCACACAACTCAGATAAGTGAATTATTGATAACTACATTTTCCTGAACAAATAAATCTGCTGTTTGATGCAACACTGTAAATAATAAATCTATTGAACCTGTTTACACACTACCCTTCAAAGAAGAGTGAGAATACTCTATGTATTTTAGTGCTAGAATATCTCACATTACTCATGCATTACATATAGCATAAGAACCATTTCTTTTATTCTATATAGCATCCTTAAAGGTGAAATCCATCCCTGTGGCATCAGTGTCAGCTGAATATGAAATTATAGAAATGTCCATTCTAATGAAAAATACTCTATATAGTGTTATCCCTTGGCCCAAGCAAATAACCAATATTCAGGACCTATCTGGGTGGTTTCCAATAGGAGGTGAAACTGATTATACTAATCAGGTAGTTCTTTCCAGCAACTCTGCCCAAAAGAAGATCTTTCTTGGCTTGGTCCCAGGACCATGGTACTGGTGAATCTCTCCCTGTTTGCTCACTTTCTAGGTGCTTTTATTTCTCTGGGCTGTTCTACACTAAAGCTATAAGTCAACCTAAGTTACGTTACTTCAGTTACATAACTGTTACATAACTGAAGTCAACATAAATTAGGTCAACTTACAGTGGTATCTACACCACGCTGTGTCAACGGAAGATGCTTACTTACCTTCCGCCTCTCGGGGAGGTGGAGCACAGACGTTGACAAGAGTGTTCTGCCATCAACTTAGCTTGTCTTCACCAGACCCACTAAATCGACTCCGCTGCATCAATCGCAGCAGTGATGATTTAGCCATAAGTATAGACAAACTCTCTCACACTCAGGCATGCACAGATCCACCAATCAGTTCTTCACCCCCTGAATTTTTAAGCAGAGAAAACTTCTTGGGCCACATGACCCAGCTTTGAGGTCTCTAAAATTTTTCATGTCTCTTTCTCTAGACCTTGAAAGGTACTTCTTAAGCTTATTTGTGAAGGAGGCACTCCGTGCACAGGACTATGCCTCTCACTTCAGTACAGAGAGAGATGGGGTTCAAACTTGGATTGGAACACAGAATCTTAGCCTACCAACTGTTGCAAGGAGCAATCTTAAAGCCTCTGTTGCAAAAGAGAATGATGTTAGGTCCTTTAGAAAGAAAATACTCTCTGCCAACACTTCGTGAGAGTGTTCTGCCTCACGATCCATCGAGTGAGTTTGAGCAGAAGGGGGCTATAGGGACCAGGAAATGTTGCCTTGCTTGGATTATCTCTGCCACTAATTTATAGCTCTCACCTATCCACTTGACAATGTAATTAGAACATCTGAATTGTTGAGATGAGCGAAGTTTACACTTGCACTAGTAACACAACAACGAGTAAGAGCTGTTGTGACCACTGTCATTTGGCCCAATTTACAAAAGAGTTGAACCCTCCCTTTGACCAGGACTATAATTAGAGGCCCTCAACTTCTTCTCCAATTCAACCATAGACTTGAAGGAAAGCCACTTTCTAAGACCCAACAGGCAGTTTTTGTAAATTAAACTACCTTATTTTAATCTGTTTTTCAGACTAAACAATGTTATAACACATATGTCATCCTCACTGATTCTACTTGGCCTATATAATGAGCCTGGCAGTGAAACCCACAAACAGACAATCTTGAACACAATAGATGATTTTCAATGGCTTAGAAATCTTTAGATGTTAGAAACTATATGTGCCAGCCTGTGATTAAAGAGTAGGTGTTTTGATACTTGTACGCTTTTAATTTTTGCAAAATCATTAATGAAATATGGGCTGGACACCTGCCACAAAGCTAATTTGAACATGAAGAATAGCATGTTTATTCCAAAATTTGCAATATATTCTGTTCTATAATTTTGCATGACATCCCATAGTACTGAGCTGTAGTTACACTGTTATTTGTGACTGGGAGTACAGTAGTTCAGTAGGTTTAAAATCCTGACTCTGTCAGTCTGGGCACATTCTTTAGGGTATTTTAAACTTATTTATTTGTTTTAATTCTGGCATCTCAATAACATAAAAATTAATCCTTTAGAAAGTGATGACAAATGGACACAGCTTCTGCTCTCTCTCTCCCAGCTGTAAGCTTTATATTGTGCTTACTCTGATTGGAAACTTTGATCAGTTGAGCATAATGCCCATAGAAGCCAGTTGGAGCAAAATGATAGAATCCTGCAAAAATGACCACCAGAAATGACACCAGATGGACATACAATAAAATGTCCCCAAATAAACTTGCCATCTGACACCAGTGCCAACCTGGCTCCTCTGGAATCTGCTTCAGGCTTGCAGAGTGAGTGGGTCCAAATTACTACACATGTGGGCATCATGACTCTCATATCAACTATGACCAACATTTCCTGTTCAGTTGTGACTTTAAGCTTGTATAATCCTAGAGTGTGTTCTCTGGGACAGGGACTATCACAATGAAACTAATAAGGAATAAACAGAATAGGACCTAAAATGACTGTGCTAAATAAGTGGAAGGAAATAGGGTGACCTCAGATTCATTTCTCTGTCTTTTAATATCCCATTTGGCAACACAATCAGAAAACATTCTATTTGACTTACACTTTTGCTTTGGCTCTCTTGGGTTTTGTTTATTTAGGCTTTTACATAACTAGAATAGAAAACGGTCCTCTTACTCTTGAGTAAACAAGCTAATTTACATTGTTAGCAATCTTTTAAGTCTGGGAAGAGTGATGTTATACAACATATAGGAATGCTTTGTGCTTACTGAAAAGAGCAGACTTGATCTAACAAAAAAAAATTGTTTCCGTTCTGTAGCATTAACATACAGTATCTATTCCCCTTTAAACAGATAGGTTGACTCAAATTCTCAGTCCCCAAATGCCTCAGTTGGAATTTGTGAGAATGGCTATAACCCAGTCATAGCTTTTACAGGTTCATAATAGACTCTCACCCTGGTTAAAGGAAGAAAGAACTTCCCTAGCAGTCAAAAGAACAGCAATATTCTTTGGAAGGTGATCATGTCACAGTTGCACTTTATTGCCATACTACTTTGGAATATATCAATCACATAGTCAAATCTTTGAAGAAAAAACGTATCTCATAACCATTCAAGTACGTGTTGTCATGTAAGACTGACCACTTTTAGTTATTAGCATAAATTTTTCAATCCTTGCAAACCAAAAGGTAAATGGCATACAGTGATGCATTTGGTTCTTTGAAGACCTAAAGATAAAGATGTTTTCCTGTATATGGGCAAGTCCATTAAAAACTTTATTGCCAATTATCAGAGGGGTAGCTGTGTTAGTCTGGATCTGTAAAAGCAGCAAAGAATCCATGCATCTGAAGAAGTGGGTATTCACCCACGAAAGCTCATGCTCCAAAACGTCTGTTAGTCTATAAGGTGCCACAGGATTCTTTGCTGCTTTTATTGCCAATGTCACTAGTCTTTTTACTGCTACACAACTCAGGTCCGGTTTCTCTGCTGTTGACTCTAGAATAGCTGTGGCACTTTATATCAGTAGAGGATGTAGCCATCAGTCACAAGCTTCTCAAAGTCCTGGACTAAATCCATGGCTCCAGTCTCCTTTCTGTTAGGTCCTGTTTAATTGAGTGGTCCGAGTGCCAGTCTGTCTGCAGCAGATGATGTTGCTGGCATGCTGCAATTTTGAAATCACTTCTAATAACACTGACTCTTGAGGTATTTCTGTCCCCTCAGAGGCCTGATTTTTTTCATTGGCCTGTATCTTGTGCTGTCATTTATACCAGTAAAAAACCACCAATCTGACATGGTAGCATTTGAACGAGTATGAATGATTACGCAAATTGCAAGGTCATGGTAAAAAGGGTCCCAATATTTTATGAAGTGGTTAATAATATCATGCTTCATCTGCAAGTTACTTTCCTGGTTTGTATTAGGTGCCAAATGATTATCATATCTCTGTACTTTTCACATGAGAGTCAGAATCTGAAATGTCATTCTGGTTTCTTTTGGTATTGCTACCAAAAAGGCACGATCTGTATAACTAGTGAGAGATCTTAACTTTGACGATTCTTGCTTAATACACTGGCTCTGATTCACCACTGACTGACTTCAGTTTTCTACTGGAGCAAGTCTATTCAAATCAAAGGAGTTATACCAGCATAAAATTGAAATAACACAATGATAAACTGAGCCTATTGACTTAAAATGAATGTCAAGTTAGGAGCTATGGAAGGAATTTTGCTTAGAGAATATTAGCAGTAACAGTGTAGGCAGGTTTCACCTTCCTCTGAGTATTTTATTATTAATAGAATTCACTAATGTAGATGTTTGTGATTTTTTTAATAGCTTGTGCTCCAGCTTCGGGTAGGAGAGCACTTTAAAATTCGAGTTATCAGTGGAGATATTGCTGAGTTAAAGAACACTAGCCCTGACAGAAATGTACTTCTGTGCTGTTTATTCATGTATGCTGCTCCCCATGACCTGTTATATGTCTGCGTTCTGAACACAGTTGTTTTTGCTGCCTAATTTGGAACAAATTTAACAGGTAGTTAATCTTTGTTATTAGCTCTGGAGATGTTTTCCAAAGCATGCAATATCCTTGGTTTCTCTCTACAAACCAACAGCAAATAATTACCATCTATGGTGGTTGTTTCGCTCACTGAAAACTGACACACATCCTCCTGTTTCAGCATCAGCCCATCATGCAGAGTTCTTTGTAGTGTCTTAATTAACCTGGCATCATGATCTCACTACAGCCCCAAATAAAATGATAAATACTCATATGCTGTCAACATTACATTGTTATATGAGATAGCTCAGGTGCTGAACACATACCATATGGTAATCTTTATAAAACAATAACTGCCAAACAGCATATTAAATGTGACTATCTTCTCATATTCATTGTAAGGATTGACATAAACAAAAATAACTTAGGCTGATGTAGCTTGTTCATCTCAAAGGATTCCAATGTATTTTACTCTACCTATCAATCTATCTAGCTAACTCTCTATTGAGCTATGTAAAACCAACTCACTCATGACTTAAATGCAGCTTTTTCTGTGGTGGAAATTACCAGCTGTTGAACTAGGGCACAGGAAACTGGAATAACAATTTTAGGACAAGTAATACAGACATAGCATATCCTATTTAAACTGCAGGGGCAGAAGGTAATTACCCAAATTTGAATCTGGCCAGGATAGCAGAGCTAGCGCCTCTCTTGCAAAAAAGGATCAGTCACTTAACAAAACAGCATGGCTTTAT
Source organism: Gopherus flavomarginatus (assembly GCF_025201925.1). Taxonomy (NCBI): domain Eukaryota; kingdom Metazoa; phylum Chordata; order Testudines; family Testudinidae; genus Gopherus; species Gopherus flavomarginatus. Next base: position 257,976,191 of record NC_066619.1, on the reverse strand, counting down.
GAGTGAGTATCATCAGAACCAACATTAGCAATGCTTTGTAAAAACAAACACCTTTCAAAGAAACTGCTAGAATCCTGGGAGATATGAGTTCAGACGTGAACTGTCATTCTCCAGAACATCAGTCAAATCTGTGTTACATTCCTGGTGTTGGATGGATAAGGATTTAGGGTCAAACTATTGTCCTGATCTAAAGTCCAACTGAAGTCAATGGCATTGCACCCAATGGATCAGACCTTTTGTCTGTTCCCATCTGGGAATACTAAAGAGTGGGCACAGGAAGCCCTTTGTTGTTCACTAGCACAGCTGCGTTGTGGAGCACCAGCACTCCAAACTGGCCCAGAATAGAAAGAGCTAATCAGGAAAGGGGCTTTACTCCCATACCCACCCCACCCCAACACAGCAGTATTGAGGGAGTTCTGGCTACAAGTTTTCCAAGGTTTACCAACTGCTACTGAACATGTGCACACATGACGACATCCCAGTCTCAGCTCTCCCAGAGGCACTATGCCTGACAAAAACATACCTCCAGCCACCACTGCCTGTGCAGGTCAGCTCTTCCCCCTTAGGGAACAATCCTGCCTTCAGTTGTGCGTTCCACTCCCACTTAAGTGCACCTTACTTATTTCCCTCTCTGTGAGAGAGGTTTGCTCAGTTACTTCCTGAAGTAAAGAACTTATTTCCCTTTTTCATGCTTCTAGGAGCCAAGTGCCTGGTTGATTTCTGTTGCCAATTAGGACAAAGGGATGCTTATTGTGCCAAGGATGAGTTATTTATGATAATGTCTCGATACTGTATTATTTCCTGCTGTGTTTTTTCTTCCTGGAGAAGACTGAACATTACAGAAACTTTTAGGTCTAAATTTTCAGACTGCAGTCACAATTGCACAAACTGTGCAATTCATGTCTTCTGCTGCTGTAAGTCAGATGGTTAGAATTTTAACCGGGAGTAGTGTGAATAATTGTGCCTGCAATTGTGAGTGCAAAATTGTGTCCATGATATTTGAGACTGGTTTGAAGCTCAGCTGAAATTCATAACCATAATCATTTTGCTTTTATGGTGTCTTGTCAGCTGCTTGATTCCCTTGTAGGTGTCCTGTTGTCAGTTGGACACTAGGTGCATGTAGCGCTCAGCTTAGTACTTCTATTTGGTGAGTACATGGCATATCATATAGCTATGACTTATTCAGGGCCGCCTGTGTCATAAACAGATAGCTAAGGGTTAACGTCTCTTTCACCTGGAAAGAAGTAATCTGAACCACCTGACCAGAGGACCAATCAGGAAACAAGACTTTTTCAAATCTGGGTGGAGGGAACTTTGTGTGGGAGTCCTTTGTTCTTTGGTCTTCTGCCTGACTCTCTCTCGGCTATGAGGGGATTTCTATTTCCTGCTTTCTAATCTTCTGTTTCCAAGTTGTGAGTACAGAGATCATAAAAACAATAGGGGTTATTGTTTCTTTCTTTTGTATTTACATGTCTATAGTTGCTGGAGTGCTTTGAATTGTATTCTTTTTGAATAAGGCTGTTTATTCAATATTCTTTTAAGCAAATGACCCTGTATTTGTCACCTTAATACAGAGAGACCATTTTATGTACTTTTTCTTTCTTTTTATATAAAGCTTTCTTTCTAAGACCTGTTGGAGTTTTTCTTTAGTGGGGGACTCCAGGGAATTGAGTCTGTGCTCACCAGGGAATTGGTGGGAGGAAGAAGTCAGGGGGAAATCTGTGTGTGTTAGATTTACTAGCCTGACTTTGCATTCCCTCTGGGTGAAGAGGGAAGTGCTTGTGTTTCCAGGACTGGAAATAGAGAGGGTGGACTCCCTCTGTTTAGATTCACGGAGTTTGCTTCTGTGTATCTCTCCAGGAACACATGGAGAGGGGAAGGGAAAAGGTTTATTTCCCTTTGTTGTGAGACTCAAGGGATTTGGGTCTTGGGGTCCCCCAGGGAAGGTTTTTGGGGAGACCAGAGTGCCCCAAAACACTCTAATTTTTTGGGTGGTGGCAGCTTTACCAGGTCCAAGCTGGTAACTAAGCTTGGAGATTTTCATGCTAACCCCCATATTTTGGACTCTAAGGTCCAAATCTGGGACTAGCCTTATGATAGCCTGGGAGGGAGCAAGTGGGGCAATTTGCCCCAGATCCCGGGCCCAGCAGAACCCCATGAGCCCTGGCCTGGCAGTGCTCCAGGTCTTCGGCAGCATTTTGGAGGTGGAGGGCCCTTCAGTGCTGCTGAAGACACAAAGCAACTGAAGGGCCCCCCGCCACCAAAATACCCTGTGAGCCCTGGCCCGATGGTGATCCGGGTCTTCGGTGGCATTTTGGCAGCGGAGGGCCCTTCAGTCGCACCGCGTCTTCGGCGGCATTTCGGTGGTAGGGGGCCCTTCTGTGCTGCCAAAGATGCAAATTGACTGAAGGGCCCCCCACCATTGAAATGGCACCCTAGACCGCTGGCAGGTAGTACAAGCACCACAGATCCCCCACTTTGCCCCAGGCCTCCTGAATCCTCTGGGCAGCCCTGGACTTATTTATATGTATGGATTTGAGCCACATCGTTCACTGCATTTGGTTGCATTGCCATTACACCACCTGTCTTTCTAGTTCACAGTTCAGCACCAAACAGCCCACACGTTTTCCACTCTGGGGTGAACTTATTTTGGAGCTAAATATGAGCTCCACACAGGCTGACCCCTGCTTCCACATAGAGATTTTAATCGGCTTCTGCACAGGTACAGGGGGTTCATTTGCTAGACTCATCCCTACTCCAAGCTGCTTTGCTAGGGCTTTTATTTCTTTATTCATTTGTTGTAGGTGCTCTGACATGCTTTATTTTCCACCCAAAACTGTGAACTGCTTAAACCCACTTTCACAAAGATACTTGGTTTAGTTCTGTCATTAAAGTGAGTGGTTCTATCCTAAGACTCACCTGGGAAAACGCACCCTGTGTAGGATCCGGTCACACTTTCACATTAATTAGGTCAGCTGACAGCAGGGTTAACACATTTCCCAGTTATTACAGCAAGACTTTTAATCATTTAAAAGACACACAAAAACATGCATGCTTTAGAAGTAGAAAGCAAAGGGGAAGAGATGATCCACTGACAGGGGAAGTCCATGTCACAAGGAAGATAGAATCATAGAACTGTAGGGTCTGAGGGGACCGCAAGTCTAACCCCCTGCCAAGTTGCAAGATTTGTTGTGTCTAAACCATCCACGACAGATGGCTCTCCAGCTTCTCTTTGAAAACCTCCACAGTGAAGGCAATTCCATGACTTCCCTAGGCAGTCTGTTCCATTGTTCTAAAGGTCTCTCTTTTAAAAGCTTTCTGTTCCACTAGATAACTTCTATTTTAATTGATTTTTGTAGACTTATTTGTAGGGAGACATGAAAGAAAACTCTAGATCTGAGACCTGGATTCAAGCTTTGTGCCTCCTGTAAGAAGCTGAACCACAAGAGTGAATAGTCCCAAATGTGGTGTTTCAAAGTCTGGGTCTAAATCTTAGTTACTCCAAGGTTCAAAGCTGTTCAGACGGGACTCATAGTAAATAGACTTCAGGTTCAAACTCTGATCTGAACTTGGTTTATTTCTATGGGACTACTCACATGTTTAAAGTCAAGCATGTATGTAAGTATTTGCAAAGCTAGGGTGTTTTATAATGTTTATAATAAAAAAGTAGTCCCTCATTTAAACCCAAGTGCTCACATATTTCACCTCTGTGAGGTGCTTCAGGTCTACTAATTCAGTGTCAGAATGATATACCCTTACTCAGGTTCAGTAGCACCTTATCCATAAGAATTCAACAGGACTACGGTTCATGGAGTACTGTTCTATTCAATGTGAGCAAGGGTATCAGAATCTGTCCCTCAGTGAGTGAGTGTCCCTTTGTTTGCCTCCTGCCACATGCACTGTCTTTGCCTCCTAAGCTTAGCAGTATCAGGAAAGCTGGAGTCTGAACTTTTTTGATGAAATTGAATTCAGGTGTTTGAACCTTTTGCAGCATTTGAACTTCATTACCTCTCTCAATATGCATTCTTGTACTGGTGAATGTAAATGTGCCACACCCTATGTAGTTGACATATTTCTTTACACTTCCTTTTTTTAAAGATTCCAGATGAGAAAAAGCAGGCAGAGTCTGAATTGAGAGTGCCAAGGAACAGATAAAACAGTCAAGCAGGCAAGCTAAACAAAATGTTAAATTATCAGTACAAAAACTCAAACACAAAGAGCAATCAGGTGAGAAAATGCCAGATACAGTCATAAAGAAAGCAAAACAATCCTATTTTCTTCCCTCATCTTCCCCTCCTATAGTGTATATGTAACTGTTTGCTCCAGTTCCTTTTGCAAAGAAGATAAATTAACTTTGTATAATTTCATTATAACTGTTGGATTTTATTTTCTATTATATTGTTGTTGGTCCCCATTTTACCTCTCTTCAAAGAAATCCCATTTACTAGAACTTGTATCTAAAATACATATATGTATCTAGTTGGGGTGTTATATTTAATTAACTTATTTGTTCCTCATCCTGTCAAAAAAGCAACTTTTTCACATTTTAGACCACTTGACAAGAGCTTTTCCCCTTCCAAGGCAAGAAGTGTTAGAGGATTTGTTAATGGTATCTTAAGTTTCACTATTTTATTTTCAGCTGTTGCATGCATATAACTGGCAAATACTGTTATAGAATTGTTTACTTTACATTATAAAATGATCTAATCCAAGGATTTGCATCATGCATAATTCAAATAAAAATGTGATGAAAGTGGATAATGGTTTTCAAAGGAAACCTCCACCTATTCTTTGCTGCACAGTATTCTGAAAATGCTCCAGGAAACCTTCTTCTCAAGATATCAAAATTAATTTGTTAGAAATGTTACAATTTTTAATTATATTCCAATGGGATCTTCTTGGATAATCTTTCAAGATTTCTTAATCAACACAACATTTACAAGGAAAATATAGGCTCTTCTGAGACTAAGTTCATGAGTTTCCCATCCTGCATCTATTAAGAGAAACCTTCTTATCTAGTTACAGCTTTTTAAAAATAAAGCACTGTAATAGGTGTTCAGCGCAAGTAGTAGATGGCTGCTAATTTAACAGTACTTATATTCTCCACATCAGTCATGAGTTACAGGATGTGCTTCAAATGGAAGTAACTCGCAAACAGTAGTATTATTTTTAAGGATCAAAAGTATATTTAGCACTATATAAAACACAGACCCAGTTTGTGCTTTGAGGATCTCATAATCTAAAAAAGACAATTAAAGTTATACACTGGGCCATACCTGTGCTGATATGGTAAGTCTGATAGGCAACCTGTCCAGCAAACATTCTTGTTAATCCGGTGCATTGACTGGCCACTAACAGAAACCATACTGACATATAACAACTCATTTCTTAAACTGCCTTATCAGGAACAAATAATAAATCTGTATTTTAACAAGTAAATGTTGTTAAATATCAGTGATTTTTATGATTTGTTTATTTTTATAATTAAGCAGGGTCATTTGTTTTTAAAGCAGCCAGGCTCTCCTAAAGTCCTGCCAACAATCATTGAAAGAAGGAAAATGGAAAGGAACACCTTTTCCTTTCCAAGAACTAGCAGGAAACCCTATTCTGTTTTGATAAACAACTAATGACCTCCAGTTGTCCTACACAAAGGCCACACTGTAGATGGCCTGACACAGATGTGTAACATGGGAAGAGGGCATTCTCTGCAGTCCTGATAAATAGGTTTCCTAATGACCTAACACCAGTGTGGATATCAGAGTTGCTATCCATTAATTTTCCCCCAAATACAGACACGTGGTCATGTACTCCAGAACACCAAAGAGAAATGGAAAGAGAACCCCTGCCAGCCTACTTACATGAACCCTCTAAAGAAACTATCAGCACCAAAAAGTTGAGGCAAACAGCTGTTTTATGAAGCATTTCAAAGCTGAGTTTTCCAGGTGACATTCTCAATTTGATTTATAAATAAATAAATCATGAATTTTACTCCACTGACCAGGATATGCTCTGGTTTTAAGAAAGTTTTTGCAAAATCTCTTTAGAAGTGTTCAGTCAATGAAATATTGATACCATATGGAAACAGTAATGTATTTATACATTCTTTCTTGTGTAACACAGCAAAAATAAATAAATAAATAGAAGAGCAAGGCGGGGGGGGAGGGAGGAAGGGAAGCCAGCGAATTCATTGAAAAGTCAGTTAGGTTGCTATTCTTTGCATTTTTGGCTCTAAAAGCCAGTCTCTCAAAATCTCCCATGTGTGGGCAAGAACAATCATGGAACAAATGAAGTGTGAAATAATGGCAAATTAAATGATCGCATAATTTGTTCACACTTAGAATCTTGAAAAAGGAATAAACATATACAAGTGATTCTACTAAATCATCATTGAAAGGAGAAAACAGTTGGACCAATCTTATGTTGTTTTTATTACCCTTAAAGGAGTTTTCTAGAGGTTCTACTTTGCTTATATTGGTCACAGAACTTTTCCTGGGTTAAAATAGAGGGGAACAGTCCTACTCCCTCAGTGTTTCCAGCTGAAAGAGAGAAAAGAATACAGTTGAGTGGGGAAATCATACCTTCATTACTGCCACCACCCTTTTCCATTCTCTCCGTTTTGTGAACCCAGATTACATTCTATGGAAACAGATATTTCTCAGCATTTCTTGTATGAAATTTGGACTTAGATCTGTAGGAAAGATGGAACAAGACATCTTATACCAACTATGTCCTTCCTCCAGCAGACATACATATGCAGTTTACTTGCAGAGTCAACATGGTTACCCATATGTGCAAAGTTAAACATGCCTAGGTGTCTGCAGGATCAGGTTGTGACACAAGCATGCTACTTGTCAGGCAAATTGTACAGTTTATGTATTGTTCTCAGTATTGTATTGTACTCATTTAGCATTAGGAATATTGAATATGCTCTTATGTCTGGTGCTCTCAAGTATCCTGAAGTAACCAACTACTTCGATTTTTAAATTCTTCCTAAGTGTTTTTCCTTTTAAGGGTAATAGGCTACCGTCATCAAAAACTATAATGCATTGCCTCTTGTACACGGTTTTGTTCAACTGTATGCTAATACATTAAATGGAAGCTGCTTTCTAATCCAAGACCAGAGGAAAAAATATCACCATAAATCTGAGCATGCAGTCTTCAGAAAGGCAAACTGTGTGCCAGTTTGCTGCTAACTTCTGACACACGAGTGGCTTCATTTCAATGGAGTTGCACAGTGGGTCTGATTTTAGGGCAAAGCACAATGAGTCTTTTTTCCACACTCCATGTAGAAAGAACTTGCAATTTGACTCCAACATTCCATTGCACAAGGGGAAGCAGATTCCAGGAAGCACTGCTTGGCCTCAAGGAGTTCTAGGTAGCGTCACAGCCCTGCCTTCCCTGTACATCAAATATGGTTGTGCTGGAAATAGCATAGAGCTCTCTATACCACACCCAGAAGATGTTATTCCATGTACGTTGTAGTGTTTCTTGGCAGCACATTCTAGTGCTGCTATCTCTTCTTATCTCCTGCCCACTCCTTCTTCCAGGAAGTATAACTTGGCCCCAAGTGTGATCTTTACTGAGTCTCTGTCCTTAATCTTGAAAGCAGGATAGGTCAGTGGTTTGAGCATTGGCCTGCTAAACCCAGGGATGTGAGTTCAATCCTTGAGGGGGCCATTAAGGGATTTGGGGATTGGTCCTGCTTTGAGCAGGGGGTTGGGCTAGATGATCTCCTGAGGTCCCTTCCAACCCTAATAATCTATGATTCTATGATCATTCAAAATAACAGCTTTATAACAAGTTATGAAGGAATTAAACCTCAAACTCTGCTCCTATTTCACCAAGCTGTCATTGCAAACGGAATGATGGATTTCAGTTCACTTCCTTGACAGAAACCTGAGCATATAAAATTGGAATCAGTTATCTCTGTTTTACACCATCTTTTCACTGACTAGCTAAATAGGCCATCATAGACAAGTCATAACTTTGTACTGCTTTCAGGTATGTGCATTGTGCAAGAGCTTACATACATATTAGCATGCCTTTTTAGCCCATTTCTCAATAACTCTGTGCTACCCAATTACTGACATGAAATTCTTCCACTTTATTTACAACTCAGAACTCTCTTGCAAACCATCATTAGTTCTGCATAATACAGATTTCGTAGGCCTAACTTAATAGAAATGTTGAACTGAGCTTGTCAGTGAATCTTTCAAACCAATCATATAACTATGTATCACCATAAAAGAATCTAATGACTCTGCTCATATGAGATTAGAACAAGGCAAATCAATGAGTTTTTGGTTTGGTGGCTGAACTGAAAATTTTTTTAAAAAATCATTTTGGGTTGACCCAAAATTTACAACTTTTTGATTTTTCTCCCCAGTTCGAACACAATGCTTCATTTGACATGAAATGAAATTTTGTTCTGGGATATTTTATCCCTTTTTATAAAAAGTTAAATTTAGCTAAATTTTTAAACAAGACAACATTTTGAAATGAAAATTCAAAATATTTAATTTTTAAAATGTCAAAGCATTTCAATTTGACTTTTGGGGAATTTTTTTTTTTTTGGCCAAAACTATTCATCAAATTTGACCCAAATTTGTGAACAGTTTTGGTTAACCCAAAACTGCATCTTTCAGTGAATAAACCTTTTTTGAAATAAATAAATAAATACAAATTGCACAGGTCTGCATGAGACATCTGCACTAACTTCTCCAATCACTCCAAATGTTCAGTTATCAACATAAACTCTGCCATGGCCTCACAAATCCTTTGTTGTGGTCTTTTCTCCCCTACCTGGATTTCTAGAGATCAGCTCCAATTTCTCTAAAATTTCAAAGGGGGTAAAAAAAGACCCACCTACTATGCTGGTGGGATCCCAGTAGCTACAAGAGTGCCCAGTTTGCTTTAATAAATTTAAACTTCCCAAGAAAAATTAATATTTGGACTGAATGAACCAACACATTGTGATATAATCACAGAGTTGCGAGGTAGATAAAAGCAATTTAAACCTCAAGGATGGAAAATAATTGTTGATGGTAAACCAAAAGATAACAATGATTAATATAGTAGCGTTAAAAAAGGGAAATTTTGGCTGGCAACCAGTGATTTCCTAATGGTGGTACTTATTTGATTGTGAAAGTCTTCCATGGATATGATGGAAGTTCTATCACTTTTTACAAAGACGTGCCTAAAACTGCACATAGAGACAATACTTCTACTCTTGTCCTACACAAGAGACCCCTGTAAACACATTCTTGAATACCATTATCCTCGATAATGACTCGCTCAATGATTCCCTTGAACCTCCATATCCAGAAATGGTTGGAAAATGCAGAAAAGAGCCACACTACTATCCACTGGATTATAAAATAAGTCTTTGGTGCACAACCTTGCGCTCTCTCACTCTCTTTCCCACACTCCCATTAGAGTCATTCTATCTTGTATAAATAATTAAATATCCAGTGGGCCAAAGAGAGAGACTGACCTGTAGCCCAGTGGGTAGGGCACTCACCAGGGAGGTGGGAGACCCAGATTCAAAATCCCTCTTAAAACCGTTCTATTGTTTTTTGATATTTTCATCATGAAGGATTTTCAGGCCCAGGATGGAAATGCTTGTAAAAAGCAGAGAGCCCCAGCAAAATCAGTAGCTTAGTGGTGAGGGCCCTCCCCTGAGATGCAGGAGAGCGATTCAAGTCCCTGCTCTGAATCAGGTAGAGGAGGGAGTTGAATGCGGGTTTCCTACAGCCCATGTGAGTGCCCTGGCTATTCTGGGTTTTCATCTCTTATTCAGAAATTCCATCCTGGATCTGGAAAACTGTTTCAATTAATCAGCATTTTGTGACAAAATGTTTCTTCAGTAAAGAGGAATTAGTTATTAAAGCTGGTTGAGAATTTTCTGATCAGCACCAAATCTAAAATTGCCTCATTTCTAGTTGTAGTCTCAGTGTTGTGGAGTAAGAAGTTATCTTCTACATCAGATTATTTTAATTAATATTCCCTGTTTTGAGTATTGACATAAATCTCCCACCTCCCTAGATCTGGATTTTGATGTCTTTATCATCTTCACCATACAAACATTTCATCTTTGCCATTTCTTCTGACTTGGCAATCAAGAATTATCTTCAGCTCCTTCATTCCATTTCTCACTTGTAAGAACATATATGGCATCATTGATATAGTGTCATGACTGATATAAATTATCTTGATAATTGGAGCACTATACCCTACATCCTTTTTTCTTTTTCTGTTCTGAGATTGCATCCTTCACTGTTCCTATTCCGATCTTATAATTTGTCCTAAAACATGTTTCTGTAATGCTCGCCAAAGCTCACTGCAAAGACTCTCTTGCTTTCAGCGGGCTTTGAATCAGGCTCCTAACCTCACCGTTAGTTCACTCTATTTATTTCCAACACACCTGACATTTGACAGGAAGAAAGCTTTGGCTTTTAATTTTCTTTCATTTATACGTTGTTTATGATTCAGAGTGCACAATACATGTGGTATCCAACATACAGTAGTAACAATGTCCAGGTGTTCCCTGGAAAATGTGTGTGTGAAGACAGAGAAAAGAGTTGTTTGCTAATAAATTCTCTTTTAATTGTGCATCTATTTTATATAGTTTATGTTTGGTCATTTTCACAATGATGTTGCTACTAACTTGCCTTTTACAGAGGTGACCTGTGCATCTGGATCTCTCTTTGCAGAAGGGGGTAGCGGGGAATCAGCTGGCATCATGTCCTCTCTCTCCCCGCTCGATCCTATGGATGCCTCTTTGTGGAGTAGCTTTCACACAGTCACTGACTAATCCCTCTCTCATGATGTGGGTGGGAAGTGGGTAGAGTGTTGGCTCTGGTCTTTCTGCACACCAACCAACACAGACTGGACAGATTATTTCCCTAACCATCCTTCAGTTTAAGTGGGGGAGCAGGGTGATTCTGTGGTTGCATAATCTGGTTTCAGAACTGCTCCTGGCGCACTGCAGCTACATGCTGTCCCTTCTCAGGCCTTGTAGCTAAGCCACAGCTTAGCCCATAACTGTTATTTCTTATATTCACCACCATATGCCTAAATTTGGTAGATGTAACAACTTTTTTCATATTCTGGCAGAAACCATGTTGATTATTGACTATTTCTGATGTTGCTCCCTGTTAGTTCTATTTCCGTTAACGTGACTTTGGCTAAACAAGACATCTCAACAGTTCTGTTCTCATTACTTCATAAGCAGTGATTAGTGTAAAGTATTTTACAATTAATCCTTCAAAGAGCTTTATTTACCATTTCCTTGACTTTGCATCAACAGGAATATTTGTGAGTTTCATCATTTGAAAGCTAAGGGGCAAATCTTGCAGTCCTTCATCCAGCAAAACTCTTTGAAGCCTACTGGGTTGTCTTTAGGACTAAGGATCACAGAATTTGGGGTATATATTTGTTGTTACTTAGTAACTGTAGGCCATGTAAATATGCTCTTGTCAAATGGTAGCCTGGATAGAATGCATCTGAAGAAGTGAGGTTTTTTTACCCATGAAAGTTTATGCCCAAATAAATCTGTTAGTCCTTAATGTGCCACCAGACTCCTTGTTGTTTTTGTGGATAGAAAAATATCTCCCTTGTCTAGCTTCCTTATTGTAATCAATAATCTTTAATTCTAATAACTGCACATACTTGATTTTTGGCTACTCTTGCATAACACAAAAAAGTTTACTTGTTTGGAAATTATACAGACTTATTTTAAGGATTAAATTTACTTCCTTACCATTGGTATAGCTTGTGGATCTCCACATATCCTGGTGTAACCCACATGCCTCCTGAGTGTGGTGTTCTGTCCCATCTACTGGCACCGAGACTACTTAGAGAGAGAGATAAAATGAGTCTGCTCGACAGCCTTAGCTAAGAGCCAGTTGGCTTTTAGCTCATGCAGTAGAGGCTCATGCACTGAGGTCCCAGGTTCGATCCATCCTGCCGACGACCGGGGTCTGTCAGCATTACACTGGCATTTTCTAGCCACTCGTTTTACTGAAACTCTATTTCTGTGGTTTTTGCCAGATTACTACAGACAGCAACACTCATAAATCTTCCCTGTTATCACAAAATAATTCCTGGGGGTGTATGGGATTATGAAGTAGCTGTCATTTCACAGTTGCCCTTATTTCCTAGGAAAACACACCAGCTAGTTAAAAGCACACAGTAGCATTATAAGATAATTCAGGACAGCAAAAAAGAATATCAGGCCAGATCAATGTGCTCAATCGAAATGTACATGGTGCAGCTCAGGACATGTATTTGTTCAATCGTGGTATATAGTAAAAACATTTCAGTGCTCATCCAAAGCTCTGCTCATCTGCTCTCCCAAGTTGCTAATGTCCCCATTAGCTTAAATGGAAACTGAGGATGAGTGGAGCCTAGGGCATCTCAGATACTCTATGATCACCATGCTCCCTATACTGCCAACAAGGGGCATGCTAAAGGACACAGTATGCTGTTCTCTGCCACAGGATAATCCCCTTATACTATGGGACATGCCCCTCCCATAATGGAACATGCGCTTTGTGGTCAGATTCTGCTAGTGACTCAACCTACCCATCTGAAACAGCAAGGAGAATTTAGAATATAATCACTTCATTAGATCTCTGGCCTGGAAACTAGGATGAACACCCTTGCTCTTGCAAAAGGGGCTATGAGATTTTCAATGACTATATGGATCTTGGGCTTCCATATGATTGTACTTGCTTGCATTACAGAATAATAAATTTACTAATGTGATCTGTTTTCCTACCGTCTAAATACTTATTTCCTAATTAAGCAGACACACATTTTTGGGTTCAATACTACCATCTTCATTTGGTCAAACCTCCAGTAAAGGAACTTTTGTTATACATACAAGATTCAATATGAAAAAAAAAAAGCTTGTTTACAGTAGATTGTAACTTTGATATAAGTATCAGACAAAGACTAGAGCTAGCAAAAATATTAATTGTTTTCCACTGGAATTTTTTTTTCTTCAAAATTTTCCTCTTTTTTTTTTTTGACCTTTCATTGAAAAACCAAATGAGAAAATCTTTTAGTTTTCATTGTTTGTTTATTTATTTATTGTCCCTTTTCACCTCCCTTCTCTGGACAAAAAAGAGAACAGGCACAGAAAAATGTTGGTTGGGGGGAGAGAGAAATTGAAAAACTGGAACAGTTTCGGTATTCAGTTTTTGGGCACTTAATAGAAAAAATCCAATAAAACAAAAACATTAAACTTTTTTTTTAAAGCCGTTTTTGTTACAAAATGGTTGGAGAAATTTTGCCCCACTGAAGTAAAAACATATTTTAATACCTTAAAATGTAAATTAAAATTTTACAACTAGAAGGCCAAATTGTGACTTGCAGTATTAAACTGCATAGGGGAGAAAGGAGATGTAACGTAGCACACTGTACTTCCCTTAACTGGCTACCTGCACCACGGGTTATAAAATGCGGAAATTATCCCACACCACCATGAGGGCAGTGTTGAGGAGTGGACAGAGCACTGGTTCTAATGTGCCAGCCAGGATAACTCAAACATTGTGGAGGGGGACATAGGCTGTACCAGGAATAGGGCTAGTGCAGCTTATTTTGCCCCTTGAGCAAGGGGAGCCAAGGCCCAAACAGTGACTGAGTCATGGAGTCCCTGGCCTGCTCCTGAGACAGAGCAACTACACCCTGAGATAAATCCATAATCTGGCCTGCGGTTGTGTGGCATTAGTGTGTTTACTATCATGTTAAAAATATACATAACTCTTTCCTTACAGATCACTTAGGGATTCAAATTACCAGGCTTTTAGTGCCTGAAATTCAATTAAAGGAGTGAAAACTCCATGTTGTAATAAAATCTAGTGTTTGAAATGGCTTAATAAAATGAAATTCATCTCAGAAGTGTTTTTCACTTTAATGTGCAAGTGTTAATTATTTCTTTCTGAATTAACAACACTTGTTAAAAATGTCTAATTGTTATTTACAACAGAGTGAGGTATCAGGGTTTCCAAGCCTTCTCCGCCTTCTGAAAGCACACTCAGTTCAGTTTTAGAGGTCTTTTTCAAATGAACTGAAGATGCTTTGCAATTCTTAGTCTTTTATAGAGGATTGTAAATGGAGGGGAAAATTTACAATTCAAAACAGCTTATTTTACTTAGCTCATAGGACTGAAAAATCACCATGGATGGTGAAAAGAAATGCATCCCTACTGCATTGGACTGGTAAATGCTAATCTTATCAGGTTGTACAAACAAAATAACAGAACACATACAGTCACTTCACCTTCCTGTGCTTCAGTTTTCCAATCTGTAAAATGGGAATAATGATACCTACCTTCTCTGTAAAGTACTTTGAGACCTACTGATGTAAAGCACTATATAAGAGCTAGATATTATTATTATATATACAGTAGCTAGGAATACAATTCATGTGACCGAAGAGCTCTTCTACCTGTTCTTAATGAGAAAGCAGGGGTGTGTGTGTGTACAGGGATGGCGGGGGGAGGAGTGAAAAGCCCATCCACTCTTTCAAGCACCACAAAGCTCCCTTGGAGAATACAACCTTCTTCAAAAGACATTGCCATCTGACAGAACTGCTGTCACAACAGGTCTGCTTCTGAAGTATTCTGAGCTTCAGCTTCTGCCTTCTCTTTACCGCCACTCTGTCCCTATTGGTAGTGGTGGTGGTAGTAGTAATTCAGTAATACCTAGAACTGGTTCATGGTGGGATAGAGGTAGAGGGACCTGAGCAAGTTTGGACTGAAACTACAGCTGATGTTTTGAAACTCATGCTGGTGTGAATGTTACAACCTATCAGGACAAATTTTAGTGGGGGGAGGGCTGTGGAGAAGTGACATGAATGGTCGCCATACTCCCCAACCTCCCAGCTCATTACGCTGTCCCCTGCCCCCTTGATGTGCCCAGGTCTCTGTGAATATAGACCCAGCTTCATGGCTCAGCTCTCTGGTGCACCAGTTAGAAATGCCAAAGAGACATCTCTGTGCTGAATATAAATACCCCTCCCCCACTGCAAGGGGCTTCTCTCCATTTTCTTTCCCTGGAAACAGGCTGCAGAACACCTTGCTGTGACAAACCCCCAGTGTGAATCCCTTCTCTAGCAGGCCTTTGTCACCTCAAGTGCCTGTTTTGGGGTTTGTGAAACTTTCCATAAAATGGAATAAAAAATGTTTTCAGAGGGGAGAAAAGGTTCTTGTGGATTATTTTTCATATTTGGCGTATGAAAGAAACATTTTCCTTGAATTTTTGCATTTCCTCCCCTAATTTTGAGCTGTTTTGGGCACATGAGCCACTTGTCATTGGTTTTATTTTCCTCCTGGACTGACCTTACCCCATGTATTTAGGAGGGACAGCAGAAGTCACTTGGACTCGCTCATTTCCCTTGGAATAGCTGCAGCAGGGTGTCGCTCTGTGCACTGCTCTGTAGTGCAGGGCAAAGAGGGATTTTTGTTACAGTGGCCTTTCTTTTCAGCCCCTCAAAGTTCCCAGATGAGAGAATAGGCCATTCACTAAAGACAAGCACTAGCTCATCAGATTTCTGATTGGAAATCCATGGGCTCTGCAGAAGATGGTGCCTCAGAGAGTAGCTAGTTCCGTACTCCAAAGCCAATGAAAGAGATCCTGCATGTTAAAGGGAAGAAAGGAATGGTCCTCTTGAAACAGCAATCCCTCCTTCTCTTCCAGTTCCACCGAGATAGATTCTGTGTTCCTGGGTCCCCTCCAAATGAAGCAGTGATGAGACAGTCTAACCCTTGGTCTGAGAGAAACTGCATATAAATATTAATAAAATATCACACAAGTGTTTAGGTGAGTATTAATCCCGTTGAGTTAACCCAGTATGAGAGTAATTAGTGAGGGTTTTGTGAACCATAGGATACTGAATTAATATCACCTGAATACACCATTTATTTGCAAATGTGAATCAAATTTAAGAACACACAAATTGCATGCAGCCCTTTATCATTTTTATGCATTTTATGACTTTGTACTAATGCAAAATGTAAATCTCAAGCAATTAACAACAGCTTTTATATTATCAGACTTCCTATGGTTCTGTTATCTCCATTTGTCTATAAACATTTTATTAGAAATTTGACACCAGCATTGTCCTAATTAAAGTCCACTTTCTAGCATAAAGTACTTTAATATACAGCATCATGAATTTGTGCATTTGCAGTTGCCTCTGATTTCGTGCTTAGTTATGGCAAATGTTGCACTTATTATTTTTCTTGATACAGTCATCATTCACATGATGCTTGAACAGCCTTTTTGTAGCTGATTGTTCATTTCCCTTAAATCATAGCTACTTTTAATAGATCGCATTAAGACACTGGAATTAACTGTATCACCAAGTTTATTTCTGAATCTTTTCATGACAATGTTTTTCCTGATGTGACATGCAGAGCCAATGTAAAGTCATTGAAACCACTGGTACCAAGAAGTAAATTTGCCTGTCATAAAATGACATGAAAGTAGTCAACAGCTCTTCCATAGCAACAGTCCCTCCAGTTACAAAAATACTTTCTTTAAATGAGTTGGGTGCTGTTTTCAAGCAAGTGCAAACATGAAGATCAAGCAAAAAAAAAGAGAACATCCTGCTTTTAAGACAGTCCTACGGGACCAATGGTAACTTACATTCATTATGTAAAAGCAGCAAAGAATCCTATGGCACCTTATAGACTAACAGACGTTTTGGAGCATGAGCTTTCGTGGGTGAATACCCACTTCTTCAGATGCATGTGGTGGAAATATCCAGGGGCAGATATATATATGCTAGCAAGCAAGCTAGAGATAACGAGGTCAGTTCAATCAGGGAGGATGAGGCCCTGTTCTAGCAGTTGAGGTGTGAAAACCAAGAGAGGAGAAACTGGTTCTGTAGTCGGCAAGCCATTCACAGTCTTTGTTCAATCCTGAGCTGATGGTGTCAAATTTGCAGATGAACTGAAGCTCAGCAGTTTCTCTTTGAAGTCTGGTCCTGAAGTTTTTTTTGCTGCAGGATGGCCACCTTAAGGTCTGCTATAGTGTGGCCAGGGAGGTTGAAGTGCTCTCCTACAGGTTTTTGTATATTGCCATTCCTAATGTCTGATTTGTGTCCATTTATCCTTTTCCGTACAGACTGTCCAGTTTGGCCGATGTACATAGCAGAGGGGCATTGCTGGCATATGATGGTGTATATTACATTAGTGGATGTGCAGGTGAATGAACCAGTGATGGTGTGGCTGATCTGGTTAGGTCCTGTGATGGTGTCGCTGGTGTAGATATGTGGGCAGAGTTGGCATCGAGGTTTGTTGCATGGATTGGTTCCTGAGCTAGAGTTATTATGGTGCGGTGTGCAGTTACTGGTGAGAATATGTTTCAGGTTGGCAGGTTGTCTGTGGGCAAGGACTGGCCTGCCACCCAAGGCCTGTGAAAGTGTGGGATCATTGTCCAGGATGGGTTGTAGATCCTTGATGATGCGTTGGAGGGGTTTTAGCTGGGGGTTGTATGTGATGGCCAGTGGAGTCCTGTTGGTTTCTTTCTTGGGTTTGTCTTGCAGTAGGAGGCTTCTGGGTACACGTCTGGCTCTGTTGATCTGTTTCCTTATTTCCTCGTGCAGGTATTGTAGTTTTGAGAATGCTTGGTGGAGATTTTGTAGGTGTTGGTCTCTGTCTGATTAACACCAGAAGAAATCAACATACCCCTAGAGCCCCAACCAGGGTTATTCTATCTACTACCCAAGATCCACAAACCCAGAAATCCTGGACGCCCCATCATCTCGGGCATTGGCACTCTCACTGAAGGACTGTCTGGATATATGGACTCTCTACTCAGACCCTATGCCCCCAGCACTCCCAGCTATCTCCGTGACACCACTGATTTCCTGAAGAAACTACAATGCATTGGTCACCTCCCAGAAAACACCATCCTAGCCACCATGGATGTAGAGGCTCTCTACACAAACATCCCACACACAGATGGAATACAAGCTGTCA
Source organism: Gopherus flavomarginatus (assembly GCF_025201925.1). Classification (NCBI taxonomy): domain Eukaryota; kingdom Metazoa; phylum Chordata; order Testudines; family Testudinidae; genus Gopherus; species Gopherus flavomarginatus. The sequence continues at coordinate 257,958,199 of NC_066619.1, read as the reverse complement.
GGAACACTATCCCTGATGATGCCACAGCACAACTGGCTGCTGAGCTCTGTGCCTTTATACTTACACACAACTATTTCAAATTTGATGACAACATATATCTCCAGATCAGTGGCACTGCTATGGGCACCCGCATGGCCCCACAATATGCCAATATCTTTATGGCCGACCTGGAACAATGCTTCCTCAGCTCTCGTCCACTCACGCCCCTTCTCTACCTACGCTACATTGATGACATCTTCATCATCTGGACCCATGGGAAGGAGACTCTGGAAAAATTCCACCATGATTTCAACAGCTTCCACCCCACCATCAACCTCAGCCTGGACCAATCTACACGGGAGGTCCACTTTCTTGACACCACGGTGCAAATAAGTGATGGTCACATTAACACCACCCTATATCGAAAACCTACCGACCGCTATGCCTACCTTCATGCCTCCAGCTTCCATCCCGGACACATCACACGATCCATTGTCTACAGCCAAGCACTGAGGTACAACCGCATCTGCTCTAACCCCTCAGACAGAGACCAACACCTACAAAATCTCCACCACACTTTCACAGGCCTTGGGTGGCAGGCCAGTCCTTGCCCACAGACAACCTGCCAACCTGAAACATATTCTCACCAGTAACTGCACACCGCACCATAATAACTCTAGCTCAGGAACCAATCCATGCAACAAACCTCGATGCCAACTCTGCCCACATATCTACACCAGCGACACCATCACAGGACCTAACCAGATCAGCCACACAATCACTGGTTCATTCACCTGCACATCCACTAATGTAATATATGCCAGCAATGCCCCTCTGCTATGTACATCGGCCAAACTGGACAGTCTCTACGGAAAAGGATAAATGGACACAAATCAGACATTAGGAATGGCAATATACAAAAACCTGTAGGAGAGCACTTCAACCTCCCTGGTCACACTATAGCAGACCTTAAGGTGGCCATCCTGCAGCAAAAAAACTTCAGGACCAGACTTCAAAGAGAAACTGCTGAGCTTCAGTTCATCTGCAAATTTGACACCATCAGCTCGGGATTGAACAAAGACTGTGAATGGCTTGCCGACAACAGAACCAGTTTCTCCTCTCTTGGTTTTCACACCTCAACTGCTAGAACAGGGCCTCATCCTCCCTGATTGAACTGACCTCGTTATCTCTAGCTTGCTTGTTAGCATATATATACCTGCCCCTGGATATTTCCACCACATGCATCTGAAGAAGTGGGTATTCACCCACGAAAGCTCATGCTCCAAAATGTCTGTTAGTCCATAAGGTGCCACAGGATTCTTTGCTGCTTTTACAGATCCAGACTAACACGGCTACCCCTCTGATACTTACATTCATTATGTTCCGTATTCATATAATCCAAACTACTTCAGAAGAAACGGAGAGGTGGTAACCTCTAAGGAAGGAACCTGCGATCAAAATATAACCAGAGTATCATACCTGCCATGGAAGCTCAAAGTATTAAACTTTTGGTTGCAATTTAGTTGACAAGGCATCCTCTCTAACTTTTGCAATGAGTTAGACATCTGCTCTGCAAAAAGCCTCTTGTCCCTAGCTTTTTATTTGTAAATAATACATAAGCATCACCCGAGATAGTAAAATAAAAAAATAAATATTTTTAAAGCCCATATAAATAACTAGGGCAACATTTAAGATCAATAGTTCATGGTACCTAATCCAGAATTAAAGGTATTCAATTATTCAGTAAACAAATTTGAAAGCCATTATAATAAAATTCTATATCTCAATAGATTTCTCTATAACTTACCTCAGAGCTTTTCCATAGAGTCTGCTATATATTTTTTCAATAAACCTTTCCAAAACAAACAGGCTACACTGTCTACTTAGCACATCTACACACAGCATTTTGCATTAAATTCATTGCCAGAGCCTGGCATAATAAAACTAAGCTAGAATTCAAATATTGCTTTTGGCTTAAAGACAATTTTTCTGGGGAAGTTCACTTCTCAATAAACTCTTCACTGGAAAAATACAGGATGATTAAAGAGAGTCTGCCTGCTACACCCAGTGTACATACAGGCAGCAGATGTGCTCCTTGGCAAATACTAACGCTTCCAGTCTTCAGTAACCGTAGCTACAGATGCTTCTCCACCCTATGCTCTCATAGAAAAGGTAGACAATCTGCATTGTCACAAATGCAATGCTAAACCCTGACCATCCCCTGATATTTCTCTGCATGATTATGAAGGCTAACCCCTCTCAGAACAGTGTGGATGCTGTTTGGATTTTGCCAAAAATAAATAAATCCATCATTTTCCCATTTTGAAAACCAAAATAAATATATATATTGGTTTTGGTCTGGCCAGCGTTAATCTGTGCTCATCTAAACAGTCACAGTGCCTCATGGAAGCTGTAATTCCCCCATTTGCCTCTGTGGGTTGAGGTCTCTGGCTGTACTACTCCCCTATGGTTGGTCCTCTGCAGTGCATCATGGGATTCTTACCTTGCCCTGTCAGTAACTATTTTAGGTATACTGCACAATAATATGGTCAGAAATGGGGGAGGATCTTTCCTCCTCTCTTCTTTGATATTGTGATAATTTTAATTCTGGGGCTTTCCCTCCTTCCTACTTTGTCCAAACTGGGCAGAGTATAACATTTTCTGAGGTCATCAGCCCTGAAGCTTTTTTCCCCCCAGTGGTCTTATGTCTGTTCTGCTTTTTATGGTAGTAACCTTAGAGACAAAGCAAAATGTAAGAGTGACAGTGGATAGCCTTGTCTTCTCCTACACTCAAAACTGAGTTCTGAGTGTTTATCCTTACTTTAGGGTAGAAAGGATCTTAAATTCAGTGAATGGATGAACTAGTTCAGGTTAATAAAAAGACTCCTCCACACCTTTGCTCACTTTTTTATAAATAAACTTCAACCAACCAAAGGCTTCAACCAAGCCTTTTCTGTGGTTCTGACATATTTGAATAAATGCTTTTTCATGGCTGCTTCCCATTCGAGCATAAAATGTGAAGCGCTGAAATATTATGAGTAAGGCTCTTATCAGAAACTGGTTGTCCGAGAAGGTGGAGTTGAGGCATGGAGCCTGTTTGCTGGCTTCCATTAACTCTACCATGGACATCCACAGAATATCCACCTGTTTGCCTGTTAAAATGGAGACAAGATGCTCTGTGGATATAGAAGTCCTAATTACTGTGGGGAGAGCCTGAGAAAGGGCTGTGTAGTTATTAAAGTGAGAGGGCCTTGGGTCTGTTCTGAGAGAAGGGTAGAATTTGGGGACTGATGAAAAGCTTTAATAGTTTCCTTTTTTTTCCCTGCTGAAAACTCTTTAACTGATAATGCAGTACCATTAATGTTTGCTGTGACCAGTTTGCATAATGGTACATAGTATCTAGTAGTCAACTTCTATTCTCTGAGCCATATCACTGCAAATCAGTGTTTGATTTGGATGTTCTAGCTATTTTATTGGGGATTCTTTTCACCTGTACCTTTGTAGAAAATTTATAGATCAGATTTAACGGGAAGGTAAACCCATGAGCTGCTAAAGTGTGCGTGTTATTAAATGCAGAGTAGATCTTATATGATTTGGATGTAACAGAATATTTCAACTGAACAACATATTTTTAATATCATTTTCAGTATGGAGACCTCGAGTATATTAAAAAAAGTAACCTTAGTATTCCTTGCCTTATCCTTTGTATCTCTGTGGCACCATTGTCTTCATGTAACATAGCTGAACCTGTACACTTTTTTTGTCTTTCAGGTTAGTTATTATTGCTTAGCACATTGATTTTTTGAAGATGAATGTAGGCTTCAGTACACAGATTTCTATGCCTGGTGCTTTTTGTAACATGAAAAACATTATGTACAGTGAATGATGAATGACATTTCATTTTATCAGTATTTTATATTACTCTCATGGTTATTTGCCCAAAACAGTTGAAATATCAGGCAACTGAAATGCAGCTCGTGTATGGCAAACTTATAAATAAGTACAGTGTGTATTTGCAACACCATGACATTTTGAGATGTACTCTCCTTCAGAAAAATCAAAGGTAGAAACATGTCCCCAAGAAAATTTTCTCAGAACTTAAAAACAAAGGGTGGAATCCTAGTGTCATTGAACTTAATGGGAGTTTTTCCATTGACTTCAAAGGGATCAGGATTTTACTGCAAAACAAAGTTAGAGAATGGATGAGTCAGGAGAATGGTAATGGGATCCAAGCCTTCTATCTTTAGGTTCCGGGATCCTAGCAGAGTAATGACAAAGACAACATCAGCTGAAAACCAGTCTGTAGCCTAGTCTGTTTACTAGGAACTACAGTTCAACAGTTCATCTTAAAGTGTTGCCTTCAAGCTATACTAAGAAAAATCATTCTCATTAGTAGTCTCAGCAAAGAGCCTAGAGTTTGAGCATGAACACTAAAGTATGGTAACTTTCTCTCTTAACAAACGGTTAAGTCATCTAAGCATTCAACAATAAGAAGTGATGATATTCTGCTTAATGAATAAGTTAAAGAGCCAGGTTTACATGGGTTCTACTCCTGGGTCTTCCATAAATGTATTATGTAATCTTGGCAAATCACTGAACCACTCTGCGCCTCAGTTTTCCACTCTGTAAAATGGAGATATTTGCCTCACATTTAATGAAGTTTTTTGATTAAAGATGGAAAGTGCCAACCCTCCCAGGTCTCTCTCATTATGATGGACACCATTCATTTTACTCCCAAAATTACATATGTTCTTCATAAATTTGGAATTGTGTTGAAAATGATCAGAAATGCAGAACAATGAAAGCAAGGTTACAGAAAATGTCACTTACATGAAAGAAATGGATCTCGTGGAATTTTAGATGTCACACAGGAATGACGTGTGTCCCACCACATTTGTGCATTGTCAGGTGGAGAGGTTTGGATAGTCTGTTGAAGAGCTAAGAATGATTTATTGATACGCTGAATTGCTGGTATACTTGTCGCCTGTGCTATACCTATTATTTTATTATTATGGGGTCCCAACAATTTGCCTAGTGTTGCTCTGTAGTTAGAAAGCTTTGTTTCTATCTGGAACCTTTAACAGGTTTGAAATTCACCTTTGAACTAATTATTTTCAAACTTGTTATCTGAACACAGCAAACGATGGTGTTGACTGTCTGTCTACTTGGCCTGACCTACTTCAATTTAGAACCCTACTTGTGACTGTAATGAATGTGGATAGTCTCAGGCAAAGCAGAAAATTCAATATACTTATTTGCATGCCAGTACCCAGAATGCTCTACAGTTCACATCTTTTATAGCTGTGCTAGAGTCTAACCTGAAATGAAGGGGGTTTGTGGTTGGGTTTTTTTCACTTCAATGTTTTTCTCAAAAAAGAATTCTCACAAGCTTTCACCACTTTGAGCTTCTTTCCTTTTTTTGGAGGTTTGTTTGAATATATATTTTTCTCTGTTACAATGTATTTGGATACTGTGGAAAATAACATTCTGTATGAAATCAAAACTTGAAACTTTTACATTGCTATATGTGAAAAACTAATAAATGTCAGTTGTCACAAAGAAGGAAATATATGCTTGGAGAAGATACACTTAAATGAACCCCAAGTTTTCACAATAAGGACAGAGCATGTGGGGAAAACAGGAAGCTGATTTAAATCAGATATAGTCAAAAGGAGCTGCTTTAAGCAGTCATCGGTAAGGAACCCTGGAGTCTAGATAGGCTTAATGAGTTAGTGGGCAGACAAAATTTTGCTACACTGCCATTTCGACAGCAGTTGAATAGCACTGTGGAAAGAATAAATTATTAAAGTCTGAAATAATGGTAGACATATAAAAAGTGTCACACTTATCCAGACCGACTCATGGGCCAACCGTCTTTGATGTTTAGATATAACTTAAGTTAAACAACTTACAAATCCATCAGTAATAAAAATCTCTACAAACATATTAGTATTGAAAGAGCAATAGTGACTGATTGTATCATCCTCAGAGCTGGACATCAAATTTCCATGGAAAATAAATGTCAGTGAAAAATGGAAATTGTCATAGTGCTATCATCACAGATGGGCTATATGCATATTCAAAATACCACTAAAGGGGGCGGGGCAGGAGGGGAAGGGAACTAAGTGCTAACGCCATGAGGGTCAGCCAGTGCAGTCCTTCTTATGGATATGTCTAATCAATCATACCATATAGTTACCATGGTGACTATCTCACCATTAGAGATTATCTGGAGATTTTTAGCTATCTATTTTGTTAGCACAGATATGGAGGTTGCTGGTTGTATTCCTGTAAGGACACAAACTTTTGAAAAGGTCCTGATTATGTGTGTTTTAGGGATATTCTGGTTTTTTTCCTAGAAAAAGGAAATTAAAACAAAGCAAAAAAATCTCAGTTTCCTATACAAATAATGATATTGAAAAAATAATCTTAAAAATCTGTGACTAGTTAGGTTGGACCTGGCATCCTCTCCACATCTGTAGTAGGGCTACTTTCACCCACAGAGCCACAGAAATAATTAGATCTGCTAGAGTGGCAAGCTTTTTAACATGGAGGGGCAGGCAGCCATTACGATATAAGTCACTAGTGCTGGTAGCACATGCACACAAGGCAAATTGCAGGATGGTGCTACACTAGGCGGACACTGTCATATGGGTAGTTTGACTATGTATGTATGTTAGTACCATACTAGCATTCAGTGCTGCTATCACAATGGTACTGTGAGTAGAAACTCAACCTAATAACTAAAGCTGAACAAGTAGCGAGGAAAAAATTCCATGAATATGCTTGAAATTTGCTTTGATTTATTTGTGACACTCGAGTTCACTTTCTATGAATATTCAAGTGTTCAATACTCAGAAAAGACAAATGTTAAGGTCCAATATTCACCAAAAGCAATTTTTGAATAATATATTTGAGTGTATGCTTTGCAATTTGAGCTATATTCATCATCTAACAAGGAGCAGAAACTTTACCACGTCTTCTGTAACTCACCAGCACAACATGCGTTGCAAATATTCCTTAAATTATCATCAGACCAAAGGTTACTCATAAGCAGCTTTGAACAGGAGCTAAATATGACAATGTTTTGCTCTGGTCAGAAAAGACACATTTCAAGTTAATTATTAACTGTGAATTATTCATTTGCTCAGCTCTACTTCTACTAATACCTAGTAATTATATATTTCTCTTCAGCTTCAAAGTATTCTACAAACTATGGCCAACATCCTATAAATGGATCCTTCACACACAGTCCCTTACTCTAGTACAGATTCCAGTTTAAGCCAGTCATGGTTGTGAATACGTTAGGAAGATAAAGGCCTATGATGGATTGTTTCTTCTTATTATATTTATTACAGTAACACCTAAAAGCCCTAATGAAGATTGGGCCTCTTTGTTTTAGGTATTATACACAAACATAACGAGAGAGGATCCCTGTGCCAATGAGCTTTCAGCTTAAAAGAGGGTGGGAGGGGAAATGGAGGCATAGGGGACTTGCTCAAGTTCACTCTGCACAACAGGGGCAAAACTTGGAATACAACAGGATTCTCCTGACTCCCAATCTGATGTCCTATTCACTAGGCCACACTACCTCCCTTGCTGGCACAGCTGAATTGCAATTACTATATAAAACTTGAAGAGTTTAATGTTGTGTGCTACATATTATGCCATATTACAATTAGTCTTAAAAAAAAAAAAAGGAGGATGTTTCCACCCACATAGGGCATTCTTTCAAAGAGGCTAATGAGATGTTACACGAACCATCTGCTGCTTACCTTTCATTAGCTCAAACACCTTTGGAAGTGGGGGAAATTCCTTTTTAGTAAAAGTAAAAGAGCATTTTAAAAAACAGTGAAATAGAAGCCAAAAGTGTTTTAACTATATGGGGGTTGGTATGATTGATTGGACATACTCACATGGAGGACTGCACTGACTGACCATCATGACACTAGCACTTAGTTCAGTTATGACACATGGACTGCCTGCATATCCAAAGTACCATGAGTATAGCTGATTAGAAAAGGAGGGGGGAGGAAACTATGATAATTTCCATTTTTCATTGAAATTTGTTATCAGCGGAAGTTTTGTGGCCAGCTCTGAGCGTGATACAATCAGTCACTATTGCTCATTCAGCAATAACTTGTTTGTAAGGATTTTTATTACTGGCGGATTTGCAAATTTCACATGTTCCTTTTAATATTAACCACTTCTCAGCAATAAAAAGAAACTGTCCTGGACTCTAAGGTCAATGGAGTGCCTCCATAATAGAAGACTGAATTGGTTAACAATTTCACTTCCACTTCAACTAGAACTGGGACAAGATTTTTCTTAATGGAGATGACAAAAACTTTGCTGAAACATTACACAGTGTTCCAAAGACTCATTGAAACTGGTTGCATACAGCCAGCTTGATTGCATAGATTGCCTGATGTAACAATGGCTATTGAGAGCTTCAGAGAGAAGAAAGCTGACTGTCAAAAGGAGATGGAAGAAGTGAAGTAATGACTTGGTCACCCACACAAAGTTATAAGAGAAATCACATAGGTTAATGTGCACTCAGAGAAAATTAAACAACGTGAAGGGTACCAGACCATCAGGGAACAATCCTGAAAACTCTTTACTCATTAAGAGTAGTCTTTTCTTACTTCAGTGGGACTGCTCACACAGTAAGGGCTACTTTGATGTACTATGGGTATGTAGGATCTGACCTATGCTCACTGACTAAACCATATGACATTAATCTACTGTTGGGGTGGAACGGTAGGGGGATGGGGCAAGAACGCAGGTGCTAAAATGAATCTGTGAAATGAAACATGATCTTAACATGGTTCTTTGGGAGGAGGGGGTTATATTAACCAACTATTTCACTCACTAGAGCCTACTTTAACCTCCTGCCATATTTAAGAATCTTATAGAATTCTAATTTCACAAGCTTTACTGTGTAAATATCCAAGCCCCATAGTTCATGTCATACAAAAGTCACCTGCTTTGCAATTTTTCTTTCATCTGCTTTTAAATAAAAAGTCTGCCTGTAAAATAATTTCAGCACTGAATGTGTATCTTTGAGCAGCTCTCTAAATACAGCCATGGCTGCCTCAATAGTTATTGCCAAAATGATTGTGATCTTAGTTTCACTTGTGACTGTCTAGCGGTCTCTTCATGACTAATTATTTTACGGACTATGTCTTAATTGCAGTGTGTAAGAGGTACTTTCTATAACTGTTGAGCATTACAAGAGGATAAGTTCTGCAACAGGCAGATCATTAAATTTGCTACCAGGAATAAGCACACTTCTGGGACCAATGACATTTGTCAAAACTAGTCAACATGTTTGTCGAATGCAAGAGGCCAGCTCGAGGATATGTCTTCTAATAACTGCTGTCCTGGTGAGTGCTGTTAATTATTTAATGTGGAGAAGATATGGAAGACTTAGGCCTTCTCAGGAGAAATGACTTTTTGATTAACAGATATATTAAAAATCCTGAGTGACTTAAATTAATGCTTTAAACAAATTCAGGCTGACAATTTTCTGGTAATCTGCAAGCATTGCTAGAAGAGATGGAGAAACAAGTTACAAATATCAAAATATTATGCATATTCTATAGCTTCTTATCAGAGCCCAGAGTGATGTAAAATACAATTGTTAACAGATTTGAAAACATCCATGCTCATATTGAATTAGGCTGTCACCATTAATGTTACTTTATAAATTATCTGCTAAATTATACCATAATAAGCACAGTGCTATTCAGTGCTAAATATTACAGTGATATATTCCAAAAGCTTGGAAACAGAAGGGAAGTTACAAGATGACTAACAGCTATATTTTATTGGGCAGATAGTTATGAAAAGTGAAAACCTGACACTCATTAATCTTATTATATCATTTCACAGTTTACATATAAGATTTAAGGCCCAATCCTGCTCCTATTGAAAACTTCCCATTTACTTCGATGGGAGCAAAGTCAGGTATGTAATAGCAGCAGAGAGTATCAATTTCCGTCATGAGGGCCATCTCACACACAGTAGCCACAGTTCTTGGTAATGGAATGAATGCATTTCTGAAATAACATCTGTTATTACAGTGTCTCAAGATGCAGCAACTCTTGGACAACCTTGATGAACTAATAAATATTTGATGTGTGTAGGCATCTCATGAATATGTAGTGGTGCATGTAAAACATATCCTTTTTGCCATCATCCATAGTAATCTGGATTTCCCATTGAAGGAAAGTGATATCATAGCAGAATAGAACAGAAGCCATAACTAAATTTTCTATATACATCATCAGACTTTAGCTGTGAAAATATCAGGGCCTCAAATATTAAACCCTTGCTTCTCAGAGAAGTAGGAATTTAGATCCTTTCACCAACAGTCGTCTGTCTGCTTGGTGACCAATTGCTTCTTCAGGTTGGGTTCATAGATTTATAGAGGCCTTTCCCACCATGCTCGCCTTTGGTATCCGGCCCTTTTAATCTGAAAGAGGCAACCAGCTGCAGGTTTAAGGTTGCCTTTGTCTCTGTGAGGGTGGGATTTTGTGATGTGTGATCTTCAGTAACTACTTTAGGAAAAGCATTATGGAACTAATTAAATCTTAGGAAGGGATGATGCCAATTGTTACCTTGAAGCAGACACGTGGTTTTCATAGATATGTGGATCTACATCAGTCTAAGGCAGTTGGAGTGACACAAAAACTGCAAGTGTTCTGGGATGTCTGAGGGAGAACATTTTTTCTTTTTCAATTTGCAGTGCAGATAATTAGATACTGTTATAGGATGACATCTGGGATCTTACAAGCTTTATTACTTATGGGTGGTTCTTTCAGCTTTGCCATGTGCCTTATGGATTTGTATCTATACTTAGTACTTTCCAAAGGATGATATACTATAATCTTCAATGGTCAGTATGGGGGTCCAGTGTTGTTTGGAGAATATACTCTAGAAAAATACCATCCCAGCATGATGAAAATTTGACAGTTGTGCTTAAAATGTAAATAAGGCAGGTTTGAAAACTTCAGATAAAGTTATTTGGGTAGGGACTGAGAGGTGGTATCTCAGAGACAGGCACAATTCCTGACCAAGAACATATAATACAGCAAACACTCATGCCACACACCCAAATGGCCATTTTATCTTTTTTCCAAGACTTACCTTAAAGATGTCACACTTAGTGTTTTCTGGACAAGTGTTTTCTGGACAAGTGCAGATCTAATTCTGAAGCAGTTAAAGAATTGTTTGATAAATAAGCTGTTTATGCCACTTTGCCTACAATTGTAATTAAAGATGGTTTGGATCGTGTCCAATTCTTATTTAGATCCATGAAAAATTAGTCAAAAAGAAAAAAAGTTACATTTTCATCAAACACAATAACTGAAAAAAAGAATTGTCTATTGCAATGGTTCCCAAACTGTAGTCTATGGGCTACCAATCAGCTGTTATCCAAGGCCCAAGGCTGACTGAAATGAACAACACATTAATGCCATAGAGTAGACAAGACATAGGTACAGGAAAGGAAGATAAAAGTAAATGTGCACTACCATACAAGCTATGTTTAAGCCTGCCTTTGTGTTTGAAAAGAAAGAGAGAAAGAACAGTCTTCATGGTATATTGATTTTACAGCCACAAGGGACCAGTCAGATCTAGTATGACCTCATGCATAACACAGATCATAAGATTTCCTTGTATTAATTCTTGTTGCAAATCTAATAGCTGTATTTGAACTAGAGCATATCTTTAAGAAAAAAAACACTAATTTGATTTACAAATTTCCAATGATGGAAAATCCACCACAACTGTTGACAAACTGTTCCAATGATGAATTACCTTAACTACTAAAAATTGGCTCCTTATTTCTAATCTTAATATGTCTAGCTTCAACTTCTAGTTCTTGTTATGCCTTCCTCTGTTAGACTGAAGAGCCTTCCATTATCAAATTTCTGTTCCCCAAGAAGGTACACTGATCAGGTCACCCCTTTAACTTTCTCTTAGTATTAATGACCCATTTTTCATGCCAACATTCTACATTTAAGTTATCTGCTAAGAAGATTTGGAATGGTACAATATATACCTCACACAGGTATATCAGGAACAATAGAGCCATAGTCTTGGTTCTCGATATATAATCTGAGATACGATGCTTCCCAATCACCTGTGTGCCCCAGTGAAATTAAATAGTATCACATTAATGCCTCATTGTAGTATGAAGACCACCTGTACAGACCAGTGATTGTGGCAAGAAACTTTAAATAGATATCAAGTCTTTCACTGCTTTACTACAGCCATCTTGAAGTTTCTATATTTTTATGCTTTTAATATTGAACTATTATTCATTATCATTTACAACTATGCTTGGAACTCTATCAGAGTTATTGCATATTTTTGTTATTTCTGCTGAAAAGATAGACCTGTTTTATACAAGGAAAATATGTGATGACATGAATTACCTTGGGGGTTAGCTAGATGGTGCTAAAACATATGTATGCATGGCTGTATCAGGGTGACTGTTGAAGCATGAGCCTTGTTGATTAGAAGTTTGTAGGGGGGAAAAGAAACGTAATTGAAAATGCTGTTGCTCTGTCCTAATTACAATAGTGTGGTTTGTGTATAGCACATGCTTTGGTATCCCACAGAAAGTTCTATTCCAAATTTCCCATTCATATCAGTAAATTTAGTTATATGTATATCCATCCTAGATTCATAACTTAAAATATTCTTACAATAGTAATAATACCCTTTTCAAGATGTTTTGGTGTGATTTGGCCCATCCTTACAGTGTTAGCAGAGATTTTTTTTAATAGACCAGACTGAAATGTAAACTCAGCTCATATAGAAGATAAGATCTTTCCTCCAGGAAATATATTAAAAAGTTATACAAAGCCTATTAAAAGTAAAACACTATGATATACTGTATCTCATATGGGAAAAACAGCCGTGTTAGATCGTAGGTAGGAATACACCAGGGAAAGAAGATCTGCTTAGACAAGTAATTAAAGCATTCATTTAAAAGACAAGAACCTTTCCCACAGCTGCTGATCACTGCTTGTGTGCAATATCACAGTGAAAAGTGCTTGAAATTAGAAAATGCTGAAACCTAATTTGTCTTGATGTCAATAAATGCTGTTAATGATCACACACTTGTCTGAGTAGGTTTGGGAAGTTTAACTTTAATCAGAGTTTCAGTTAGGAAAACCCAAGACTGGCAATAACTCCATGGAGACAACAAGCTGTAACAAACTTCCTTGTAGGTCAAATGCAATTAACTAATACCAGGGAAGCATGAAGCCACAGCTTTATTTAGCTAGATCAAAGTCTACTCAGGTTTGATACCTCCATAAAACACTAGATCACAGTGCTTGTCCTGCCATTATTACTATGCATATAGTATCAACAACACTTCTGTTGCTTTGTAAACAGGTACCCAAGTACCTACTGTGTAAATGGCTTCCCACTACTGTCATACGTGAACACCTCAAATGGTAGTGGAATTATCATCACAACAGGTAAATTGAAGACAAACCAAGGAGATTCTAATTTAAAAATCCACTAGACCAAATTACATTTTTTCTTGTAGAAAAAAATCCTATAGTGAATCTAGAACATTTGCTTCAACCTGGGGCCTTGTTATTCTCTCTCTAGGTTTATGAACTGTGCCCAGCACAGTGGTATGTGATCAGCTTATAAGCATAGCCCAGCTAATTTAGAAAACTGGAAATTGTTTTAGATCTGCTTTTGCTGCCACTGGAGCCACACCTGGCTATCATGGATAGTCATATTGTTTTATTTGTTTTATCATGAAATCTTGCTGCTCACTATCGTTCTGATCCAATACCCATTAAAGTCAATGGCAAGCTTAGGTTCATTTAAATTCCCTGAAAAGCCTCTCAGACCACCACCCAGCCCACAAGACCACAACATAATAAGTATAAAGATAATTGTTTATATAGTCTATGATTAACTAAAACGCAAACAGGAAAAAGGCCAGGTTTTGCTCCTTTTCTAGGCACTATAAGATTGTATTGTGCAATGTATTATAGGAACCTGGCTTATTCCAGCATTTGTGATACAATCAATGGGAAGAACTGTTGTCTTGAAATAGAAAGTTTTGCCAACACCTAAAACTGATTGATATTCTAGTTATCCTCAGAAAGCATCATTATTGCCAATTTAATTAAATCCACAGCAGGTGGGAAAATCAAGCAATGAGCTGAAGTCAGTGTTTGGAAGCTTTGCCTTTGGCGTAGCAGCATTGCCTGAACTAGCTACTAAGGTACATATTTATTAATCAGTGTTATGTTAAATAATACGTTAGCTGTAAATGGAATACTTGTGGTAAGACTGTATATCGACTTGTAATATTTACTGTGGTATTGTAATGGGGTCAGCACCCATCTCTTGGGAGCGCCACCTCTCATTGAGTATGTCCACAATCTTTAACCTAGTCTAGCCCTGGTACGGGGAGGCTATCTTCCTGTGGCCCTCCCCAGGCTCAGTCCTTACTCAAGGGCTACATTTCTCCCCGAGTCCCTGCTAGCAGACTGTCTTTGGCTCAGTCCTACCAGCCAGCCAGGAGCCTCTCAATCCCTGGGTCCTTGCCCACACTGAGCTGTGTATGGCCCTGCTGCTCTTCCAGACAGCTAGGCCTACAATCCTTTCTTCTTCAGCTCCAGCAGCAACTAACTATAGTGCTGTTCTGCAGCTCCTTTTATATAGCCCTCCTGGGCCCTGATTGGCTGCTTCCCCTGCAGCCACTCTAGCCTGCTTGGAGGACTTCACCACTGCTCCTTTCCTGGGATGGGTGTGGCAGAGCCCTGGGGCCTTTAGGCCTAGTCCACCATATCACCGGTATATAAATTTCTGTGAAGAATTTGGAATGGAGTCCAAATCTGTCTAGAAAATTAGGATTTTTAGAGGTAAGCAATTATTATAAGAGTAGACAAATTAGAGGATTGGGCTAAAAGAAACCTGATGAGATTCAACAAGGACAAGTGCAGAGTCCTGCACTTAGGATGGAAGAATCCCGTTCACTGTTACAGACTAGGGACCGAATGGCTAGGAAGCAGTTCTGCAGAAAAGGACCTAGGGGTTACAGTGGATGAGAAGCTGGATATGAGTCAACAGTGTACCCTTGTTGCCAAGAAGGCTAACAGCACTTTGGGTTGTATAATTAGGGGCATTGCCAGCAGATCGAGGGACATGATCATTCCCTTCTATTCAACATTCATGAGGCCTCATCTGGAGTACTGTGTCCAGTTTTGGGCCCCACACTACAAGGATGTGGAAAAATTGGAAAGAGTCCAACGGAGGGCAACAAAAATGATTAGAGGGCTTGTCATGGTATAATTCCCCACTCTGAACCAAAAGATGGGGTACCAGCATGAATTCCTCTAAGCTCAATTACCAGCTTAGTACTTGTAGCGCTGCCACCAACCAGGAATTCCAGTGCCTGGTACACTCTGGTCCCCCAAAAACCTTGCCCAGGGACCCCCAAGACCAAGTCCCTCTGGATCTTACACAAGGAAAGTAAACCCTTTCCCCCCGTTGCTTCTCCCAGACTTCCCCTCCCTGGGTTACCCTGGAAGATCACTGTGATTCAAACTCCTTGAATCTTAAAACAGAGAAGAAAATCCACCTTCCCCCTCCTTCTCTCTCCCCCTCCCAGACTCTCCCTGAGAGAGAAAGTAATCCTAACACAGAGAGAAAATTAACCTCCCTCTCCCCCTTCCCTCCTTTTTCCCCACCAATTCCCTGGTGGATCCCGACCCAGCCCCCTGGGGTCTCACCAGAATAAAAAAACAGTCAGGTTCTTAAACAAGAAAAGCTTTTAATTAAAGAATGAAAAACAGTAAAAATTATCTTTGTAAATTTAAGATGGAATATGTTACAGGGTCTTACCCTCCCAGCCTAAGTATACAAGTACAAATTAAAATCCTTTCAGCAAAATACAAATTTGAACTCCCTCCAGCCAAATACACATTTGCAAATAAAGAAAACAAACATCAGCCTAACTCGCTTTATCTACCTAGTACTCACTATTCTGAACTTATAAGAGACTGTATCAGAGAGATTGGAGAGAAACCTGGTTACATGTCTGCTCACTCTCAGAACCCAGAGAGAACAACCACCAAACACTAACAGCACACACAAAAACTTCCCTCCCTCAAGATTTGAAAGTATCCCGTCCCCTGATTGGTCCTCTGGTCAGGTGACAGCCAGACTCACTGAACTTGTTAACCCTTTACAGTCAAAAGAGATATAAAGTACTTTTGTTCTATTAACTCCTACTATCTGTTTATGACAGGGCTAGAGCACATAACTTATGAGGAGAGGCTGAGGGAACTGGGATTGTTTAGTCTGCAGAAGAGAAGAATGAGGGGGGATTTGATAGCTGCTTTTAACTACCTGAAAGGGGGTTCCAAAGAGGATGGATCTAGACTGTTCTCAGTGGTATCTGATGACAGAACAAGGAATAATGGTCTCAAGTTGCAATGTGGGAGGTTTAGGTTGGATATTAGGAAAAAAATTTTCACTAGGAGGGTGGTGAAGCACTGGAATGGTGGTGGAATCTCCTTCCTTACAAGTTTTTAAGGTCAGGCTTTGCAAAGCCCTGGCTGGGACGATTTAGTTGGGAATTGGTCCTGCTTTGAGCAGGGGGGTTGGACTAGATGACCTCCTGAGGTCCCTTCCAGCCCTGATATTCTATGATTCTATGTGTGATCTGAGTTAGCTGCATATAAAGAAATAGGGCAAAATTCTCTTCTCAGTTAAACCCCTGTAAAACTGGAATAACTCCAATGATTGCTAGCATACTGTAGATTACCGAAAATCTAAATGCTACTAAAATAAAAAATCCCATCTTGGATTCCTAAAATTCAGCTTCTAAAGCCATGTGTGGGCAGCTAAATAAGTGAAGTGATGATACAAAGTGCTTAGCAGCCACAATTCCCATTGTAATTAATGTAGATTAAGGGCCCTGACTCACATTTGCACTATGGCCACTTTAAAGCTAGCTTACTCTGGAAAAACTCTGTAAAGTAAGAAAAAATGTAATTTGTGCCCACTTTATGGTCCCTTTACACTGCCAGAGCACCATCAGTGTGTTAATGAGAATCAGAGCTTTTAGGTACTCAATTTTAGGCACTCAAAGTTTGGCATGATCAGCCCTTAATACTTTAGGCCAAAATCCCTAGGAGCATGTGTGTGCAAGCATCTCCATAAAAGTAACACAAAAGGTTAAAATGTACTAATCTTATGACTGTGCCAACACATCCTTTCCACCTACACTCAAACTGAAGCCTTAAATAGGTATGGTTGTTTGTACTGGTATAGTTTCAGGTACTTTTTGTAGCAAAATAATGAAGCTTTATTAGTAAAGCAGTAGTGAGCTGTTTGTAGCGCTTCAGATTCTGACCAATAAGCTACCCAAAGAGCATAATGTTGAAGCAGTCAGCAGGCTCATACTTCATTTCAAAGCTAAAACCTCTAGGCTTGCAGTGAATGATGCTAAAAATCTAACCATTAGACTGGGAGAAAATGTAATTGCCACCAAGAGTTTGCATCTACAAAGCTGCTGAAACAGAAGGGAATTTGAGAAATTGATTGTAATCTCATAAGGAACAAGATACATTATTCTTGGTGTTTAAAAGTGAGCTCTGTGCTTTCTTGTCTGGATCCCTTCAGAATTAGAGTCAGCAAGAAGTTGAACTGAGCTTCACAGACTGACCTGGGGAGATGCATAATAACTTACAGCACAGTTATAGTTTCAATATTTTGCAGAGAACAAACAATAATACAATATAGAAAACAGGGTAAAATGTAATGAGACTCAACAAGTCAACAGTGCGTATGTTTGGTGGCAGTGCTCTGTACAGGATTTGGAAGTACATCTACATAGAGAGCAGAACACAGAGTAATGTTACATACCTGAAAAAAGAATAGCAGAGAGTTTATTTCCTATACACTACATAGCCTAGCCTAAAAATAAATAGCCAAATAAGATACAACTCATTAAACCACAGCCTTTGGAAACAATAATAAAATCATAATAGAAGACAAAAGCCTGAACAAGGAGTGCAAGTGTGTGGGGACGTACTAGAGAAACATCATCCAGGGATCACATACAGAATATTTCTGCAGATGTCCCTACATCTGCAGGTGTAGCTCATGACAAGAGGTGAGAGGGAGAATTAAATGAGGGAGAGATGGTTGCTTTTTAGTGTGTTTGTGTTTATTCAGCATATTAAATGTGCACGCCACTATAGAGAAAAATAAATTCTAGATCAATGTTCAGAGGAGCTTATAATTAATGGGTCAAATCCTATGATATTAAGCCACTTACTACTAGCTTCAGTTGGAGTTGTGGGCTTAGCACCTTTCAGGATGTGGCCCCCAGAGAAATGTGAGAAGTGAAAACAACACTGTGGGTGAGCAAAACAGAACAAACCCCCTAGCAAAGAAGATATTGCATATTCCCCTCCCAACCAGACCTGTCATCTGCTCACAATTTGTTCTGAATCTGATCTTCTGCTTGCTGTGTCCTCATACTGCTTCCCGCCACCACATCCATGCACATACAATTGCCTGATCACTGCACTCCGCCAGGTCTCTGGAAGAACATTCACACTCAGGCAGCTGACGCTGAAGGAGTTGTATCATATTTGGAGACTCTCTGATGCAATCACAGGTACTGGGACCAATGACGTAGCCCTACTTGAGCATTGTTTCTAGACTGGCCAACTCCACTGCAGAGTTGATTAAGGCAATGCCACATAGGCACAAGGCTGATTTGTTGCAGGTGGTAGGAGCTCAACTGGTGGAAGGTAGAGAGCGCAGGCCATTCTCTACTCTTATAGCCATAACTGAGCCCATGTCTATTTGGGTGACAATGTTAGGGGTTTATCGGTGGCAAGAAAACTTCTTCATGACTTCAGTCGACTCAGTAGTCATGTTATATTGCAGATGTCTGTGATCTATACATTGCCTTGTGCACTTGATTCTATTAGCAACTTCCCAGTGTATATCAGAAGGATCAATACCTGTGAGGCTATAGAGACTGTTGAGGTGGGTGACTTAAGACATCCTGCAATATAGCAATAGGCGAGTTAAATATAGGGTCTAGCTTCTTAAAGTGAGAGGATTGTGCCCACACTGCACAGGCGTATTCAACAAAGAAGTAGCAAAGTGACACTGCTATTGATCGCAGAGCGGATGGGTCAGCCCCCCACTTTGATGAAACCAGCTTGCTGAGAATGTTGTTTAGTATGCTAACCTGGTCTTTAGTTTTCTCTGGGTGGGCTCTAGAGGAGAGGGTGTAACACCAAGGTATACCGCATTTATGGAACGAGTACTTTTTGTCCCAAGCCGACTGATACTGAGTTTGTGTTTGGTGCTTCAGTTTTTCAGATGGAATGAGCTGACTTGCACCTGAATCTGTTCAAATTTGTCCATTACACAGATAGGAAACTCCTTAAAGACAGGAATGCTCAGTTCTGCATCAGAATGACAACTCAGATTCATGGAAAAGTCCATCCTCTGTAGAATTTAGGTGATCAGGACTCCATGAACAGCAGGGTAGGAAAGAGGAAAACACTTCACCTCATTAATCATGCTTATTACAAAATCTTCCAATCATTAAGGACTAGGTTGTGTAGCTTTTACTCATACTGGCGAGCATGTACTCGTGTAGTCCCACTGAGGTCAAAGAGATGATTTGTATAAGAGCGTGCCAACATGAATAAGGCAGAATCTAGTTGGAACTATACAGATAATTTTTTTTTCAGAAAGACCCATGTGGCCAAACTGGTTGGTCCTTAAATGGGTGTGCAGAGAGTGGGAGTACTCAAGGGATCACACCCACTGCATGGCTGGCATAAGAGACAGCAAAATTGCAGTGACTCTAATGATGCCTGAAATGAACAGCATGGGCATGTCACATACCAGGGAACAGGGGAAAAGACTGTGCCTTCCTGAGCCACCACTATGGGGTATTGTTGTTCTCTACCACCCCCTTATTTTCCTGAAAGGTGCAGTTCAGACCTGTATTTGAAAAGAGATATTGTATCAGATGTTGTCATGACAGTGGCAGCAGATTTCAGAGGAGGAGCTGCAACTCTCAGCTTATTCCTTCATTAGATTGTTACCAAGAGGGTTTATTTTGAAAGTCCCTTAAAAATTGTTGAGGGTGCTGTTGTCTGTGTGGGGGGCAATTTCCACAGTGTATTGGATGAACTGTTAATATCTCAACAGCACTTATCTTCTGTGACTCCCCAAACCATACTAAAAAATCATGACAGCTTGAGTTGACCGACAGACGACAATTTTGTTTGGCAGTAACTTGCAAGGTTTTGAAATTTGTTTTTCGTCCACATTGAAATAAAAGCAAAACTTCTCTGTTGAATACGCCTGTGCAGCATGGGCACAAAACGTGGAAACTCAAATGTGATAAAGTGTCTGTTGCCAGGCTGTTGCCTCAGCTTTCTGCTCAGGTAGAGGGTTTGTTGGTGGCCCTAGACTGGGATGTGGGAGACCTAGGTTGAAATCCCTATTCTGTCTGATTCAGAGTAGAAGTTTCATCTCAGATCACTCACAATCAGATAGAGCAGGGACTTGACCCTAGGTCTTTCACATCCCAGGCTAGCACCCAATGGCTATAACTGCATGTAACAGAGAGTTTCTCTCCACCCCCCTCCCAAATGAAAACTTCATCAAAACCAATATGTTTCCACAAAATGCTTCTGCTTCAACAAAACAGCATATTTGGGTGAAATTTCTAACAGGTCTAACCACAGCCTCTAAAAGCAGAAATCCTGTGAAGTTTCTTGACTAATACTTCTCTACTGTATCTGTATTGTTTGTAAGAAATATTGCCATTCTTCAGTATACTTAGCAACAGTTTTCAATATATAATGGCTTCAGTAGTTAATAGGTGTTAAGTCAATTCCAGTTTAAATGTTAAATGTAACAGCCCTGTGGTGGAGAAACACACAACAGCTCAACACTTTAATTTCAGAAAGGGGGCTACACAAAAATTAGGAAGTTAGTTAAACAGAAATTAAAAAGGTACAGTGCAAAAAGTGAAATCTCTGTAAGGTGCATGGAAACCTTTTAAAGACATCATAATAGAGGTTTAACTTAAATGTGTACCCCAAAGCAAAATCATAGGAAGAGAACCAAAAAAAGAGCCACCATGGCTAAACAACAAAGTAAAAGAAGCAGTGAGAGGCAAAAAGGCATCCTTTAAAAGGTGGAAGTTAAATCCTAGTGAAGAAAATAGAAAGGAGCATAAACTCTGGCAAACAAAATGTAAAAATATAATTAGGAAGGGCAAAAAAGAATTTGAAGAACAGCTAGCCAAAGACACTCAAAAAGTAATAGCAATTTTTTTTAAGTACATCAGAAGCAGAAAGCCTGCTAAACAACCAGTGGGGCCACTGGACGATCGAGATGCTAAAGGAGCACTCAAGAACAATAAGGCCATTGTGGAGAATCTAAATGAATTCTTTGCATCGGTCTTCACACCTGAGCCATTCTTTTTTGGTGACAAATCTGAGGAACTGCCCCAGATTGAGGTGTCATTAGAGGAGGTTTTGGAACAAATTGATTAAATAATAAGTCGTCACCAGGACCAAATGTGAAAATACAGACTACTAACTGTAGTCGGTAACCTAGCATTTAAATCAACTTCTGTACCAAATGACTGAAGGATAGCTAATGTGATGGCAATTTTTAAAAAGGGCTCCAGAGGTGATCCCGACAATTACAGGCCAGTAAGCCTGACTTCAGTACAGGGCAAACTGGTTGAAACTATAGTAAAGAACAAAATTGTCAGACATATAGATTAGCATAATTTGTTGGGGAAGAGTCAACATGGTTTTTGTAAAGGGAAATTGTGCCTCACCAACCTACTAGAATTTTTTGAGGGGGTCGACAATCATATGGACAAGGGGGAATCCTGTGGCTATAGTGTACTTAGACTTTCAGAAAGCCTTTGATAAGGTCCCTCACCAAAGGGTCTTAAGCAAGGTAAGCTGTCATAAGGTAACAGGGAAGGTCGTCTTATGGACTGGTAACTTGTTCATATGCCAAATTTGTTTAGTAAAAAAGGGAAGCACCGGAGAAGGGTGTTGGCTTATGAATGGGTATAGAGAGGGAGAGGTGGGACACAGCCCATCCCCCCAACAGAGGGAGCAATGAGAGCAGCACAGCCAGCAGAGCCAGAAGGGAAGAGGCGGGACCAGAGTCTCTCTGCTTTTGGCCACACTGCTTTCCCCCTAGCCTCCGAAGCAGCTGCAGCTCCAAGGCTGGCAGGCTGCAGTCGCACCCCCACCCCCCCAGAGCAGGCTGCGGCTGTGCCGCCTGGCCTGCCGGAGCCCGCTGCGGCTGTGCCGCCTGGCCTGCCGGAGCCCGCTGCGGCTGTGCCGCCTGGCCTGCCGGAGCCCGCTGCGGCTGTGCCGCCTGGCCTGCCGGAGCCCACTGCGGCTGTGCCGCCTGGTCTAGCCTGCTGGAACATGCTGTGGCTGTGCAGCCTGGTCTGGCCCACCGGAGCAGGCTGCAGCCGCACTGCCCAGCCTATGGGAGCAGCTCCAGCCAGGCCAGAAACGTCCTCCCCAGGCCTTCATGGGAAGGGATGGGATGGGGAGAGTGTGGGGGTCCTGGGCTAGGGGTGGGGTCATGTGGGCGGTGGTCACAGGGGTTACTCCAAAAAATTCCCCACCAGTTGCTGTCCCAGTCCATCAAGGTAAGCAGCTGGCGGGCCAGCACATTTTGTTTACTTAGGTTTACCTCCAGGCCTGCAGACACTCGAGGGAAACAAGCCATTTTGGCCCACCAGCGGCTTATCCTGATGGCCCGGGAGCCAAAGTTTGCTGACCACTGAATTATAGGGATCATAAAAATTTTCCATTTTTACTTATCCATCTTGACAGGGGTGGGCAGGTTGGCTTATAAACAAACTGGCTTATGATAGAGTATATATTTTAGTTAAAAGATATGAAACAAAGGATAGGAATAAATGGTCAGTTTTCAGAATGGAGAGAGGTAAATAGTGATTTCTCCCACGGGTCTGTACTGGGCCCAGTACTATTCAACATATTCATAAATGATCTGGAAAAAGGGGTAAATAGTGAAGTGGCAAAATTTGCAGATGATACAAAACTTCTCAAGATAGTTAAGTCCCAGGCAGACTGTGAAGAGCTACAAAAGAATCTCTCAAAACTGAATGACTGGGCAACAAAATAGCAGATGAAATTCAGTGTTGATAAATGCAAAGTAATGCACATTGGAAAACATAATCCTAACTGTACATATAAAATGACGGGGTTTAAATCAGCTGTTACCACTCAAGAAAGGAATCTTGGAGTCATTGTGGATAATTCTCTGAAAACATCCACTCAATGTGCAGCGTCAGTCAAAAAAGAAAAGAGGATGTTGGGAATCATTAAGAAAGTGATAGATACGACAAAAATATCCTATTGCCTCTATATAAATCCATGGTACACCCACATCTTGAATGCTGCATGCAGGTGTGGTTGCCCCATCTCAAAAAAGATATATTGGAATTGGAAAAGGTTCAGAAAAGGGCAACAAAAATGATTAGGGGTATAGAATGGCTGCCATATGAGGAGAGATTAAGAAGACTGGGAATTTTCAGCTTGGAAAAGAGACGACTAAGGGAGGATATGATAGAGGTTTACAAAATCATGATTGGTGTGGGGAAAGTAAATAAGGAAGTATTATCTACTGTCAAAAACAGATAGTTAAGGGTTAATGTCTCTTTCACCTGTAAAGGGTTAACAAACAGTTATCCTGGAACACCTGACCAGAGGACCAATCGGGAGACAAGATACTTTCAAATCTCGGTGGAGGGAAGTCTTTGTTTGTGTGTTCTTTCTTTGTCCGTGTTCTCTCTGGGTTCTGAGAGGGACCAGATATGTAAGCAGATTCCTCCAATCTTTCTGAAAAAATCTCTTCTGTTCTAATTTTAGTAAGTACCAGGAAAAAGGCGAGTTTAGTCTTTTGATTGTTTTCTATATTTGCAAATGTGTATTTTGCTGGAAGTATTTTAAATTGTATTTTGCTGGGGGGAGGCTTCTCTCTAGTGTCTATAAGCTAAAAGACCCTGTAATATACCATCTTGAATTTACAGAGATGATCTTTACTCTTTCTTTCTTTTATTAAAAGTTTTCTTTTTAAAAGACCTGATTGATTTTCCCCTTGTTAAGGGTCAAAGGAAATTGAGTCGGTACTCACCAGGGAATTGGTGGGAGAGATGAGGGGTGGAGGTGGAATTCCTCTGTGTTTTAAAATTCAAGGAGTTTGAATCACAGTAATCTTCGAGAGTAACCCAGGGAGGGGAAGCCTGGGAGAGGCCACAGTGGGGGAAAGGATTTACTTTCCTTGTATCAAGATCCAGGGGATCTGGGTCTTGGGGTCTCCAGGGAAGGTTTTGGGGGGCCAGAGTGTACCAGGCACTGTAAGTCCTGGTTGGTGGCAGCCTATTAGATCTAAGCTGGTAATTAAGCTTAGAGAAGTTCATGCTGGTACCCCATCTTTTAGACTCTAAGGTTCAGATTGGGGATTTATCCCACGACATCTACTCCTTCTCATAACGCAAGAAATAGGGGTCTCCAAATGAACTTAATAGGCAGCAGATTTAAAACAAACAAAAAGAAGTATTTTTTCACACAACACACAGTCAATCTATGGAACTCCTTGCCAGAGGATGTTGTGAAGGCCAGGACTATGACAGGGTTCACAAATGAACTAGATAAATTAATGGAGGATATGTCCATCAATGGCAATTAGCCAGGATGGACAGGGATGGTGCCCCTAGCCTCTGTTTGCCAGAAGCAGGGAATGGGCGACAGGATGGATTACTTGATGATTACCTGTTCTGTTCATTCCTTCTGGGCACCTGGCATTGGCCACTGTCGGTAGACAGGATACTGGGCTAGATGGACCTTTGGTCTGACCCAGTATGGCCATTCTTATGTTCTAGTTCTGAAAACAGTCCTCTCTGATTGGAAGGTAACATACTGTACATGCCAAATTGTCTGTGCTGGTGTACAGTGTGCCTACTACATGCAATTGATAATAAAATTAAACATATGTTTCGTTTGTACAGATGCTGCTTAAACAAGCCCATGTTTTTGTTATTATTGTAAAAGCAGCAGTTATAGAATCCCCTCCTTTTCTAATAGGAAACTTGTGTTAATTTGACCATAACTGATTAGATTTAAAAAAAAAAAATAAACTTTTTTTTTAATGCTAGGCTATCCTCCTGGTGTATCAGTATGTATCAAACTTCTGCCATCAGGAAACAGGGCTTTAGTTTATAGACCCTCAATATCCTGCTTGTACTGACTTTTTCTTAACTCTAGCAAAACATTTCACCTTTACTGTCTCATAACCAATTTTTCCATCACCTTTGTAAGTTGATAAGAAATAATATTTACATTTTGAACTTCCTGGCAGTAAGCATTCTAACAAAATCAAGTATTTTTGACAGCAAGGCCCTATGAGGAATATACTATAAATGAGTCTATCCATCATGAGGTAAAGATTCAATTCAGCTTAGTGCTTTAGTCTTAAATGTTATGCTTTGTATAAGAAAGAATTGTGCATAGCTGGCAGCATAGACGTAGGAATTCAAATTATCTAGAGTCAGAGATGTGAAGCTTACTTTTTGCAGAGAGATTTCACAGTTAGTGATCCCAGTTAGTTAGGTCGCCAAGATTCAAAGTAATGAAGAAGAAATATCTTTGTTTTCCTTGAAATGGAATCCTCAGCTTTCCCTAACATAAGAGAACAGCAATGTAAGTGGAGTCTTTGATCCACAATGAGCATGTCTAATTTGAATTCCTTTGATATTCCTGCTAATATCAACTGAGCTTTTGTGCATTTTCTCCATTGCAGGCATATTATAATATGAGCAGCATCCTCATCCCAAACTGCAAAATTCAAATCATATCCTTTCTCTTCTTCAGTAGATGTCAAATACGTGAGGCTAACAGCAGATTCGGTCTCTTGCTTAGAGGGCTACCCTCAACGACTGAATCTATCTATCATTCACCTACCTGTGAAACAAACAAGCTTAAGGGCTATCCTCATCAATATGCAATTTGGAAAAAAAAAAGATTAAAATATCATTTAAAAATATCACATTGGAGGAAAGCATTCCAAGTGGGTTATCTTCTAAACACAATGTACCATAGAGCTCTATAAATATGATTGCTGAATGAATAGATTCACTGCCCTGCATCCCTAGGTTCAGGCTAGAAATACAAGAGGTTCATGCTATGGTACTGTACAGGAAATAAGACATAATTGCTTATACTTTCTGGAATTTTACCAAACAAGTTTTATAAATTCCTTCAGATATTTGCTGTATTTTCCTGTGCCACAACAAACAGAGAACTTAGCTAACACCTCAGCTTTGAGAGTTCTTTCTCGTTATTTCCTGTTTCCAGCAGAGTCTTACACAGTAGTTCCTCCCTTCCTGATCCAGCTGTGACCTGGCATAATCATTGCAACCTTGTATTTTTTAAAAAAAAACATTATTTTATTTTATTTTATTTTATTTTATAACCAGATATTTGTTACTGAAGATTCTCCTTTAATAACGATTCTCCTTGGTTGTGTCAGAGGGGGAAAAAAACAGCCTAACGCACATCAAGGCATTGAGCTGGATAAGCAATAGACAAGTGCCGGGGGTGTGATAGGAGAGGAGATGAAGAATCTGGCACCACCCCTCAGCTGCTTTCCATCTCTCTTGTGTTATAGTCAGCCAGCCTCAGAGTGAATCCTTGACCGCATTCTATCCTCCTTTTCAGCAATCTACCTTGGGGCTGCAGCTTGATCATAACAGCTTCTCCTGTGAAGCAGTCTGGAACTCTACACTCTTCATCCAATCACAGACCAGAACTGCCAACAAAGCTCCCATCCTTCAGGCTGCAGCAGCTCTCTTCTTGGCAGTTATTAGAATTCTCCTCTAGTCCCAACCTAATGTTTCCATATAGCAATGTTAAAACTGGTGGAGAACATGGCCGAAGTTAATTGCTGAAAGGCATCTTCATAGCAAGGGTCCATCTCCTCCATTTCCTGTGGTTCAGAACCTACCAGTTATAAACAGGCATAGTTACATGGGCAGAAAAATTACACTCCATCTAATTCCACTGGAATACATTGAAGTAGTAGACAGTTTGGTAATAAATAAATGCAAAAATCAGGATATATATCCCCTTGATATTGGGAAAGGGGATGTGTACTTCCTCCTTTCTGCCATTAGTTTAATAAATACTACTAACCAGTCACCTTGAACTTCCTGTTTCAGTCACACAGAGGAGAAAAAATACCTTAACACAGTAGGAACAGAACTTAGGTCTGCCTGCTCCAAAAAGCAGAGGCCTCTATGGGCCGCTGAGAGCAGGTTCGGGCCCTGGTGAAAAAAAAATTTCGGGCCCCTCAGCAAGGGCAGACCAGCTAAACAGGGCCAACGAAGCCGGGCCACGGGCCCCCTTCCAGACCGCTGGGCCCCGGTAATTTGTACCGGCTTCCCCTCCATCTCATCAGCCCTGTCACTTAGGCTAAATAGAATCACCATAGCTAATGACAGCATGTAGGACCCATGACAGAGCTATGTGAGACAGACAATTCCCATTAATGAAGGATTTCAATTTTTCTACATTTGATGTAGTTATGATTTGGAATAATTTGGAAGCAATGCAAGGAAGGCAGCTGGGACCATAGGCACCAACTCCAGGGCCAGATTAAAACTTTGTGGGTCTCGGTGCCCAGACCATGGCCCCACCCCTACTCCACCCATGCTCTGCCCCAAGACCCTGACTCCACTCAACCTCTTCCCCCCAAGGCCCTGCCTGCTGCTCCACCCCACTTGGCCTATTCCCCCTCTGAGGCCCCACAGCTGCTCACACAGGAGGGAGGGGGTGAAGAGCCTTGGGGGGGGAGAGGCTGAGGGTGGTAGGACCTTGGGCCAGTGTGTGGGTGGAGCAGGAGGGGGTAGGGCCATGGACTGGGCACCGGGGCCCCTTCTGCTTGTGGGCCCTGCCCCTTGGTGCCATTGTAAACTCAGTACTGTCCAAGCCACAGTATTGCTAGACAGTTTCATCAAGAAAGCTACAGTGAGATGTAAAAGCAGCAAAGAGTCTTGTGGCACCTTATAGATTAACAGACGTTTTAGTGCATGAGCTTTCATGGGTGAATACCCACTTTGCCGGATGCATGATGTAATGTCTTTAAACTGGGATGTTAGTGAGGACAACTTGAAGGTGAGTGCAATGATTTTAATATACTGTAATTTATGATAATGTAATTATGTAGTACATTACTATTTTAATAATAATTAAGATGCCAGTGATAGACACACGTTCAGTAACTAGAATATGAAAGAAGTGTATACATATGCTGAAAATAGCCTCCCCCCAAATCTGGCAGAGCCTCCCCCACCCCCCAAAACAACAAGGAGTCCAGTGGCACCTTAAAGACTAACAGATTAGTTTGGGCATAAGCTTTCATGGGTAAAAAACCTCACATCCCCACCCCAAACACACATGCCTCTTCAAAAGCACCCACCACCAAAAACAAAAGTCAATGCCTGTGGCTGGGGCTTCCGGGCTGTCAGCTCCCCTTCACCCACCAAGGGTGCTGCTGAGGAACTAGGAAGGTGAGGTGGCAGGAAACCAGGCAGGTTCTGTTGCAACTTTGTCGCAATCAAACTATTGCTGTGAAACACTTCAATTTCAACAAATCGTCATGTTCCATTGGATAAATTCTGACTTGCTCTAATGATACGTGATTAATCAGTTCTGATTCTATGCTGCAGAGGGGCAGTTCTTGCAATAACATCTTCTAGGCCTAACCCTTGCTTTTATATGACTTTTTATAATGCAATAATTCCCTCTGACTGCAGACAGCAGGCATTGCAGGGATCAGTTCCTTGCGGAGATGAATGTCTGAGTCAAGGAATCAGCTTCGTTCTGCACTTCCACCAAAGAGCTTAGATTTGGGGATTTAGCCATAGTTCCCTCCACTGAAAAGCATCCCGCATACCTCTACTTCCCCATGACAATACATGGATAACATTTCAGAGACACCCTTAAGTCAGCTGAGAAAGTGCTGAAGAAGAGGATCTTACAGGCATGAAGTAATATAATGAAGCCTCCACTTCATGTTCCTCTCTGTTGAAGGCCCTCAAAAAAAATCAGCCAAAAGAAGTTTCAAAGCCTTGAATAATTTTTCATTTACATTATCAAAAAAACCTGTCAATTTGCAAAAAGCTTCTACATGCATAAGAGACATAGACCATTCAGTGTGACAAAACCCCGAGGTATTAACACCAGCAAGATGGTCACTGGCAAGGAAAAGAATTTACAGAAATAAGAATCAGAAATAAATACAGGATGTTTAGAGTGCTTTTGATTCCTTCAGAGACATTTGGTTTCTAACTATTATTTCAGCAATCTTTTCCATTTCTTTATATTTTATTTCTGCTCTTGGTCTTGCCAATCAATATCAGATGACTATAGATCATAAAGGTGTGAGTTCTTGTAGTACTCACTTGCATGAAGCTCTATTTTGCTTCAAAGTCAGGAACACAGCTGCTTTTTTCTCAAAGCGATGAGATTTATTTCAGCAAAAAGTATATATGTAATCCTGGCAACATTAACGGGAGAGAGAGAATATTGATAAATGGGCTGATTTCTTTAGAATGGAGCTCTTTCATCTGTTGGAAATTTCTTTCCTCTATTATCCATTCTAAAAATAAAATAAGAGACATCCTGCTCCTCAGACTCTCACAGCTATGCCTGAACAGGCCCAACAGAGCCATGGAAGAACATTGCAATTTCAGTTGTAGTAAATATGGATATTGATAAATGAAGGCTGTGCACAAGGCCTGGTTCCCTGCTGCACCAAGACTGCTTTGTGCTGCACTGGCAGCATGAAGGGACTTTAAAATGGGCAGAAATTGCCCACTGACAGCCCCCTGTGTAGAGGGCCTCCTGGCTGATATAGAGTTTGCCTACAAGTTCTGCATCAGTCCCTGCACCCAGCCCCTGCTATAAGAGAAGGCTAAGGTGTGTTGTAACCTGGCAAGAGTGTACTGAACTATGCTTATTCTCTGTTTTCTACAGTCCATAGGCAACAGAGTATAGTTACAGAAGCCCTGAGTCTTAATTCAAAGACAGAGCAGACCTCTTCATGGTCCAAGATTAAAAGGAGTGCATAAATATCTTAAAATCTCTGCTTTAAATGCAAAAGTTTTTAACTATGGAACTAAGACTCCATAATGCTTTAAAAATGTTGCTGGATTTAGTGTACTATCAGAAAGCCATTGACAAAGTCCCTCACCTAGGGTGACCAGATGTCCCAATTTTATAGGGACAGTCCCAATTTTTGAGCCTTTTTCTTATATAGGCTCCTATTACCCTCCACCCCGTCCTGATTTTTCACATTTGCTGTCTGATCACCCTACCCTCACCAAAGTCCCTACTTAAGCAAAGTAAGCAGTCATGGGATAAGAGTGATGATCCTCTCATGGATCATTATCTGGTTAAAAGACAGCAAACAAAGGGGAAGAATAAATGATCAATTTTCTGAACAGAGAATGTAAATAGTGGTGATCTCCAGTGGTCTGTACTAGGACCAGTGCTGTTCAACATATTCATAAAGGATCTGGGAAAAGGGGCAAACAGTGAAGTGCAAAGTTTGCAGATGATACAAAATAGGAGGGGATAGCTCAGTGGTTTGAGCATTGGCCTGCTAAACCCAGGGTTGCGAGTTTAGTCCTTGAGGGGGCCATTTAGGGAACTGGAGTAAAAATCTGTCTGAGGATTGGTCCTGCTTTGAGCAGGGGGTTGGACTAGATGACCTTCTGAGGTCCCTTCCAACCCTAATCTTCTATGATTCTATAAAATTATAAGTCCAAAGCAGACTGTGAAATATTATAAAGAGATCTCACAAAACTGGGTGATTGGGCAACAAAATGGCAGATGAAATTCAGTGCTGGTAAATGCAATGCAAAGTTATGCACATTGGAAGACAATCAGAATTATACATGCAAAATGATGGGATCTAAATTAGTTGTTACCACTCCAGAAAGAGATCTTGGAGTCACTGTGGATAGTTCTCTGAACACATGTGCTCAATGTGCAGCAGCAGTCAAAAAAGTTAATTAAAAGTTAGGAACCATTGGGAAAGGGATAGATAATAAGACAGAAAATAGCATAATGCCACTATGTAAATCAACAGTACGTTCCCACCTTGAATACTCCATGCAGTTCTGGTCAACCCGTCACAAAAAGAAATACATTAGAATTGGAAAAGGTACAGAGATGGCCAACAAAAATGATCAAGAGTATGGAATGGCTTGCATATGAAGAGAGATTCGCAAGAATGGAACTACTACTACTTCTTTCGTATGGCTTGGGTAGGTAGCAATGACTACAAATTTATATCTAGATTTGCTAGCCTGCACATTGCCGCAGCAGTGAGCTGGTGAATGTCCTTCAGGTCCCTGGCAGAAGAACGAAGAGACACCCAGATATGATGTGCTCCGTTGTTTGTGCCTGGTGACCACAGTCGCATACGGGTGTTTGCCTCATTTTCCATTTAAAGAGAGTTTGTCCACATCTCCCATGAGATGTCCTGATGCAACTCAATCTGCACCAGTCTTTCTGATATAAATAAAACCTGGTGGTTCCTTGGCAGAGTCAATAATGAGCTGTTTGTTTTGAGTGGTTGAAACGCTCCATATGCAATCTGTGGGTATCCTGGAGTATAAAGCCAGCAGCATGGACTGGATTCACTTCTCACTGACACCATGTGTACATCAGTGAAACTCCCTGACTTCTCTGGAGTTATTTCTGATTTACACCAGTGTAACTGAGTGAAGAATCAGCCCAAATGCCCTGGTGCATGTTTACTTGTATGTATCAGATATACCATGGAAATGTGCTTGCGTAGCTACAGATGCTAGGAATCTGCAGATACTCAGTTCGTCTGAATGGTCAATCCATTAAAATTGCTGTCAAGACATAAGCACAGCCAGGCCGCAGCTAATATGATATGCTAATATGATAGCCAACCACATGCTTTATTTCTCTAAATATGAAGCTTCCTAAGCAACATCAACAAAAGGCTTATGTGAGTTTCAAAGAGTAGTGAACTTTCCAAGTTCCAAAGAGCTCCAGAAGTACAATAAAACTTGCTATTGACTCACAATAAAGTTTTAATTAACTAAGTTCACTGATATATTTTACTGCAAATGCCAATAGGTATGGAAAAAAGCACTGCATACCAGAGGCTGGTGAGCAATATAATTATTTGCCACCTATTCATTATTAATCTTTTTCTAAAAAAATTCTAAACTAAATATAGTGCAATAATATATCTTGATTATCATTGGGCCTTCAATATTTCTGTTTACATTCCTTTTTTAAAAAGAAAACAATATAAATGAACTGCAAACACAGTGCATTGAAAGAAAAAAAATAAAAAACCCTTTATGAAAAAATTATATTCTTCCTGAAAGACAAGTTATTTGCATGCTATGAATAGCAGCCTTTCAGTAAGCCACCTAACAGACTTTGATGGAATTATAATTTATGATGTATTAATTGGACATAGCAATATTAAATTTATACAAGGAAAGATTGCATCAAGAGATTAGCAAGATAGCAAATTTCAGGTATTATTTCTCTATGTTTTCGGTGCCAGGAAGGGAAGTCTTGTTTTAATATTTAAATCAAAGAACTGCTCCCATCTACTGAGTTTTCATAAAACACTTCATTTCTTAGGAGGATTTAATCTCATGACTTCTAGAACATGCTTGTTAATCTATTTTTTATTTTTAAGGAAATATGCACTATTGTATCATTATCTGAAACATCTGAATGTTTCAGCTTGTATTATGCCAGATACTATTATATTCCACATGCAGCATGTTGGCAGTTTTCTGATGTTATTTCTAAAAGTATACTTGACTTTTTAGTAATTTTCAAGGTATTTCAAGTATGATCCACTGACAAAAAAAATCACATAATTACTAATATGTATCCAACAATTCAGACACTATCATAGATGTCACTTTTTTAAATGTTCCAAAATACAAAATAAGAATAATCTTGTCACAGTACTGAAAAAAAGTCTAACTTTCCCCCTTATTTTTATAAGAATAAATCAAGTTTGATATTTTCTTTCTAAATTTTTTATTACCAAAATCCAGCAGTTTCAGTAGGCCATTTTGGTTTAAAAACATCAACACTGTTCTATACATAAATGTGACCCTGAAACAATGGATGAAACCATTTCACATGTCTAATACTAAATTCTGAGACAGTTTACTATTGCTCTTAAGCCGTAATCATGCAGTGAGCTCTATTCAGGCCCATCCTTACATCCACACAGAGACTTACTGATTTTCACAGGAACTCTATGCAGGCTCATGGGACTTTTCATGAGGAGCACATTGATAGATGAGTACCTTAGTATTAACAGGAGATACACCCTTGCCAAAAGGGGAATATACCTTATTCTTAAAAGTATATAATCTCCTCTTCGTATGGTTGTGAATCTATTGACACAAACAGAGGTTAAGTATTCAACATTGCCAACCACAAGCATTCAAAAATCATGAGTCAGGCTCCCAGAAAATTGCAAGATTGGATTAAAAACATCACAATGTAAACTAAATGTACAACTAAATGTAAGTTTTAGTTTCTTTTATTAGCGATCTGGCCCTTTATGTTTTCAAGTTTTTCTCTGCAACCAAGAGGGTTGAAAAGTTACTTTTAAAATATAAATGATATTGCAGACTCTCACAATCACATGCCTCCAGGAGCTGGGGCTGTAAGAAATGCACCCAGTGTCACAATACACACAGTAAAATTTAAGGAATTTGGCAACACCAAATATCCCAAGGAGAGTATAATACAGACATAAAGACAGGGAATGCTGTGGCTTCTCTGTTTTAAAGCATGTGGTATATTAAATCAGACAGCTACTAAACCCAGGTGGATCTTCATACCCTGCCACAGAGGCATTTGTTTTCACACTGTCTTGGTTGAGTAATGTGCTAATAGAAAACAAAGTTAAGGAAATACAGTACCAGCACAATAATAAAAACATAATTACATTGTTAGCAATTTGGCTGCAGCATTTGCTTCTCCTGCCATTGAAACCCTGTCACAGAAAAGGAGAAACTAATCAATCAAAAAAATCACAGAAGAGTAAAGCCAGCTGTCTTCAATTTACACATAACAGTATGAATGTGACCAAACTCAGAGATGTGGGTAGTTGTATTTTTTTTTAAATTGGTAGCATCATACTAAGAGTTTGTGAGTTTGCTCAGAGGAAAGTTTCTGTTGTTTCAGTGGTACTAAAAATTTCTATGATGTATACAAAGCTCTAATTGCCAATAGGAAATCTAAGGTCTCACACTATTCCATGTAGCTAATGAGTTAGAGAAAACAAGCTAACAATATTGGACTCAGGTTATCAAAGGTTTAGACACAGGATCTTATAATAAAATGTAGCAGGATGCACATGGTCCTCAGGTGCCCTTGTGGTAGATAACACAGTGCCAAGCATTAGATAACTTAAAGCGTGCATGGGTCATTGCACGGTCTGGGGCTCTTCCATAAGAATGTACCCTTATTATTCAAACATGGAATTTCTATCTCTAGACATAGATTTATAGAATATCAGGGTTGGAAGGGATCTCAGGAGGTCATCTAGTCCAACCCCCTGCTCAAAGCAGGACCAATTCCCAGACAGATTTTTTTCTCCTCTTTAATAGGATATAGAGTATCACATTTATTAAGCCCCCACCCTGCACCCCCAAGGGATGTCTCTGTCTGAACTGTGTGCTCCTCCACACTTGTCAGCTTTCCCCAGGCCTTTTGTTTAAAAACTCCTCTACAACCTTTTTCATTTTACATGCCAGCAATCTGGCTCCATTTTGGTTTAGGTGGAGTTCATCCTTCCTGTATAGGCTCCTTCTTCCCAAAAGGTTCCCAGTTCTAATAATCCTAAATCTCTCCTTCAAACACTATTGTCTCATCCATGCATTGAGACCCTGCAGTTCTTTCCATCCAACTGGTCCCTCCTTCAGTTCAACCACTCTGATCTCAAGAGCTTGTGCTCAGTGTCTGAGGGACATGAGTTGTTTGCCCTGAATGCAGCCCACGGGGTCATGTAGTCACTCCTCCTTCACCTGGATAATTCCCTTGCAAAATTCATCTGTTTGCTGCTCCTGTTTGCTAGCTAGCATGACAAGTGTGGCTACATTGTGAAATCCAGAACTACAGCGTGAGGGACTCAGGTAGCACAATTCTTCTCTCACTTAAACCACTGTGACTGACTTCTATGGAATTTATACCAGTGTAAGTGGGGAGGGTGAGGAACAGGGGCGGCTCTATGTATTTTACCACCCCAAGCATGGCAGTCAGGCGGCTTTCGGTGGCATGCCTGCAGGAGGTCTGCTGGTAACGTGGATTTGGTGGCATGCCTGCGGGAGGTGCACCGGTCTCGCGCCTTCGGCGTACCCACTGCCAAATTACCGCCGAAACTATGGGACCTGCAGGCCTCCAGCAGGCATGCTACCGAAGGCAGTCTGACTGCTGCCCTCATGGCCACCGCACACCACTCCCCACAGCTTGCCAGCCCAGGCACGTGCTTGCTGCGCTGGTGCCTGGAGCCGTCCCTGGTGAGGAAGGGAAAAGAATCAAGAACTAGGACTTTTATTCTCTCTGTGCTTCTTGACCCCTTGTTGGGAGGGGGGAACTGAGTTAATTTAATACTGCAACCTGCAGGTCTTACTGCTGAATGAAATAAAATCCTTCTCCCCGCATATGCCCTCCCCTTTCCTTATGCACGTTTGTTTATGGAACACATTCCTACAAACTATTGGCTCTCTCTTCCCAGGCAGTCACTCAGTCCAGTCATGAGCACTCCCTGCTCTGCCTAAAACACATAATCAGGAAAATGTTCCCCTGTTCATTAAAGCAAGCCACTTAGCTCTTTATTCTAGCTAAAAAATAAGGACGGGTAGGGAAGAAGAGAGTGGGAGCCTGATAGATCAAGACAGAGTACACTGCGCAGGCACCAGGAGGATAGAAAGATGACAGTGGAAACAGAGGAGTCATGTTCTAGGCAGAAAATTTGGTAACATTCCCCTCATCCCTCCAAAAAATTAGACTCCTCCCACCATCCTAACCTCCTGGGGAGCTCCAGCTCCACTGATTAATCTTACAAACATGCACCCACCTTTTCTCTCAGAAGGCAAATGTCCTTAAATTCCCTACCCACCTCCCCTTCCTTCCTGCTCCTGACTTCAACTCCTAATGTGACCAACCTTCCCCCACCACTTGTGCTCAGCTAAGGTATGAAAAGTGGAGGACTTGCAAGAGAAAAGACAGGTGACTGATGTTGGCCGATGGAGTGGTGCAGGGTTGGGCTTGCTCCACCCTAACACACTGCTCTCAGTCTGCCTCACAACTGCCAGAAACCTTCCTTTAGTCTGGGGACAACCAGAAAAACCCTAGGGAAATAAACAGTCCCCAGGTGATGTGGTATTAAGGATTAAAGGTTAGCAAACACCTAATGAACTGTGTCAAAAGAAGTGAATAGAAAGTTTACAAAATCAGTATGTTTATTTTTTGTAATAGCGAAAATATTACAGCCCTCGGGAAGGCTTGAGATAGTTAACTATCTTTTATACACTGTTGCTTTCTTCTATTTTACACAATAATTTTATTGAATGCTTTGTAGTCTAAACTAATTTCCTCCACCACAGCATTTTATTATTTGCTGATTGTCCCTAGGTAGCTTAATTACTGGTAAGAGGATAATGAAGTAAACCTGGAGCCAATATTTAAGTAGCGTGGAGCTACTCAAGTGTAATGAGTATTTTAAATTTGCATTTTAGTACTTTATAAAGACCTGTAACAAACATCACCTTCCCTCTTGGCTCTCATATTAGAACACTGCCTAGAATTAAAGCACTGAAATGAACAAGGAAGTAAAGAGCACACCCTACGAGCTGGTGCTCTCAGTTGAGCCGATACCCCAGCATGATGTTAAGAGGTACTGTGCTCAGAGCTATCTTCTGGAGGAGACATAAAACCAGCAAACTGTGGCCTTTAAAAATCTCACATTGCTTTTTCCTTGAGGGGCATGATTTATCAATGCTGATGTCCCTGGTCATATTCTAACTTGGTTTATTATTTTCCATCTACTTACATTTCCTCTGTAGTTTCAGTTACACATGTTCTACTATACTTCTTTTCTTAAATTGTTTACTTTTGCTGCTGTTGCTGTCATATAACTACCAAACTCCACCCCAGAGATGGTTGCATTCCAAGTGTTGAAGAGCTTCATACTATCTCTCTGAGGGGGCTAATCACAAATTAGTCTCTCCAAAAACTGAAATTCCCTTTTTATTATCTGTCTCGGTTGCCCACACGCTAATGTTGGAAGGACTCAGAGGACTGGAGCCCCACTGGAAATCCTCAGTGACTGCAGCTAGTACTGCATCCTGAGTATACCAGCCATGTTACACAGTGTCTATAATGTAACTGCCTTCTGGCACCGCATGTATGGGGCTTAGCCCCATAAGCCCCTCATTACCAGTGCCTCTGATCACATTTTGTCAGTATGTGAAAAAATAGCTGATTATAATTACAGGCTTTGGTGAAAGGTGCTGTACAAATTATTATTTATGTGCACTCACATATTACAGCTCAACTAAATTTGTTATTGACTTTTTAAACTAGCAAATTAATTTTTATGCAACTCGGAAAATATATGTTATTCCAACAATGAAGTGTTTCAGTTTAATAAAAGCAATAAGGTAGCTTCAAGGGTTGTGATAATCACTAGATAATCACATCCTGAGGGAACTGGAGCCATTTAGATGCTCTTTGTGCCTAATTAAAATATGACACCGTTGGATTAAATGTTAGGACATATACCACTAATAATGATTTCCTGCCTTATTAAGTGTAAAGAAATGTTAACAGGACAAGAAACATAAATGGCCAAATTCATCCCTAGTGTAAGTGCACTGCGACTCCATTGACTTCAACAGAAGCTACACACAATTATGCTAGAGTTGAATTTGGCCAGTTAAATTTTTATGGTTCAATTTTTTTTCCTGTGAATAGTGACTTTGCTGTAAATGCATGACACATTCATTATTCACCGAAAGTCATGTTCGGGGCTCAAAATCTATTTCTCTCTTTACGATATTGACAAAGGAAAGTGACCCAAATTAACAAATCAATATTGACGTTAGTCCACTTCTTTGGTCTGAACAACATAGGCATACTTGATGGTCCCTTTAAAGTGGTGTATGAAGGATACTTATAACATGTACACTGCATGGATTAGCCCCCAGGTATAGAACCCAAGGAACTGTTCTTGGGCATTCACTCTGTCTTACAAAATTTTGCCAGCATAGCTATGTAGGCTAGTAGCATGAAAAAAAACAAAAACAAACAAAAATAAACAAACAAAAAGCTACCCCAATGCTATATCTACTGAACCACACTTCCGGGTTATTTTCAAAAATTCTGGATTTAAAATGTAAATCCAGTATTGACGTCCACCCCTTTTCACTATTGTTTTGGAGATGAGGGATTTTTTTCCCCAAAAAATGAAGTAATGCCCTTTAACAGCTCTCTACTGCAATTTAGAGTAAAGAACATGGATTATAGCTTCACATTATTACTGTCTTGCCTTTTGACTGCAGGCTTTATTGCCATCGCTTTATTAGAGAGCTACTTTATTATGACCAAGATATCTGCAAACTAAGAATTGTTATTTGTTCAACATCACTAAAGAAATACCAACAGACTGTAAGATATAGTTAAATAGAACTTTGAATAGAAATTTTGCTTTTGTATACTACTGTTTGCCCTTAAATTACCCAAATCTCTACAATAGGCCAAGTAATCCCATTGTGCTCAAATGTGTGTCTTATACACCAATGTTGATGGAAAGACAGAGCCATTGGTTTGGCAGAATGAGTGGAATTGTGCTCTGAGACTGAACAAAAAAAAACGGAATTTCACTAATCATTGGAGATGTCCAAGGAAAGCACAGAACTAGTTCTAAAGTCAGTAATGAGTTAATGATCTTATAATTTGAAGGTTGTCTACTGACCTATGTGGGATAGGATGGTGTTCTCAGTACATGGTGGACAAATCTCCACGTTCCAGTGCTATCACCATAACTGGCCCATTTCTTGTCAGACTCAACAGGAAGCTCATGACTAAACAGGCATGGAGAGGTGAATTTCTGGTGGCCAAAAACCAGGTTTGAGGCACTGTGGCTAGCCGGTGCAGAGAAGCATTGCTGCTCCCCATACTGAGTATGTGCTGTTGAAGATATCTTGAAGACTTTAAGCTCAAGGACTGGCAATTTGGCAGCCTTCCTCAGAAGCAAGATTCATTTTGCATGTTATAAAGCAAAGAGCTATTTTACTGAGAAAAGTAATATTGGTCAGGGCTCTTGTGTTACTCTCTGCCTTTTCAAAGGGTTGTAAAATCCTTAAATCCATGTTGACAAGTTGTGGGATTGTTCTGGTATGTGGTAAACCTCAGGTGAAAAATGAACCATGAAATATCCTCATACCTAGGATGCCTTTTCCACTTAATGAGATTGATTTTTTATTTTTTTAATTAAATTAAATTAAATCATTATAACAGTTTCCTGAGCAAAAGTAAACCTTTTTTAGATAGCTATTCAAAGTAATCTTTAAAGATGGTCCTGAAATTGCCATTTTAATTAATTACAAATAAATAAAAATGCTGGAGGCCCTGGGATCTTAAAACCTTTAGAGCAAAGATCTGCTTTTGGAGCTCACGCACAGAGCTCTGAGTTGAATGAGATCATGTATTCTCAACTAATGGCAGAATAGACTGCTGAAATTGGCAACTTCAGAACAGAATTCTGCATCTGCCAAAAGACGTTTCAAACCTAATGCAGCTGCTCTGAAGAGAGAGAGCATTTCATTTGAAAGAGATGTGATTCCACTGCTCAGTGCCCTAACTTCAATAACAAAAGTTAAAGAGAAAAAGGGAGCGACATCCTAATAAATCCCTGATTCTGCACTCACTTATAAGAGTGTAAATCTGAAGAGACTCCACTAAAGCCAAGGGAGTAACATGGATGTTAAAATAATAGATCACATCATTGTACAGCACCTGGCACAGTGGCATCCTGTCCATGACTAGAGGTCCTAGATGTTTCCATAACATAAATGTAAGCAGAGTCAAGATGAGCTCTACCCTGACATCTGGTGGTGAATTATGGTGAGTGTGGAAAAGAGTTTCAGGGACTGATTGTGTTTGCATAGGCACGCCCACCCCGCCTAGCATAGCCCACGTCAGCCTAAAATGGTTACTTTGACAGCTGTGGGATCCCCAATTTCTTTGTTATTGGGGCAGCAGGAATAAAGTGTTGTCACTCTGATTATGTGAATGAGGAACTATGAAACTGCCTTATGACAGAGAAGCTCACCATCAAGCAAATAGCACTCACTAGACCAGGGACATGGGTGTCAAAACCCAGTGAATTGTGTGTGTGTATGTATACACACACACACACACACACACACACACACGGTATGGGTCCCTCTGGAGGGCCTAGCACACCAATTGCACCTCCTTTTCTCTCTCCACTGTTGAATAGCAGAGCTAATTTTGATTCTATTAGGAGTCTAGCTAGAGACTGCTGAGCTGAATTCACTTTGGGCTAATAGTGCACCAACACTGGGGCTCCCCTACTACAAGCTTAAATCACTAAAAGAGCTAAAACTACTGAGCTCAGATCACTGAGTGCTGTGTTAACTAGTGGGGGAGCCTGAAGATATACTGCTAAGCAGCTGGCAGAGCAGTTTGCAGGACAGTTGGAACAGCGAGCCAGCACAGCGGAGTGGAACTGAGCAGTTTGCGAGGACAGCTGGAGTGGTTCATGGGATGGCTGGTGGAGCGCAGCAGCTTGTGGGACGGTTGGAGCAGCACATGGAACAGTGAGCGGAGCAGAGCGGAGCGGTTTGCAGGGACAGCTGGAGGAGTGGAGCAGAGCAGAGCGGAATGGCTGGAGGAGCAGAGCGGAGCGGCTGGTGGAGCCGATCCACTCGTAATGAAGGCTGCAGCAGACCTCCACAGAGAGGCGGGGCAGTCGGCCTCGCTCACATAAGGTGCCCCTTAACACCCTGTGTGCCCCCCCAATTCCACCCAGGCTGAGGGAGGTGGGAAACTCTGCAGATGAACTTTTGAACACTGGGGTGGCACTGACCAAGGACAGAGACTTTTGGGTTGTTGGACTTTGGGGTGATTTGGACTTAAGACCCTGAGGGGAAAAGGACATTGCCAAACGTACTTGGAGGTGTGTCTTTTGCTCATGGTTTGTGTTATAATCCTGTTTGTGGTGTTCCCCAATGTAATGCCGCATTGTTTCCCTCCTTTATTAAAAGGATTTTGCTACACTTGGACTCTGTGCTTGCGAGTGGGGAAGTATTGCCTCCTAGAGGTGCCCGGGGGGGGCTGGTATGTAATTGTCCCAGGTCACTGGGTGGGGGATTGAGCCGGTTTTGTATTGTGTTATTGAAACGAAACCCCTGGATACTGAACCTGGCCCTTGTTGCTGCCAACTCAGAGGGGCAGAAGGGTTACATAAATATAGAGTAATAACACCATCAGATTTTAGTGACATAAGTGAAAGCCAGAATCAGGTTCAGTGATTGAAATCCAGGCCCCACTGACGTCAATAGGACTTTTGTCATTAATCTTCAATGGGGCTAGGATTTCACCCACTATGAATAGCCTACAATAAAAATTGCATGACTTTTTTTTCTGTTTTCTGCACATGTGTATTTAAATTCACTATATGTATTAAAGTTTAAATATAGACACTGAAATATTATAACATAATTATTTTATAACAATGTGCTTATTTTTGTAAATATGAATATGATCACTTTTAAGTATGGCAATATTTCAATAGGATTAGACAAAGCACAGTACGTAACACAGCCTTTTTAGTAAAATAAGTAAAATGAATCTGGTATGATAATTGTTTCAGTAACCATGCATTTGTAGGGAGACAGATTATGATACATGAGGGCACCTCTTCTTGGCTATAATTACTTTAAAATGAAAAAAAACAGTCAGGGGCTGACATACAAGAGTGCTGATAAGAAACTGAAACTATTTCCTGGTTCAAACCACACAACCTAGATCAGTGCTACTGAGATAAATAACTCCATCATATGGCATAGGTCAAAATCCACAGTCTCTAGTGGTTACAGTTATACACATCATTTCTGAACATACTGCCTATAATATCAAAGATCTCATTGCAGCATCAGTGACACTTAGGTACACAGGAAAAATGCCCACTTTCCAGATAACTGCTACTGAGGCAATTTTTCTGACAACATTAAACAGCAGAATTTCAATACAGATGGATGTTTAGGGTGCACCTTCAAGCACTAGGATTTAGCGGGCAATCCTGTAACAGTCTACACAGGGTCAGTTTACAAAACTTTGTAAAGCTGAAGCAATCTCACAAACCTAAGGCTCTTGTAATGTTTATCTGCCCTCATTTCAGGCGTGACAAACGGACAAACTGAAGGATAACCACCATAACTAGAATGACCTACAGGTTTTGGTCTCAGAACGTGAGGAGGGAAAGATGGTTTTCCTGATATTTTTGTGGGCTTGGGGAGAGGATTGGAACCAAGTCCCAAACTATGGCTTAATTTACACCTGTGGAACTCTGTGGGAACCTGGGGGAGGGGGTCAGTAGTGTGTAACAAGTGCAAATGTGGGCAGAATTTAGCCCTATATTTTTGCCAAAATTCCCGCAAAGTGAAACACATTCACTTCTTACACTTCTATTTTGTAATTTTGAGTCTGATGCCAGTATCACCTTAATAAAGCAATCACTCACTGTTTTCATGTATCTTTATAGAAAGTCATCTAGACACTAAAAATAATGACCCATTAGATACATTTCTGCTACTACTTTGTCCCTTATATATTATCAAAAAAACTGTTTCATGCCTATCTACCAGATCTATGAAAAACATGCACAATGAAATGCAAAGCCAGTTAGATGTGCCAGGTTTCACTGTACAACAGAAAACTGGGACAGATGCTCCCTGATATTTGCCAGCTCTCAAGATAGTTAAGTCCAAAGCAGACTGCAAAGAGTTTCAAAGGGATCTCATAAAACTGGGTGACTGGGCAACAAAATAGCATATTAAATTTAATACTGATAAATGCAAAGTAATGCATACTGAAAAACATAATCCCAACTATACATACAAAATGATGGGATTTAAATTAGCGGTTACCACTAAAAAAAAAAGATCCTGCCATCTTTAGGATCAAGAAGGAATTTTCCCTCAAGTCATATTGGCAGAGTGTGACGGGTTGGGTCCTAGAAACCCCCTTGGGACTGCCACCTGATGTGCTGAGACTATCTTTGAACCTCTTTCCCCTGCCAGCTTGGGACTTCAGTACCCCGTCTTGTTGAGCCAGACATGCTAGCCTGCTGCAAACACAGATCCAGGTCTGAACCATCTCCTCCAAAAGCTGCAGGCTTAACTAAAAACAGCTTAAGAAGTACTCTTGTCTCCAGCACCCAGATACCCAGTTCCCAATGGTGTCCAAACCCCAAATAAATTAATTACTTGCTCTGGGTTAATTAATAAGTAAAAAGTGATTTTATTAAATATAAAAAGTTAGGATTTAAGTGGTTCCAATAATAACAGACAGAACAAAGTAAATTATCAAGCAAAATAAAACAAAAATGTGCAAGTCGAAGCCTAATACAGTAGGAAACTAAATGCAGGTAAATCTCACCCTCAGAGTGTTCCAATAAGCTTCTTTCACAGACTAGACTCCTTCCTAGTCTGGGTCCAGCAGTCACTCACACCCCCATAGTTACTGTCCTTTGTTCCAGTTTCTTTCAGGTATCTCTTTGGGGTGGAGAGGTTGTCTTTTGAGCCATCTGAAGACAAAATGGAAGAGTTTCCAGGGCCCTTTACATTCTCTCTTTTGTGGGCGGAAATCCCTTTGTTCTCCTGTTCAAAATCACAACAACAAGATGGAGTTTGTAGCCACCTGGGCAAGTCACATGTCTCTGGATGATTCAGCTTTTTGCAGGCCGACACCATTCTTTACATGTTAGTTTGAAAAGCTCAGATGTGGATTGGCATCTCCCAAAGTCTATTGTTAGTTAAGCGCTTGAATAACCCCTTCATACTATGTTGACTAAATCTGCCTTATGTGCTTCCTACAGCAAACACTTTAAATACAAGCATAGAGCCAATGCTCATAACTTCAGATATAAAAATGATACATGCATACAAATAGGATGAATACATTCAGTAGATCATAACCTTTGCAAGACATGTTACATGGCAAATCTAGCATAAAACATAATCCAGTTATGTCATATTTACACTCATAAGCATGTTTCTATAACGCATTATGGGGTGCAACGTCACACAGAGATCCTGGGGATTTTTTGCCTTCCTTTGCAGCATGGGGCAC
Source organism: Gopherus flavomarginatus (assembly GCF_025201925.1). Taxonomy (NCBI): domain Eukaryota; kingdom Metazoa; phylum Chordata; order Testudines; family Testudinidae; genus Gopherus; species Gopherus flavomarginatus. The sequence goes on along the minus strand of NC_066619.1, from coordinate 257,913,641 downwards.
AGGGTCACTTACAAGTTTAAACTAGTAAAAATGGCAGATTTTGTATAAATTGAAGTCTTTAAATCATGATTTGAGGACTTCAGCAACTCAGCTAGAGGTTATGGGTCTATTATAGGAGTGAGTGGGTGAGATTCTGTGCCCGGCAATGTGCAGGAGGTCAGACTAGATGATCATGATGGTCTCTTCTGACATTAAAGTCTATGAGTCATCTTGGAATCATTGTGGATAGTTCTCTGAAAACATCCACTCAATGGTCAGTAGCACTCAAAAAGGCTAACCATTGGGAAAGAGATAGATAATAAAACAGAAAATAATATAACGCCACTATATAAATCCATGGTATGCCCACATCTTGAATATTGTGTGCCATTCTGGTCACCCCACTGCAAAAAAGATAATTTAGAATTGGTAAAGGTACAGAGAAGGGCAACAAAAATGTTTAAGCATATGAAACTGCTTCTGTATGAGAAGAGATTAAAAAGACTAGGATTTTTTAGCCTGGAAAAGAGAGAGCTAAGGGGGGATATGATAGAGGTCTATAAAACCTTGAGTGGTGGGGGAAAAGTGAATAAGGAAGTGCTATTTACTTCTTCACATAACATAAGAACCAGGGGTCAACTAATAGGCAGCAGGTTTAAAACAAACACAAGGAAGTACTTCTACACATAATGCACAGTCAACCTGTGGAACTCATTGCAAGAGGATGTTATGCAGGTCATAGTAGTCAAGACGGTCAGGCATTCAACTCCATGCTCTGGGGTCCTAGCCTCTCATTGCCAGAAGCTTGGATTAGACATCATTGGATGAATCTCTCAATGAACCCTTCTGTTCATTCCCCTTGAAGCACCTGGCATTGGCCACTGTTGGAAGACAGGATACTGGGCTAGAATAACCATTGGTCTCACCCAGTATGGCCACTCTTATTGACCTGTGATGTCCCAGTGTCAACCAGTCAGTGTTTGCTGATACTGCAGTGTCATTCACCAGAAATACCAGTATCTAGTGAGTTACATTTCTGGTCATCCTTAAACAACATTTCTGGAAGCAACTTCTCAGATAATCACCAGCCTTGATAGTGATGAGATTAGTGTACTTGAAGTTATTTTAGTCTGGTGCCATCCAGTCTGTACCAAACCTTCTTACTCTTGAAAATCAAGGACTTTCCTATAAAGAAATTTTATAACAATTTTGACCTTACTGTGCCTAGAACATAATCAGCCACACTGCTAGAAATAATTACACTTTAGACCACACTTATGTACAGTGTAACAACATGTTCAAACTAAACTTTAAAAAGTTGTCTTGAAAGCAAAATAATGTGACATTAAAAATGGATGTTACCATCAAGAAAACAAGTTAGTTCACAGACTGATGTGCAAACTAATGTATTAAGTCAGCCTGATGGAAATGAATGGCAAAAGGAACTTTAGAGGATGGGAGCTTCTACTAACTGTGCCTATCACAAAAAGCAGGAGTGAAGGGATTATAATTTTGAAACTTCTCCAGCTTGATATTTTTGCTGGTGATTCCCTATAACACTTGCTGTGCTGCTCCCATTCCAGTGAAAATGCTAGAAAGCATCCTGTATATTCCACAGGAAACCAAATTCCAAATACTTTGCCACATGGATTTAGAATTTTTGGCCACAGTCAAGATGTTAAATTAGGAGTAATGGTGTATGTGGTAGAGGACAAGTTTACATTTTAACTAAGATCACCAAATCATGTGGAAAGACACATTAAGTGATAGAGACCATTACTGTTTCCCCAAATTTTTAAAACAAATTACCTATATATCAGACATTAGTTGTGAGCAGTGCCAGCAATCCAGCACAGCTTTACATAGGACCACACCTGTTCTTGTGGTCAAGATTCAGTTTTAGCAGGTTAGCAGAATTTCTCTAATTTATTCTTCAAATGTATTTACCGGTAATTTATATTTGGCTCCCACATCCAGAACCTCACACCCTACCCAAGTTGGACTGTGGCTAAACAAAATTAGACTGATAAAGAATTATTGTTTCTGCCTTTTGCAAAGCCAAATATTTTTATCTTTATGTTTGAGTTACATATGAAATTAACAGCTAGCCTCTGAGGAATCACAGCCAGTACATCCCTGAGAGAGAGAAGGTGCCTTGCTGGCCAGGGCTGGCCAAAAGGGGGGCAAGTGGGGCAATTTGCCCCCGGGCCCCACAGGGGCCCCCACAAGAATATAGTATTCTATAGAATTGCAACTTATTTTTATGGAAGGGGCTCCCAATATTGCTTTGCCCCAGGCCCCTTGAATCCTCTGGGCAGCCCTGTTGCTGGCAGCTACCAGGGCAAAGGGGACCAAGAAAGGTTCCTCATTGATGGAAATTGACATTGACTGCCCATGACTTTAGCTCTCTAATCTATTTAGGCAGGTGTTAAAGAGGGTGTTGTCATAGACTCATAGACTCATAGACTCTAGGACTGGAAGGGACCTCGAGAGGTCATCGAGTCCAGTCCCCTGCCCTCATGGCAGGACCAAATACTGTCTAGACCATCCCTGATAGACATTTATCTAACCTACTCTTAAATATCTCCAGAGATGGAGATTCCACAACTTCCCTAGGCAATCTATTCCAGTGTTTAACTACCCTGACAGTTAGGAACTTTTTCCTAATGTCCAACCTAAATCTCCCTTGCTGCAGTTTAAGCCAATTGCTTCTTGTTCTATCTTTGGAGGCTAAGGTGAACAAGTTTTCTCCCTCCTCCTGATGACACCCTTTTAGATACCTGAAAACTGCTATCATGTCCCCTCTCAGTCTTCTCTTTTCCAAACTAAACAAACCCAATTCCTTCAGCCTTCCTTCATAGGTCATGTTCTCAAGACCTTTAATCATTCTTGTTGCTCTTCTCTGGACCCTCTCCAATTTCTCCACATCTTTCTTGAAATGCGGTGCCCAGAACTGGACACAATACTCCAGTTGAGGCCTAACCAGCGCAGAGTAAAGCGGAAGAATGACTTCTTGTGTCTTGTTTACAACACACCTGTTAATGCATCCCAGAATCACGTTTGCTGTTTTTGCAACAGTATCACACTGTTGACTCATATTAAGCTTGTGGTCTACTATGACCCCTAGATCTCTTTCTGCCATACTCCTTCCTAGACAGTCTCTTCCCATTCTGTATGTGTGAAACTGATTGTTCCTTCCTAAGTGGAGCACTTTGCATTTATCTTTATTGAACTTCATCCTGTTTACCTCAGACCATTTCTCCAATTTGTCCAGATCATTTTGAATTTTGACCCTGTCCTCCAAAGCAGTGGCAATCCCTCCCAGTTTGGTATCGTCCGCAAACTTAAAAAGTGTACTTTCTATGCCAACATCTAAATCGTTGATGAAGATATTGAACAGAGCCGGTCTCAAAACAGACCCCTGTGGAACCCCACTTGTTATACCTTTCCAGCAGGATTGGGAGCCATTAATAACTACTCTCTGAGTACGGTTATCCAGCCAGTTATGCACCCGCCTTATAGTAGCCCCATCTAAATTGTATTTGCCTAGTTTATCGATAAGGATATCATGCGAGACCGTATCTAATGCCTTACTAAAGTCTAGGTATATCACATCCACAGCTTCTCTCTTATCCACAAGGCTCGTTATCCTATCAAAGAATGTTATCAGATTAGTTTGACACGATTTGTTCTTTACAAATCCATGCTGGCTATTCCCTATCACCTTACCACCTTCCAAGTGTTTGCAGATGATTTCTTTAATTACCTGCTCCATTACCTTCCCTGGCACAGAAGTTAAACTAACTGGTCTGTAGTTTCCTGGGTTGTTTTTATTTCCCTTTTTATAGATGGGCACTATATTTGCCCCATTCCAGTCTTCTGGAATCTCCCCCGTCTCCCATGATTTCCCAAAGATAATAGCTAGAGGCTCAGATACCTCTTCTATTAACTCCTTGAGTATTCTAGGATGCATTTCATCAGGCCCTGGTGACTTGCAGGCATCTAACCTTTCTAAGTGATTTTTTACTTGCTCTTTTTTTATTTTATCTTCTAAACCTACCCCCTTCCTATAAGCATTCACTATACTAGACATTCCTTCAGACTTCTCAGTGAAGACTGAAACAAAGAAGTCATTAAGCATCTCTGCCATTTCCAAGTCTCCCGTTACTGTTTCCCTCTCCTCACTGAGCAGTGGGCCTACACTGTCCTTGGTCTTCCTCTTGCTTCTAATGTATTGATAAAAAGTCTTCTTGTTTCCCTTTATTCCCATAGCTAGTTTGAGCTCATTGTGTGCCTTTGCCTTTCTAATCTTGCCTCTGCATTCCTGTGTTATTTGCCTATATTCGTCCTTTGTGATCTGACCTAGTTTCCATTTTTTATATGACGCCTTTTTATTTTGTAGGTCACGCAAGATCTCATGGTTAAGCCAAGGTGGTCTTTTGCAACATTTTCTATCTTTCCTAACCATCGGAATAGCTTGCTTTTGGGCCCTTAATAGCGTCCCTTTGAAAAACTGCCAACTCTCCTCAGTTGTTTTTCCCCTCAGTCTTGATTCCCATGGGACCTTACCTATCAGCTCTCTGAGCTTACCAAAATCCACCTATGAGGCTACTTGTGACAGTAAGGTGACAATAGGTTATTTGTGTGAGTAAAGCAAACAGGATTTGGCCTACGATGTTTAGTAATAGTTGAAAGGACAATGTGCTTATGTCAGCTAAATGTGGCTGTTGTCCTAGTGGCATTGTGACCTGCATTTGAACCCCTCTAAAAAAAGCAACATTTGTCTTCCTCTCAATCCTCTCAGGGATAAAACATAAGAAACATTTCACTTGTCAGTATTGTTTACTACTTGTTGAAGTAAATGTAAATCTGATGTTTCTCTAAGCAGGAGCTGACAGCTTTCTTCTGAAACAACATACCCGCAGATTTCTTGACATTTCATTTTACTTTTTGATGCTGGAAGCTCTTTTCTCTGAATCAGTGTCAAAGCAACAAGGTCATCTCAGGTTATTTAAACCCACCTACTAGCTAAATGTCAAACTAATAAATAAGCAATAAAACTGGAAACAGAGCCTTGCTGCTTAGACAGACAATCTCACCACTGGTGCTCATGGCTGCCTCGATATATCCATGGTACTCCAAAAATATCATTTATGAAACATTTATATTAGAGAAGTACCCAATGGTTTCAATCAGGAGCCCACTGTGAAGGTGACATGCAAATATTAGTGAGACAGCTCCAGCCCCAAAGAATTTACAATCTGAATAGATAAGACAAAGAAATACACAGACAAAAAAGTAATAAACAAGCAAGCGGCATGACCATCATTATGGAACCTGGTTGTTATATGCTTCCCTATTTTTAAATTTAATCAAGCCAACCTCCTTTTCTCCTCTCTGTCCTTGGATGCCACGGCCAGCTTGTGTGATCACTTTTGACCCAAAGAACCCTCCTTTCAAACCACCCAACACATACATAGAACTTCAGCCTCAGTCTGAGGGAGGTAAAAAATGTAAGGTAGATCAAAAGTGTTCACACAGATGTTCCCAGACACTCTCCATTCTACACCATGGAGGGGTCATGCCACTCCCAGCACAGTCTATAGGGGAAGGGAGCAGGGATCAACTATTAGAGCAGAGTGAATAGCAAAAAGGTAGAATAAATATTCCATGGAATCATAATGTGTGGGCATGTGTGTGTGTGGGAGAAGTTAGAGAGGGAGGCAATTTGCAAGCTGCAGCTCAGACACTTATTTTGAGCATCAGACACTGAGCAGAAGAAGGAACATCCAGGGAAAGGCACCTTCTATGTGTACAGTTCTGTGTGTGATGTATTCATTGGTGAGATGTTTAAGGGCTGCTGACAGGGATCTTCAGCCCCACTACCCTTCTCAAGAAAAGGGAAACAGAAGCAGCACGAAGTGAAGACATGGAGAAGTGTACAGACCCACAGACACAAAATGAGCTGCAATAGTTGCAAGGTAGAATGGACTTTGCTGCTGCTGCTGCATTTGACAGGCATGTGACATAAGGGAGAGCTACAGTTGACTGCTGGGCAGCCACTCTCCCAGACGGAATGAGCTCTTAGAATGAGAGTATGCTGAATAACACCTAAAGCATACCTATAATCTTGTTTGTTCCCATTACAGAACCCCTCCCCAAGATGACTGCAGCTACTAATAGTTGTCATGTATGATTATTGCCACCCAGACTTCTATTCCTAAAACAATTCCTCCATTCATACAAATGCCCCATTATCCCTGAACCATATCTTTGGATTCGCTGATCCAGCAGCAAGTCATATTAAATAATTCCAACTTTTCTCTTACTCAAATGATTGTGAAATGACTAGTTTAATTACATGGTCAATTATCTTTTAACATTTCAGTTATAAAAACATGATGAGATATCCTTAAGGAAGTATACTCTCATTCAAGACAATTAAGCTTTCAGGAGACATTTCTGTCTCTGCCACCAAGGAATATTGCATGTTATTTTACAGAGAGTAGAAAAAAGATGGAAAATATGTCTACAAGAAGAAAAATTGCTAATAGAATGTGGGCTTGATTTTTGGGGTCCTGCTAAGCTCTACCTCCTTTGTAGCTTGCCAATTCAAGTTCTGTTAGGGGGAAATTTAGCCACTGGTGCAACTCAGAGCAGCTTCAAAGTTGTTCTGATTTGTGCCTGGCTGCCAACAGATAGTTGTGGTTCAGTAGGAGGAGATTGCTGGAGCAACATTCTAGTAGGAGGGGATTGCCAGAGCACAGTGGCACTCGAGCTGTGCCCCCTTTTGCTTGGTGAGAGTCTGGACAGGGACTGCAAAGGTGTGGTGATCTAGAACCATCTACCTTGGCTCACAGACAGGTGGATTTCTCCAAGACAGAGTAATCTTCAGCTGGGTGGGTGAAAAGGATTCACAGCTCCTTGGCATGGAGTGACTCTATCATTATGGTTTTTGGGTTACACCAAAACTATGAAATTAATGTTAACATTCATAACACATGAGAGAAGTTTAAAAAGTCAGAGTCAACAGATAAATTCCTCTCACACAAATAGTGGCATTTTTATGTGCTCATCAGCATCACACATAGACTCCAGTCACAGGCTTTATAGAAATAGACCCATAATTTATCGCATAGGTGACCAAACGAACCCCTGTATTCACACTCTGCACACCATTGTAATAATCTTTGTATAAAATAAGCCTCATGAGGTATCACTGGAAAACTAATAACTTGCTGGTCAATAATATCATGGTGTAATGTGTGTGGCAATATTATATGTAAAGCTATAAATTTTCCCATGTGACATTGGTAGCACATATTCAAACCCATGTAGCCTTGAATGTGCAGGATTGGTTAAGCAGCACTATCTTAAACAAAGAATGTGTATTTACCTCAATGTATATTAATAGTAAACAAGGTCCTTGAGACAGTAAGAGGAGACAAGGCAAATCTGTATTTCGGCACACACAGGGGAGAGGAAAAGCATTGGGGCACCTTCGTTCCCAGACTCCATTGCACCTTCTTTATTGTTTGAATAAACTTTACCTTGAGAGGTAATCAATCCTTAGAAGAATCCACTTTAAAGGAGAACTGGACTACAAAAGTGAGGGGCAAAAATACACCAGGGGATTCTCATAGATTCATAGACCTTAGGGTCAGAGGGGACCAACATGATCATCTAGTCTGACCTCCTGCACAAAGCAGGCCACAGAACCCTACCCATCCATTCTCTCTCTCTCTCTCTCTCTCTCTCGCTCTCGCTCTTGCTCTTTCACCTTAGACGACAAAGAAACTGGCTGTTTGGACCTTAAGGAACTGACGTGAGATTTTGGTCAGCAATGTTGCTGGGAACATGTGGTAAGAATTTTACCTTGAACGAAGTCTAGTTTGTTAAGTTTTAGTTACTATTTGGCCTTTTATCTTTATTTCTCTTGCAACCATTTCTGACTTTAACACCATATACTTGTATTCACCTAAAACCTATCTCTTTGTAGTTAAATAAACTTGTTTTATTTTTTAATCAAAACTAATCTAGTGTTGTGTTTAAACTGAACTGTTTAGTAAATCCAAGTACCAAATTGTTGTACATTGACCTCTTATGGGGCAACGGACCTCTAATATCTGAATTGTTCAGGAGAGGGCTAGACTGTGCAGAACACATGTTTTTGGGAAATTCAGGGCTGGGAATGTGTTGAGGTCAGCCTGCAAGTAGTAACCAAGGGTGGTGGAAGCCAGAGTACAGCTGGAGTGTGACTGGTAGTCTGCAGCTATACACAGACACTCAGGGAGTTACTGGCATGCTGGAAGGCTGTTTGTGAGTGACCCAGGTGGAAGCAAGATATTGTGATGCATCCAAGGTTGCAGGGCAGGTAGAGACATAGCCCCTCACTGGTATGGATTGCACCCTGGATTGTGATGGCATGTTACACCAAGGTGGACAGAAACTATGATGGAAAGTTGCACTTAGGGATGGATGAACCTTCAAGTTTTTCAGATTTCAAAGACTATTTTTCACAGGATTTGGAAAAGCAATTTGAATTAGATGGGTTTTTTTTCTAAATCATGTTCCTGGTTATTGACTAGCTCTAGTTTTTTCATATTTCCCATTTTCCTTTCTGCCTTCAATGATAATTTCCCCTCCCCACTTTTCCTCTCTATGTCCATGTATGCTAACATTGTTCTCCCCCACCACTACAGAACAGCTGTACATCTACATTGCAAAGTCATTAGATGTTAGTCATTAAATATCCCAGGCTAGACTCCAGCCCCCTTGGAGTTGCAGACAAGCCACAGCCCACCATTCACAAACTTCATACGATATAGTCCTCAAAGATATCGTATGCAGTTGTGATATCTTTCACAGAGTAATAAAACATACAGAAAGCATGAACTGGGTGTTCCATGGGCACTTCTATTTGTCCTGAGTAGCTGCACTTCCACCGCTTTCTAGTTTCTGAGTGCATCAACCTCAGGCATTCAACCTCTTGCACTTACCTGTCGCAGAATCACAAGATTCCACTTATAGGCTGGAGCCTGCATGTACTACTCTATGTATCAGCTGCTAATTACCCTGACTGGATTTCAGGCACTTGCGTTTCCTGACACATGACCAGTGAGATTCACCAACAGTCTTCCTAAAACAACATAATTTGATTTAACAGTTGAATGCATTAGAGAAAAAATGGTTTTGAAGGAATAAATGGCCTGCACACATATTTAGTGTGATCTAATCTTATGTTTCCCTACAAGCTGTTAAGTATGCTTTCCTCTTAAACTACAGGAACAGAACCAAACCAACCTACATTCTCCTTGCATACCCAAATCCTGCTGTGACCCACCCTGGTCACAATTCCCAGGGTGCCCTGCCATTCTTATCTCCCTGCTTGTCTATGACAGTTGGTGGGTCTCAATCTGGTTGTCTTTGACTCACACTGTCATAATAGTTTTCCTCCAGTCTGCAGGAGCATCCAGCAGGGCCTCCCCAGGAGAAGGCCCCTGTTATGGTTGCTCCATTGCCTGGGCAGTTAGACCCATTCAGTCTTGATGGGCTGAAGTCACTGGACTAATGACTATGTTTCCTCTGTAGATAGTGATGTTGATACTTTGTGACCCAGTCTTAAAAGTCAAGCACATAAATCACATTTTCAGATACAGATGAAAACATGCACTTAACACAGATATGGAAGGTCTCATTTTGTTTCAGTATATTTTATGTTCATATTTCCTGTTGACCTTTCTTGGGCTAGAACTGTTCAACTGTGCTACACACACCAGAACTATGTATCAGGTTCCCTGTATTTCAGGGAATAACCACAACAATTTATAGAACAGTAAACAGAGCTACAAACTCCTTGCTGATACTACCAGCTATGCCCATCTAATTCTAATCATACTAATCATTGCCCCAGCCTGAGGGTATGTCTACACTAAAATTGGGAGGTGTGATTGCGCCTAGCTGAGCTAATGTTGATCTAGCTAGATGAAAGCTAGCTCAAATAACAGTAGCAGTGTAGCTGCAGCAGCAGGGGCAGCGGCATAGGTTAGCATCCCTCTCCACCAACTACAATCCTATCCAGGACCCTGTGCCACTGCCCCTGCTACCACAACTACGTTGCTATTGTTATTCACACTAGCTTTCATCAGGCTAGATCAATGCTAGCTTGCATATGTCTACATGTGCTGCAATCACACCTCCAAACTGCAGTGTAGACATACCCGGAGTCTTGCAACACTTACAAATGTTGAGTGATATCTTATGCCTTGAGTTGTCTCATTGATTCAGTGGGATTCCTTGAGATAAGGCACTAGGACCTACTACTGCTACTACTTCTTTGGCAAATGGTAAAGTGGCTCAGAGTCAGGGCAGGGTGGAAGTGAAAATACTGATTCGGATTCATGATCTGAACCCCTTCCAGAGAAGGCTTTTTAGTGACATTCAATTGTATTCACTTTCCTTCCTTCTACCCCTCTGTGTGATTACTCTCCAATCCCCAAAAACTAAGGCAAATTAATAAGCCAATGTCAAGGTATCATAACCTTAGTCCCAGATTTGGACCTTAGCGTCCAAAATATGGGGGTTAGCATGAAAACCTCCAAGCTTAGTTACCAGCTTGGACCTGGTACTTGCTGCCACCACCCAAAAAATTAGAGTGTTTTGGGGCCCTCTGGTCCCCCTGAAAAACCTTCCCTGGGGACCCCAAGACCCAAATCCCTTGAGTCTCACAACAAAGGGAAATAATCCTTTTCCCCTTCCCCCCTCCAGGTGCTCCTGGAGAGATACACAGACACAAGCTCTGTGAAACTACACAGAGACTCCCCCCTCTCTGTTCCCAATCCTGGAAACAAAAAGTACTTTCCTATTCCCCCAGAGGGAATGTAAAATCAGGCTAGCAATCCAACACACAGATCTCCCCGATTTCTTCCTCCCACCAATTCCCTGGTGAGTACAGACTCAATTTCCCTGAAGTAAAGAAAACTTCAACAGGTCTTAAAAGAAAGCTTTATATAAAAAGAAAGAAAAATACATACAAATGTGCTCTCTGTATTAAGATGATACAACACAGGGTCAATTGCTTAAAAGAATATTGAATAAACAGCCTTATTCAAAAAGAAGACAAATCAAAGCACTCCAGCACTTATATTCATGCAAATACCAAAGAAAAGAAACCATAGAACTTACTATCTGATCTCTTTGTCCTTACACTTAGAAACAGAAAATTAGAAAGTAGAACTACTTCTCCAAAGCTCAGAGAAAGCAGGCAGGCAGACAAAAGACTTAGACACTCAATTCCCTCCACCCAAAGTTGAAAAAATCCGGTTTCCTGATTGGTCCTCTGGTCAGGTGCTTCAGGTGAAAGAGACATTAACCCTTAGCTATCTGTTTATGGCACGCCCCCCAAATTGCAGACAGCGGGGAAGCTCACTGGCGGCGATTTCCTTCTAGAACTTGAAAATAAACAGATTAATACAACACATACACCTTTACATATACTCCTAAGTATATAACTAACAGACTTCTACATTTTAAGAACACTTTTTAACTACTGAATTCTGGGAAACTCTCACGGGAGAGTGCATCAGCAACTTTATTAGAAGCTCCTGTGATGTGTTGAATTTCAAAATCAAAATCTTGGAGAGCTAAACTCCAACGAAGAAGTTTCTTGTTGTTCCCCTTGGCAGTATGAAGCCACTTTAGTGCAGCATGGTCAGTTTGTAGTTGGAACCGCCGTCCCCAAACATATGGGCGTAGCTTTTCCAGGGCGTACACAATGGCATAGCATTCCTTTTCACTGACTGACCAGTGACTTTCCCTCTCAGACAGTTTCTTGCTGAGAAACACGACAGGATGGAAGTTGTGATCTGTTGCTTCCTGCATGAGCACCGCTCCTATACCACGCTCAGATGCATCTGTGGTTACTAGGAATGGCTTGTCAAAATCCGGAGCCCTGAGCACAGGGTCAGACATGAGCGTCGCCTTAAGCTGGGTAAAGGCCTTTTGACACTCATCAGTCCACTTAACGGCATTTGGCTGGGTCTTTTTGGTCAGGTCGGTCAGTGGGGCAGCGATTTGGCTGTAGTGTGGTACAAATCGCCTGTAGTATCCGGCCAAGCCTAAGAAGGATTGGACCTGCTTCTTTGACTTTGGGACAGGCCACTTTTGGATAGCATCCACCTTGGCCTGTAGGGGGTTTATGGTTCCTCGACCCACCTGGTGCCCCAGGTAAGTCACTCTGTTTTGGCCTATTTGACACTTTTTGGCCTTAACAGTTAGTCCTGCCTGCCTGACGCGCTCAAAGACCTTTTCCAGGTGTAGTAGGTGTTCGGGCCAGGAGTCTGAAAAAATGGCCACATCATCGAGGTAGGCAACTGCAAATTCTCCCAGTCCAGCTAGTAGACCATCTACCAGCCTCTGGAAGGTGGCGGGTGCATTTCGAAGGCCGAAAGGAAGGACATTGAATTCATACACCCCCGCATGGGTGACGAATGCTGACCTCTCCTTGGCAGGTTCATCTAGCGGTACTTGCCAGTACCCCTTGGTTAAGTCTATTGTAGAGATGAACTGGGCACGTCCCAACTTTTCCAATAGCTCATCGGTACGTGGCATTGGATAGTTGTCCGGACGAGTTACAGCATTTAGCTTACGGTAGTCCACGCAAAAGCGTATTTCCCCATCTGGTTTGGGTACCAGAACCACTGGAGATGCCCATGCACTGGTAGATGGGCGGATTATACCCATCTGTAGCATGTTCTGGATCTCCCGTTCTATAGCAGCTTGGGCATGAGGAGACACCCGGTAGGGTGGGGTTCTGACTGGGTGAGCATTACCTGTATCAATGGAGTGGTATGCCCATTCAGTCCGTCCTGGGGTGGCTGAGAACAATGGGGCGAAGCTAGTGCACAGCTCCTTGATTTGTTGCCGCTGCAGACGTTCCAGGGTGGTTGAGAGGTTCACCTCTTCCACGCCACCGTCTTTTTTCCCGTCGTAGTAGACACCGTCAGGCCACTCAGCATCATCTCCCTGGACTGTAAACTGACAAACCTGTAAATCTCTGGAATAGAAAGGCTTGAGAGAATTAACATGGTACACTTTAGGCTTTAGTGAGGAATTGGGAAATGCTATGAGGTAGTTTACAGCTCCCAGGCGCTCTTGGACCGTGAATGGCCCTTCCCATGATGCTTCCATCTTATGGGCCTGTTGCGCCTTCAAGACCATAACCTGGTCTCCTACCTTGAAGGAACGTTCTCTGGCATGTCTGTCATACCAGGCCTTTTGCTCTTCTTGAGCATCCTTTAGGTTCTCTCTAGCAAGGGCTAAAGAGTGTCGGAGGGTGCTTTGTAGGTTGCTTACAAAGTCCAGAATGTTAGTTCCTGGAGAAGGCGTAAACCCCTCCCATTGCTGCTTCACCAACTGTAATGGTCCCTTAACCTCGTGACCATACACAAGTTCAAATGGTGAAAACCCTAAACTGGGATGTGGTACAGCCCTGTAGGCAAACAGCAACTGCTGCAACACTAGGTCCCAATTATTGGAGAATTCGTTGATGAATTTTCGTATCATGGCCCCCAAAGTTCCATTGAACCTTTCCACCAGGCCATTGGTTTGATGGTGGTATGGGGTGGCAACCAAGTGATTCACCCCATGAGTTTCCCACAGTTTTTCCATGGTCCCTGCCAGGAAATTAGACCCTGAATCTGTAAGGATGTCGCAGGGCCAACCTACCCTGGCAAAGGTGTCTGTTAAGGCCAGGCAGACAGTGTTAGCCCTGGTGTTGCCTAGAGCTACTGCTTCCGGCCATCGGGTAGCAAAGTCCACTAAAGTCAGTACGTACTGCTTTCCTCTGGGCGTCTTTTTTGGGAAAGGGCCCAGAATATCCACAGCTACTCGCTGAAATGGGACCTCAATTATGGGGAGTGGCTGGAGAGGGGCCTTGACCTGGTCTTGAGGCTTTCCCACTCTTTGGCATACCTCACAAGACCGGACATACTTGGCAACGTCCTTGCCCATCCCCTCCCAGTGGAAGGACTTCCCCAACCGGTCCTTGGTTCTGTTCACCCCAGCATGCCTACTGGGATGATCATGGGCTAAGCTTAAGAGCTTCCCCCGGTACTTAGTTGGAACCACCAACTGTTTTTGCGGCTGCCATTCTTCCCGGTGTCCACCAGAAAGAATTTCCTTGTATAAAAGTCCTTGGTCTATAACAAACCGGGATCGATTAGAAGAGCTGAGAGGCGGTGGGGTGCTCCGTGCCGCCGCCCAAGCTTTCTGAAGGCTGTCATCCGCTTCCTGCTCAGCCTGGAACTGTTCCCTTGAGGCTGGGGTCACCAGTTCTTCTTCAGACTGTGGACTTGGGCTTGGTCCCTCTGGAAGCGATGTAGGTGATGGGGTTGTTTCCGTTGCTGGTGACCCGCTCTCCGCTGGTGCACCTGAGGGTATTTCAGGCTCTGGCTGAGCCTTTTGGGTATGGCTGTCTTTTGCTTCTGCCAGTTCTGGCTCGCTGGCGCCCTCTGGCGTTGAGTTTGAGGATGTGGTTGCACTTGCTGGTGCTGGTTGCTGTTCCAGTTTCGGGCCTGGGACTGGAGATGCTGTGGCTGTTTCAGTGGTAGGCATGGAATCCGGGTCCACTACCTCTGTCTGGGTCTCTGGTAACACAGACGGGGCCTCTGTGGACGGTTCAGGAACAGGAATGGGTCTGGAAGCTTGCCTGGTTTGGCTACGTGTAACCATTCCCACTCTCTTGGCCCGCCTCACCTGGTTGGCCAAGTCTTCCCCCAGTAGCATGGGGATAGGATAATTGTCATAGACTGCAAAAGTCCACATTCCTGACCAGCCTTTGTACTGGACAGGCAGTTGAGCTGTAGGCAAGTCTACAGCTTGTGACATGAAGGGGTAAATTGTAACTTTGGCCTTTGGATTGATGAATTTGGGGTCAACGAAGGATTGGTGGATAGCTGACACTTGTGCCTCCGTGTCTCTCCACGCAGTAACCTTCTTTCCGCCCACTCTCAAATTTTCCCTTCGCTCCAAGGGTATTTGAGAGGCATCCGGGCCTGGGGATCTTTGGTGTGATGGTGGTGTAATGAATTGCACTCGCATGGTGTTCTTGGGACACTTGGCCTTGATATGTCCCAGTTCATTACACTTAAAGCATCTTCCATCTGATGGGTCACTGGGCCGAGGTGAGTTACTGGAGACTGGTGAGGTTGAAGGGTAGGGTATCTGTGGCTTTACTTGGGTGGTATGTGGGGTCTTTGGCTGTCCTCGGTTGTAGGGTTTATGGTCTGTGTGCCCCCTGGGGTAATCGTTCCCCTTGACAGTAGCTTTCTTGCTTTCTGCCAGTTCCATCCATTTGGCTCCAATCTCCCCCGCCTCAGCGATATCTTTGGGATTTCCATCTTGTATGTACCGTGTGATGTCTTCAGGAACACCATCCAAGAACTGCTCCATTTGTATGAGGAGGTTTAATTCTTCCAAGGTTTGAATGTTGTTTCCTGTTATCCAGGCCTCATAGTTTTTTGCAATGTAGTAGGCGTGTTTGGGAAATGACACCTCGGGTTTCCACTTTTGGGTTCTGAAGCGCCGACGGGCATGATCTGGGGTTATCCCCATTCGGTATCTGGCCTTGGTTTGAAAAAGTTTATAGTCATTCATTTGGTGCTTAGGCATTTCAGCTGCCACCTCTGCTAAAGGTCCACTGAGCTGTGACCTCAATTCTACCATGTACTGGTCTTCGGGGATGTTGTACCCAAGACAGGCTCTTTCAAAATTTTCCAAGAAGGCCTCGGTGTCATCACCTGCCTTGTAGGTGGGAAATTTCCTGTGCTGTGGAGCAATAATTGGCGCCGGGTTGTTAGGGTTGGCTGGCACATGCAACCCAGCTTTTGCCATCTCCAGTTCATGTTTTCTCTGTTTTTCCTTCTCTTCATTCTCTTTTTGTTGTTTTTCCATTTCTTTTTGGTGTTTTTCCATTTCTTTTTGGTGTTTTTCCATGTCTCGGCGGTGGGCCGCCTCTTCTTCTGCTTGTTTCCTTCGGTAGGCCAACTCTTCTTCTTCTAGTTTTCTTTTGTGTGCTGCCTCTTGGGCTGCCTGTTCTCTTTGGAAGGCTGCCAGTTTCATGCTTTCTTCCTTTTCTTTCATCTCCATCTGTCGCCTGTGTTCAGCTTCTTTGATTTGTTCTTCGGCCTCAATTTTTGCCTTAGAAGTCATGGTTCCTGTTTTCTTGTGTTGGGGTGCCCTCCGGTGTTTATTTTCTGAACTGCAGGTTCTCTGTTGCCTCCTGGAGTCTGCCTAGCAACAGTGCCTTTTTTCCCTTTCTCTCTCTAGCTAATGTTCAATGAAGGGAAACCAGAAAAACCACTTTATTTGCATGCATATAAGTGCTGGTACTTGCCTCCTAATGGGAGGGCTATTGCATGACAAAAGACCCTTAACAGTTTGGTAATGGCTTCTTGCTTAACATGCAAGCCACAAACTGCCAGAGAGAGCAGAAAAAAAAATTCTCTCTGGTTCCCTTTTAAAACCAACTGTTTCTCTCTCTGCTAAAAAGCCCTTAGCAGAGAAAAGAAAAATATAATATTCCTACTGGCTTCTGGATTCTGTCTATATCCCACCGGCTGCCACTCATATCATAACCTTAGTCCCAGATTTGGACCTTAGCGTCCAAAATATGGGGGTTAGCATGAAAACCTCCAAGCTTAGTTACCAGCTTGGACCTGGTACTTGCTGCCACCACCCAAAAAATTAGAGTGTTTTGGGGCCCTCTGGTCCCCCTGAAAAACCTTCCCTGGGGACCCCAAGACCCAAATCCCTTGAGTCTCACAACAAAAGGAAATAATCCTTTTCCCCTTCCCCCCTCCAGGTGCTCCTGGAGAGATACACAGACACAAGCTCTGTGAAACTACACAGAGACTCCCCCCTCTCTGTTCCCAATCCTGGAAACAAAAAGTACTTTCCTATTCCCCCAGAGGGAATGTAAAATCAGGCTAGCAATCCAACACACAGATCTCCCCGATTTCTTCCTCCCACCAATTCCCTGGTGAGTACAGACTCAATTTCCCTGAAGTAAAGAAAACTTCAACAGGTCTTAAAAGAAAGCTTTATATAAAAAGAAAGAAAAATACATACAAATGTCCTCTCTGTATTAAGATGATACAACACAGGGTCAATTGCTTAAAAGAATATTGAATAAACAGCCTTATTCAAAAAGAAGACAAATCAAAGCACTCCAGCACTTATATTCATGCAAATACCAAAGAAAAGAAACCATAGAACTTACTATCTGATCTCTTTGTCCTTACACTTAGAAACAGAAAATTAGAAAGTAGAACTACTTCTCCAAAGCTCAGAGAAAGCAGGCAGGCAGACAAAAGACTTAGACACTCAATTCCCTCCGCCCAAAGTTGAAAAAATCCGGTTTCCTGATTGGTCCTCTGGTCAGGTGCTTCAGGTGAAAGAGACATTAACCCTTAGCTATCTGTTTATGACACAAGGCAACTCTATATGCCAGTTATACATGTGTCACTGCAGACATAGAACCTGTCATGTCCATATTACTTTGTCTTAAAATAGATTGAGAGAAAGCTCTAGTAAAACAGAAAATCCACAATATAATTAAGAAACTCCTTATTACCTTGTTTTCTTCTCCCGTTAAATATTTCATTGACATTAATTTATCTCAGTCTTGGTTTTGGAGTCTAGCAAAACTAGATGATGAACTTTATACAAGCTAAACTTGCTCACAGGCAAATAATCCCCAGCTGACCCAGCACTACTTATGACAGGCAAGAATGTGCACATTGAAACTGTGTCGTTCTATCCTGAAATTCAGCTTCCCTTCTGTCACAGGATAGTGGTAATTTATAGTTAGCATGACTTTTCCGCATGGTGACATTTTGTTTAAGTAAGAAAATCTGTGTAAAGTGGGTTTTTGCCTATGGGAGAATTTGTTTGAAGCTTGAAACTGGCAAGAATAATAATTCTATAAATTAGCCATACTATGTGATAGATGTGCAGACTTTTGATTTCTGTGGGAGTTGAAGGATTTCTCCAGCTCAGTGGTTTTCAACCTGTGGTCCACAGAGTATATCTAAGATTCCCTAAGACAGGGATCGGCAACCTTTGGCCCCGCAGCGGGAAGTGGCGTAGGCCAAGGGATGTGCTGGCCACAACTTCCTGCCGCCCCCATTGGCCTGGAGCTGCGAACCGCGGCCAGTGGGAGCTGCGATCGACCAAACTGGCAGACGTGGCAGGTAAAAAAACCGGCCCGGCCTGCCAGGGTGCTTACCCTGGTGGGCCGCATGCCAAAGGTTGCCGATCCCTGTCCTAAGGGGTCCACACCTCCAATTGAAATTTGGTCTGCAAATGAATGAAGTTTGAAAACCACTGCTCCAGCTCTATTTTGGGAAGCCAAAGTCATTGCTACCCCAAAAAACGGACTTTGAGAAGCCTCTATAATAACCTGTCTATCACCCTCTTTGTCTGTTCTTCCCGACGTCTGAGTTTCTGGGGTTGTTGAGGAAACACTAAAGGATACAGATATGAACTTTGATAAAGTGATTGACATGGGCAGTATATTTTCCAAAACAAAGTACTTTTTATTCAAGTAACATAATTTCTAGTATAATATAATCTAAAAATAGAAATCAGTCACAAATCCCTTATTGCAAGTTAAAAAGCATTCAGACCACAAGAACATACAGTTTAAATCAGAGATCGGCAACCTTTGGCACACGGCCCATCAGGGAAATCCGCTGGTGGGCTGGGCTGGTTTGTTTACCTGCAGCGTTCTCAAGTGTGGCTGATCACAGCTCCCACTGGCCACAGTTTGCCATTCAAGGCCAATAGGGGCGGCAGGAAGCAGTGGCCAGCACACCCCTAGGCCCACGCGGCTTCCTGCAGCCCCATTGGCCTGGAACGGCGAACCGCGACCAGTTGGAGCTGCGATCGACCGAATCTGCAGACGCTGAAGGTAAACAAACCGTCCCAGCCCACCAGCAGATTTCCCTGACAGGCTGCATGCCAAAGGTTGCCGATCCCTGGTTTAAATGTTTCTAAGCTAACTACTTTGCTACAAATGGTCAGTTTGTAACAAATTGCTGTCAGCAGTTCTTAAACTATACTTAGAGTTTCACATACGTAAAATACAATTAAAACACAGATACATATTTCAAGGATACCCATATTGAATACCATGCCAGCCTACACTATGCTAAAAATTATATTTAAAAACTGGCAGATTTACTTTTTAAATCCTGTACTATCCCTCTATTAATCACGGGCTGCTGCTGCTGCTGCTGCTCAGCTATTGTTGCAGTTTATTTTCAGACACAGTTGTTACAATTAAAGCTCACTCCTGGCAGCTTCTCTTGCTCTGTCCTTTTGTCCATTAGTTATATCAATGGTGCCAATATTGTGGCTGCTGCTGAAGCTGTTGTCTTTCCTATTTTAAGTGCTTTTCTTCAGAGGGGCTCTTCTCAGCACTGTAAGCTCTCTCTCTCCAGCAGTTCTTTCAGCAGCTCTTCTTGCTGACTTCCCATCTCTTTGTCCATCTTCTCCCGATTACCTTCCTCGTCAGCTCTACTGCTTTAGGGCACATTCCTGTTCCCATTGAAATCATGGGAGTTTTGCCACTGACCTCAGTAGGGTTATTATTTGGCCCAATAATAGCTGCGGATTCTCTCACCGCTCTGACATAGTCCCAGTGGAAGTTCAAACCAGCACTACTTTATTTTAGCTTTTTTGTAATGCTTTGCCTGCTTTTGGTCTGCCTGTACTAGAATGGGATAATCAGCAGCAATTACTCTTATTTAAAAAGAAAGCAGTGGTTTTCCTGTATTTGTAGGGAATAAAGTAGAATAGAAACATCAGTATGCAAAGATTAATAAACCTTGTTGGGTCTCAGTTTGAAAGCTTGGAAAAATACAATTTAAACCAGTTTTAATTATTCATTAACATTTAGTTTTTATTGCAGTAGCACCCAGCTGCCAAGACAAGATGGAGGAGACACTGTGGTCGGTATTGTACAAATCCATACTCAGACCAAGGGTTAAATCCTAGCTCCACTGAAGTCAATGAGTCTTGCCAGTGATTTCAATGGGGCAAATACATCACTTATGGTTAAGGCTCCATGTTTGTCACAGAGGTCATGGATTCATTGTCACAGGTTCACTTCTGCAGCTACCTGTGCGGTTGGTCTGGGAGCCTCCTGATCAGCTTGGACAGCCCTTGGGCCAGTAGCACTGGCTGATTCTGGGGTAGTCTCGCCCCACCCCACCTCCACTCCACCTCCACCCCCCAGCATCGGGGGGGTCAGGGCTGTGGATTGGGGTGTGAGGTGGTGTTTACCTGGGGGGGCTCCCAAGAACGGTGACAGAAACTCCGCTCCCAGCTGCACATGCTACCTCTGACCACAAGCACTGCCCCTGCAGCTCCCATTGGCCACGGTTCCCAGCAGACCTGGGGCTTGAGGAAGAGTGGTGACAGCACGTGGAGCTAGGAGCTGGAGATTGCTGCTTCCCAGGATCTGGATAGGGAACCTACCCCAGTCCTGTCAACCCCACCCCCACAAGCACCCACAGCAGCCCCCCTTGGCCAGGCCCCCCTGAGCACATGTGGCACCCCCCTGAGCTCCCTCTCTCAAGGTTTAGTCAGGGATATATAGTAAAAGTCATGGACAGGTCATGAGCTGTGAATTTTTGTTTACTGCCCTTGACCTGTCTATGACTTTTACTAAAAATACCCGTAACTAAAATGTAAGCTTACTTATTGTCTACACCCCAATGAACTTACACTGTAGGTTTTAAATGCTATGCATCTGTACATAATATTAGATATCAATTGATTTTTTAAAAAAAAAATACCAGGTGAAGACTATTATAAAGTGTTGCTGTTAATAGAATCTTTAATAAGTTATTCTGGAACATTTCATTTTCTTTGTGTACACATACATACACTGACTTTCTGAATTAGTCCCCACACCTTCTGGAGTTAAAGTCTGGAAGAAAACACAAAACCATTCTTCTGCCCAGACTCTTTTTGGGCACTGACCTTCCTCTTCAAGATCTGTCCTCTTTTATAGCAATCTTTAGACATTGTTCTGAGCTCAGCTCCCAGCACTCCTGGGATCCACTCTCCTCTTTCGTTGACAAGAGTTGGCTGTATCACTTCACAAGGTGACAGCATAGGGAGATCTTGCACCCACTGTCTACTACAGATCCCCAGCCCTGGGACTTTAAACAAATGGGGCTGTCTGGGCTATAACTCAAACAGCCCTGTCATTGCTTCCTAGGTTTGGTCACTGGTCCCTTCCAGACTGATCTCCTTTCCTTCAATGGAGCACTCACTCCCAAGTCTGCTCTTGCTGGAGTCTCTCCTTGAATGACCACAGACTACCCTCATATCTCTCAGCAGGTCTAGCTCTTAGTCACACGCTTTCCCTTGCTGGGTGATCCTTATACTCATTCCTTCCACCTGAGACTAAACCTAGCACAACTTAAGGAGATAACTCATGGTTTGGCATGGCCTGATTGCCAAAGGAAGGAGAAATGGGAGGAAGAGGAGGATTGCAAGAAGTGGTCCCCCAAGCAGAGTGCAGGAACTCTGTCTGCTAGGGCTCTTGACCTCAGAATAGCCCAGTGCTCCTGGAAGTGGTATAACAAAGAACGTGTGCTTCCTGCTGCACATCACCTCCAGTATGAACCAATGGCTGAAACCAAAGTTGAGGCCTATCAACTTTGTCATATGTTCTGTCTCCTGAATTCTTAACAGTGACGGAGTCAGACAGCAGTAGTCTGATGTTAGGAGAAGAGTCCTAGACAGGAAAACTGAAAGAGGTTTAATTTCCACCTTTCAAAAGAATCCGTTTCAAATAGGCATACATATATCCTTACTTGCTGAATAAAAGGTAGAGGCACATGGCATTCAGTATGTATTTTGTCCTGTTGATATGATCTTATCTTTCTAATAAGATTTCAAAAGCCTGAGTCAATGGATTTATTACTTTTAACTATACAAGAAATTCAGATAAAAGGCAAGATAAAATAATACTTGATGGCACTAAGTGCTTTTATGTAAGAATTGAAGGTTATGAAAGTGCCTTAATATTTTTCACTTACCTTGTTATGAACTAATGGTGTTACATTCACTTGCTTCTTTTATGTAGTCTCACATATTGCAGTGAAGTTTAGGTTCTCTGAGCTCTATTCAAAACTAAACACTTTTGTCAACAGCAGAACAATATGAACTGTATCTTTAGATGACACTGTTTTCCTACCCATTTTCTTATGTGAAACATTACTCTTTGTTGGCTATTAGCCATGCCGCCTTCAGAAAACACTCACCATTGATTTCAGTCAGATATTCTTCAGTGCTAAATTGTATGAAATACATCATATTGTTTGTGAAGAAATCTCACCCTTATGAGCCCCTTCATTTCTGCCTAATTGTCTAAGATAAGAACAGCTTGATGTGCCTGAGGGGAAACTTTTCCATTACCACAAAAAGATAAATGGTAGAAAGCAAAAGGAACCTGGCTCATTACAACCTTTAGGAAAAAAAGCCAAATTGATCCTCAGAAATTATGTAATGGATCTGACATGTTTAATAGTCTCCAGTACTGTGGCATTTTATATAACATTTTTCATAATGTATAATACAAACAATTATAGATTCTGGCAATAATGTATGGTACTTAGTATCTTTTGCTAGCTTTACTTTGTAAGATGTAGGAGGGGGGAAAACTGTTTTACTAATGCCCGTTTTAATGAGTAGAGAAAGGTTACATTTAAGGAAACATAACATTAATTTCAGCATGGTTCTAGTCTTAATTTCTATAATAATTGCACTAATGTCTTTTGATCTACTGTGAAAAATGCATAAATTGCTCAGAATGGTGAAAGCCAGACGGCTTATTTGATGCTTTAAATATCTGATGAGCTGTGGAGGACAGGGCTGAAGGGAAGATTGATTTTTCAGTACAGAACACAGTCCATAATAACAGCCAATTTCTTACTTGGGATTTATTTAGGTCAGCCACTTCTAAACATATTTTCATTAAGTGCATTGAGCATTGTTGAGGTTTAAAATTTTGGCATCGATTTGACAAGACACTAATTAATGTTACACCTTGAGAAGGAGTCTGATGCTTTCTGAGTGGCCACGCTTCATAGCTATGGATGGTCAAATGCAGTTAATGCACACGAGTGGCATATTCCAAAATATATATAAGAAAGTGTATTGATTGTCAGCGTCCCAATGATTTACTTTGGGATACCATTCCAAACAAATGGAAAAAACAATGAAGAAAAATCCAGAAATAATGTATATTCTAGCTAAACAAGGCCCCCGTTCAGGACAGCACTTAAGCATGTGCTTAAATTGATCCATATTCAGGAAAGCATTTAAGAACATGCTTAAGTTCCACTGATTTCAAAAAGATTTAATCACATGCTTAAAGTTAAGTTCATGCTTAAATGTCATCTTGAACAGAGGCCATGAACTGGGACCCTAATTTATTTCTAAAAAGTCCCTCTCTGGGATTTATGGGAGTCAAATAAGTGACAATTCAGTTGTGTTTGCTCATAATTCTTTCAGAAAGTCATTAATCAACATCTCTTTTCAAAGACTATAAAAAGGAACCTGTACCTCACTGATACTCATATATTCAGTAACACTGTTGCATTTTCATTATTAATATTTATGGTTCCTGGATAGACATTTGTGATTAACATATTGGCCATATTGATTCTAAGGCCCTGTCTACACTCACAAGTTTCTGCGCAGTAAAGCAGCTTTATGTATTGTAACTCCCAAGGTTCACACACGGCCAAGCTACTTAGTGCACAGAAGCTGTGCAGTTGCAATGCTGTAAAAAAAAAGCCACCCCGATGAGAGGCATAGAGCTTTCTGTGCTGGGGGGTCCAGCGCTGTGGTGCCAGTGTAGACATCCTGGTCGATTACAGCACTGCAATTGGCCTACAGGAGGTGTCCCACAATGTCTGTTCTTGCCTCTTTGGGGGTAGTCCCTGAATCTGTGTATATGTTTGGAGAGCATTTGGCACAGTGGGTGCTACCTAAATAGATTAGAGTCGAATCAAAATAATAGTATTCACAGATAATCAATTACTGCCTGACATGGGCATAAACACTGTTTTATGAATACTTTACAACCAGAAGCCAGCAAACTCAGTAGCAATGGAATAGCTATTTTGAGTTACAAAAAACTAATACTTTTCCAATCCTGCTGAGGTGAAGTGTGTGTGAGAGAGAGACAATGTGTGTGACTAATTAATCACAAGTAAACTGGTGAGTGTCACTTGATTTTATTTGGATCTATTGAGCTGTAGTAACTCAGGTGCCTATCCATTCTGCAAACCTTCCATGCACAGAACTCCTTTTGATGTTAATGGGAATTCTCAATATGTTAAACCTGGTGGCTAGGGGCCATATAGACCAAATGTAATTGCAAAAATTGCTTTAATTGTGAACTCTGAGGCTGAAACAGTTCTTCGTGTTTAACAATGCCTAGTGCAATCAGCCTCTTATTCATAGAATATCAGGGTTGGAAGGGACCTCAGGAGATCATCTAGTCCAACCTGCTGCTCAAAGCAGGACCAATCCCCAGACAGATTTTTGCTCCAGATCCCTAAATGGTCTCCTTAGGGATTAAACTCACAATACTGGGCTTAGCAGGCCAATGCTCAAACCACTGAGCTATCCCTCCCCCCTCTTAATGTTGCTGCAAAATAAATTTTATATTAATAATCAATGCATTAGTTTGCTATGGGCAGCATACATGTTATATTTAGGGGTTTCCCCCCCCCCCAGCCCTCCAGTTTGTTTTGATCACCACCTTTCCAATACGTAATGGACAAGTTCAGCCAGAACACTTTCATTAGTATAGAAAGGTGCTGGAAGGTAATTTCTACATTTATACTCTACAATGATAGCAGTGAGAAAGGAGGTGATGTGGTGAAGGCCTAGCACACTACATCGTTCAAGCTAGCTTTTGGCCTCAACTAGAAGATTTCTTTTCCAAGGTGAGAGGTATAGAAAGTGAACTTTTATGCTGATTCTACAATACTTCAGGTCTTCCCTAAAACACAGACTTCAGTTCCAATGGTTTAGTAATACTATCCATCAGAGAGTTCAGGCTCTGTAATATATTTCACACCAGTCACTAGGCTGGACTCAGACACAAATATATCATCTTAATATTGCTTTATAGCTGTTGCCAGTTTTATATTTATTTATATATTTATTTATTTATTTATTTATTGGGAGAAGATGTGTTGAATTTCTGCCAATGAATAAAAAAAAAATATAGCAAATGGAGCTTAAAGAAAACAGACATATGAAGTAACAGCATTGAAATAGTCATCTACAGATATAGTAAAATTAATTGTTAGCTTGAACACCAGGTAAGTTTTATAGGACACTTACCAAGTTATTAGCTGCTAGTATCCCTTAGGATACTTCTGAAGTTTGAATTGTCACTTTCTCTCTGACCAGGCTAGCTGTCCATTGTCTCCCTAGCCCCATAGACTTTGTATTTTGAGATTACACGTTCTCATTTTTCAGTCTTAAAAATAAGTTCTCAGAAAGGATTAAATGTCAGGCAGTTTTAACAGTTACTGCATGAGATCTTGTTTCAGCAAGATACCTAAGCATGAGGGAGAATATCATATGAAGATTATGTCTTCTCCCCTATCTCTGCACACCCATAACTTCAGTTACTCCACTTCTCTGCCTGGATTCTGAACCTTGTGGAATGTCAGAGCAGCATATGTTTGCATGAGAAGCAATGCCATGGTAGAGGGGAGATCCAAAGGTGCGGTTCATGCTGTGTGTGGATCGGGGGGGGGATGGGGGGCATACAGGAGGGGGCAAAGATGGGAGATGATTCAGACCACTTTGATCCAGAGAACCCATGAACATCTTATTTCCTAACATGTCAGTAGTAAGTTTTGGAATAAAACACCCAGTTATCATTCAACAAAACAAACATTGGTACAAGTGGCCCCATTTAATATTAAATATGGAAAATACTTATCCAATTTGTTTTTCATGCAATTAATGCATTTAGTAAATAAGTACCTTAAACTAGTCCCAGAAAAGTAACAATTTACAATCAGTAAATTGTTTCCCTGTCACTAAACTTATATAACCAACCCAGATTAAAAGAAAAGAAAAGAAAAAAGTAATTGTAAATCTGAACTACTACTAACTCTTCCAAATCAACCAACATGGAAACTCCCTTGTTTTATTCATATTGTGGAACCCTCAGTCTTTCTCCTTCAAAAAATGAACTGCCCTGTCCCTAACGTTGGTTTCTGGTCAAATGAAATGTTATATATGGCAGGATTGTTTTCCAGAAAAATTAGCAATAAGGAACTTTTGTTCTTCCACTTCCCTCTGTTGCAATCTTTTTTGAAGGTTGGGATTCAAGGTTGCATCAATTGGAATATTGATTTTCAAGTTAGAGTTACTTGATTGCAAAATGATCAGGGGGCTGGGGCACATGACTTACGAGGGAAGGCTGAGGAACTGGGCTTGTTTAGTCTTCAGAAGAGTGAGGGGGGATTTGACAGCAGCCTTCAACTTCCTTCTACATCTATTGCCAGAGGGTGACCTGGTCTATTGTGTTAAAAATTGCAGTTTGCTAGCAGTAATGTATTGTGTATTGTGTTTCATTACTGTTTCATTTCAACACCAGCCTGAAAATGAAGAATGGGAAATAAATTAACGGGAAATCTCACGTTATTGGAAAGCAAAATATAGTTAATGCTGGTTTATAAGTTGCAAGGAAATAAGAAATAAAAACTGGTTTATTGCAAGGAATCAGTTGCATTAGACAGGCTGAGAGCCTAATGGGAGCTGTTCACATCTGGAATGATTGGAGCAAATTGAACTGTGACAACTGGAGGTATGACGATGTTGGGGATCTGCCTCACTGAGTTGGGGGAAAGAAGGTCTGTCTGCTAGATAATATAGCATTAATACATATCATGAACTTAAAGTAAACTTTTTCTTAATCGAATGTCAACATATAATAATGACATGGCTTTATTTTTTAAATTGCCTTGATAATCCTGACCCAATTATGCTGAAAGATGAGCTCATTAGTTATGTCAAATCTAGTAAACTGAAGGGAAGTATCCAGAATATACATCATTTAGCATAATCTGAGGTGTTAACTGATTTGCCCAAGGTCACAAAAGTAGTGCGCGGCAGAACTGTGAATGGAATCCAGATCTTGTGACTCTTAGTGTGGTGTCCTATAAGTTGAGTCCAGAATATATAAGAAATAATAAAGTGCTTGGAAGGAAGAAAGAAAGAGAAGACAAGAGGGTTGGATTCCTACAGGAATTCTGGAGAAAGATGAGCAATACAAAGAAGAATTGTAATAAATGAGATGGGGGAAGAGATGTAAAAAGCAAGCTGGAAGAGGATAAATGAAAGCCATAACAAAAGGTTAGATAAAACGTTTATTTTATTTACTGGCAGGAGATCATATATATATAAATGTAACAAAATTAATGTACTGTAGAATGCCAGCTTTATTCCATCCATCTATCACTACAGGTGTATTGTAATACATGCTGTAGAATCACAGGGATTTATTGAAACACTACATGTAACAACTCCAATTCTTTTCTGAGTGCTGGCTGGTGAGTCTTGCCCACACGCTCAGGGTTTAGCTGATCGCCATATTTGGGGTCGGGAGGGAATTTTCCTCCGGGGCAGATTGGCAGAGGCCCTGGAGGTTTTTCGCCTTCCTCTGCAGCGTGGGGCACAGGTCACTTGCTGGTGGATTCTCTGCAGCTTGAGGTCTTCAAACCACAATTTGAAGACTTCAATAACTCGGACGTAGGTTAGGGGTTTGTTACAGGAGTGGGTGGGTAGGGTTCTGTGGCCTGCTTTGTGCAGGGGGTCGGACTAGATGATCACATTGGTCCCTTCTGACCCTAGAATCTATGAGTCTATGAATCCAACACACACATTGTCAGGACTGAACTTCCTAGTGAACCTCCCAGGTCAGATCCAACCACATAACGCACAACAACTTAACACTAAAATAAAGTTGCAGTACCATCTACTGATAGAGGTAGATCTGGGTTGGTCCTTACCACCCTTCCCCACCAGCTAGATAAGAACATACAAGAGTAACTACTAGAAATCTAGATAGGATGCCATCCACTCAGGTTTACATGTTGGTCTGCCTGGTTGAGTCTTCTATCCTTCCATGGAAACAATGTTTCTAGATGGTTCTAGATTATCAGTAATGAATGGTTCATGTCTTCCAGATCAGGTCTATCCATTCTGAACATACTGGAAGTTGAAGATTTCAGTGTGCTGGGATCCTAAGGACACACTGGCAATTCCTCTTCCAAACTGGCATCACATTACAAGCTACAGGAACTGCTAGAGTATCTACAAATCCTCTTGTGCATCCCTCTGAGATGGTGGTTTAGTATTCTTGGCATTTGCCCTCCTCTATCTTTCAGTGAATTTGTGCACCAGTTCTCAATGCAATATAAATGGGCAAGCTCCTGGTTTGTATCAGCAAGTATAAGTTGTTTAGTACTTTAATTACCATGCAAGGTTCCCTCCCCAAAAGGAATAAGTTTGGGATTTTTCCAGGCTGCTTTTTCCAGTTTGTAGGCACACCTTTTCTCTTTCTTGGATGGGCACGTGTCACAGATCCTAGTGAGCACTCCCTTCCATCTACCGGCTGGGACTGAAGTGAGGGGAATCCAAGCCTCAGATGCTTTGTATCCCTGAGGTGTTTCAAGCTCCTGCAGCCTGAACAGATTCGGCCATTGCCCCAATCTCAGGGTCTCTAGGCAGATTTAGGGCATAGACATTCCATCTAGGTGTCTCCCCCTCTCCCCGAGTGTTGGAACCCAGTATCCAGCCCCTCTGGGAACAGCGCTGGCCCTTCAGACTCTCTGGTACTTAGACACACCTCTCTTCCAGACCTCCATCTTACAGGTGTGAAGCTTCTGGTTACAATTTAGCTATCATGAAGCAGTTGTTGTGAAGCAATCACACATACTTTGCCCAAACAAACATGTTTACGCTCTTTTATACTTAATCATGTAAAGTGCAGGAGAGTACAGACTGCATAAAACAATAAAACATCCTAAATACAGTGTCCCTCACTAGCTCACCCTTTCCTTAGAAGTCCTTGGGGGATCATCTGTGATCTGTCTGACAAGCAAGGTCTTCCACCCCCTTGCCTACTCTGCCCCTGCAGCAGCCTCCCTCACCTTAGTCTGGTGCAAAATGACTCTCCCTCACAGACTGCAGAAAATGGCCCCTGAGCAGACCAGCTTTTGACTTTTTAAAACCTTCAGCACCCTGGGTCAGGTGAAACCTTTACCATCTTCCCCAAATAAGTACACACCCCTGTCAGGTGACTTTGTTGTCAAGGTGACTTCCCTCCTGCTAAACCAGTTCTTCTGAGAGAGACCAGTCTTTTGTCTGTAATGATTGGGTACTTAAAAGTCAACTACATTCTATTATTCTTTTGCCACCATCCTTTGTAATTTTCAACCCAGTATGGAGGAAAACAGACCATAAATAAGGCAAAGGGCTGCATATTCAAAATGGAGTTTGCAGCATGACACAAACATATAGGATTCATAATCTCGTGCCAAATTAATAAATTGTACAGACATTCCCAATTCATCACAACATGTAATTCTCCTTCTTCCTGGCATCTTGTGCTGGGCATACTTGCTTCAGGATCATCTGTTCCTCCACCTCCTGGAATGCTGTTCTTTCACCTGAGGAGGTGCAGGGGCCTTGCCAATTTTTGCTGCCTCAACATCAAGTCACAGGGAAGCATTTGCAGCATCCAACAATAATCTCATATGGAGAGTAATGGACAGTTGAGTGCAGGCTGGTGTTATATACAAAGATGACAAAAGATGTCTTCATATCCCAATCTCATTTGTCTTCACTGACTCAGACTCTACGCTTGGCTTTCCATTCCCCCCATTTACTTGCGGGTTGGGTGACACTGGGCCTCTCCTTGGTTATCTGGAATTGTCGACAAATCTCATGTAATAACAGTGATTGAAATCCCTTCCCCTAATCACTGCAGATTAAGTGTGGTGGGAAGAACTTCAACACTTCATGTTTCATCAATGCAGCTGTCACTGTCTCAGTCCTTTTATCCTTCAGCGGCTATGCCACCATACACTTTGAGAAGGCATCATACGCTGCCAGCAACTACTGATTTCCAGCTGTTTCTGGTAGTGGACTGTCAAGTCAATCTGTATGAACTCCCGGGGCTTACTAGGTTGGGGCATTTCCCCTAAAGGAGTTCTATCTCTCCTTGCTGGCACTTTCTTTTCTTTTGACAAGTAAGGCAGGAAAGTATCAAGTCCTTAACATCCGCAGCCATGCTCAGCCAAAAATGAGTTTGATATCCAGTTCAGTATATTTTCATATCCCAGGTCTCTGCCATTTTGTTATCATGAAGACACCCCAGTACTGTTTTCCATAAGCTTCTAACAAGTCCATAGGTGTCAACTCTGTGGATGTGCCAGGGCTGGGACACTTATGGAAAAAAAAATCGGTGCTCAGCACCCACCAGCTACAGCTGTTCGGCCATGCCACCAAACAGCTGTTTGGTGGCTCAAGAAGGGTCTTAGAGAGGCCAGAGAACAGAGTAGTGGGTGGGGATGGAGTGGGTTTAGTCCTGCTTCCTGAAGCTAGGGGAGATTCCCAGAGATGGAGGTGGGTTTGATCTCCTCCATATTGCATGGAGCCTTCAGAGCTGGCAGCAACCACAGAGGTTCCTGCAGCCTGGGGAGGTACTCAGAGGTGAGTCTGATCTTCCCTCAAGCGTGGCCATGCAGGGAAAGAGGAAGTCCTTTTCCTCCCCAGCTCAGCCAGGACTAGCAACTAGGAGCTGCTGGCAGGGGCATTCCAAGCAGCATGGAATATCAGACCCACCTCCACCTTTGGGAATCTTGCCTGGCTGCAGGAAGCTCCTTGGCTGCTGCCTTCAGAGCTGGATTCTGACAGCAGCACAGCCACAAAGCTTCCTGCAGTCGGGGGAGGTACCTAGAGGAGGCTCTGATCTCCCCCGAAGAGCAGCCCTGCAAGGGAAGAGGAAGAGGCAGTCCCGCCCCTCCCCAGCCCTATGGATAGCAGTTGGAACCCAGTGAACAATAGGAGCTCCTGGTTGGGGCACCTGCAGCCCCACCCCTCCAACATCTAGATTTCATGGAGGACATCTAATTTCATGGTTTGTGACGTGTTTTTCACGGCCGTGAATTTGGTAGGACCCTAGTGGTGTGGATGTCAGTAGCCTCAAAGCCAAATGGCCTAGGTTCTAGCCTTGCTGGGTCTTACAGTGCCAGACAGACTAGCCTGGGGCTGGGGACCCTTGAACTCAGAGGGTCCACACTTCAGCGGTGGCCTGCCATGCAGAGTGCATCTGAGCCAAGGGCCATGGAACTTTACCTTTCACAGAATTTTTTTTCAGAATATCAAAATCCTCCTGCAGTGAGGCGATGTGGCTCCCTACCCCCCCGGATGAGGAAGAGCCCGTCCAGTGGCCGGAGTGGGCAGAACTAGGGAGCTCTGAGCCTGCCCCTCAGAGGTCAGGTGGCAACCCGGAACTATAAAGGCCGGCCCTCTGAGCTCAGTAGGAGCCCAGCCGCCAGAGAGAGCAGACGTCCCCAGTGGAGCCAGCGACTGGGAAGCTCTTGCGGCCCGAGGTGGCTGCCCAGACTGGCCAGGCCTGCCCTGCGCCCACTACCCGGAGGAGTTGCCGGACCTACCCTGCACCCGCTACCTGGAGGAGTTGCCGGACCTGCTGACCAACTCCTGCCACAACAAACCCATGCTCCTGGATCCCCCAGAGGCCAACACCAGGACCCAGGTAGGGCCCAAGGGGGAGTGTAGAAATAGCCCAGGGGCAGCCGACCCCAGTCTGGCTGCAGCACTGCCAGAGCCTATGTCGGAGTGTTGTGGCCAGGATCCTCACTGACTAAGTAGCGGATCTTCAGATGCAGTGGAGTGGGAGAGCCTGCGTCCCCCCTGCCACCCAACTCCTGGGTGGCAGTCTCCCCCTCTCCCTGGCCTGAGGAGGCTGGAGCCCGTTGTTACTGCTCAGCCTTGACTCAGCATTTGTTGCCTCGCCCTGACCTAGGGCCTGGGCTTAATACTGTGTACTGCTGTTGCTCAGCCCTGACTGAGGGCCAGACTAACCATATTTCAGCCGGCCACAGCAAGGGCTACTGAGGGAGACCCCCAGGCCAGACTAATTCCCCAGAACCATCGGTGTGTAGTGAGCCGGGAGGGTCAAGCCCCGGCAAACTCTTGTACACCTCCACAAAACAGAATTACCTTTCTCTGCACAGCTCCAGATATTAAACATCATGCTTCAGGATTTAAAGCAATCTCTCCATTAGAGATTAGGATGAGACCCTCATGGGGGGGCAGGTGCAGGAGGAGGAGATTATCCCACATATGACTAATGCAGGGTTTCTTACACCTTCCTTTGGAGCATCTGGAGCTGGTCACTGTCATTAACAGGATACTGAATTAAATGGACCTTGTGTCTGATCGAGTCTGGCAATTCCTATGTTCCCAGTTTCCCAGGAGGACCCAGAACTCACAGGGTCAGTGGAGATGGGCAAATGTATATGTATGCCTATATATCTACAGAAAGGTATGAACAATCTTAAGCAAGTTCTTTTGCTGCAATTTTGCATTTCAGAAGACTCTATTTTAGGGCAGTGTTTTTCAGTCTGTGGTACACAGATCCCTGGGGGTCTCAGACTATGTCTAGGATTTCTAAAGGGGTCTGCACCTCCATTTGAAAGTTTTAGGGGTCTTCAAATAAAAAAAAGGTTGAAAACCACTGTTTTAGGGCAAAGTCCAACAATCTGCACTCCCTGCATATCAATGAGTTGCACACATGTAGGAAGGAAAGATGACTGCTAATTATTGAGACTGACTAAGCAGATCTTTGCATACAATTTTGTCCTTAAAATGTAAAATTTTAAATATGTTGTAAAACATGAAATACAGTGACTCTGTAAAGAAATGTACAAACACACTACCCTCACTGTAATAAAAAAAATTATTTGATGAGCTTTTAGGTGTTGAGAGAGAATACATCGTTTTTCAGCTGCAGACCTATTAGCAGTAAAATCCTGCTAATGACGCTATATTTACATTGTGTGAATTGTATGAAAAGTTCCAAGACTAAGGTGAAGGCACCTTTTTTCCCACTTTGAAGTTTAGTTTTGCTATATCTTTATTCTGAGACCTGGACTAAAAGTGAAGGGATTCTATTGCCCCAGAGATTGGCTGAAAAAAGTGTTCAAATAACTCATAGTGCAGCCTATGCCTTAATAATTCAATTATGTAAATTAAGAATATGAATTAGTAATATAAAGTGATAATAATTCAGTGTTAATTTGTCATGAATTATGGAAAAAAGGTCTCTAACCTTAAGGTCAACCCATTTAGTCCATGTCCCATACTTCAGAATATTGCAATAAATTGTCCTATGTGCTTGTCTACTTGTCCACAGTTCTATAATTTTGGTATCTTTTATTCTGACCCATATAAACTTTTCAGTACCTTTTACCACATGAAGTTAATTATCAAATATATGTTACCATTTATTCTGAGTAGTTGAGGAAAACCATAGGAAGCTGACTAGAATGCCAATAATCAGCCATTTGTTTTTATGGATTCTTTTATGTTACTTTACTTTCCCAAAATAATTATTTCAATATGATTCTGCTGTTTCAATGGGGAGTTGAGATTTGTGAAAAATTAGGGGCTCAACATTTGGGCGTTTCTTAAGAAAGATAATTATTACCAAGAGTTTGGTTTCTTCTGAGCAAACTTTGCTCTCTTATTCTCTTAGAATAATTACAATTTTCATGTTTATGCTGTGTTTATCACTGTACACAATTACAAAATTAATAGTTGAAATTGTGTATATATTTTATTAATTACTGGGGGCTGAGGTGGCTACCTGCCAGTTTAGGCACCT
This sequence comes from Gopherus flavomarginatus, assembly GCF_025201925.1. Classification (NCBI taxonomy): domain Eukaryota; kingdom Metazoa; phylum Chordata; order Testudines; family Testudinidae; genus Gopherus; species Gopherus flavomarginatus. Next base: position 257,879,629 of record NC_066619.1, on the reverse strand, counting down.
AAATCCAGTATTTAGCCATCACTGACATTCATAAAACCCTGTTCTGCTGCTGGCTAACAATGTAGGTACCTGAAGTCCTAGGTGCATACGTTTCTGCCATTAAAGTCCCCAAGGCATCTATATCTTGGAACAAGGAATTTTGCAGTTACACAATTTGCTGGATCTGTCTCACATGGAGAAAGTCTCCTCCTATGCCCCACTTTTGATCACTCATTCTCCACCTGAAAAGTCAAAATTGGGAGACCTTCGTGCCTGAGGTTGCAGTTGCTTTGCTGGCAGCTTTTGAATGAGTAACAAGGACATTTTATGTCATCAGGGAATAAAATGACTACCCAAAGCAGTATTGTCCATAGATTAGGACATAGAGCTGGTAGTTAAAAGGCCTAAATTTCTGTGCTCGGCTTTGCCGCTGTTATGCATGACACTGAGCAGATCACAAAGTCACTTGATCTTGCTGTACTTTAGTTTCCTTAGCTGAAATAATGAGGATAATGATACTTTTCAGCTGCAGACCTATTAGCAGTAAAATTCCACTAATGATGCTATATTTACATTGTATATGTTGGTAGAGCCCTTTAATTAGAGAAGCAGTGTGCTGTGGTAGAACAGCCACTGAATGGGGAGACGTAAGAGACCTGAGTTCTAGTCCTGGATCGGTCACAGACCTGCTGTCCGATGCTGGGCCTGTAACGTCATCTCTGTTTCCTCTCTAATTAGATTATAATATCATTGGGTCAGAGACTGTTACTTACTAATTATCAGTATTATTTGTCTTATGGTGGTGCTAAGAGGCCCTAGCTGTCTTCAGGATCCCATCTTGTTGGCTACAACACAGACACACAGCCCCCGCCCAAAGAGTTTACCATCTAATTATATTAAAGATCTGTCTATGTTAATAAAGTATCATACTGAGAATTTGTTTGCCCTTATTAGTTGTTGCCTGAAACACATGTTCTTGAAGTGTGGATCTATACATTTCTCCTACAGCCAGACCCTCATTCAACGAGCAGCAAAAAATCAAAGAGTAGAAATTCTGCTCCTTTTAGAGCACACTGGTAGCTGACAAATTTTCCAGCTTAAGAATTTCTTTTGTTTCAAAGGAAACCACCTGGCCCTTTGTCCAGCTTTGTTTTCATGATTATTAGTCACTTTTTTTATTCAGAGCATAGAAAGAAGTAAACTAGATTTTGGATGGCACAGCTTTTTAATAGCTCTGTTCAAATAGACCTTTAAATGGGAATCACAGATAGGTTTCTGTTGGTGTAAATCTTAAAGTTCAGCTCTGCTCTGAAATGAAAGCGAATAAATGGAACAGTGGGGTTCATATTTATCATGTCACAGTGACTTCTGGATCAGATTTGCTCCGTTTACAAATGGAAAGATGTTTTTCTAACTCCCAGCCTTGAAATCTCAACCCGGAATCTGAAAGTCAAGCTGTATTGTTTTACTGGTTCATGCATTTTTACCAGTAGTAAGGATTCTGCTTGCCAAATTCTACCCTCAGTAAACTTCACCTCTGCAACCCCTGTATGGCACTGTGCAGATGTAAATGGGGGCCAATTTTGGCCAACAGTTGGAATGTAGTTAACACTTCTGTTAATGGTCTAGCCAAGGATCATGTTCATTTCCTCTTAGCAATATCAGCTCTGCAGAGCTAACAAGAGTGAGAAATAGGATAAACTTATTAAAATGTCACTCTTTGCCTGAAGAGAAAATGACCTTGAAACAATGTCCAAATTTCCAGTTGTCTGATCTATCATCCGACTTTGACAATTGGGCTGAAGATGAAGCTGCATAATTGAAATCAAGACCACTTATCATGAGTAGTGGAGCATCCATGTGAGCAGTAAATGGATGTCAGGAGGCACAGTATTGATAATGGTTAATATTAAAATAACTGCCTTTAAAATTAAGTTTTATTAGCAAGAACGACATTCTGAATTTTTAAAACAGGCCATTCAGGGCCTTCAGCATTGTGGAGTAATCTTTTCTGAATAAATACTGCTTAAAATAACAGAATGCTTCAGTAGGCACTTAGAGTGGGTTTGTAATTTCACTGGAAATTAAATATGATTGATAAGCTCTCTGTGGATGCCTCAGAGAAAGTTTAGCATCCTATGACACTTTCAGTAAGAGTGGGGTATAACCACAAGAATTTGACAAACAGCTGTTGATATAATGTATTCTAAGAGAGGGCTGGATGGCTCAGGGTATTGATAATGCAATGTAGAACCCTTTGTCACTTAGATGCTGGCTTAATTTCAGCCTCCATCAATAGTGACTAAAAGCAGTTACTATATGATGATTGTGAAATGACTTTGTGATCTTAGTGAAATTGCTAGTGGGGAGAAACTTGTGGCTGAACAGCAGACTTCTCTTTGCAGTGTTGTCAGTGAGGTACCTAACATATGCACTAAAAAGCCTGTTAAAGTATAACAGGCTCTAATGCCCACTGATGATAGTGATCTGCTATTGAGTGGATAGTGGCAGTTCTGCTGGCCTACACAGTCACTGCACTTCTTTATATTGACTCTAAACTTTGTAAAGCCCCTTGGGAAATACCAGATCAATAATATCTATAAAACCAAATGACATTCTCTCTGAGTGATTCCTGTCATTCCTAAATATATATACTTTCATTTTCTGCACAGCCAACATAGATATTATTGACCAGATTTTACAAGTGTATTAGTCAGAAAATAGTGCTGTAGAATTTAGATAACAATGCCAAATTGCCTCTTTTTCTACTGTACAAGGTTCAGTCACTATTTCAATTATAAACTCCAAAGGCTTTTAGTTTAATAATAAATATTAAGGAGAGTGGAAATTTGTCACTTATGTTCTCAAAGGCCGATGTTTTTAATTTCAATGTACAAACAAAATTCCTATAGTCTAAAACTGCATGTAGACAGAGATGTAGTTGTATTGTTCCAGTAATTGTTGTAACCCTCATATATGAAATTAGTGATCTTGGGGAGTTTTATGGACTATAGTTGCTGTGGTGAAAGTTTTCTAAGGTGGGAAGACAAGGTGTAATCTTATCTGGAGTAAATCCTGCAGAGTCTTTCCTCAGGATTCAACGCCATTACAACTATCTGACCTGTGCTGCCTGGGTGACTCCCTTCCTGGCTTTGATCTGAGTGTATGGCCACAAAGATGCAGCAGTGGGATAGGTCATTTGGAACTGGACTCAGGAAGGAAGCTGGTGACAGAAAGCTCAAATGAGCCTAATGGTCTTTTGCCTTATGATCCTAGGGCCAGAATTAATTAAGTTGCAAGGCTATGATGCCAACAAATGCTACTGTGTACATTCTAATATCTAAATAGTTTTTTTACTTCCAAGGCTGCTGTTTAAGTACAGTTATAGTGTGATTTTACTTTCTATGTTTTTAATTTAAATTTGGAGCCAGTCATCCTTCCACTGGCACTAGTGATAGGACTGAGGGAGAAGAAACTTGCAGTCCAAATGTTGCTCTTGCTTCAGTGAACCAGTGGGATAGTTAGGGTGCAGAATAGCTGGTGCATAAAAATGCCATGACCACACAGTCTCCTAAGCCCAATCCACTTGCCTTTCCTTCAGTCCCACCTCTGTCCCAGGATGCCTTAATAGTCTGTGGAGACAGTGCAGAGCCAGCACCGGGTGAATCCTTGGGAGACAGACTGACCTAAGGCCCTTTTGTGGCAACCTAGCAGGAGCAAAGTGAACATAAAGCAATATTGGCTATAGCCCTTGGTTTCCATTCTGCAAACATTTCTGAGTACATTTTCAAACACTGCAACATATACATACACTCACATTTAGATGCTTAAAAGTGGAACCATTTTACATTACAAGATTATAAGCTTCTGGACAGATACTGTCTTTCTGACTATACAGCACCCAGCACAATGGGGCTCTGATGTTCTAGGTGGTACTGTAATACCAATAATAATACAAATGGGTACTTTTGTGTACAGTTATCCATTTTGTGCATGCAGATATGATTTTAATTGTAAAATGGGTGCTTGGGCGTATTTTGCTGATGAAAATTAGGCCTTGCCTACAGGGGGTGGAATGAGGCCCATTTTTCAACTGTTAGCTTACTACAAATGGAAAGCCCTTTTAATATCTATGTAAACAAGTGGTGCAAGTTGGGCTGTACGATATGGTATGCCATATCAGTAAGATATTTATAGACAGTACACCGTACCGGAAAGGCACAGGAGGAGCAGAATGTGCAGCTGCTGGGTGATCCCATGACAGAAGCTCCTCCAGTGAGGCTGTACCACCCCTAGCCCTGCCGCCCCAGCTTTTCCATGCAGCTGCTTCTCCTGAGTCCTGTCTGGGGTCTGTACAGCAGCCCTGTGGGAGGACAGGGCTGGGGACAGGCGTGGGAGTGGTAGAGCCGTGCCTAAGGAGCTGCCGGCATGGGGCCACCCACCGCCTCACGTTCTATTCCTTTTGCCACTGTGGTTGTAGAGAGCCCTGTGGTTTGGTGCTGCGGGAGGAGGACAGAGTCCCTCCCCCAGGTAACATGAGATGGATCATGGGGAGGGGTGGTGGAGAGTGTGGGTCCCAGGCTGGGGGCAGGGTGGGGAGGAGTCACATGGGAGGTCACGTGGAGAGGTCACATGCCCCCTCCCATTAGCTGGTTCAGGTACCAGGGAGAAATTAATTCTACTTGCACCACTGATGTAAACACAGTTTAATATCATTGAACACCTTCAAAGTCATTTGAACTGGTTGCGTGGTAGCCCAGGCGCCGTTCTCCATTACAACACGACCAGCCAACGTGACTGAAAAGATGTTAAACTGTGTCAACTTAAGTTTAGGAGGGTTTCCAATTGTGTTATGCTAATCTGACTGAGCTAAGGCCTCATCTACATGAGAAAGCTGAATGGGTTTAACTTAAACTATTTTTTAAACTCATGTAGTTAAACTGGCGCAAACCCTTTGTGTAGACTCTTCCATTTTGGCTTGAGTGGTTTCCTTCAGTTTAGCTGAAACAAATTTCTAATCAATGCAAACTAAACTGAAATAAGCCTGGTTTATCCATAATAATGAGTATCCACATAGCCTTTTCCACTGGTTTAAGTAAACCAACTTAAAATCACATCTAAAGTTAACTTGTCTTTTGTAGATAAGCCCTGACTCAACTGGAAAAAAAACCTATCCTTTCCCCACATATATACAGGGCATTAGGCACAATGATTGGAAATGTGCTCCTCAAAATTTATCCTGAAGTTGCTGTATAATATATTTACAGACACACTTTAGTGCAGTATACCTTTTGGGCAACCTCATTCCATTCCATAATTGTTTTCTGGAGAAACCCTTACCTTTTATTTGATTTACACAATACAGATGGTTGGTAAAACTTGAATTTTTATTGATGCATAGTAATATCTTTCTGGGCACTCTTAAAGAAAGTGACATAATTCTTTAAGACATAATATTACACTTAGGAATTGCAGTAGGGGATCATCAATCTTTTGTGAAACTCTTTGAGCACTCTGCCGGTGTTAAATAAACCATGACTAAAAATGAAATTCAAAATAGTTTGAGTGATTTCTGCAAAACGTTCTCCATTTGCCAATTATGTAGCATTATATTTCATCTTCTCAGTTATTCATTATTCTTTGCTAAAAATACAGCAACAATAGGGGACTTTTGTCATTCCCATAAGAATTACAGATGACCCATTTCAAGAAAACCATGCTGTTTATTATAACAAATGTCAAAATTAATAAAGTAAATGATGATTATGATGCATTTGTTTTTCAGAGCTTGTCCAGTTAGAGGGACAGTGAATGACCAATAGTATGTTCTGACTGGTCAGTTGGGTTTTTGAGGTGATGCTCATGCCACTCTGTCTCCCCATAGTGCATCGTTGAGACCTCAGCCCCAAAAGGAAAACCCCAGCATCTCATGTGGGATGAGAAAGGAGGAAATTAATAGGACCCAAAGAGAGTAATTATCTTTTCCTAATTTTAAATTAGGCCAGACCCTAACTTAGTCCTTCCTTCTCCTCCTGGCTTATCCTCAAGTCCTTCCCTTACCACCACATTCATCATCATCTTACTGTCAGTGATCCTTTTGCATGGTGGTTTAAATACTGAGTTGGATGCCTTAAATGAGCTCCCAACTCAGCTCTCTGAAGTTCAGTTCAAAGCAGCCCAGGTGCTTCTTACCAGCTGCTGGGGTCAGTGGCTGGGCTGCGAAGCTACATGGGAGTTACATCTTAAAAGCCTCGCTGCAGCGGGAGCACTAATGGCAGCACTTTGAAGGAACACTGCTGTTTCCCCTCTTGGCCCAGATTTGCAGCACTAAAGAAGGTGCTTTAAACTGCGCTTTACCTGTGGGGAGCTGCGTCGGTAGCCTACTTAACCTACCATGGCAAGTGCAAAGGAGCCCCCGGGGTAAGAAGAGCACAAGGGAAGGACCTAGAGGGGAAAAGTTCAGTATTAAAATCCTCACCCCTCATTTGCACGACCCTGCCTGCCCCTCAGCAGCCCTTTGACCTCTCACTTTAAACTCACTTCTCACTTTAAAATACTAACTATGATTTTTAAAGAGCTCCAGTTTGGACCTTGGTAGCTGGAAGTCCTCAAACCTCTAAAATCAGTCATTAGGGGACAGACACTACACGAGTGTAAATCAGAGGAATACCACTAATTTCCTTTGGCCCAAGGTTATAAAGTTCTCCCAGAATCTGAGGCACACAAAAATGGCACGCAGTTCTGAAAAAATTAGCCATGTTTTTTTTTAAATTGCAGAAAGCAAAAGCTAAGATAAATGTCAACGAGGCACTATAGAGTCTCAGGCCAACACCAATATTAATTTGAACCCAATCACATTGAAAATTTCAGTTTTGACAAAACCCCAGTGGGAAAATGTTTCATTTGAAATTTTTCACCCAGCTCTCAGAGTAAATTTGCAGAATATATGGATGCATGACACCCTGCATCAGGACTGTGCCCAAACAGTCCACCATTTGGGTGCTACATAAGGACACCCAACAGTACATAAAGCCTCTTACCCCAGTGACTGAGGCAAACGTACTGACAGCTGGAATGTGCATAGCATTTCCTTTAATCAAAGGCACACTGCATCTAAAATGGTTTTATCACAGCTAGACCCAAAGAAACTGACTCTGGTGGATACAGCAGAGGAGTTGGTATAGAAAGTGTCAACCATACCCCGATGCACCTATGCAGGATTGAGGAAGCTATTGTTTGGATGATTGATCTAGGGAGTCCAAGTGGGGACCTACCAACCCTGCCAGAAGTACCCAGATTGAGGGATGTCTATGCAGAACTGTGGCTTCCCCTCTTGTGTGCATTAGCAAGGACCAAAAAGAAAGCACTGAGGAGAGTACTATGGACAAGTTGTGGCAGGCTATTTTTCTGAATTCAGACAGCACCAGCAGTATGGTTGGGTTTATTTTGCAGACACTGTACTAGCAGTTTTATTTAGACATTTTGCATTCCCTTCTTTCAAAGTATATGCAATTCAGTCTTGGCATCAAGTTAAATTTTAGTGGGGGTTTTGAGGGTCATTTTTCCTCTGACACTCCATGATGTTTTTCTGAAAAGAAATGCTCTAGTTCAAAAAGGAATTATTTTGGGGAAGTTAAGATCAGATCAGATGATCTCAATGGACCCTTCTGACCTTGGAATCAATGAATGATATATCCACCTTTTATATGTGGCGAAATGTGCCCAACAAACATTTTAGGTCACCAGATCTTCATCCAACAAGATGGAGCTTCCGTTTCATTGTTGTCATTTCACTGGAACCATGAAACATAAAAACATTGCACAGAATAATATAACTGCAGCCAGAACTCCTTGCTTTACATTACAAGTGTTATATGCTGTAACATTTTTTGGTTTACAGTTTCACAATATAACACAGCAGGTAAATAATGTTTATTGTTGACATTATGCAATACAGAAATCAATAAAACTCTCATTTGAGAGGGATCTCATTAATTTCTAGCAAACTGGATCCAGATTCCTGCAAGCAATGAAGAATTTGGATTTATTTCATGCCCTACATATCAGACTGTGCTTCACTTCCTAAATGGGCTGAAGTCCCAAGTCTCACACTCTTGCTAATGTAGTGAATCACAGCCCAGATGTTTGAGATCCAGAATAATTTTGAAATTCAATCACTATATCAGTGCCAAACCTAACAGACATAATTTAGAAGTGTGACAAATATGTTACAGTTGTTAAAAACAGTTTAAGTATTGAAGATAAATGTGTCTTCACAGAAAATCATCAAAAAAGAAGCTTCTGAAGTAAGTAGGCAAAGGCTGGCCAATAAGCAAAGACAATAATGATCTATGTACATAAGTATGTCCCCTAAAGTATCTGATCTGAATGTCTGCAGCTGTAGCAGAGTATGGGTCCAATATTTCAAGGTGGGTAAATATTCTCATCAGCAATGGACTTTAATGAGAGGTGGGAGATACTCAACAACTCAAAGCCTCAGGCCCTTTACTAGTTTATCTGTGCAATATCTGTACACTTTCTGTACATACACCTGCAGTGTGTTTCATCTATTTTATTCATTCCTTACTGCTAGAGTTGATTTTCAATACTTTAGATAGACAAAGGTGAGTGATGCAATATCTTTTATTGGACCAACTTCTGTTGGTCATAGAGACAAGCTTTCAAGCTTATGCAGAATTCTTCTTCAGGTCTGGGAAGGGTACATGGAGCGTCACAGTTAAATACAAGGTGGAATAGATATGGAGTTAACACATGTTGCAAGAGACTATTCAAGGTGAAGTGGGCAGTTAATTCCTCAGCAGTCACAGGGCAGGTGCGGGTTAGTTGAGTTACAGATTGTTGTAATGAGAAATAAATCAAGTGTCTTTATTAAGACCATGTTTTAGGTGTTTATCAGAGTTATGAAGTTAAGTTTCCAGTCTCATATTTTGAAGGTGCTGTGCAGATTTCCTTTGAAGATGAGGACTGAGATCAGATAGGGAGTGATTGTTTTGTTAGAAGTGTTTGCCCACAGGTGATACGGTGTTTTAATCTTTTATCATTTTTCTGTGTGAGCTCATTTGAAAGTGTAGTGATTGTCTTCTTTCACCCACATAGTTGTTACTGGGGCATTTAATGCACTGGAGAAAGTACACCACATGTTGCTGTGTAGGACTCATGGATCTAGAAAGGTGTGTTGTAGGGGGTATTGATCATGGTAGCAGTGGAGATATGTCTGCAGGTTTTGCATCTGTTGTTATGGCAGGAGCTAGTGCCACTTTGAGTTGTTGTGTCTTGGTCTGTGGGAAGCTTGTATCTGATGATGAGCTTGGTGAGGTGGGGGGTGTTGTTTGAAGACCAGAAGAAAGGGTTCAGGAAAGATTTATTTCAGGATATAGTCCTCATTGAGTATGGGTTGTAATTGTTAAATGATATCCTGGATGGGTTCCAGCATGTGGTGGTAGGATTTGCAGTCAGAGAGGTTTTTTTGTCCTGTATTGCAGCAGGTTCTCGCAGGGTAGTTGGATGGCCCATTCCATGATGCAATCTACTTCTCTGGTGGAGTGTCTTTGTTTGGTGAAGGCAGTTTTAAGTATGTTAAAACGTGTATCCTGGACTTTCTTCTCAGAGCACATTCTGTGATAGTTGAGTGCCTGGCTGTAGATACAGATTTCTTGCTGTGTTTGGGGTGGTTAGTGGATCTGCAGAGGTAAGTTTGGTGATCTGTGGTTTCTTTATACAGTTGTCTGTAGGGTTCCATTGTTGGAGCTGATCATGATGTCCAGGAAGTTGGTGCTGGTGTTGAAGTCTTCTAGAGAGAGTTTGATGGATGGGCTAAGTTGTAGAAGTTGTGGTTGTAATCTATGAGGGAGTTTAGGTTGTCTCTCTAGAGGATGAAAATATCATTCATGTATCTCAGGTATGTCACTGGTTTTGTGGTGCATTTGTCCAGAAAGTCCTCTTCAAAGAAGCCCAAGGAGGTTGGCATACTGGGGAGCCATCCTCGTACCCATGGCTGTTCCCATGGTTTGGACAAAATGTTTGTTGTTGAATGTAAAGTTGTTGTGGGTGAAGATGAAATGAATGAATTTGGCAATGTGTCTGGGGTGGATATCTGAGTGTTGTTTATTGCCCTGTAGCTATTTGAGGCAGGCAGAAATTCCAGTTGTGAGGGATGTAGGTATATAAGGAGGAGGCATCCATGGTGGCAAGGATGGTGTTCCGAGGAAGGTCGTTAATGTCAAGGAGTTTCTGGAAGAAGCTTTTGTGTCCTGGAGGAATCTGGCCATTTATGTGGTGAGTTGTTTGAGGATGGTTTCTATGAGCCTGAATATTCCTTCAGTAAGTGTGTCATGGCCAGATAGGATGGGTCTGCCTGGATTCCCCTGTCTGTGTATCTTGGGAAACATGTAATAGGTCACCGGGGGATGAGATTGTACAGTTTGCCTTGGAATGTTTAGGGGAGGATTTGATGATATCCTTAAATTTCTGGGTGTGTAGTCTTCTTTGAGTTCTTTACAGTAGATGACACTGGAGAATTATTGATTGGCCTCATTGACATAGCCCTCACAGCTGAGGATTACTATGGTGCCCCCTCTATGTGCTGGTTTGATCACTATCTGGTGGTTGGATTTCAGGGACTGTATCACTGTCCTCTTGACAGCTACGGGATTGTAGTGGATGTGATGTTTGTTAGGAATTTCACAGTCAATCTTTTTCCTGAAGCAATCAATGTAATGAATAAGTGTGTGGTTTTGTCTGCGCAGGGGTATCCAGTCAGATGTTTCTTTTTTCTTATGACTGTTGGTAGGGACATGGCAGTTCTGGTTGGTGTCATCTTTGTTGTGAAAGAATTATTTGAGGTGAAGTAGTGCAATGAATTTTTCCACCTTATTTTCACCACTGCTTATGAAATTACTTGTGCATGTATTGAATAGCCACAGACTTTGAAATTTTGGCCACAAAATTTATGTTCCTGCATAAAGCAAACACTGTTGCCCACAAAAGTTTTCAGATAGTGGGTTGAAAATGAAAACTTCTATTTGCTTTCTAATTGCTGTGACTATGCTGAAAAGTTAAAAGAAAAAAAGCGAAGCACAGTTTAAGCATCAGCTGCTCAGCAAGGGAAACAGATGTATTAATTATCATGTACCGTGGGGCATACTCTGTATTGAAATAGAAGAATGAGAAAAACAAGTGTAGAGTGCATATCCCCACGGGCAAGGAAAACTGAGTTCTGACCTGAGAAACAGAGTAATACATTTTTTTCAATACCACATGTCTAAGAAAAATAAGCCAACAGCTTTGAGTACCAAAGTAGACCATGAAAAACACATACTGTGTGTTACCAAGGTAATCGATCATATGAAAAGAGCAATATTGAAACAGGTGCAGATCCTGGAATATTAAAAACAAGTTAAATGGACCCATCATTGCTGATATCACTGCAGAAACAATGAGAAAAAATATAAATCACCTTCAAAAATAAAGTCTTCCTCTTTATAACAATGAACAATAAAGAATGAAGACTTAATAAGAGTAGTTTTTAAGAAACCATATCTGAAACACAAGCAATGGATTCAAGTCCATTACAAAAGAGCGAAAAATTCTAGAATGAAGTTTTAAGATCTGATGAACCATGAATGTTGATGTTCCACTCTGATGGGATTGTTTATATAGAAGAAAATGCTAAAAACCAAACGAAGTATAACAAAGGTAATGTAGAAACAAAGACCATGTCCACATGAGTATAACTGAGGTCGGAATATGGTCCCAAGTGTTTGGCATTATGACTATTAGACACATAATCTGTATCCATTTAAAGGAATTTTAAATTAATTGAGCAAAGGAGTAGATAAGTTATGAGGTCCTACAGCAACAAACTAAAATGAATAAGCATACCATGCACACTTCAAAGGAGCTGTCTTGTATTTTCAATAAATATGTAGACAGTGTTCCCAAGAGACTCCAGGCATAATAAAATGAATGATGGGCTGGAAAGTGGTTGCTGAAAGACAAAATCAGAACATGAGAAGGTGACTTGTGGATATAACATGCTTGCTACCTCTGAACCCATATTCTTTTTTCTTCCCCTATTACACCTTCACTGGAGGGGATCAAGTGATAAGGGCAGCCATTGCTTTCTCAACAAATAAGACTTGGAGCACATATCCAAGTACTCCTTTTCCAATAACTTGCATGCCTTTTGTTTGTCTGCATGAGGAGATATCAAGGCGGAATTTGACTCAGAGTTTAAATAAATATTTAAATTATTTTTTGGTTGATGGCTTTTTCACACTCATGCTAGCTGATCCTGTGTTCCTAATATGTTCTCCACATTTGTCTGTTACTTTCTTTGCAAACTTGTTTTCTAGTTATTAGTGTCATAAACCAAATGTTTTCTGCAGATTTCTGTTATTTGGACTGTAGCCAAAACATTTCAGCGTGTTCAGAAGGCAGAGCGTCAGAAGAGGGGAATATCATTGTGATCCAGTGATTACATAACAAAAAGGGTGAGTGAAGCTTGATCTCATTACAGTTTCTCATAAAAATTAGTTATCAGCTATGGGTCAACTATTGGTCAGTGCTTGTAGCTAGAGCCAGTGAACAATTTTTGTCAACGCATTTATTTTCTGTTTTTACAAAAATATTCTTAGTTTCTAAACATTTGTGGATTTTGCATTTATTGAGGAAAACCTGAGAAATTTAAAAGAGAAACATAGTTTTTCTTGAATTTTTTCCTGGGGAAAAAAAGTCACATCTTGACCAGCTCTACAGCTCTTATTGATTCAGAAAAGTGCTCATCAACCACAGGAAATAGCTATTTCCAACATCGAACCCCATCTTCCCTGTTATGAAACTTTCAGTAGGTTAATGGTATGGTTATTTTCCCCTCTCCTTTATTATGCAATCAAGATAGGAAATTAGCTCTCAATAAATACTGTAAAGCAATAGATTGCTGAAGAGGTCAAAATAATAATTCGTTAATTTCCATCATGTAAAGATTATATTAGATGCATTCCATTATTTATAGAATATATAGACTTGACATTTCTACTGTAGTAGCTGTAAAAGTGAGGCAATATGACCAAATTATATCCATTTACTTTTTATTATGATTTTTGCCCATTCTTGTTCTTGGGTAAATTTTCAGAAGTACCTAAACGACTTAGGTGCCTATGTCCCATTTTCAAAAGTTATTTAATCACTTAGAAGCCAAATTCTCTCTGAAAAGCAATGGGATTTAGGTTCCTAAATGCTTATATCACTTTTGACAATGGAATTTAGGCTCCTAAATCACTTCAGTGTTTTTTTTAAATTTCACCCATAATCTCTAATTTGAGGATCCCAAATGCTGTAATTTAACATACGGAAATTTCAGTTCCCTCTGCATTCATATACCTTTAACATTCTTTCAGTGAATGAAAACAATATATCAGAATGCTATTCCTGTCCATTTAGTCAAAATTAATTGTTTACTGTTACATCTGATTTTACAAGAAACTGTGTAATCGATCCTTACCAGAAGAGATCAGCTAACCATGGTACAATCCTTGCACAATATAGTTACTTTATATTTAAAATCATATTGACACTTTGACATATTGACTCATTCACAAACCTTTTCAGAAATCTGAAGATTATATCTGCTGATTAAAATGTAACATCTTTGTGGGTGTCCTTCAGCTATAGAAAAGTCTAAATAATATAGTGAGCTTTATCAAAGAGAATCTCTGCTTCCAGTCACTGGCACAATACAATGCTTCATGCTGAGTGTTATATGTGATAGGCTAAACTGTTTCTTAAAGTGACAGTTGCCTGACACACCTATGTGAAATAGCCTTAAGAAAGATTTGAGGAAGATACAAGTTATGTTGTTGCCTTACAAATAAGGAATTATACTTTGTATTCAATACCTGATTGTTACACTATACACCATGACTTGTTTGCACTGTCCTGTCAAGCTGTATCAACCTATCTAAATATTTACCAGTGACATTATTAGCCACCTTAAGCAGGATTATTAAACAGAAATCAGGCAACACTATGAATGCTGTATCAAATCTGTGGCCTCCTAGGAACTTCCCAGTTGGCATTATGCTGCACAACATGGCTTTTTGGAATGTCACATTGACAGTGGGGAGAGACTTCCAGTTTTCCTTCTTGCAGAAGACTGGTGTCTATCACCAGTGCTGAAGAAAAATCTTTGCTGGGTATTGGCATGCATAGGGCCCAAGAGTTTGAGGAAAGTGAACAGTTCTGATTATATCCAAGAATCCAGTGAAACACTGGAGACTATACCACCCACCCATCCCAGAAGACCCCAAAGGGGAGCAGGCCAAGTAATGGGCCCTGAAACGGTGAATTAAGGAGGAACAAGCCTATTTACTGATGTCATAAACAGATAGCTAAGGGTTAATGTCTCTTTCACCTGGAAAGGAGTAACCTGAAACACCTGACCAGAGGACCAATCAGGAAACAAGACTTTTTCAAATCTGGGTGGAGGGAAGTTTGTGTGTGAGTCCTTTGTTCTTGGTCTTGTGTCTGTCCCTCTCGGCTATGGGAAGGATTTTTCTGTCTCCTGCTTTCTAATCTTCTGTTTCCAAGTTGTGAGTACAAAGATCATAAAACAATAGGGGTTATTGTTTTTTCTTCTTTTGTATTTACATGTGTGTAGTTGCTGGAGTGTTTTGAATTGTGTTCTTTTGAATAAGGCTGTTTATTCATATTTCTTTTAAGCAATTGACCCTGTATTTGTCACCTTAATACAGAGAGACCATTTTTACGTATTTTTCTTTCTTTTTACATAAAGCTTTCTTTTTAAGACCTGTTGGAGTTTTTCTTTAGTGGGGAACGCCAGGGAATTGAGCCTGCAGCTCACCAGGGAATTGGTGGGAGGAAAAAGTCGGGGGAAAATCTCTTGTGTTAGATTTACTAAGCCTGACTTTGCATACCCTCTGGGTGAGGCGGGAAGTACTTGTGTTTTCCAGGACTGGAAACAGGGAGGGTGGAGTCCCTCTGTTTAGATTCACGGAGCTTGCTTCTGTATATCTCTCCAAGAACCCAGGGAGGGAACACCTGGAGGGGGGAAGGGAAATGGTTTATTCCCCTTTGTTGTGAGACTCAAGGAATCTGAGTCTGGGGGTCCCCAGGGAAGGTTTTTGGGGGGACCAGAGTGCCCCAAAACACTCTAATTTTTTGGGTGGTGGCAGCTTTACCAGGTCCAAGCTGGTAACTAAGCTTGGAGGTTTTCATGCTAACACCCATATTTTGGACGCTAAGGTCCAAATCTGGGAAATATGTTATCACCACTGATTCTTGCTAGAAAATGCAGTGCTCCCCCCATTAGAGAGAACAGAACCCCAGGAAAACCCACCACTGGGCATGGGGAGACAGTGGTTTTGTGGGGTTGAAAAGGGAAGTTCCAGTTTGTGTGGAAATTGAGAAAACATTCTCCATCACTGACAGTTTTTAAATCAAGATTGGATGTTTTTCTAAAAGATAGCCTTTTGGAACAGAAGTTCTATGGCCTACAGGAGGTCAGACTAGATGACCAAAATGGCCCCTTCTGACCTTGGAGTCTATGAATCTAGGAAGATGAGTCACACAGTTGTGGGAATGAGGGAACAACTCAAGGCTCAAATAACTTGATCAAGCCAAGGGTTCCCAAACTTTTTCATAGGATGGGCCACAATTTAACAGAGAGATTATCTTGCCCATCTCCTCCCCTGTAATTTGTAATCATATGACAGCCCTATGGCAACTATGATTGCTTACTTAGAAAAGGAAAATAGGAGAGTATTTAGGATGAAATTTTCAAAAGTGTGCAGAGTTGGACCAACGCTGAGCGTTTCTGAAAATCCTACCCTTTAATGTATCTTTATCTTCTTCTAATGCAATTAACAACTAAAACAAGGGGGAGAAGCAGCACCATCCACAAGTGCTCTGTATAGATTAATGCATCATGGAGCACAGTGTGGGGACCTCTGAATGGGAGATATTATTTGGAGGTTTATTTGAACTGCCCTGGAAGCCCAGATCTTTTGAATGATGATTGACTGAGGTGTAGGGGAAAGACTGAAAGCGTTCTGATAATCTGCATTGATTTAGGCCAATTTCTAACTATTAGAGATCAGGATGAGACCTATCTGGGGGACAAATTAACCCAAAAACTCCAAACCTTTTGAGATTTGCCCCTCATTAGATTAACTGGAACACTACACCTGCATTACACCACTTTATTGACATAAAGCAGTCACATACTTGGCTAAAACCTGATGCTACTGAAGTCAACATCAAAGCTTCTGTTGACTTCAGTGGATCCAGGTTTGGGTCACTGACTTCAATGGTTGGATCTCTCTTTTTGGAACATTTTGTTGCCCTAGATGACCCTCCCTATTCTGTATGTCTGTCCTTGCCCTGATTAGTAACCACAAGAGAAATGCAGGCATCAGCTTCACTATATGAAGAGTACTATTGCTTTTAAAAATGCTTTTCAAATTATTTTTAAATTAAAGAGATCAATGGATTTTTTTAGGAAAAGCCCTTTTGGGTGCAAAAACAAACCAATTCATTTTTCATCCTTTTAATTTTTCGGGTTGGTTCTAAAATTTCATTGCATTTAGGAATAATTTGCCTACTTGAAGCTTTTGCTGGGTTTTGTGTGGTGGGTTTTTTGTTGTTGTTGTTGTTGTTGTTGTGGTTGTTGTTGCGACCCTGCATTTTCACTGCTCAGCAGGCAGCTGACAGAGACAAGTGAGAGTCCTGACTCTCTACTGCTGACTACCTGCTGCCTTTCTGCTCCTGTTTCCTCAGAAACAGAGTTCTGAGCTATGAAAATTGAGCAATTAATATTTTAAACCTCTGACTTTTTTTCACTGCATTTTTAATATTTCAGTATTTTTAAAAACTGGTCAGAAAAACATCTTGTTATTCTCCCTGCCTAGATGGATATAAAAGATTTTTCAAAGGGTGGACAATGAGTTCTGACCTATATGCATATACTCAATAGCCACAGAACCAACCTAATGCCTCTGTTGATAGGATTAGATTGTCAGTTGACAATAAAGGGCAGTGCACAGCTGTGTTTCCGCAGGAGGGAAACCTGACCTTGAGAGTCACAATTGCCCTGTTTCCCCACTTGTTCCAGGGGTGAAGTATTTGCTACTACCCAATCCCAGTAGCAGTTTATTTTATCTTTATCTTATTTTATCTAGCTCAGCTCTGCTTGCTGGTGTGTCCGGGGGCAGAGCTAAAGCCCCACCCACTCTCCAATCACCCCCACCTTCCTGACAGGAAGTGAGTACCAGTGTGCAGAGGCTATTCTCCCCTTTATTGCATTGTGGAATGCGATGCCTCATTTCTACACACTCCTTATAGGGAAACAATTCAATCCTGCCAATAATGTCCAGACGGTAGTCGGTCAAAAGATACCAAGGAGTTCAGTGATTATTTCAAGTAAGAGTTGGATCCCGCAGTTTTCTCACAGGCAAAACTCAAACTGACATCAGTAGAAGTTTGCTTATGTAAGGGCTTCATGCTCCAGCTTTTGAAATACGCACAGTAGTTTTTTTATACCTAGTCATTATTTCTCTATATTGAATCTGATCGCATTCCTTTCTTCTCTTTCAGAACACTAATATCCTTGAGATCACTGTATGAACTTGCTAATGAATTGGTT
The DNA here is from genome assembly GCF_025201925.1 of Gopherus flavomarginatus. Lineage (NCBI taxonomy): Eukaryota > Metazoa > Chordata > Testudines > Testudinidae > Gopherus > Gopherus flavomarginatus. The sequence continues at coordinate 257,861,970 of NC_066619.1, read as the reverse complement.
CCTTTTTCAAATAATCAATAAATATGTGGGACTGAAACAAAATCCAGTCGATTTTGATTAAACATTTTCATCCTTATCTGTGTTCCCTAGGGAAGGTCAAATGCTTCTGATACTGAGCACTCAGCAAACAACGTTATGGAACTCTATGTTCCTCTGTTTTTGCCTTTAGAATTCTCAAGGTTGAAAATGCTAAATTCTTCTCTGGGGGCCCATGCCTGTTCCCACTGAAGTAAATGGCAATGCTCCTACCCTGAGGAAGATTGCACTGTCACAGCCTATACCTAGTATCTGTATCTAGTCTAAGGGCAAATAAACTTTAATCTCCAGGCTATCAATCTGGCACTTTTCATGAGCAATAAATTCACTTAACATTTTAAAATGTAAGTAAATCTTGTGTGCTGCAGCACTTGATCTCAGTCTACATATTAGGTGCATGAACAGCAATGCTTATGCTTGCACCAGAGGAGCTGGTGAGGGAAGGAAATTATACGAAAATACAACTGACAATGGGCCTAACATGAGTAAAGAACGCTATTTTTTTAGAGTTTTTTTCCTTGCCATGTTATGGGGCATATTGTTTTTCTTTTGCATGAAATAGCTGGGGAGCTTGGCTGACTGGGGTACCAATGGGGAGCAATAGATAAAGAAGGGTAAAAAAGTCAAAAAGAGGTCAAATGATAAAGAAGATCTGGGGAAAGGTTTGAAAAATGAATTGGAAAGATTTACACATGTGAAATGAAATGGAAAGAGAGAATGTGATTCAGACAACTTGACAAGGAGAGAGCGAAAACTAAGCAAAAAACTCTTCAAATGTCATTAAAAAACCATTAATCTGGTCTCCAAAAGTATGAGATTTACTAACAAAAAAATTTTAATTAAATAAATGTTGGGTTCATTTTATTTGCCTTCTTTTTTTTTGAACTTTTTGAGTTCAAGGTTTTTTCACAACCATGAAGTCTAAAAACATTAAAAAAAGAAAGAAAAAAAAAGTGAAGTTCTCACATGACTCCTGGAACTGGAGCTTAGAAAATGACCAAATACAATTAGACTCAAGATAAAATCACAAAATTGGCAACACTGTAATATCCTGTTGTCCCTGAGCTTTCAGCAGTGTGTCCACCTTTTCGCTCCATTTACTTATGTTAATATTTTCTCATTCACACAACATGAGCTATAAGTATTCTCCTCCATGCACACACTAAATCAGTTCCAATCCTCCCAAATATCAATGCCACTGACTCAAAATCATTTTATGCGCCAATCCATTCTACCCTCCCACAAAACAAATTCCCCTGTGAAAAATTCACTCCCAATCCATTTTGGCCACACCCACAGTTCATTGCCCTTTTAATCCACCTGCCTGTTCCCACACTCCTCAAATACCCATCTCATGTCTCTCCTAATCCCAGACTTTCTTGAGTCATCCTGCTGTTACCAGATCATTAGATCTCTTTTGGCCCTATGTTCTCCAAAGTAATTTCTTGAGCTAGGAATAATGTCTGGCACCAGCATCACTGATTGGTGACTTGCAGTTTATTCTGGGTGAGGCATTCCTAGGATTAATATCAGAGATGGTAGCAGTTTGATTTGAGGTGGGAATGGCAAAAGAAGGGGCCCTTTTAAAAAAAAAAAAGCAATGATCCATTGTGGTAGCTCCTCCTTCATGCCATACATATCTTGGATGGAATTGAATTAAAGGGGCAAAGCTAACAGCTCAGAAATCTGCTAATCTCTAAGTAAGGTTGTAGCCCATGGACCACAGTTTAGGAACAGCTGTTTTAGAAAATCCTACTTTGTGGCCAAGAACACATGTGCAAGAATGAGGATCTGTCCTGAGAATATACTTGAATGAAAACAATGGTCAATTACTTACCTACAGATAGCTGTATCTGATCAGCCCACATGTGAGCAAAACAAAATTAGCAAAAGTTTCCCTTGCAGTTCATACTCACACCTTGCACAAGTTTTGCCTTAAAAGAAGCACAAACTATTATTTTAAGGATTTACAGAACTCAAAAGGCCCCAGATTATGCAGATTTAAGATATGTGAAATAACTAAACTAGACTTTGAAATTAATGTTGCAGAACATAAGGACTTAACTAGAATAAAGTTCAGTCAGACCAGATTAATCTGTGTTTGATTATGTCTGAGTACACAAAACATTTCACTGGCAGTTTGTCCAATAACAAGTACTTTGTGTTACTGCTTTGTTAATCTAGAGGGTTTTCTTTTTAATATTTAATGGTTTTCAAACTGATTCAGACTAACCAGATCTGATTGTACTACCATTATCTTATCACAGCTTACTATAGTACAAACCTCAATACTGAAATAATTGCAAATGTGGCTTTTGAAACAAAATAGAACCACCACTGCTGGAACTTAAAACACTGGGGATGACAAATTGTATTTATGATTATATGTTTGAAAGGAAGACAAAGTCATTTTAATAAACATATCTGTCAAGAAGCAGCATCAAAGCATTTTTAAAGTCCTCTATGCCCTTTGTCACACAGACAACATCGAAAGATGCATCAAACCGCCTGCCTCCAGTGAAAGGATAGCATTTAGCACAGCATTACATTTAACACAAACTGACAAGGTTGTTGACTTTGTAACAGTCTAAGAAGATAAACAGTAAAAGTGAAAGTGAAGACATGACCCTGACTATTCCAATCCTTTAAGAGACACTTGAAGGGTTTCAAGATTAATCTCCATTTTATTTTACAAAACCAAACTCTTGTATAAATTACCACTGAAAATAAACAAAATAGACAATATCATTATATATTGTTATTTCTTCATTTACATAAAACATTTCACCTGAATGAAAGCACTTTGAAAAAGAATATAAATCATCTCAGTTTGCGCGCCTCAAAGAGTATATAGTAAAATTACACAAACAGAGCTCCAGATTCTACCATTCAGACACAACTCCACAATGAATATGGTGGGGAGTCATATTGTCCCTAGATGGCACACTGAAAGACATTAACCTCAGAGAGGAACGCCTCTCATAGCTCCCAGATGCACAAGGGGAAGATGCCTTGCCTACTGCTAAAAACCTTCATGGTTTGCTTCATGCACTGCCTGAGACAACTTGACATGACCCTGCCTCCTCTCCGCCACCCTTTTTGGAAGCCAGCAGAGGTAAGAAGTTCCTGGGTGTTAGTCCTGTGCTCAGGCCACTGGACCATGTTACTCCTCTCTATGTTGCGGAAACGCTCTTGCACTAGCCAAGACATTCTAATGAATACACTTTCCAGTTCTCCTCACTATTGTACCTGCATAGTACCTTTGATGAAGGCTTCATGTCCTTATCTCCCACAGTAGGAGACTTCTGGGAGAGAAGCACCTCACTCCTTCTCTTCAGAAGAAATATTTGAAGGCTTTTCACAACTACCCCAGCCATAGCCAATGTGCATACTGGATTTGTGTCTGTCTTTAGAATTTGAAACCCGCCAAGGGCTCTCCCATTTTGATGACGCAAACCTTAGAATTTAAATAAGTGATTCAGAAGACCCTGATCAACATACCAGCTTTTGACACTGTTGTGATACCTCCCTAAACTGTCATTAGATGTCACAGAATTGGCTGGCATGGTGGAAGTGAGCCAGATATAGCATTTTCTAAACTCCTTGGATTTCCTGTATCCCTGTCAGCTGCGTTTCAGGATTGGGTGTGGTATGAAGTCTATGGTGGCCTTGTAGTTAATGATCTCCTTGGGTTGGACAAAGTTCAATTGTCCATATTAATTTTTTTAGCTGTCAGACACCTTTGATCAGCTGGGTTGGTTTGTTTTTATGCTACTGTATTCATAGATTCCAAGGCCGAAAGGATTACTTTGATCACCTGGGCTGATCTTCTCTATAACACAGGCCATAGACCTTCTCCAAAATAATTCCAAGAGCAGATGTAACCCATAGACATCCTGAATGTGGTGTTCTGTCCCATTTAGTGGCACCAAGACCACTGACAGAGAGAGAGATTATGAGTCTGCTCTACAGCCTTAGCTAACAGCCGGTTGGCTTTTAGCTCATGCAGTCATAGGCGCTGACTCTGTCGGTGCTCCGGGGCTGGAGCACCTACTGGAAAAACATTAGTGGATGCTCTGCACCCACTGGCAGCCATGATCCCCTCATCCCCCCACCCTCCCCTGAGCGTGCCCATCCCTGCTCCTCAACCCACCTCCCAGCGCTTCCCACCCAGTCGCTGCCAAACAGCTGTTTAACAGCATTAGCATGCTCTGGGAAGGAAGGGGAGAAGTGGGAACATGGTGCACTCAGGGGAGGAGGTGGGGATTTGGGGAAGGAGTTGGAATAGGAGTGGAAGTTGGAATAGGGGCGCGCAGCCAGTGCAGGACAGAAATGGAATGGGGGGAGGGGCCCTGCTGGCCCAGAGACAGTATGTGGCAGGAGCTGCGCTGATGGACTGGCAGAGAGAGCAGCCGGTACTGTATGCTGCGTCTTCACCTCACCACTACCCTTGCATACCCATCCCCAGAGTAGCCACTGGACCCCCACACTCACCGCTGGTGAGCAGAGAGCTGGTGAGCAGGGATCCAGCCTCCAGAGACATTGGGGATACCCGCAGAAGGGCTTAAATACAGGATAGTCTCTTTAAAAATCTCTGGTCACCCTGAAAAGAGTGCTTTCATTTGTGGAGCTGTACAGTTCTGGCCTGGTGGCCATTTGGAAACCTTTTCCTTTCTTTTCTTTTTAGATGGGGAGCAAAGGACTGTTTGGGTGTTTCTGTGTGTGTGGTTTTCCAATTAGAAAGTTTGGAAGGTTAGCCGAAAGAGGAGTATGTTTCACAAGAAAGTTGGCTTTCTGCACATGTAGAGCCCTTGCAAGTAAAGTTTAGCTATGTCAATGCATCTGAATGGGGTTTCTACAGTGCCTCAAAAGCCTGTGATAAACTCTCAGTATGTGTGTTTGACTTTCACTAGGTAGAGTCACGTGTCTGCATCTTCCCTGTGTCCCAGGGATGGCTACTGTGAGGCCAGCAGAATTTGGGAGAAAAGGGGTAGAAGAGAAAGCATCTCAAGCTGACTTAAGAGTGGTGGTGGCTCTGGGCAGAGTGCCCCTCCTGCTCCTTCCTATCTGAGCTCTGGTCTCCAGTGTGGGCTTGGGGGGCTGCCTGTGGGCAGTGGGAGGATGGGGTCCAAGGAACTCCTAAGCTCACTCTGCGCAGGCCGACTCTGAAGCCTCTCCTGTAGCTTGGGGTGCCGAGTATTAAGCCTTCCTCTGTGGTTTGGACTGAGGAGCATGATCATCCCTTGGGTACATTTCAGTGGAGATGATGGCCAGCAAGAATCTGGGCTATCAGGTCAAGCCACTGGGATAATGGGGGCAAGCCAGCAGCCCTGCAATTTTGCTTCCTGGGCCGCCATCTCAACCCTCATCTCCTATGAGCTGGGAAGGCAGCTGGCCAGGCTCACCCTTCTCCTCCCCTCCCCAGGCCCAAGTCCCTTTCAGCCAGCAGGTCGAGCAAGGAGCCCAGAGAGGAGAGGAAAGGGGGTGGCCAGAGCCTCCTCCTGCGCAGCACCTGAGTTGGCCGGCCCCTTCCCCCACCAGGGCTCTTGCGTGCTCTCTGCAAGCTGCTCAGCCCATCTCCTTTTCACCTCTCTGAGCCCTAGCAGTCAGCCAGAAGAGCAGAGGCCACCTACTCCACCCAGAGTGGCCAGCATAGGGCTTGAGCCCATGCCCTTATTATTATTAGCACCATGCTCTAACCGGATGAGCTAGCCAGCCCATGGGAAGTAGGTGCTTCCCTGACCTTTTTGGAAGGAGCTACTGGCTGGACCAGGGGCAGTATGGCCTCCTCTATGATATGGGTGGATCAGGAGGCTTGCAGGCAAGACAGGGAAATTAGCTCAAGTGATAGAGCGCTCGCTTCGCATGCAAGAGGCAGCAGGACCAATGCCTGGATTCTCCAGTGGCAAGGAGAGATGGTATCTTCTCTTGCCCTCATTTTAGAAGCCATTGACAGTCAGCAGGATGAGCTCCTCCATCCCTCCATCCCTCTTCCCACTGGGTCTCCCAAAAAGCCAGCCCCTGTGGAGCAGAAAGCTGTTTGTCCACGGCCCTTCTCCCACTTGCGGTGGCTGGGAAGCTGGAGACAGGCTGGAGAAATTAGCTCAACTGGAAGAGAATGGGAGAAGTAGTGAGATCGATACATATATTCTCCAGCCTGCTCTGCGGTACTGAGGTACCTGCCCCTTTCTTGCTGAGCTGTCACTAGGCGCGATCCCTTTCCCCCTCCCTCCCAGACTACACAAAGCTGATTGGCCAGGAGCGAGTGCCACTCAAATACAGAATTACTCACATTCCAGGGGTCCATGAAGGGAATGAGGAGTTGGGCGGGGGGGGGGGGCAGGCTGAGATATCAGCTCAGCTGAGACCATGTAAACCACACAGCCTCCTGATCTCAGTCAGCATAGCAGCCGTGGGCCAGAGCACACAGACAGCTTGGACAAAGCCAAAGCAGGGAAGGGCTCTGTTGCTCTGGAACAGTGAGTCTGTGGCTGTCTATCCTGGCGGAGGCAGGGTTGTTTTGCTGTATGCTGGGCCAGGAAGCCTGTGTGAGCCTGGCTAGAGTTCCTGAGCTGGGCCCACTCCTGGCTTTGCTTGGGTTAGAGGAAAGTGGTGAAGATAAGAAAGGCCCTCATGGTCAATGGTCAATCTAGCCCAGTATCATGGCTTCTGACAGTAGCTGATGCTAGGTGCTTCAGAGCAAGCCAGAGCAAGCAATCCCCAAGTGATCCGTCTCTGCATTGTTCTCTTAAGTTCAGTGCTTGTTCCAGAGGCTAAGTCTCACCCCCATGACACGTTCCAGGGAGAGAGTGTTGGTGTTTGTGCCGAGGCTCGTGGCTGGGACTCAGGCCCCTTCCCTGACTCTGGCTAGCCCCTCATCTCAGGCTGTGTTCTGTTTAAGGCCACGGAGCCCTTGTCTTCTTTGCCCGGTGCCTGGGAGTCAGGCCAGCTGTGGGGAATTAGCTCAAGAGCTGTCTACAGCAGTCAGGCTGAAAATCAAAAGCCATCTTTCCCAGGTCCACAGCCGCCCAGGGGTTCCTTGGCTCCATTAGTGCCACACTCTGACCAGCTGAACGAGGCACCACACAGGAAGCTTCTCAAGGTGTTCCTGGGGAGGGCTCAGATGAGAAAGCACCTGGAAGTTCATCAGCTATTGTAAGAAGTGTGAAATCCCAAGCTCACCCTGAGCAGGTCGACTCTGAAGCCTCTCCCCTTGAGGTGCTGGGTATTAAGCCTTCCTCTGTGGCTTGGGTGGGAGAGCTTGATCTGCTCTCGGGTACATTTGGATGGAGATAGTGGCCAGCAAGAATCCGGGCCATCAGGTCAATCCATTGGTCCTGTATTACTATGGTTCTTTGTTCTTTTTCTCTTTTTGGACTCATTCAAATACTTTAAATGTATCATAACTGATAATTCATTATATTGAGTTCTAGATTAGTTTCATGCCTTCTAGACTATATTTGTGATTCTTGTGTGTTATTTCAACCATGTATCTCTGGTACAAAGCTTTTTGGCTCAACCTATATAAGTACAGTGTGCATGTCATCATTGTTGCATTACAGTTTCTGAAATTGCTTTGTCTATAACTTTGTTTTATTTATTTTTTCTTTGCTTATTTAGATGATAATTACAACTGTGGGATATCATGATACATTTTGATATTATTCCTATTTGTAACATCTGTTTACGATACCTGACCTGAATATAATTAGACAGTTGGCTGTGTTTATTTCTGGGTTAGAAAATATTATTTTACACAAATAATTTCATGTTTCTCTGATGACTTGTGTTTGCTCAGAAAATGACATGTTGCAGTGAAAACATTAGCCAAAATTATAGTATTACTTTAGAAATTCAATATAACCATTCTCTTTTTACTCACTCTATAGAATGCTATTGAAATCATGGTTAATTTTGATTTATTGTCATTGAACATTTAGAACATCTTTATATTTTGATGTGCACTAGCTCATTTTGAATGTTTGAATATTTTGTCTTGAAGAGCTTAAGGCTATACTTTACTATCCGACAGTGAAAAAAGATGCATACACTAAAAGGCCAGAAGAAATCATTATCATCTTGTCTGACTTTCTGCTTAACAGAGGCCATAGAATTTCACTCAGTGTTTTTGCAGTAGAAGGCATTGTTCTTCTCCACTGTCCACGTGAACACTACTCAGCCATCCCTATCTGACAAATCCTTGAGGAAGAATATTGTAAATTCCCAAGATTCTTATTTGTTTAACAATACCATGACAGCACTCTCTGATGCTCCTTGAGTTCTCCCATCTCTCCTGGCAGCAAAAAGACAGAGATTTCCATACTGTAGAAAGGAATGGGAATCATATTTTTCTCTCCAAGATCCAAGGAGATGGCAGCAAATTTTTCAATAGGCAGATGTCCTCTTACCTTACAATTTACCTTTCTGTCTCATCCTCTTAATGCTTGCAACCCTTTATTGTAGTGACCCACAACACAACATTTTAAAATAGTAGTATTATGGAGCTAGACTTAAAGGGATTTAGGTGCCTAATTACCACTTTAGGCACCTACGTTTGTGCTGCTAAAGTCCCTTAGGCACCTAAACATCTACCAGTGAGCCTGCACACAGCCACCTAAATCCTGACACTAGGTGCTGTTCCACTTTGTATAAATAATTAAATAGTCATGGACACAAGGACTCAAATCTCCTACATCCCAGGTGAGTGCCCTCACCATTGGCTATAGAGTCATTCTCACTCCTTCTCTGCACCAATGAGTATTTAATTGTGTACACACTTTGCAACAACTTCAACAGGAAAGCCCATCACTGCAGAATATTCTGTAGCCATGGGGGTTAGGGCATTTCCCTAAGAAACAGAAAAAGTAGCTCCAAGTCTCTTTTCCACCTCAGGCATAGGGGAGATTTGAAACTTGCTTTCCTATATCCTGGGTCAGTACTCTCACCACTGGGCTAAAAGGTATAAGTGGGGGAGCATCATATTGCTGCTGCCTTTTTTCTCCAGGAGAGGATTCACAGCTGCGAATCCCAAGCAGAGATAGGCACCTCCCTCCAATCAAGATTTAGGTGTCTAAATCCCTTTGAGGGGTGGAACTTTGGCCACATCCCTCTCCTCAGCATTTCCTGTTAGCTGGCATAGCTGGCTCCACACTCAGCATGCTGGCTTTTGTGGATCCCATTATTAGACACATAACCCTCCCCATGATTCCACTAGGCAGCAAGGCACCTCAAAGTTAGGTGTGGCAACACTGAGTCTACGTTCCCTTTGTGGCTCTAGAAGGTTGCAGATCTCTCAAGGCATCTAGACAGACTTATGTGTAGTGCTGGGGAGGAGCCGGTGGTCGTGGTACATGTAGGTACCAGTGACATTGGGAAAGGTAGGAGAGATGTCCTGAAAGCTAGGGAAGAGACTGAAATCCAGGACCTCTATGGTGGCATTCTCAGAAATGCTCCCAGTTCCACGCGCAGGGCCAGGTAGGCAGGCAGAGCTTCAGAGTCTCAATGTGTGGATGAGACGATGGTGTAGAGAGGAGGGGTTTACGTTCATTAGGAACTGGGGAAACTTTTGGGATGGGGGGAGCCTATTCAGGAGAGATGAGCTCCACCTAAACCAAAGTTGAACCAGATTTCTGGCACTAAACATTAAAAAGGTTGTAGAGCAGTTTTTAAACTAGGAGATGGGGGAAAGCTGACTGCTGCAGAGGAGCATGTGGATTGGACACAAACTTCTCTTAGGGGAGAGTCTGATGATAGAGAATCTCCAGGTTATAGTCAGGAACAGAGGACGGAAGAGGATAATGTAAGGGCCGGATCAAATGATAAACAGTCACATAAAAAAGAATCTGGCACATCAGAAAAGGGCAGACAAATAAACAGGGACAAGTTTTTAAAGTGCTTGTACACAAATGCTAGAAGTCTAAATAATAAGATGGGTGAACTAGAGTGTCTTGTGATAAAGGAGGATATTGATATAATAGGCATCACAGAAACCTGGTGGACTGAGAGCAATCAATGGGACACAATCATTCCAGTACAGAATATATCGGAAGGACAGAACAGGTCGTGCAGTGGGGGGGAGTGGCACTATATGTGAAAGAAAATGTAGATTTAAATGAAGTAAAAATCTTAAGCGAATCCACATGTTCCATAGAATCGCTATGGATAGAAATGTCATGCTGTAATAAAAATATAACATTAGGGATCTTTTATCAACCACCTGACCAGGACAGTAATAGTGATGATGAAATGCTAAGGGAAATCAGAGAGGCTATCAAAATTAAGAACCCAATAATAGTGGGGGATTTCAATTATCCCCATATTGACTGGGAACATTTCACTTCAGGACGAAATGCAGAGATAAAATTTCTCGATACTTTAAATGAGTGCTTCATGGAGCAGCTGGTACGGGAATCCACAAGGGGAGAGGCAACTCTAGATTTAATCCTGAGTGGAGCACAGGAGGTGGTCCAAGAGGTAACTATAGCAGGACTGCTTGGAAATAATGACCATAATACAATAGCATGTGTTTTAAGTACATCAGAAGCAAAAAGCCTGCTAAACAACCAGTGGGGCCCCTTGACAATTGAGATACAAAAGGAGCGCTTAAAGATGATAAAGTCATTGTGGAGAAACTAGATGGATTCTTTGCTTCAGTCTTCACGGCTGAGGATGTTAGGGAGATTCCCAAACCTGAGCCAGCTTGTGTAGGTCACAAATCTGAGGAACTGTCACAGATTGAAGTGTCACTAGAGGAGGTTTTGGAATTAATTGATACACTCAACATTAACAAGTCACCGGGACCAGATGGCATTCACCCAAGAGTTCTGAAAGAACTCAAATGTGAAGTTGTGGAATTATTAACTAAGGTTTGTAACCTGTCCTTTAAGTCGGCTTCGGTACCCAATGACTGGAAATTAGCTAATGTAACGCCAATATTTAAAAAGGGCTCTAGAGGTGATCCCGGCAATTACAGACCGGTAAGTCTAACGTCGGTAACGGGCAAATTAGTCGAAACAATAGTTAAGAATAAAATTCTCAGATACATAGAAAAACATCAACTGTTGAGCAATAGTCAACATGGTTTCTGTAAAGGGAAATTGTGTCTTACTAATCTATTAGAGTTCTTTGAAGGGGTCAACAAACATATGTACAAGGGGGATCCAGTGGACATAGTGTACTTAGATTTCCAGAAAGCCTTTGACAAGGTCCCTCACCAAAAGCTCTTACGTAAATTAAGCTGTCATGGGATAAAAGGGAAGGTCCTTTCACGGATTGAGAACTGGTTAAAAGACAGGGAACAAAGGGTAGGAATTAATGGTAAATTCTCAGAATGGAGGGGGTAACTAGTGGTGTTCCCCAAGGGTCAGTCCTAGGACCAATTCTATTCAATTTATTCATAAATGATCTGGAGAAAGGGGTAAACAGTGAGGTGACAAAGTTTGCAGATGATACTAAACTACTCAAGATAGTTAAGACCAAAGCAGATTGTGAAGAACTTCAAAAAGATCTCACAAAACTAAGTGATTGGGCAACAAAATGGCAAATGAAATTTAATGTGGATAAATGTAAAGTAATGCACTTTGGAAAAAATAACCCCAACTATACATACAATATGATGGGGGCTAATTTAGCTACAAGAAGTCAGGAAAAAGATCTTGGCGTCATCGTGGATAGTTCTCTGAAGATGTCCACGTAGTGCGCACAGGCGGTCAAAAAAGCAAACAGGATGTTAGGAATCATTAAAAAGGGGATAGAGAATAAGACTGAGAATATATTATTGCCCTTATATAAATCCGTGGTACGCCTACATCTCGAATACTGTGTACAGATGTGGTTTCCTCACCTCAAAAAAGATATTATAGCACTAGAAAAGCTTCAGAAAAGGGCAACTAAAATGATTGGGGGTTTGGAGAGGGTCCCATATGAGGAAAGTTTAAAGAGGCTAGGTCTCTTCAGCTTGGAAAAGAGGAGACTAAGGGGGGATATGATAGAGGTATATAAAGTCATGAGTGATGTGGAGAAAGTGGATAAGGAGAAGTTATTTACTTATTCCCATAATACAAGAACTAGGGTCACCAAATGAAATTAATAGGTAGCAGGTTTAAAACAAATAATAGGAAGTTCTTCTTCACACAGCGCACAGTCAACTTGTGGAACTCCTTACCTGAGGAAGTTGTGAAGGCTGGGACTATAACAATGTTTAAAAGGGAACTGGATAAATTCATGGTGGCTAAGTCCATAAATGGCTATTAGCCAGGAAGGGTAAAGAATGGTGTCCCTAGCCTCTGTTCATCAGAGGATGGAGATGGATGGCAGGAGAGAGATCACTTGATCATTGCCTGTTAGCTTCACTCCCTCTGGGGCACCTGGCATTGGCCCCTGTCAGTAGACAGATACTGGGCTGATAGACCTTTGGTCTGACCCGGTATGGCCGTTCGTATATTCTTACGTTCTTATGTTAAGTCACCTACTACAAGACAGGCCCAACAAAGAAAGTAACAGAACGCCACTAACCATCACCTACAGCCCCCAACTAAAACTTCTCCAGCATATCATCAAGGATCTAAACCTATCCTGAAGGACAATCCCTCACTCTTACAGACCTTGGGAGACAGGTCAGTCCTTGCTTATAGACAGCCCCCCAACCTGAAGCAAATACTCACCAGCAACTACACACCACACAACAAAAACACTAACCCAGAAACCAAACCCTGCAACAAACCCCAGTGCCAACTCTGTCCGTATATCTATTCAAGGGACACCATCACAGAACCTAATCACATCAACCACACCATCAGGGGCTTGTTCACCTGCACATCTACCAATGTGATATATGCCATCATGTGCCAGCAATGCCCCTCTGCCATGTACATTGGCCAAACTGGACAGTCTCTGTGCAAAAGAATAAATGGACACAAATCTGACATCAAGAATTACAACATTCAAAAACCAGTATGAGAACACTTCAACCTCCCTGGTCGCTCAATAACAGACTTAAAAGTGGCAATTCTTCAACAAAAAAACTTCAAAAACAGACTCCAATGTGAAACTGCAGAACTGGAATTAATTTGCAAACTGGACACCATCATATTAGGCCTGAATAAAGACTGGGAGTGGATAGGTTATTACAAAACTTAATTTTACCATACTAATTTCCCCCTACTGTTATGGACACCTTCTTGTCAACTGTTTGAAATGGGCCACCCTCATTACCACTACAAAAGTGATTTTTCCTCCCTTGGTATTCTCCTGTTAATTGAATTGTCTAGTTAGACTGACCCCCTGCTTGGTAAGGCAACTCCCATCTTTTCATGTACTATGTATATGTACCTACTACTGTATTTTCCACTCCACACATCTGATGAAGTGGGTTCTAGCCCACGAAAGCTTATGCCCAAATAAATTTATTAGTCTCTAAGGTGCCGCAAGGACTCCTTGTTGTTTTTGCTAAAATACTCAAGTTACCTCACTCAGTATAAACTGTTTTCCAGCTAGCACATTATAAAGTCAACTTACTGTTTACTTTTCATTTTATCTTTGTTGCTTACAGAAAAGCCCTTTGAACTTCAAGAAAACCAGGAAGGAAGAGTGCAAGAAACTTAAAATAGAAATCTAGCTCCAGCCTATTACTGTGCACAACTCTGGTCACTAGAACAGGCTACTCTTTGCCTCTGGTTGTTATTTTCCCCGTAAGAAATAAACACTATTGTACTTGGTTTGGTTTTATACATTTTTTCAAACAAATAGCTACTTGTTTTAAACAAAAGGAACAATAAATTTGGGTTTGTTAATTTAAAGCACACTGACATTTGTCAGACACTGTTGACTGAGAACGTCACTAACCATGAGCACAACTCTATACGTATCTCAGGTATTTTAGTTGTGCATTGTTATGGAAACAGAGGTCTATTGATTGCATTCAGAATTAAAGCACTGCTGTGCTGTTGCAAGCATACAATGAAACACCTGCAATAAATTTGTTTGGGGAACTTGCTTAACTACAGTATCTTCAAGGGAAAAAAAAATCAATGGCATGTGCCTGTTGACCTTTAAGATAAAAAAACGAAATAAAATATTTTGCATCTACAGATTCTGTACAATGCTTATGCAATGTTACTTCAACAAAATCATGAATGCATTCCACTATTTTTCAAATATCAAAAATAAAACCTTGGTCCAGAATCTAAGCTGGTGTAAATCAACGTCGCGCTATTCACTTCCCTGGCCATTCCGATTTACACAGTGAAGGATCTGGCCTATTTCTTGTGTTGGCTGAACATTCTTCTGGTGAAAGCCATGCCACCACAGGGAACCACTGAATATTACAGTTAAATAATAACTCAACAAGTAGTAACTCAATTCTTAAGTGTCTGTCTTTTACTTCTGATTCTTCCTTTCTCTTCTTAGTTACTAAAGGTCAAATGTCTAAGTCTGAGGTATGAGCCAGCAGTTGCATTAGCTACTTCAGGTAGTCATACCATTCAGATGTACAGAGTACTAAAGAATGACCTCACGGCCCAGATCCTCAATACGCGTTTAGGCGCCTAAGTCTCATTGATTTCAATAGCGACTAAGTCCATTGGTGGATCTGGGCCCAAGTCACTAGGTCTGTGTAAGAGACAAGGTGGGTGAGGTAATATGTTTTATTTGACCAACCTATGTTTGTGAAAGAGACACCCTTTGAAGCTTACACAGAGCTCTTCTCCAGGTCTGGGAAAGGTACTCGGGACATCACAGCTAAATACAAGGTGGAAAAGATTGTTTAGAATAAGAAATTAACATGTTGTAAGAGACCATTCAAGGAGAAGTGGGCAGTTAATTCTACAGCTATAGGACAAAAGAGGGACAGTGGGTTATAGATTGTGGTAAGAAATAAATCTAGTGTCTCTAAGTCCATGATTTTTAGTGTTTATGTACATGAAGTGAAACTCTTCTTAAGTAACCAGCCAAGGATCAGCAAATTCCCACTGCCTGCCAGAGGTGGTCTTAAAAGATCAAATAAAATTGTATGAATAACTGAAAATACTTTAAAGTAGAACTCGACAAATATTATTCATTGAATGCAACATTTATTAATGGGGGATTCTCTTTGCAGACCATCTGCAAACCTGTCCAAGTTTCTTGCGAATGTACTTGCTACACAAGTCTAGCTATTTATAATCTGATTTATGAGCCATTTTTAAGAAAAGCAACTGGAGAAGAAAAAAATACTTATTTTAGTAATAGGCAATTACACAGACAAAACCACCTTCTAACTGTTTATGTGTCTGGAGGGAAGGATATTGTTGATTCAAACATAAAAGACACATTTGAATTTGGCTCGATGAACATGCTGTGTTGAGTTAGGTGAATATTTTTGTTATTGAAAAATGTACAAAAACACTATAAGCTTTATAAAGCTATCTTTTAGAGTACACAGGGTTTTATTTAAAATAGGCATGTTCACAGTCGCTGTATCTACTAGAGACTAAAGTTAAGAATGGCTGAAAACACCATGCTGAACCTCTGCAGCATGTGATTTTCTACTAAACTTTAACAATGTAATGAGATATAGAGCTCTAGATATATGGAGGTTCATGCATGCTTATCTCTGCAGCATGGGGACCTCAAACAAACAACACAATTCATACTGAAATAAAAATAAGTAGTCACTTTATTTCACTATATGATTCCTCACTGGGTTTCTCTACTGTGCTATTCCAGTCTCATGCCAAAGTGATTCCATTGAAATGAATGAAGTCAACACAGTGGTAAAAGGAAAATGATGCCTGAGTAATCAATCCCACTATTGTTTATTCTTTGAGAGAAAATTAAATGCAAGAGACTCTGTTAATTCAACATATGTAAATTTTACTCACAAAAGTCAGAAGATTCAGTATTGTAATGTTATGCAGACAAAACTACACAGGATCCTATCGGGGTAAGGCAAAGATGTCACATTTATTATGATAACAATTTGATTTACGACCAATAACTAATTAATACCTAATACTTATACACACACACACACACACACACACACACACACACACACACCCCCCAAATGTTCTGCAGCTGCTTAATAGTTACCAGTCCTGAACACAGCTTGAGATCGTGGCTTGAGTTCAGAGCTTGGGATCATAGCTTGTGGCGGCTAACTGGCCAGGAAAGCCAGGCACAATGAAGGGCTGGGTCTGCCCTCCCATGTTGGCAGCAAATGTTACCCTTCAAAATCTTCCATCTCACCCATCCTTTTTGTAGGCTTTAGTTTGAATCCAGAGTCTATAGGTCTTGCTGTGTCACGCTGCCTCTGGGTTCGGTGTGATTGATCACCTGTCAATTGCAGACATTACTTTTAGCCTGGGACCTGGCTTTGATCTTCCTTTTATTGTGCCTTTGGTCTTTTCTTTTTAGAGTGGACTCGTCTTACTTTGTTAGGGCTGTTGTCTGCATCTTCAGCCATTGGTATTTGAACTCTATTTCATCAGGACAGGCTGGTGCTGGAGGTTGATTTCATCATCCATACATACCTCATTCACACATCTAAACCAAACTAATAAGATTACAACAGGGTTTTGCAAAAATGAAGGTTGGAGGAAGCTTTTACAAAATGGAGTGCGCATTTTACAATGGAGTTTGAATTACAATATGGCAAACAGTGAACAGAAGTAGACAAGTGTAATGAATGGCAAACAGTGAACGGAAGTTACAACGTAGGCAAGTGTAATGAATGGCAAACAATGAACCAGTGCAAGTCTCAATGATTTAAGCAGGAATTGGATTGACAGTGAGACCTGGTCTACACTACGTTTAAACCGATTTTAGCAGCGTTAAACTGATTTAACGCTGCACTCGTCCACACAACGAGGCCCTTTATATCGATATAAAGGGCTCTTTAAAATGGTTTTTGTACTCCTCGCTGATGAGAGGAGTGGGCTGAAATCGGTATTACCATATTGGATTAGAGTCAGCGTGGCTGCAAATCGACGGTATTGGCCTCCGGGCGGTATCCCACAGTCCACCATTGTGACCTCTCTGGACAGGAAGCTGAACTCAGATGCAGTGGCCAGGTAGACAGGAAAAGCCCCACGAACTTTTGAATTTCATTTCCTGTTTGCCCAGCGTGGAGCTCTGATCAGCATGGGTGGCGATGCAGCCCCAAATCCAAAAAGAGCTCCAGCATGGACCATGCAGGAGATACTGGATCTGACCGCTGTATGAGGAGACAAATCTGTTCTATCAGAGCTCCATTACAGAAGACAAAATGACAAAGCATTTGAAAAAAATCTCCAGGCTATGATACAGAGGCCACAGCACAGTGCTGTGTGACAAGCGTAACGGAAAGCCAAAGAATCAAATGGATGCTCATGGAGGGAGGGAGGGGGTACTGAGGACTCCAGCTATCCCACAAACCCCAGCAGTCTCCGAAAAGTATTTGCATTCTTGGCTGAGCTCCCAATGCCTGTAGGGTCAAACACATTGTCTGGGGTGGTTCAGGGTATAGCTCGTCAATTTACCCCCTCCCACCTCCGTGAAAGAAAAGGGAAAAAAATCGTTTCTTGACTTTTTTCAGTGTCACCCTATGTCTACTGAATGCTGCTGGTAGATGCGATGCTGCGGCAGTGAACAGCAGTATCCTCTCCCCTCCCATCCCCAGTGGCAGATGGTACAGTGCAGTAGGACTAGTAGCCATCCTCGTCATCATCCAGTAAGTAGTCCTGGCTGGCCTCAGGTGAGGTCAGCCGGGGGCACCTGGGTAAAAATAGGAATGACTCCCGGTCATTCCCAGTAGATGGTACAGAATGGCTGGTAATGGTCTTCATCATAGCAACTGGGGACTGAGCTCCATCAGCCCCCTCCCTTTCATGTGTAGAGAAAAGATTCTGTACTGCCTGGACTATCATAGCAACGGGATGCTGGGCTCCTCTCCCCTGCACCGTTTAATGTCCTGACTGGACTATCATAGCAGCTGGAGGCTGCCTCCCCCTCATTTTATCTCACTAATAAGTCAGTGTTTCTTATTCCCGCATTCTTTATTACTTCATTACACAAATGGGGGGACACTGCAATGGTAGCCCAGGAGGGTTGGGGGAGCAGGGAAGCAATGGATGGGGTTGTTGCAGGGGCACCCCCTAGAATGGCATGTAGCTCATCATTTCTGCGGGATCTGACACGGAGCAGCTGTGCTCTCTGGTTTTCTGGTACATTGGTTCTCTAGTACACTTGCCCCATATTCTAGGCAGGACTGACTCTATTTTTAGATACCATAAAGGAAGGATTGACTCGGGGAGTCATTCCCATTTTTGTCTTTGCGCCCCCGGCCGACCTCAGCCAGGGGCACCCATAACAGCAGCAGACAGTACAGAATGACTGATAACCGTCATCTCATTGCCAATTTACAATGGCATGGCAGACCGCACAGAACAACTGATAACCGTCTCTGCTGTCTTGCAAAGCCAAATGAATGCTGCTGTGTGGCGCTGCAGTACCGCATCTGTTAGCAACATCCAGTAGACATATGGTGACAGTAAAAAAAAGCTGAATGGGCTCCATGGTTGCCATGCTATGGCGTCTCCTAGGGCAATCCAGGGAAAAAGGGCGCGAAATGATTGTCTGTCGTTGCTTTCACGGAGGAAGGAATGAGTGACGACATTTACCCAGAATCACCTGCGACACTGTTTTTGCACCATCATGCATTGGGGTCTCAACCCAGAATTCCAATGGGCGGGGCAGACTGCAGGAACTATGGGATAGCTACGGGATAGCTACCCACAGTGCAATGCTCCAGAAATCGATGCTAGCCTCCGACCATGGACGCACACTACCGAATTTATGTGCTTAGTGTTGTCACATGCACTTGACTTTATACAATCTGTTTTACAAAACTGGTTTATGTAAAATCGGAATAATCCCGTAGTGTAGACATACCCTGAAATTTACAAGGGCAACTGGCTAAACCCTGTGGCTCTTAACAAGCATCTTAATTGTCAATTAGCCAGTTATTGGGGTAACCAGTTTTATGAATGAATGTTGTTTCATTCTTAAAACTTTACTTATGAAGTTACATTAATAAAGTGAACAATTAAAAACAATTTCATTCATCAGTTCTTCAGTAATTTCCATATCAAGAGTAACTTTGTCCCATGGAATGTACAGGGGTAAATTTTACCTGGCCTGGTGTGAGTGCATTAAGTAAGTTTGTGATCCACTCAACAGCCATTTAAGTCAGTGGAAACACGCCCACTGACTTCAGTCAGATTCTTGGGGAAAAGTGCTCAGGACACCATTTCCATTCTCACGCATAACATACACAGCCAGGAGACAACCCTAATTTTTCTACAGGCACTCTAGAGTACAATGGAGCCGCATTTCCTGGCATGCAGGGTACACCTTGTAAGAAGTGTAGGTATTCTTGCTACTCAGCATGCTCTCACCCCCAACCTACCACCCAGATGGAGTTACATCTTGCAATGTCCACCTCTCTGCCAATGCAAGATTAGTCTTCAGTATAATTCCTGTCACTACAGCAAATGTAAGTCATTTGCGTTTTGTTGTAGGTATTCAAGTGTTCAATTATTAATATATTTCTGTTTATTAATGTAACAATAGTCTGTATATTTACAAACTGTACTTAATGTTTCATTGGCATACAAAGAAATGGAAAATAGAGCATTAAAGAGCCTGACTCTGTTACCTGGGGTTCTTTCAACCCAAAGCTCTTGGTAACTTTACTCTGTGCGAGGAGGTGTCAGGAAATAAATCAGGGGAGACATGGCCATCTGACCATGGCTGGCACAAACAGGACAACACAAGAGTGCTTTTTAGTCTCAAGCACTTACACACATCCGCAACAAGTTAGTAAAACACCCCCAACCCTTGATAATTACCAAAGCTGAGTGTGGCTCTCAAGTGACACTGCGGCAGGCTTCTGGTGGCCAAATCTTCCGTCTGCCAGTGGGGACTGCAAGATGTATCCAGAGGGAGAGTCCAAAAGAGTCCCCAAACGATTCCAACTGTCTCAAGCTTTTTGCCCTTATTTATACATTAGTAATAGAATGACATATCCCTTAAAGAAACCTTGTCAAGTAAGCAGTTTCAAGCAAGAGGTTCCTTCTGACTATTGATTGACCAGGTGTGGGTTTTCCAGAGTCTGCAGCTCTGAGACCCCAATAAACATTCCTGCTCTTTTTAAAATGCCTGTATCAACAACTTTAAGACGAGTCTTATCAGGAAGGACACAGGATCAAGCTGCCCTTTCAGTGGCACCCTCCTGCCTTGGTCAAGCTGAGTTTGCTGAATAATCAATTTACAGCTTGCTGACTAGGTTGCTTTTTAACAATAAGTCATAGTGGTTTTAGTATCAGAGGGGTAGCCGTGTTAGTCTGGATCTGTAAAAGCAGCAAAGAATCTGCACCTGAAGAAGTGGGTATTCACCCACGAAAGCTCATGCTCCAAAACGTCTGTTAGTGGTTTTAGGTACTTTACTGGTTTGCCAAAGTTTCCCTGTACAACTCCAGTCCATTATATCTGCTTTGAGCTGCTCTCCCAGATCTTCAGCTCTGCTCCACTGTCGCAAAACAACTGTAAATTAGCTTAAGTAGCGCCTTGATAATTCCCCCTGCACAGGAAACTCATCAATCAGGTGGCTTAGAGCAGACATAGCAACCAACTTCTCCCCCTGCTCTTAGAAGGTGTGGTCAGGGCATCCCTACAGCCTAGCAATTCCCAACTGCTGGAAAGTTCCTGGGGGCCACTGGTAGCTGGGATAAGTTACAGCAGCCCTTGACTGCTCTAATTTACACCAAGGACTGGTCTGGGGGCAGGAAACCTCCAGGACTGGAGGACCATAATGTGCCCCATATCTCTCCTGAGCTGCCCCTAAACACAACTAGGTGCAGCTCAGGTTTTGGGCCATTACAAATAACAGACTAAACCTACAGTCTATTGCAATGATGTTACTTTCTGATGATTATTTCCACAGAGACAATGGGTCAGAAAGATAGTACTTGTGTGAGAGGAGAAGTGTGCATTTTTCAAGGTGTACGTTTAATTCCTTGAATGATATAACATCAAAATAACTGTGTGCCTACTTGGAATATTTGAATTGTCAAGTTGCTATAGCTACACTCAAATTTTGATATATGAACCTAAATGTTGGCTTCAAAAGTGAAGCAGAAAATTAAAGATCTTTCCTTACATTTTCTCTACGGAAAAAGCCAGTCTAAGGTAACGTTTACTGAATGTAAAAATAAAATACAATAGAAATATAATTTATTCTCATTAGGACGGCAGTAGAGGAAAGGAGAACAGTCTGTTAAGGAAAGATCCTTTTGATAAATGGAATTAATGTCACATAACAGATTCCGGGTTTTAATCCATATTGATTTACTACAGTTTATCTTAGGAAGTTGCAGTTAGATTAAACCATACTCAACAGAAGCTGATTTCCTGTTTTCTTTAATGTGAGCCAATCTTATCACATTTAAGTCACCACAAGCACAAAAGTGCATACAGCACATGACTCATAAGAATGTACTTGTATATTTGAACAGGTGAAGGTGTGAACTGAAATGTCTTGATGCCAACTTAGTCTATTCCTGCAGCATTTCAATAGAAATTAATGAAAACAGCATCAGATTGGAGAAGGACAATCCACCTATTTTCCTAACATTTTTGACAAATTACTCCCCCGTTTCCTTCCATTAGTCTCTTTTATTTTTCTTGGACTTAAACAGTAACTTGTTTTTCCCACTGATTGTTGAAGCTGTTTTTGGTATGTTTACTTCCAGTATCAAAACATTTGTCTTGACTACAAGCTTGTAGCTGTTTGCTGCACAAGCTTAATTGTGATGCTTAGCCGGTTGTTCATAAGACTAGCTAATTCGAGATGGACTAAACGTTCTGGTAATAATGTTGTTAAATACTGCTAGTCAGGGAAGTACTTACTCGGCCTGAGCCTTTTACTCATTTTCCATCCCACTTTTGAGAGCGTCTTTTGCAAATTTATAGGGAAAGAAACCTGGCTGAAATTCAACCCTGTGCAGAAGGCCAACAAAAGATCTGTGCATCAAAGGCTATGTCTTCATTAGTAAAAAAGGAGTCTGTTTTGTTTTGTTTTCCTATCCTGGGAAAATTAATATTTTTCAGTTTCCCATTCCACACTGGGACCGTTTGACATTTGGTTTCCAGGTCCTGTGGATCCCCCCTCATTCTGCCCACCCACTTCCCAGAACCCAATAGGTACAAAAGAGGGATTTTCACCTTTAGTTAATCGGAAGACTGGAACCTTGGTTCAACCTTGCAGGAGGACATGTGAAAGACTGAAGACAAAGATAATCAGTTTTACATGGGAACACTGAAGTGCACTTTAAGGAATGTCAGCTACTTTGTGATTTCTATAGCCAGGACAAGAGAAGCGAGGTTGAGATTGTTTATTTAGTTGGCTTAGTATTTGTCCCATAACGGATTCTGAAGGCACTGGAGTTGGATCATTTTGAATTCCATCTATAATGTGCTATCTTAGTCCAGATTTTGGGGAAAACCAAATAAGCAAGCTGCAGCATTTGTAAAATATGTAACTCATGTAGTGAGTAGAGAGTTTTATCTTCAAATTAAATTAGATGTAGGTGGGTGCAAGCTGATGCATACTGGAAGAACTAATCTCAACTATCCTTTCATATTGCTGAGTTCTAAATTAAGTGTAACAACACAGACAAAAGACCAAGACATCCTTCTGGACAGATGAATGAAAACATCTGCCCAACACACAGTGGAAGTCAAAAAAGCAAACAAGGTGCAAGGGGTGTTAGGAAAGGGATAGAGAATAATGCTGAAAATATCTGTGTATTAGTGAAGAAGACCATGTGCTCTCTAAAAGGCATTAGCAAGGGCACACATTATCCATATCTATACTCATTTTCTGATGGAAAAATGACAGCTAGCTTTTGGAAAAAGAACAAGTGGATTAACCATTCTAGACACAATGGGTGCTTCTTACTCTGGAAAATTTTCATTCTACAATCTATGTCCCTAAAGATCATCAGCCTTTGCAACTGTAAACCCTTAAGGAAAATTCAAGTACCCTTACATGAATTTTCCAGTTTAACCAGAAACTAAACTACAAATACAATATTAAGGATAAATACCGTTCACTCTTGACTTAATGACATACAAACTTGGTGTGTTGTTGTGGAAGGTGTACCAGTAAGATTTATTATTCCTGTCTCTTTAGCCTTTGAGCAGGAAATAAAATGCTATGTACCTGTTTGGGGAGAGGTTAAGTGTCATATGTGAATTACTGGGCATGTAAAAGTCCTGAGAGGTTTGGGGTTTGGTAAAAATATGTTGATAGAAGTGGCTGATGCTATTTTTGGAAGCTACTATTCTGTTTTGGACCCAGCTGAAGTCCAACAGGGTTGTGCCTTTCAAATGAAAGGGAGCAGGATTAGGTTCAATATTTTTTTGCCTGTGCAACAATATAGTTTGCTAAATCTGAAGTTTTGCCTGTAATAAAAATGTGTTTTCTTTATAGAAAGCAATTTTAATGATGTTAAGCTGTTTTGGGGAGATTACTATATGAACAACCCAGGATATGTCTACACGGCCCATAGCAGCGAGCCTCCCAGCCTAAGTCAGCAGACTCAGGCTAGCATGGGTTGCGCAAGCACACTAAAACTAGCTGCTGCCGGTTCCTGGAGCCAATGGCTGAGGCAAACCCTTCTGATGGCGGTGGGGTGGGGGGAGATCCTGCAATTTTTGGTTGCCCCCCTCCCCTCCCCCCAATGCAGACAGGCTGGGTGGCCTACTGAGGTGAGTCAGGGGTAGAGGTTATGCTCCTTTTCCAAGCCTTGCCATGTTTCTTTTGGCAGACTCCCTGAAACCTGCTCGCAGCCCCCAGGGAGCCCTGGACTCCAGGCTGAGAACCAGTGATTTAGAGGAGAATGCCTTGTTAAAAATTGTGTTGTTTTCTAGGAGAAGAGACTCCAGGAGGGAAAGAATTAGGAGCAATATCAGTGAGTACTTAGCATTAAAACGATTGTTAAGGAGTAACTGCCTATGAGTCAACATTTTATTTTTGGACGACAACATTGAGAAAGATTTTATTTATTGAATGAGGATCAAATCGTAAACTTGATTGTGCCTTTAAGCCACAGTCCTGCATTCAGATACTGTGGTGATGAGAGCCTTATAGCATAGGGTATGTAGACATACCCTTAGAGTAGGAGGTCTTGTACCTCACTCTGGACACAGCTGTTTTAGAGCTCTCCAACATATGGGAAATATCCCTTCACTACCTTTAAATATGGTCAGTCCTGCTTTCCCAGTGCATTCAGCCCCTGCTGTCTGGAGCGAAGGATCCTTTTCCCTGTCTCCTTTGGGACAATGTGTGCTCTTAAGGTGCATGTAGCAAATATTCATGTATTCCTCCAACCATGGGGGGATAAAATCCTGGCCCCATTTAACTCAATGGGAGTTCTCCTCTCACCCAGAGAATGACATTGTCCCTGGTGGCCCATGTGTGGAAATGCAGGGCAGTTACTTGTCAATTTACCCTCTCCCTGCCATATGCTTCCACAGAGAAAATTTACTCTGAATTAGCCACACACTGTATGCAGTGGGGAACATTTTTCAAACAGCCTCACGGCACTGTTTTAATACTCAGAATAAATGCCCAATATTTTCCCAGCATGATTTACAGCACTCACTGGGTTCTTTCCAGCTACCATCATCTACTGGATTTCCAGCTGCATTTGTTTCATTTCAAGATGGATGAAAAAAATATCTGTACCATGTTAATTTTGTGATGGGAGAATATTTCTCTTCTGTGTAAGAAAAAGCCTACGACAATTCTATATCCTGTACATAATGTGCACATGCCATACCATCATCTACCCACTAGGGCATCCCGCTGTAGACTTGCTGTTCTAGTCATTCATAAATCATGTTTATTATGCACTATTTATTAATAATGCAGAAGACTAAAGTGCAGAACCAATGCAAGTAAACAGTTTACTGGCAATGTTTTTTTTTTTTCCGTAAGAGGATGCTGCAAACATAAGCAAATCTCAACAGTTACCTGTGTAAGCATTTCCTTCACAGTTAAACATACAAGGCCAAAATCAGGCTGTGTAAATGGGCGCAGTTTCATGGATAGGATAATATGCATTTAAAAAAATACATCAAATTTATGGTACTGAGTAACCTAGAGTGAGTAGTCGTATATACAGTACTTATAGAGAGAGGTAGTGCCTAGAGGCCCAAATCGGAGCTCAGGGCCTCATCGTGCTAGGTACGTGATGAAAAAGTGAACTAAATTTTACCCATAGGGAACAGATTCTAAGTCAAAGGGAGACCTTTGCTTAATCTGAATTTTCCCAGGAAAAATTTGGAACAACTAATTAGTGAAGGAAGCTAATATACTAGGCTCACTCTCAAACAAGCCAGGCTTTGTTTAGTTAAAGAGATCCAAGTGATATCTTATGAATCAATGTTTGAGTGAATAATCTAAACCTAGTCTTTAAGCAATTATTTACTTAGAAAGAACAAGAAAAATACAACTTGCCCAGGCTGGATATGTTTCTAATCCAAGGAGTAAAGAACAAAAAGCACTTTTAATCACAGCTACTGTAACAGGACACTTTCTGGGAATTGCTTGGACTTCATACAGTGACAAAAGATATAATGAATGCCTTCTATTTGAATGTAAGTATCTCAAGAACCCCAGACATCACAATACACCATATTTGAGCTTTTCTTCCAATTGTCTTCTTTATAAAGAATGTAAGTTGAATGAGTCACAATAGTTTATTATTAGAGTTGTACTATTACAAATTGCCGTATCTTCAACTTTGACATTCTATCATTTCCATGCAAGAGGTGGAAATGAAGCTTAATAGGGTAGTATTTAAACTGAGACTACACAGCCTTGTCATTATTGTCGGTACAATAGCAAGCCTCACTGGAATCTGCTATACAAGCCATGCAGAGGCTTGGAGTTAATTACATCACCGTAGACAATAATTTGCTCTTTGTGGTGGTAGTTATCTCTTTGCACAGTTGGTTCTCTTTTTTGTTGTTTTCTAATGTCCCATTAATCAAAGTTACATTTACTCTGTGTCATGTGATTCATCATCCTTCCCCACCCCTACCGCCCCCGGCAGCTACTACCATCCAATAAACTACTAATCTAAACTGGCAGTGTCCAACCTTGAATATCACAATGGTTTGTACGAATGCTGTGGGTCAACTGCAGGCTCCCTGACTTTCAATAACTCATATTATATTTCATCTTGTGTTCATTTGTTGCGATAG
Organism: Gopherus flavomarginatus; assembly: GCF_025201925.1. Lineage (NCBI taxonomy): Eukaryota > Metazoa > Chordata > Testudines > Testudinidae > Gopherus > Gopherus flavomarginatus. Next base: position 257,835,645 of record NC_066619.1, on the reverse strand, counting down.
AGATCATATTTGTGTCAAATGCAGGGATATCATTTTGAACTATAGCAAACAGCACTAGAATAAATCTGATATTTTCTAATTTCAGAACACACCATTTTTTACATGTAAGAAGATGAAGAAATGACACACAGCTAGAGTTCTTATATTTAGGTCAGACATGCATCACAGATATTCTTTGTATTATAAATTCATCTGAGTGGTTATTCATGACTAAAAATTAAAGAGAAACCATTAAAAAAACCAAAACACTTGTACCTGATTTTTTTTTAAACCTACCAATGTTACAGGAAGTACCCAAAATTGTTGTAGCAGAGTAGAGGTGAAAAAATGTGCTCTATTTCACTGTTTCCCTATTACAGTCAGCTATATTCCCTGTGTGTGTCATTCATGCAGCCACAGAGGAGAGAAACATAACAAATAAATTTAAAAAACACAACCCACACAAGCTCCCCTCCCCCCCCCAACCGCCCCACAAAACCAACACAAAACACAACCTAGACAGTGAGATTCAGGGCAGATGTAATATCTGAAATTACTTGATTTTTTAAAAAAATGGTGTTTCAAATCATGTCTTAAATTTTTGTATAGAAGATTGTTTGATGTATGATTCAGTCCTTAATATCTTTGGGGAAGACATAAAGAATAAATTTCTGTTTTCCTGGCTTTGTACACTGTTCACTTCACTAAATGGGAAAGGATATTTTGTGTGTGTGTGTGTGTGTGTGTGTGTGTGTGTGTGTTGTTTCATCAACATATTAGAGGAAAAGTTTCTATGTTTCATTTTTTTGAGGCACTGTGTGTCCTGGAGTAAGGCAGCATAGCTCATCCTTCCATGTCATATTTCAGGTCATGCGACATGCTGATTGCAATACAATGGAATGCATTCAATGTCTTGTTCTGATATTCACCTGACAGCATAGGCTGCTACGTCAAAACTCAGAAAGTATAAACTTCAAACTACCGTTTCCAGAAAAAATAAGATTTCATGAAAGCTAAAATGGAAGCAAGAGGAATAAGGTTGTCCTCACAGTTTCTGTGGGGGACACATGGTATCATGGTTTGTGTGCCAAAATGTGTAGCAACTTACTTTTTAAAATGGCCTTCAAATTATACATACTAGCTAAAACCTGCTCTAGCCTGTGAAGGATGAACAAAATAGATGGGAGGCACTGAGGGATGGGTACATAAATATCTAAACAGATTAGAGAGATGACTCAGCACCTTGCAGAATATAGCTCCAATCAGACATGCCTGTCTGCTGAGGCTAACACATGGTGCAAGCTCTATGTGCTCCATCCCTTGCATTCCCTAGATGGATGACTTCCTGCATAGGCAAAAGAGGCTCCTTGCACCTTTTCAGCTGTCTAGGACACGTGTGCAGGGGGAGGCATAATTTAGTCCATTATATTATAAAAACTTCACAATAGCTTTTAAAGAACCAGACTTACAAATGAGGTACATCCTATACAGTGCCTCTTCTAAACACTGGGCTTTGTCTAGATTTAAAAAGGTGATGTTAGCATGCGTTAGCAAACATGATTTAGGGTGACTCTTAGGTAAGGTCTACACTAGAAGACCTATATCGGTATGTCACTCAGTGGTGTGAAAAATCCACACCCTGAGCAACGTAGCTACTGAACGAACGCCTCCAAGTAGACAGCGCTATGTCAATGGGAGAACTTCTACCGTCGACACAGGTACTGCATCTCAGGGAGGTGGATTAATTATGTTGATGGGAGAAGCTCTCCTGTCAGTGTAGAAGTGTTTTCCCTTAAAGTGCTACAGCCTTGCAGTTGCGCTGCTGCAGCCCTGACCATGAAGACATGCCCTTAGGCTTTAATTTGACCAGCCTGGCATGCCTTAACAGTAGTATGCCTTCTCTTCAGACTTTTGAAATGTGTTAGTTAGCATGAGTTACATGCAAATATGACATGTTTAAACCCTAGTTTGGACGAGGGTTCAGAAAAAAACCTTAATACTATTTAATGCTACTGTTTGGGTGGGTGGGTATTTTTATTGTTGCTCAGAAAATGCCTCCAATCTTGGCTAACCCAGCATATTTCTAATTTATTTCCAAAGCTCCTGAAGAGAGGCCAACGTTTTCAACAATTGATGACTCACTGCCTCAGAGAGCTAGTTAACAGCCTGTTTCTGAACATTTTTCACTCCTGGGTGACTTTAAATGTGGGCAACTTGACCAATGCTACAGTACTAATAGAATGTCCATGTTATAGCAGCCAGGCTTTGTGAAGAAATCTCTCATTAAGAACTTTATTACTCACACTTCGAGAAATGCCATTCACACGGTGAGCTAACTATGCCTTTGGGAGTGAGTGTTAAATGAAAGAATAGGAACTGACTAATAAAAGGAAGCCAATTCTTTTTCTTTTCTATCAGTGTACTGACCGTTATGTTGATGTGTATCTCCGTACTGCATACATAATTTGAGCTCAACGTGAATTATCTACTGCAGATTCACAGATTATATAAATCTGTTACCAAAGGAACAGTCATATGGAATTGTATTGGTTGGTTTTGCTATCTGTGAATACAGCTATATCACCTGCATGGCCTAATCTTGGGGAGGATGCAAATTTGTACACACGAAGCTTCCTTCTCAGTAAGGTAGTAATAGTAGGCTTCACCCACTAAACCACCAGAGTTTGAAGAATCCACAGAAGCTAGGCCCAACTGCTATGAGACCCTGGGCTTTCAGTTCCCTGCTCCCCGCCACCTTTTTTGAATCACAGCTTCTGCAGACCTTGGGCCTCACTGGGACAAGGACATTCTACATCATAGAGTTGGACAGCAGGTAAGTTAATGATGGTAGGCTCAGAACTATCTTACATGAAAAAATGCCCCAGGGTTGCTTGCAGAGAATGACTTCACATAGAATACTCATCTCCATGGCCACAACCCTCTGACACTTTGAACCCTAATCACCACAGAGTGAATGGCACTTTGTATTTTCCATAGCCTTTGTATTTTCCATAACTTCTGCCTTTGTTGGAAAAGTATATTAAAAATCTGCTCTCTAGCAAGAGATATGGGCATTTTTTGAGGCAAATAAATAATAAATGCTCCAGACTGGGTGTCTGGAAAACTGGGTTCTGTTCCCAGCTCTGGCACTAAGTAATTGTGTGGCCTTGGACAAGTCACTTAGGCTGAGACTTTCAATTAGATGTAGCTACCTAACTCCCACTGTCTCTTCAGAAAATTCCTGTGCTGATCTCTGTGACTTAATTTCTCCATTTGTAAAAGTTATTTTAGATATACCGATGAATAACTCTATGTAAGTACTAAGTACAGAGTCAGAAAAATAAAAAGGAAGGGGAGTAACTGGATGATTTGAAACATCAAGTGTGCATAGTCTGGGTTTAGATCAGTTCTTATGTGATCGAAACTGGCTAGCCTATCTCTAATTGAGAATAGAAGTAACCACGAATGCTGAGTGCCTACTAACCACAAATATTGTGACACTGATCTAAAGGAACAAGTGAGATTCAAGAAACTCACTTGCATAGTGGGGTCCTGTAAATGTTCCAGGGTTAGCCCTGAGTTTCTAAATTGAATTATGTCGATTTTAAAAGGTGTGTCATTGGTAAATTAGAAATTTGCATTAAAAGCCAAGGACAAGTTTCATATAAGTTGACTACAGTTTCTATCATGATTGCTGTTCATTAATTTGACTTATTTGTTTATTGTTTGGTGTGTATTTCTTTTTTAGACCATCTATGCATGCCAAACCCTTGAGGCATAAAAAGTAATCATCTACTTTCTCCAGAGACATAATGTATACTCTTAAAATCTCGCAGTGAATAACAGTAGTAAAAAACTTACTGAGTTAGATATGTATTGAAGTTCACAGGATTGATGTTGGCTATACTGAGCACAAATAACCAGTGCCCACTCCAATAACAATTTTCAAAAATAATATAAACCACACCATCACTATCAACAAAACCATAGAGAACAAGATATTTAAACTAATACAATAATCAATATTACCTATGTCAGGACAAAGGAATATGAAAATACAAGTGCACTGTTTTATATACTTAAGGATCGATCGATCCTTCACACACTTCGGTGTGATCCTGCAAAAAGGTTAAGCCCGTGCTTAACTTGAAGCACATGAGTAGCATGTGACTACTCATGTGCTTGACGTTATGCTTGGGCTTACATGATTTGCTAAATCAGGCCCAGAGTGCTCAGCACTTCTCAGGATTGAACCAGATTTTGTCCTTGAAAAATCACAGAAATATTGAACCAAATATCTTTGTGACATTCTGCAATATTTCTTCCCAATCTTCTTCTGACAATGAGATACGTAAATCGGCCTTCTACCTGCAATGTCAGTGAGTACAACAGCAACTTAAGCCATTTGTATGTATCAGCTGCAAAGCATCCTGAAATATTGATCTTCTTAACAAAATTTTCCAATGGAGTCAATAGTTTATTGTGCCATATACTGTTATGTAACAGATTGCTGTTATCTATAATGCCATCCATGCAATATTGGTACATGACTTTTTTCATGTTAGAAATTAATTGGTGAGTAGAAATTAACTCTTCAATCTTATGGAGATGCTTTTACTTCCATGTGTTTTTAATATTTGACTCCACAATGAATTTAAATTTTGATTTCTCTGTATGCGTCTGAATATTGATGTAACTCTGGCAGATCAGATGCCAGGCCAGGCCCCATGTCTTGATTAAACACTGACAAGTACATAGCTCGAATCAGTCTGGCTCACCTGTGTGTTAGCATTGTTCAAAGAGGTGTTAGAATTATCAGAATGTGTTTATAGTGTTCAGACTTTACTGAATGCTTGTCAGTTGCTGCAAGCATTGTTCTCACTTACAACATATGTATCCCATATTGTAAAGTAATATTTCAGCGGTTGTATTGTGAGCCTGTGTGACCACATAGATCACCAAACAGGAGAAAGACATTAATTAGTGTGGAAGGCTGATCTTCAATAGGTGTTACACTCTTTCCAAAAGGAAAAGTCCACCATTACTAGATGGACTATTGTGTGACGTTGCAACTGGTATTTCCCTATGTACCATCAACAAGAAGACAAAAGACTTTTGTTGTTATGCCCTCCTTCCTGTTAAGATGAGTCATACAAGTGGACATCTCCCATCAGCTGACCTTGTAGCTCAGAGAACATGGCAGAAGGGGGCTAAAAGCCCCAGCCATAAGAAATTGGGTATCTCTATGGTGCTAGGACTCTTTTAGGGGAGGTGGGGGAAAGTGTTTCTAGGCATAAGCAAGAGCTCTCCTGCTGCTTAGCATGGGTTAGCCCAAAAGGACATATAGAATTTGCTGATTACAGATGTTTCTATTGCCCTTTGCAACTCATTTGTGTATCTATGTTTAACCTTATAAATAACTCCCTGGTGTTTTTTCTACTTAATAAATCTTTAGATTATTATTGGATTGGCTGCAAGCATTGTCTTTTAAGTGATTGGTCCTTTGGGACTGGGAGTATCTGAATACTGCTGTGATTTTTGGTGTAAAGGACCAGAGACGGATTAAGATTTCCTGGGGCCCTAGACCAGAGCAAGTGGGGGGGCCCATCCCTGCCCAAGGCCCCACCTTGTTCTGCCCCTTCCACTGCAGCCCTGTCCCTGTTCCACCCACAGTTCCACCCTATTCCACCACCCCCATGACCCTGCAGCACATTTGCTCCTTTATTCCCTCCCTCCATTGCAGCCCCCAAGACTGTAGAAGCTCTGTCCCCCATACCACAACCCCTCCAGCCCTGAGGCTGCATTAGGGAGTGAGAGCTCCTCCAGTCATAGAATCATAGAATATCAGAGTTGGAAGGGACCTCAAGAGGTCATCTAGTCCAACCTCTGCTCAAAGCAGGACCAATTCCCAACTAAATCATCCCAGCCAGGGCTTTGTTAAGCCTGACCTTAAAAACCTCTAAGGATGGAGATTCCACCACCTCCCTAGGTAACCCATTACAGTGCTTCATCACTCTCCTAGTGAAAAAGTTTTTCCTAATATCCAACCTAAACCTCCTTCACTGCAACCTGAGACCATTACTCCTTGTTCTGTCATCAGGTACCACTGAGAACAGTCTTGATCCATCCTCTTTGGAACCCCCTTTCAGATAGTTGAAAGCAGCTATCAAATCCCCACTCATTCTTCTCTTCTGCAGACTAAACAATCCCAGGTCCCTCAGCCTCTCCTCATAAGTCATGTGCTCCAGTCCCCTAATCATTTTTGTTGCCCTCCGCCAGGGGCAACTCCAGGCACCACCACGCCAAGCACATGCCTGGGGCGGCAAGCCACAGGGGGCGCTCTGCCGGTTGCCACGAGGGCAGCAGGCAGGTTGCCTTCGGCGTCATGACTGCAGAGAGTCCGCTGGTCCCGTGGCTTCGGCGGACCTCCCGCAGGCGTGCCACCAAAACCGCAGGACCGGGGACCTCCCGCAGGCAAGCCTCCGAAGGCAGCCTGCCTGCCATTCTTGGGGTGGCAAAATACCTAGAGCCGCCTCTGCCCTCCGCTGGACTCTTTCCAATTTTTCCACATTCTTATTGTAGTGTGGGGCCCAAAACTGGACACAGTACTCCAGATGAGGCCTCACCAATGTCGAATAGAGGGGAATGATCACATCCCTCAATCTGCTGGCAATGCCCCTACTTATACAGCCCAGGGCCACAGTGGGGGTCCAGGTGCTGGGCCTTCCCTCTGCACCCTGTGCTTCTGCATGAGACCAGGGCTGGGGCACGGAGGATTCCCCAGTTTCACTCAACTGGCGCTTCTGCCGGGGAGTGGGTTCAGGGTGCTGTGGCTTCCCCCACCCCATTCAGTGCTTCTGCCAGGGCTCCAGCCTTCTGCCACCGCACAGTTGATTTCTGCTGGGGGCAGGGCACCCACTTTTCTGGAGGCCCCCAGTTGGCAGGGGCTCCATCAACCCATTGGATAATCCACCACCGTAAGGGACCATCTATCACAAAGATAGGTGGCAAGACAGAGCGTAGTATCCAAGGGAACTGTCTGTGACTTGATGTCAAGGCTGTTATAGTACCTGAGTTCATACTTGATAATTCATTGGTGCAATCTAAGTGTAGAACTCACAGCTAATCTGGGGTTTATGCTGTGGTTCCTAACAGTTTGTCCTGAGGTTGGTGAGTAACCACAGGCAGCATTACAACTGAATTTGATAGTTGTGAGTTAGCGAGTGCTTTAGAGATTGTAATATATCAGGTTGTGTTGAATAAAGAATTCTCTCTCAAGCGTACTACTAACTGCTGAGCTATGGAAATATCTTCAGTGCATAGAATGGAGTTGCTAAATCCAGTGCTCACTATTAGCAGGACCACATCTGAAGTCCTAGTGGGAGTTTTGTGTAAAGAATGATGTTTGTAAGATTGGGTTCATTGTTATTAATAATCATTAAATGTGCCTTGCCCTTCAAAGTGTGCCAGATGAGGAACAGAATCTCTGCCCTACAGAGATGTAGGGCCCAACCCAGGGAGGTGCAGCGCACCCTCAGTTCCCACTGACTTCATTGGTAATTGAAGGTGCTCAGCAGCTCTGAAGATTGGTCCTTACAGGTGCAAATGGGCAATGCAAACAAGTACCATTTGAGTGACTGGAATTGTGTGTTTGCCATGACCAAAAAAAAAAAAAAGAAAAAAAAAGTTGTCATGGTTTTATCATGGCAACTAGTTCAAAAGTCCCCTATAAACAGCAATGACCAACCTTGTCACCCTGGAAACCTTACAATGTAGCCCTCAGAGTGACTGTTAAGACAACAGGTGCATTTGATTGCAAATTGAAGACATTCACTCTGAGCTTGGCCTTGCAATTTCTATATAGAAGCATCTCAATCAGCCCAGTCACTAGTGGAAGGCTGTAAATGCATTCCAACTACCCGGCAGATGAAAAATTTGCACTCCACTATGGGAAGGCTGTAAATGTTTCTCCAACTACCTGGCAGACAACAAATTAGCTCTGGTTTGTTTATTCCGTGCGTCCTTGCTAGAGTGTGGGAGCAGTAGGGAGAGCAGGATAGATGTCTGACTGGCTCTGCCTGATTTTGGTGAAGCATTGATTGTGGGCTCTTGACCTTGTGGTAGTGTTATATTTGGCCCTCAGGTTGGACGTTGGTGCACTTCTGCACCTGTAGTTTCAAGGCTTTGGTGCAGAAGTCTATCTCCTCAGAACCAAAGCTTTGCATCTGAGGGCCTCTGGAGTCAGGGATAGTTTCCGAAACTCATTTCAGCATCCCTCAGATTCATGAGTTACCCAGACAGCCTTGGTGGGCACCTATCCCCCTTCCTCCACCCCTAATTCTTCATGATTTTGGCATGATCACCACTATTTATATGAGAAGCCAAGACGTAGAAATTCAGGGAATTATTGTACACTGGCAGAGCTGTATGAGGCAGCTGGAACAGAACCTGCCAGTAGCTCAGAGAATCAGTAACCTCAATTTCAGTGGCCTTAAAATTCTACACATTCACCCCAAAATTGACCATAAGTAAAACCGTCTGAAGTGCTTTACAAGAGTTTTTTTTCAAGATTTTTATTTAGAAGCCTTGGTGCAGATGTGTGAAAGTCACATTCTCCCAATGGAGCTGCATTATATCTAATGTCTTTCTCTTGATCTAGCGATGCACCGAGCACACTTGTTGGTGCTCAGCAAATAATATATTTCTTTGTATTACATATTATGACAAGCAAATTCTATGCTTGGATTATTCTCTATTATATACTGACTCTCCTATTACATTTATTATGACTGAGGTGTTCATTGTATTACATATCACTGCAATGTCCTTCTCATCTCTTCTATTCAAATTAAAAACAAAGTCAAAATAAGTTTCTGTTGCTATAGTTTGCTCCTCTTTTTGTTCCATGCTCTCATTACAAGAGATAACTAACTTAAAATCGTATTAAAATCTTACTACTGCTAAATAACGTGTCACCCAAAGTTACCATTCACACACACACACACACACACACACACACACACACACACACACAGCCAGGGCTGGCGCTAGCCATTTCTCCACCCCAAGTACGGCGGCACACCACGGGGAAAGCTCTGCCGCTCGCTGGTCCCGCGGCTCCGGTGGGCCTCCCACAGGCGTGCCTGCGGATGCTCCACGGGAGCCACAGGAACAGCAGACCCTCCACAGGCACGCCTGTGGGAGGTCCACCGGAGCTGCCTGCCGCCCTCTGGGCAACCGGCAGAGCGCCCCCGCGGCATGCCACCCCAAAGCACGCGCTTGGCGCGCTGGGGCCTGGAGCCGGCCCTGCACACAGCAGGTTGTTTCAGCAGCTAAAATATCTAAGGCAAGACAGAGAACTATACATGAACCAACAAGTATTGGCAGGTGAAAATTGTATCTCTTGGGCTAAATACTTCAGTGCCCTATAGCTCATTTTCACAAAAAAACCATAGAGCATTCATTAACTCCAAACTGGAAATACCCCTACTGTAAGTGGCTTTCCTGGAAGGTGTATGCATCCCACTGCTTTCTCTGCAACAACCCAACACCCATCAAGGCTACTGAAAACAGGACACAAGTTAAGGCAGCCCTCAGAAATTCTTCAACCCCAGGCTATGGAAGGTGCATTTTTCCCATTCCCCACTACTGGCCCTGTGCCAAGTTCAGCTCTGACAGAGGGATGAATCAGGACAATTTTACCTGCAATACCTAATAGCTCTTTTCTGTGCAAAGTATGTGGTAACCTATGTCCTGGAAAGTCTTAATAATGCTTTCAAGGGAGCAGTACAATACAGCCTGTTGTGTTCATAATCCATAAACTAATCAGTCCCCAAGTAATTGTTGACACCATAGAGTGCAACAGCTCTGAAGGGAAATTACTGGCGCATAAGTTACTTCTGCTGGGAATAGATTTAGCATTTAGAATATTCTCTTCACCACTTTCCAGCTCATTAACCTTTTTCTATCAGAAAAAAATATTGATATCCAGCCAGGATGAACTCATGAATCATTTAATTGGTTTCAAGTCTAGTCCAATAAGATCAGAATAAAAAGTGAATGGGGGCTCTCAGATGTGTCTTTATTTTTAACTTAATGTCTTTAAACTATATACACATGTGACTACACTCTTGAAAGTTAGTATTAATTCTAGCTTAAATTAATATATTGGCCTTTCATCCCAAAGTACTTTATAAAGTAATATAAAAACTCTATAAAGGTAACACTTCACCCACCTTGGGGATAAATGCAACTGTTGTTAATTACACAGCAACATTCCTTAACAATTTAAGGCAGGAAAAAGAAGACTATAGTATCCAACTGAAAGGACAGGGAAACTGAAGTAAGGAGAAGGTAATTATCCAATCTGGGAAATTGTTTAGGCCATCAGGTTTATGTTCCCTGCTCCTGATTTCTCCATTACAGGTGTCTTAGGATCTTTTATTTGTCTACTTTAACTCTTTCTAGTCTTCCCTTAGCAGGCACGGACCAGAAGTGACTAGGATTTAGGTAAAAACAGCATCTGTTAGTCTATAAGGTGTCACAGGACTCTTTGCTGCTTTACAGATCGAGACTAACACAACTACACCTCTGATACTAGGATTCAGGTGTTTGGTTTTACATCATTTCTTATGCTCCTGCTGAACTCAAACACCTTACTCCCCTTGCACCAGTGATAAACCAGAATCCAGTAGTGTTCTTTCTTCTTAGTCCTGGCCATACTAATTCATGTGAGGATTAACTGTGTTTATAACTCACCGCTCCATGTGGAAATAAATGGTTAAATACCTAGCAGACTACCTTTGGCTCCTAGAAACTGTGGGATGTCTGGGGCTGGAAGGACTGGGAAGCACAGCCACAGGGGACAGAGCATTAGCAGACTCTTTAGACTTGAGCTGTGTTCACAATGCAAAATACCTGCGCTGTGACTCTCCTGATAGTGGGACTTGGGCTCTAATTTGACCTCCCCTCCCTTCCCCTCAAGGGTCCAGGGTCTTAAATTCACAGGGGTTCCTGGCTTAAGTTAGACCAATTTCTGTATGGATGAAAGTGGGGCTTGGGCTTAAGCCTGAGTCAGATCCTGGGCATAGTGTGCTGTGTGGACATATCCAGCGAGACAACCTTGACTTTGGGTCTCCCTTTGTTCAAGAGGGAAGTAATCTGTAATAGATCTACCTGGTGCAGATTGCTTCTCCCCTTTACACTGATTCAAATGTCTTACCAGTAACTTGTGGGGGGTGGAGCCTTGGCTACACCCACTCTCCACTCCTATCAGCCCACCTATGAAAAATAGCGAGGAGTGGCCTTAACAGCTGCTCTCCTCCTTATATTGGTACCTGGGACATCTGGCACATATTACATAATGCATTTGGGGGAGGGTGGGTCATTAATTTTGCAGGCTTCAGTGTTATAATGGTGTGGCTGGGTGTTGAAAAATCTCCCAAAAGAGTGTTACACAATTTATGGTCAGCCCCTAAGGGGTACATTACACCCCTTACTCTCTTTTGCAGACACATTACTAGAATCATAATTTGGCCCTTTATTCTTTTCTGCACTAATTCATCTGAGAGAGTTGCAAATGCTTCTTTTTGATGAGCTTCTCAGATCACTTGAAAATAGCTTGCCTGTCCAATTTTAGAGAGGGCTTAAATCACAAGTGAAGAGGTTCTTAGGAGTAAATAAAAAAAGCCTTGAAATGGACAAGAAATATAGCTTGTTACATGTTCTCACCAAACTGCAAAGATTAGGCACTAATTTGAAGAGGTTTGTATTGTTTTTTCCTCTACTACAGCTTTAGGTACACAGTGGAGAAAAATATTCTCCCAGTTGTGCCTGTAACTTGTCAAGAACAACAGTCAAGACATTGTAAGGGAAAAATGTGCAGGATGGAAAGTTTTCAGCCTCAGGGCCCTCCGGGCACCATGTTTAGGTTTCCCATACTTTTCCCTTTGCTCTTTTCCCATCCTTAGCTGCCACCTGGTGCCCTTCTGTTAGAGCTCAAAAAGTAGACAGCTTGCCAATTCTTTGACAGACAGGCACTGAATACTTCACCAGCAAAAACATCCCTTTCCTCTGGAAAAATTAGATCTTGTCACTTTTACAGTTCTTGGGATCCTGATGTAAACTCAAGTTCTTTGGTGCACAACACCACGGGCAGCGGTTTAGTCCACCAGACTTTGTCTAAATAGACTTTGTTCATACTTTTAAAACAAATACATGTGCTTGTTTTCCCTCTTTCTTAAATAGCACAATGCTGCTTTCCCAAAGCAAGTTCATATTTCTCACTTTCTCATGTAGGCGAAGCAGCTGCTTTTTGTTGCTTCCTACTGGCACAGGATTTATGCACAGCACTTGGCAAAGAGAAGTACACTTCCCTCAGTGTTACCACCCTGCTTTGAAAAATGAATACTGCTGTTTTATTGAAATCTATATGTCCTTTTGGGGAGAGTTTGCGGGTGGTTGGGTTATACAATATCTGCCTGGGGAGTCCATCTCACAAGAAAGTGCTTACAAATCCTACTCTCCTCTCCACAACAGTAAAATCACTGCAGTCATGACATGAAGAAGAGCTCTCTGTGGCTCGATAGCTTGTCTTTCTCACCATCAGAAGATGTCCCTGTACTCATGTGGGGATGGTTGGCTTTTTTTTAAATACCAAAACCTGTCTCTGAACCCTTGGGTCAGTTTTACTCTTGGTTCTTCAACAGTGTCACCATTGACATCGCTGGATTTCTATTTGTGTAAATTTGGTCATTAATCAGCAGTAAAACGGTTGGTATTTTTTGGCTCCTCGCTGCAGTTAAGTCTTTTATCTGGTACCTGCACTCCCTATTAATGTATACATTATTTTACTAGGCAGGGTTAGTTTCTGATCAAGTTGGCTGAACTGACTGAAAAGGGAACCTTGGGACAGATTCTTATTTCAGTTACACCAGTGCGAATCCAGAATAATTTAGATCAGAAATCTACCCCTCTTTTTTGGACCCAGGCTGAAAGATGGTAAGTGCCCTCACTTCCAAGAGGGCACTCCCAGGAGGTCCTCAGCACCTCTCAGGATTGGCTACTGTGTGAGCAAGTATTTCTTCATTTTCCTTTACATAAGTCCATTCCAGTATTACCTTCACTGCAGAAAGTATTAGGGGCCCAATCCAAATCCTAGCAATGTCAAATAGGATCCTTTCTATTGATGTCTTTGGTCATTGGTTCAGTCCCTAAGACTCTACAGATATAATATGGGCCTGGAGTACAAAGTAAACATATTTTCCCCTTCAGTGTAAAATGCATCAATCCTTATTCAGCAATTAAAACATGGTTTTGGGTAGATGCCCCATTGCTGGCTTAATAAAAATCACAGAATGCTTAATAACCGAGAAAAACAGTTAACTCTCCAACATTCCAAGACATTTGTTTTGCCACGACTTCGGCTTACACAACTGATTTTTAAACATTTGTTATTTAAAACTGGAACAAACAACTGTACCTACTGAGAATACCTTTGTTAGTGTCTCATTGCGCTTCTCTAATAAACCACAGATGATTTATAACATGCTCACATGAGAGACATATTATTGAGCCTATAAAGCAGTTGCAATGCAAGATTTTTTTGGTGTCAGAAGCAGTTCCCTGTGGTTTTGTAACAAAGATCTTCTGTTACAACTCTGAGAACTGTCAGGGAACATTTCTGTGCAGTGCCCAAAGAGTAAGACTCTGGTTAATACCCACAGCCTGTTTCTCTCCTCAGTATCTAAAACATACATTTTGCCGTTAATTAGAGCTGCTCTTCTTTCACTAGAATTTGGGTTGGGGGCTGGTACCCAAAGGAAATATCCCTGCCAGCCAAAGACAGAGCAGCTGTAAGTGTTAATGGCTGAATGTATATATTACACTTAGCAAAATTTGTTAGTCTATCAGCGATTTCTTTCAGAAGCCAGGAAACCATAAACATTTTGTGAATTGGAAAAAGAAACAATCCTCTCTAGTCAACAGAGGGCAGAAATAGGATTCATTTCTGGTTGCTCTACCATTGCTTAGTGGTGCTGGAACAAATTTTTTTTATTGTGGAGGCCCTGAAGCCAGAAACCAGATATTTGGGTTGTTACTACTACTTCAAGCTAGGGGGCGTGGCAGCACCCCCACTTCCAGCACCTATGCCACTGCTACCCTTCCACAAGGATTCTGCCAAGGGAAGACAGCTTTAAAGTCTGCCCTGGTCTCCACCAGATCTCCACCAGAAGAGGCTGCCTAAGAGAGGCATTTAACATCTTTCAGCTAGCCTGACCTTGATCCCTCTTTGGCTGGCTCTACCCACTTTTAGGGCTTGTCATAAACAGATGGTTAAGGGTTAATGTCTCTTTTACCTGTAAAGGGTTAAGAAGCTCAGTGAACCTGGCTGACACCTGACCAGAGGACCAATGAGGGGACAAGATACTTTCAAATCTTGGTGGAGGGAAGTCTTTGTTTGTGCTGTTTGTTTTGTTCGTTGTTCGCTCTTGGGGCTAAGAGGGACCAGACTACACCCAGGTTTTCTCCAATCATTCTGAATCAGTCTCTCATGTTTCAAACTAGTAAGTAATAGCCAGGAAAGGCGGATTAGTCTTATGTTTGTTTTCTTAACTTGTAAATGTGTCTTTTGCTGGAAGGATTTTTACCTCTGTTTGCTGTAACTTTGAATCTCAGGCTAAGGGCAGGGGAGGTCCCTCTGGGCTATATGAATCTGAATACCCTGTAAAACATTTTCCATCCTGATTTTACAGAGATAATTTTTACCTTTTCTTTCTTTAATTAAAAGCTTTCTTTTTTAAGAACCTGATAGATTTTTTTCCTTGTTTTAAGACCCAAGCGGATTGGGTCTGAACTCACCAGGGATTGGTGGGGGGAAAAGGACGGGGGGAAGGTTAATTCCTCTTTGTTTTAAGATCCAAGGAGTTTGGATCAGTGTAGCCTCTCAGGGTAACCCGAGGAGGGGAAAGTCTGGGGGGAAAAAGAGGGGAGGAAGGCTAATTTCTCCTTGTGTTCAGATCCAAGGGTTTTGGGTCTTGGGTTCCCCAGGGAAGGGTTTGGGGGAACAGGAAGTGTGCGAAACACTATATTTTTGGCTGGTGGCAGCGTACCAAATTTAAGCTGGTAATTAAGCTTAAAAGTGATTGTGCAGGTCCCCACTTTTTGGACGCTAAAGTTCGAAGTGGGGAAAAAACCTTGACAGGGCTGTACTGACTGGGTCAGCAAATGCAGGTTACAGAACTTGCATCTTCACACCCTTCCAGCAGCCAGATTTACTATATCAGGAGCCAGCAGCCTGGGTCAAGTAGCACCCACAGAATTACAAAGCCATATATATATGTATATTACCATACCATAAAAACACTGACAGAAAAACCCCAACACTATACAATGGAGGGTGTGGGAGCCTTAATTCTTGTTTTGTCTAAGTCAGACCTTTAATGTTATTTTAATGTAGAGTTGTTGGCTTTTTTACATTTACTTCTATTGACAAACTGATAGGACTGCATCAGGAAAACAAATTGCTTAAGAAATAAATGTAAAGTGGGATGCTCCAGCTGATTAGAATTCTAATAATTATGTACTCAATTGACTCCCAAGACAAAGAAAGCTGGCAAAAAAAGCCAAATACATAGCAGGAATACACTGTACTTATCAAACCCTTAGGCCAAGGGTAGTCAGTAGGTGGATCATGGGCCAAATCTGGACTGCCAGATACTTTTGAACAGACTGCAAAATATTTGTATTTATTTATCATCATTATTGTTATTATTTTTGTATTATTTTCTCTGGTGTCTGGACCGACTATACCTTGACCAAGAAATTTGGACCTTGACAAAAATAATGGATTATCCCTGCCTTAGGCAAATAATGAAAAAATGATTATTTGCTCTAGCTGTTTTCACTCACTTGAGTTTTATAGTCATGCAAAATGCCATTGATGATAACACACCTCAAAGACAGGTACAATCATGCATCAGTAATCTACACTCCTTGTTGAAAGCCATTTGAAATCAGTTGGAAGGAAAAAGGGGGAAATGCTTGTAATGCTGGTAGCTGTCATGAATCTTAAGCAACCCAGACACAATAGCAGGGGTGGGCAACCTTTTTGGCATGAAGGCCACATCTGGGTATGGAAATTGTTTGGCTGGCCATGAATGCTCACAAAATTGGGTTTGGGGTGTAGGAGCGGGTGAGGGCTCTGGCTGGGGGTGCGGGCTCTGGGGTGGGGCCAGAAAAGAGGAGTTCAGGGTACGGGATGGGGCTCCAGGCTGGGGCAGGGGTTGGAATGCGGGAGGGGGGTGAGGACTCTGGGATGGGGCTCGGGATGAGGGATTTGGGGTGCTGGAGGGTGATTCAGGCTGGGACCGAGGCGTTCAGAGGGTGGGAGAGGGGTACCGGGGGTGAAGGCTCTGGCTGGGGGTGCAGGCTCTGGGGTGGGGCTGGAGATGAGGGGTTTGGGGTGGAGGAGGGTGCTCCAGGCTGGGACTGAGGGCTTCGGAGGGTGGGAGGGGGATCAGGGCTGGGGCAAGGGGTTGGGGCACAGGGGAGACTGAGGGCCCCAGCTGGGGGTGTAGGCTCTGGGGTAGGGCTGGGGATGAGAGGTTTGGGGTGTAGGAGGGTGCTCTGGGCTGGGACTGAGGGGTTCAGAGGGCAGGAGAGGGATCAGGGCTGGGGCAGGAGGATGGGGCATGGGAGGGGGTCAAGGTTCAGGCTCCGGGCGGTGCTTACCTCAGCTTCCAGAAGCAGTGATATTGTCCCCCCTCCAGCTCCTACATGGAGGCATAGCCAGCCGGCTCTGTGCGCTGCCCCATCCGCAGGCGCCACCCTGCAGCTCCCACTGGCCGCAATTCCCAGCCAATGGGAACTGCTAGGGCAGCGCTTGCGGACGGGGCAATGCACGACACACCCTGGCATCCCCTAAACATAGGGGCTGGAGGCGGGTCATGCCGCGACTTCTGGGAGCCATGGCATACGCATGCAGAGCAGCCTCCAACCCCGCTCCCCAGCTGGAGTGTGGGAGAGGGGCAAGCCCCAGATCCCACTCCCCAGGAGGATCTTGAGGGCTGGATTAAATTGGCTGGTGGGCCGGATGTGGCCGGTGGGCCATAGTTTGCCAACCCCTGGACTATAGCATAAGTGACTTCATGACAGACAAGACTGCGTGGTGACAGCACTTCTTTAGTTTTTTTCTCATTAACTGAAAAGGAGAAAAACCCCAATTCCACAGGATAAAGACATTAATCACTTTAGAAAGTCTCATAAGCATTACAAATACTAGGTATGTGTCCAATTCTATATTTACAAATAGCACTGGTTTGAAAAATTATGAAAGCAGATACAAACTATTTCTAACATAGCATATGCTACTCCACTATAAGGAATGGTCTGATACTATTGTCACCTACAGAAGCACTTTCTGGCATAGCTTTATAATAGGGTATCAGATTCATTTCAAATATATATATATATATATATATTCTTCAGCATGTAAAAGGCTGGTGACAGACTACTAGCAACAAACCAATTACAAAAATGATGTAGCTACCTTCCTACACCAATTTAGTCAAGTTACTAGAAAAATACTATTTATAATTGTCTCATTGTAGTCCCATTTCACTAATATTGATATTATTTATTAATATACAACAAACTTGCTGTGAAGCAGTTAGGGTTGTTACAGATACAATATATGTAACACACATTCTGCCTCCTTCTCCACCTGCCCTTCCCCCCACCAAAAAAAATCATAACAACCAAGGAAGTGAAAAGTTATGCTACGCAGCAATACATACCCTCCACTCCTTCACCCTCACACCTTACCATTACCACAAGTATGGTACACAACAGGTTATGTATTGCAACCTTTTGGATAAAATCAGACAGATAAGTGCAGCACCATAAGGTTTTATGTGAATCTGGCATCCATCAACTAATCATATTTCTGTGCACCAGACTCTCCCCTCCAAATCAATCACTCAAGCCACCATCCCCTGTCAATCAGGCTTCTGTTTGTTTGGCTTCCCTCATCATTCAAGCTTATATGAGCCTTCCTCCATCTAAAGGCTTGCAAGTGCCTGGCCCTCCTCAGGCTTGTGTATTGTTGGCCACCTTCAGTCAACCAGGGTTTGGTGTGCACTGAGCTTCCTTCAGAGAGAGAGAGAGAGAGAGAGAAAGAGAGAGAGTGTGTGTGTGTGTGTGTGTGTGTGTGTGCTTTTAGTTATAACATGAAAACCAGCTAAAAAGGATCCTAAATTCAATATTAAATTTAAAAAAAACAACGGTTGCATCACTGTTTCTCAGGCTCCACCTCTCTATCGTCATGTAGACAATGTTTTATTCATTAATTAGTCAACAATGAAAAGTAGCCCTGACAAGGAGATATTTTAGCCAGAGCCCAAATTCAAAATCTTCCCATTAAAAATGTATTACGAGAAAACAAAGGAAAATTACATCAACTATAATACATAGGATGCAAAAACTAAACATGAGTGATTGGACACACTCTCTATGGAATCCACTGCCAGATACTCCCATAATCAGAGCTTGCTGAAAAACTGGCAAACAAATGAAAAGTGTTGAAGTGGTTTCCATTTCACAGAATTTGCTATAGACACATTTTCTGGTTTTCACATAATTTCACATATTAAAAATGTCAGAAATGATTTTTTTTAAAAAAACTATATTGATGAAAAATTTGCTACAAATTGTGGTAAAAACATTTTTCTATGATTTTTTTTATCACAATTTGTAGTGAAATTTTCATCAACATAGTTTTAAAAAAAAAACAATTCTGACTTTTTATTTACTGGAAAAGCAGGTCTCTTTAAGAAATTGAAATGTTTTGGAGAACAAATTTTGGGGGATAAAAAATTGCCTGGAAAGTTTCAAGGAAAATGGAAGTTGGATAATGACAACAATTATTTATTGTTAAAAGGCTCTTTTTGATAAAAGAATATAAGTTTCTTGCAATAAATTTTGACCAGCTCTGTTATTTATTTTTACAGAATTCTAAAGTATGTTATATACTTAGACTAGCCATCCCCTCACTTTTTTTGCTTTCCATTAAGTATATCTAATGTATCTGTGTTGAGATCACTTTTTCATTAAGGTTGAGGTAGCTATCAGTCATCTTAGACCTGCAATGTGACTTACTGAGGTTCCCTGGTAAGAATGTCTCTTCACGCAGACAGGTTATTACAAACATAGACAAGATCTTGGCTACTCACACACAAGACAGGTTTATCTGTGTGTCAGGTGCTGGTAAAACTCTGGCACGTTTATTAGTCCATCATGATTATATCACATTGCAACTCAATGGGTTCCATCTAAAATTCCTGGAGAACTTTTAAACCTTAAATGAGAATTATGTCCTGAAGAACATGATTTTTTCCTAGCAGGCTTGAAAAATCAACAAATTGGCACTCAAATTTACATCCCTGTTACCATATGCTGAGCTCTGTCCTCAAAGAGACCACCATGTGCCTCAACCAAGTCCTTAGAAGCAAGGAAGTGGGAATTGTTTTGCAGTTGTGCCTCCCAAATACTCAGCATCATTTCAAATGCTCAAACATGGCTGAAGAATGACATTTCTTGAAAGTTTCCTTGAAGATCTGTCGTGCTCTCTTCCGCATTGCTTATCCATTTTTTTCTATAAAGAAGAAAAGCTTAAGAACAGCATCACAAAGGAATCATCTCCCTTCTGCATGATATAAGAGCTATCCATACTGGAGGCATGCTCTTATAAGAGATGTTGCTGTGTTTGGCAGTGATTGAGATGTTTGGAGTAAAAAAAGTCACTGTCTATACTACAATGCTTATGACAAGTTCTGTCTGCACATTTTCACACAAAGTCTTACAGTGAACAACACAGTTAAACTTTTGGAACTGCACAGGTGCTGATAGAGTGCTCAACTTTTCATTTTCCTGGCAGCCACTCAACACCTTTATCCATTTATGGCAACTCAATGAGTTGCAAGTGAAATAAATTTTCCCCAATGCATTTCCATTTTATCAATACACACTTCAGGTTTTGAAAACATAGCAGCTGCCGCTGTTGTGTCTTCCATGGACATTATTTCAAACTGTTATTTACTGCTGTAAAATTGACTGGTTGCTCAACACTTGAAACAAACACAATCTACAGCAAAAAGTCTTTGACATCAATGCTTTTATCTGTAGCAAATGAAAATCCACCAAGATCTTCTGATGTATTTCTATAATATGCTAGCAAATTATTTGATCATTTATTTACACTTCTAGCCAGTCTATTTCTAATCCAATTCACACTCACAAAAACTTAGGAAAAGGAAGTTTAACTATTTTAACAAGACAAATCTTAGCAAACAAATCACTAGAGAATGGCTTGAAGACCTTCACAATCATTTTGGCAGCTCGGCAGATTGCTTAAACAGCATCACTAAGTTTGTCAGCATTCATAAGAAATGATGGTGGTCTTTTGTACAAACAAAAATTGTACTGCTTTAACTATGCTACTGTAGTTAAAAGAGTACAACAATTAGCATGGATGATGTTGTACCTGTATGAACGTGTTTATACTGGTATAGCCTATTTCCATACAGGAAGGGGAATAAGCTATACTGGTATAAATACATTTAAGCTCTACCATTTTTTTTGTTGTTCTGTTTGTACAGCCTATCCATGACTAGGGCTCCTAGGCACTAAGGTAATACAAATACACTTCTACCTTGATATAACCGCTGTCCTTGGGAGCCAAAATATTTTACCGCGTTATAGGTGAAACCATGTTATATTGAACTTGCTTTGATCCACGGGAGTGCGTAGTCCTGCTCTCCCAGAGCACTGCTTTACTGTGTTATATCCACATTTGTGTTATATTGGGTGGCGATATATCGAGGTAGCGGTGTAATAAGTAATAATAATATACCAGTATATTAGTTAGACTGGTACAAAAACTGTTTGTAGACCAGGCATCTGTCAATAGACCTTTTCTCAGCTCAGCAAGCTTGTCTCCCCTTATCTTTCCTCCTAACATCCCATAGTCTCATGTTGGGTGTGGTAATGTCTAAGCCTGACAAGCTGAATGTTCAAATGTTAAGGAGTTTAGCTCTTATTTTCTTAGCCACAAGTTGTTTATTGTAATTCACAACCATAAAAGGTTAATAATATCAGTGTGGCAAGGTATTTTCCACTCAATATTATAAAGAAAAGGTTTATTCTACTCTACTCTACTGAAGTTTAAGAAGTATTTGTTTGGCTAGATCCCACAAAAGGTGGTGAGGTAGTAAAATAAATAGAGACATTTTTCCTCAAAAAAGATTGGGATAAGGATTACTATAGTCTTTAATATGTATACTGAAGTTGCAAAACATCTCTACCAAAGGAGCAGAAACAATCTCACATAAACAATGTAGACATAAATGGAGTGCTATTTGACCTGCCTCCACTCATTAGAAATTAAATCAAAAGAATGATGTGCAAAGATTTTTCATTATCAAATTTTAATGAATAAATGGCATTCTTATTTATTATTTATCTACTTTTAAAATAAACCAGATTATTCCCATGATACTGATTTCATTTGTACTACAGACGTTTATACCAAACAATTCAGGGCCTGGTTCTGCCATCGCTCATACAGGCATCATTTAAATCAGGAGTGTCATAGGCCAGAGCTACATTACAGATCTATATTGGTATAACTATGTTGCTCAGGGGTGTGAGTGATCTAGTTATACCAACCTAATCCCTGGTGTAGACAATGCTATGTTGACCGGAGAGCTTCTCCTGCTGACATTGCTGCCATCTCTTGGGGAGCTGGATTTACTACACTAACGGGAGCTCTTCCCTCAGCATAGGAGTGTCTTCACTAAAGCGCTGCAGCCGTGGAGCTGCACCACTGTAGCACTATACATGAAGACAAGCCCACAGGGTAGCTGGTCCCTGGGGATAGACTAAGTCCAGATACCCTGGACCAGAGCAGGTGAGCCCAGTCCAGCCAGCTGAAGCAATCTGGGCTGCACCTGGGCCTACAAAGGGCTGCTGATAGGCAGTTGATGGGCTGAGACAGCCTGTGCCCTGGGGAGGGAGAGCCACACTGGAGTGGATTTAGCCCCTGTGGTGGGTCACTGGAGCAAGGGGTTAGGGAAGCAGTCCAGGGGCTGCTGATCCAAGAAGGAAGCAACAACTGAGACTGGAAAGCTACCAGGAGCAGGAGTGCCAGAGGCCCGTGGGAGGCTAAGGAATGAGTTAAGACTATTTTTCTGTTTGTTGGCTAAACTCTATTAAGGTAATAAATCTGTTTCCAAAAGACAGGGCATGGCAGTGCATACTCTGGAGCTGGGGAGAAGCCCAGCTCAGGATACAGAGTACCTTTGCTGAAGTCAGCAGAGTCACACTAGTATAAAATTGATGTAAATCAGGTCTTCAGTATTTATTTTTTGTGCCCATTTTATATAAGATTGAGGACTTTGTTAACACATGCACTTGCTTAATTGTATGTAGTCCCAATGACTTCAGTCGGACATTGCACCTGAGTAAAGTTAAGCACACGGGTCAGAGTTTGTAGAATCTGGGGTGTAGATATTTAGTTACTGTCACTGAAGCAACTTGCTACATTACAAAAGTAGCTAAAAAAGCAAGATGGAATGCAAACATTTATTTGTTAAGGAAATATGAACTAAAGACCAAGGACAGGGTAGGCCCACTGCTCAGTGAGGAGGGGGAAACAGTAACGGGAGACTCGGAAATGGCAGAGATGCTTAATGACTTCTTTGTTTCAGTCTTCACTGAGAAGTCTGAAGGAATGTCTAATATAGTGAATGCTTACGGAAAGAGGGTAGGTTTAGAAGATAAAATTAAAAAAGAGCAAGTAAAAAATCACTTAGAAAAATTAGATGCCTGCAAGTCACCAGGGCCTGATGAAATGCATCCTAGAATACTCAAGGAGTTAATAGAGGAGGTATCTGAGCCTCTAGCTATTATCTTTGGGAAATCATGGGAGACGGGGGAGATTCCAGAAGACTGGAAAAGGGCAAATATAGTGCCCATCTATAAAAAAGGAAATAAAAACAACCCAGGAAACTACAGACCAGTTAGTTTACGCCAGGGAAGATAATGGAGCAAGTAATTAAGAAATCATCTGCAAACACTTGGAAGGTGGTAAGGTGATAGGGAATAGCCAGCATGGATTTGTAAAGAACAAATAGTGTCAAACTAATCTGATAGCATTCTTTGATAGGATAACGAGACTTGTGGATAAGGGAGAAGCGGTGGATGTGACATACCTAGACTTTAGTAAGGCATTTGATACGGTCTCGCATGACATTCTTATAGATAAACTAGGAAAGTACAGTTTAGATGGGGCTACTATAAGGTGGGTGCATAACTGGTTGGATAACCGTACTCAGAGAGTAGTTATTAATGGCTCCCAATCCTGCTGGAAAGATATAACAAGTGGGGTTCCGCAGGGGTCTGTTTTGGGACCGGCTCTGTTCAATATCTTCATCAACGATTTAGATGTTGGCATAGAAAGTACGCTTATTAAGTTTGCGGACGATACCAAACTGGGAGGGATTGCAACTGCTTTGGAGGACAGGGTCAAAATTCAAAATGATCTGGACAAATTGGAGAAATGGTCTGAGGTAAACAGGATGAAGTTCAATAAAGATAAATGCAAAGTGCTCCACTTAGGAAGGAACAATCAGTTTCATACATACAGAATGGGAAGAGACTGTCTAGGAAGGAGTATGGCAGAAAGAGATCTAGGGGTCATAGTGGACCACAAGCTTAATATGAGTCAACAGTGTGATACTGTTGCAAAAAAAGCAAACGTGATTCTGGGATGCATTAACAGGTGTGTTGTAAACAAGACACGAGAAGTGATTCTTCTGCTTTACTCTGCGCTGGTTAGGCCTCAACTGGAGTATTGTGTCCAGTTCTGGCCAGCGCATTTCAAGAAAGATGTGGAGAAACTGGAGAGGGTCCAGAGAAGAGCAACAAGAATGATTAAAGGTCTTGAGAACATGACCTATGAAGGAAGGCTGAAGGAATTGGGTTTGTTTAGTTTGGAAAAGAGAAGACTGAGAGGGGACATGATAGCAGTTTTCAGGTATCTAAAAGGGTGTCATCAGGAGGAGGGAGAAAACTTGTTCACCTTAGCCTCCAATGATAGAACAAGAAGCAATGGGCTTAAACTGCAGCAAGGGAGATTTAGGTTGGACATTAGGAAAAAGTTCCTAACTGTCAGGGTAGTTAAACACTGGAATAGATTGCCTAGGGAAGTTGTGGAATCTCCATCTCTGGAGATATTTAAGAGTAGGTTAGATAAATGTCTATTAGGGATGGTCTAGACAGTATTTGGTCCTGCCATGAGGGCAGGGGACTGGACTCGATGACCTCTCGAGGTCCCTTCCAGTCCTAGAGTCTATGAGTCTATAATTTTTCCTTTAATGAATACGGACTATAGAATTAAAAGAAAAGCACAGATGGTGGTGAAATTTAAATGAAGAAAGGACAGTTTGGGATAAGGAATTTATATTGTAATGGTCACATCTTTAATGCAGGGCAATTTCTACAGTATTTTTCTTTCAATGCTGCTTTCCCTCATTCCATGTCTCTCTCTCCTTTTTTAAGAGTTTTCACTTATCTTTAAAAGGCAAAAGACACTTCAAAAACATCTGTTCCACAACACTTGCTGCAAATCTATACCTCTCGAACTATTCTTCTTTCCCTTCAACAGATCCAACAATCAAAAAGGAGCATGTTTCTGTTCAAGGTTTTAAAACAGATTACAAAGAAGACTGCTTATTCTCCCATTGCTGGATTATAAAATACAAACTGCCAAGAAATATGGTGAATATGACGAGAAGTTTTCTACTGAATTCCCTGAACTAGTGAGAGGTTAGTGCCATCTATAGACAGAGATTAGTACTAAGAGAAATAGCAGCTGAAGAGTTTTGGTAACATGCTCCACAAATAAATTGTTGAGTTCTATGAAAAAATAGCATTTTTATTACATATAAATAAAGAGGGGGAAAAAGAATACCTACCTGTTGCTAGTATGGTGTGAAGTGCCCCCACGCCCCCTCAGATAAGGCGTTAATACATAGATGGATTTAGGAGCTGCAGAAATTTGAAGAGAATCAAAATGTTTAAAATATGAAACATTCACTGCTTCAGGAAGCCTCTGAACTCTAGTTTATAAATCCCTGTATAAAAATCCAGGAGTAATCATGGGGCTATCAAACTGCATGACAAACTTCACCACTCACTTTTCATTGTTTTCAATTTCTCACCAAAATTGATCTTGCAGAGATTAAGCACAAGTAACTTTAGTCACGAGTTATTTCATTAACTTCAACAGTACCACTCATATGACTAATGTTACTCACATGCTTTTTCTTCCAAGACCAAGCCCTTAGATGGCAAAATTCTTTATGGAAGGGACTTTGTTTTCCTTTTTCTCCATAGAGCACCCAGAACCAGATTTACAAAGGTATTTAGGCACCTAAGGATGAAAACAGGCACCTAGTGCGATTTACAAGTCACATATCTGCATTTTAGGCCCTTAAATACCTTGTAAATCTGGCCTTCTGCACATTGTTGGCTCAAAAAAAAGTGAGTTGGACATCAAGGCCCCATCTAACGCTCTGAGAGACACTCACTGATTTCAGTGACTTGCGGGTCAGGCTCCAAAAGAGCAGTGTCATGTGCTACTAACATTTATTGGAATAAAACCTTTTCAATCTGAACCACATGTGAGGAGAAAAAGCTCCCTTGCCATTGATCCTGGAATCTCGTCAAGCTACTTTCAGGCTCCTTCCTTCCTTCCCTAGCTTGTCTATCCTATTGTATTCAGATTTGCTCTGTTGTAAGCCTCAGTGTAGGGGAGCATAGGATCATAAAAATGTTGTCTTGCACAGAGAGCAACAATTGTAAGCGTTAGTGAACAAGTAGTACATATTCGAACATGCTAGAGGTTGCACTGTTACCTGGAAATTATATAATCAGAGAGCTTTTAGTTATTAAAGTATCACATTTGATTAAATATTTAACTGTTTTCATTGAAAGATTACTAAAATCAGTCAGAAAAAACTGCATATCCAAAATTTGATGTAATAAAAATACCCCTTCCAAAATAATATTTGGATTTAAATTTTAATGGAAAAAAACTAATACAATTGATATAACTATACAGTAGTAGCTATGATAACACTGAATTAATTTTCTGGCACATTTAAAACCCATTCCTGTGCAGTAGTTCAATCAATTGTGTATGTGTATTTATTTTAGCATAGTTAGTCTCATTGCAGCACTCCAAGTACTGCATTTGTATAAAAAATATCCAGAGTAAAATTGCTTTGAAATGTGTTTGTAATTTTGCTACTACGACTTAGAGCACTGGGCATGCTGGCATAATGTGAGCTATAACAATACACATTTGGATTCTTGGATGCAAAATGCTTTTACAAATGTTTCCTTTTGGTCTAGTTCAGCAGCATCAGGAATTGTAGTAAAGGAATTCTAAATGGAAATAAGTCAATTTAGGTTGCTTAAATTTTAAGTTTTATGTGCCATCCCTCAGCAGTTTCTCCTGCCCTCTGGGTAGATTTAATTATGAATTGAATTTGCAAAAAGAAGATAGCTAAATCTGTGAAAGAAGCAGGTTATTAATTAGTCAGTCAAATTTGCAGTGTTTCTGAAAAAAATGATCTCACTAACTCTTCCTCCAAACCTTTTAAACAGACCTGAGATCACAGAAAATGGGAAGCAGGTGTTGTGATCACAGAAAATGGGCATTGCTGTTTTTGGTGGGGTAGGGCAGAAGAAACTTGTTTTGCAGAACAGCTCTAAAATGTGAAGACTGGCTTTGTTTGTTCAAATGTTGAGCCTTTGCTGAGGCTGAGAATTAGCCAGCTGCTGCTCACTCAGGCAGCTGCCATATTACAGGTGCCACTTCTATTTCTGCAGCCATGGAAACTGCTTTAAGAGAAACTTTCCTTCTATTTCTCCTATAAGTGCACAGAGAATGCACCATTTAATCAGCCTCCCCTCCCTGGCTTGTTGCTCCAGCACTGCCTGAGAAGAAGGAGAAAGAGGTGGGGCTAAATTGCTGCTGAAGGTCCCTGCAGGTGCTACAGCAAGTCACTCCCCAGAACTGCCTTCTAGTACTAGGAGGGAACCTAGAGACATACTACCTGTCAAGCCCCATGCCACCAGTCAGTGGACTCTGCTCCCACATCTGACCACGCAGACAAGTTCTGGGAGACCACACATAGTGGGGAGGACACCCAATACTTTAAGACTTCATACTTCACTGTTACAGCAACCACCCATGCCAACACCTGTGGTGACTTGCTTCCCATCCAATCAATTACCCTACAGTCAGGACCACAGGAGAATCCATTTGCCACCACTGCTGTTTCTGTGAGGGACAGATGCCAGGTAGAGGAGTCACCTAGAAGACTTTTAATGATGAGCTGGAGAAAGGACGCCATTGCATGTGAAGGTGTAGTCACCAACACGAGGGCCGGAAGGACTGATGGATTGGGAGGCTTATAGTATGGAATTGATGAAATTATTTTTATTGGCTGGGTTAGTTTATCCTCACAATGTTACACATATTGCCGACTGAGGTAAAGCAGAAAAATGTTGAGGAAACCCTTGTTCAAATTTTGGAGGCACACCATGGATTATGGCTCTATTCTATTCTATTCTGCAAGAACTCTTACTATGTTTTATTTATGACTGAATGTTGTCCGTAAACATGAGCTGTTTATGCTTTTGAACCACTATTCTAATTGTTCAGAATGAATAAATACAATGAAAAGTATTTCAAACTCCTAATTTCTTTGAACCCAAAATTATAGAGGGGTATAAGCTACAAAACTGAGATCCAAATATAAGCCCCAGTGCTGGAAAGAGTTGCATGTGCTAATCTTCAGGCACACGTGAAATCTTATGCAACTCAATAGGATGACTCACGTGTGTACCGTTAAGCATTTGTGTAACTGTTTTCAGCATGAGGGCCTCAAGTCAGAAGATTGCCAAAGTTTGAGAGTGTTTAGATCAGGGTTATAGGGCTACATCAAACTTAAGAACTTGAGCCCCCACTTTTTTTCCTTTATACTCCTCCACCTCTGCTTGAATGTCTAGAACAAGGGTTCTCAACCTTTTTTTTTGCTGGGATCACCTTTGAAAATATTTCAGGCTGTGAAGAACCCCTCTCAGCCCCTCCGCCCCCCAAAGTGATAACAAATGACAGTACATACTCATAAGAGCACTAAATCATTATCCCTGCAGTCAAAGGTCCTGAAGCCTTTCAAAAAGTGTGGCACAAATGCGTGGACTATTAAGAAACACATTTTCACAAAAAAAAAAAAAAGAAAGAAAAGAAAAGAAAAGAAAACAGGATAGTCTGCTTCCCTTTTAACTACTTGCTCTCATTTTTCGTTGGCCATATCCTCAATACAACGACTCATTGTATCATTTGATAGTGGAACAGAACTCAGCTGAGTCTTTGCCAGTCACAATCTCACACACATTTTTAGTTGCAAGAAGAAAATGGCTACACTTGACATTTCAAAGCGCTGCAGCGGCAGCGCTGCAGGAGCGCTGCCGCAGCAGCGCTTTGAAGTGTGAGTGTGGTCGGAGCGCCAGTGCTGGGAGAGAGCTCTCCCAAAGCTGCACGTAAACCACATCCCTTATGGGTGTAGCTTGCAGCACTGGGAGCCGCGCTCCCAGCGCTGCGGCGCTGATTACGCTGAGGCTTTACAGCGCTGTATCTTGCAGCGCTCAGGGGGGTGTTTTTTCACACCCCTGAGCGCGAAAGTTGCAGCGCCGTAAAGCGCCAGTGTAGCCATGAGATTCAGCGATGGTGTGATGCTTCTTTGCCCTGGTGTTAAAAGTTGAATATGCCTCCAGAGTTTTGGCTGATTTACATATAACAGTTTTTTAACTGGTCAAGTTCATGAAGTTTCCTTTCAAAAAATTCCACAGGTTTCACCATGTATGTTTTGTGTTTTGTTTGTAAATCTCACTGGAGTTTATTTGGTTTTAGACTGTTATTGGCCAAAACTTCACTGCACAAAACACACTAGGGACTGGGATTGTCTTCTGAGCCAGTGTAAGTAAATCCAAATGCCTAATAAGAACTGCAATTTGGGGGGGGGAGGGGGCAAGATGGGACATTGTTTTTTACTGCATTTACAACTCCTGCTCTCCACCATCTATGTCAGCTTCCGCTCCCCTTTTCATGCCACATACAGTAAAATTACCCATTGTTTTAACAAAATTATTTTCAGAAATTCCAGCATTGTATATCTTTTGTGTTCACTACCTATTTTTTCCTGCTGTTAGATGGGGGCCGGCAGTCTTCTTACACTAGAGAGGTGGTAGGCCACATTCCATGACAAGAAGGGCTTTACTTCAAGGCTGATGCTGGGCGGCGCTGCCTTCAGGTATGGCTGCACTATGCAGCTTTTAGTGACACGGCTGTGCCGCTCCAGCCATGTCGCTAAAAGCCATGCAGTGTAGCTGCTGTTTGTTGGGAGGAGAGCACTCCTGCCGACAAAGCGCTGTTCATACCGGCACTTTTCGTCAGTAAAACTTTTGTCATTCGTGTGTGTGTTTGTTTTTTTTAACAGCCCGAAAGACAAAAGTTTTGCCGACGAAGTGCCAGTGTAGACAAAGCCTTCACACCAGGGCACCCTACCAGCACCTGCCGATCTCATGATCCCCCTGAAATCATCCAGGGAAACCCCCCACCCCACTTTGAGAAACGCTGGCCTAGAAGATATCAGCCAACCAATGATGATCTAGTTGTATATAAATCAGGGAAAGCTGACCTTGTTTGTTTATTTAATTAAAAAATGGTTACATTCAGGAACAGTCTGGTTGCGCAATTGCTACCTATACACCCATGTGATTTTGTTTTTATTACTTGTTATCCTCTCCTGGCCTTTTTCTCTTAATGTTTGGTATGCTCATTTTTTTGCATCTTGTCTCAAATTAGATTGTAAACATGTCTCTTGTGGTGTTTGTACTGTGCCCAACACAATGGAATTCTGACCCTGTTTGGGGCCTGCATGTGTTACTACACTACAAATAATAAATAATATTTATTTTGAAGAAAAGTAGAAAAAATATAAACAAGGGTTTAGACAAAATATATATGCATTAGATTCTATTTTCTATCAGTTTCTTCATCTACATACTCCCTTTTAAACATTTCAGTTATGCATGCATATTTGCATGTTCTTTTTGACAAACTCATAAGCAATCTTTATTTCCCAGATGCTTTAGAAAATGTAGCCAGAAGATAGTGAACTAGAAATTTAATGCTAAAATAATGAAGTCTAGAATTGAATGTAGACTGCACTAAGTGCAGCTGGAGTTATGGGTATTTTAGGAAATGTTAATGAAATAAAAGCAAGAGATATGACATGGCATATGACCCATTTGTTGCTTCTAGACAGATGTGTCTGTTTTGCCCCTCTTTCAGAAGCTGTAAGGAAGTTATAGAAAGATTTGGGACTTAACGTACAGACTGTGTGCTCAGAACAACAAATTAATTAAGAAACTAAATACCACTTGGAGGATTGAGACAAACTGGTTCTGTTGATTCCTCCTTGTCCAAGTCTTGGGGATCCACATATAAAGGACATTTGTCAAAGCATTTTTTCATATTAGTTTCATTGGAAACCTAACACTAATATAAGTATTTCCATGCTTTCACATATAATAGATACACTGGTTCACTGTTGGAGGGTTGTTCATGGATGCACATGTTGATTTCCTTTCAAAGAAAAAAAAAGTGAATCATTTGCTCAATGAAATACAAATAAATGACTATATCACACAGCATATGGGGGGTGGGGGGGGAAGGCGTATTTGCTTCAAGACAGACCCAGTAAGCAGAACCAAACCGAATGTTGGCAGCTTAATTCTGATTCATAAATAAGTTGCTTTTTCATAAAATCTAAAACACAGAATTTGAAGGGCATGATTCCTGGGGCTCTATTGATTTCACTGGACATTGAACCAGGCCCCAAAATGTCTTGTATTTTTTATTCACAGAGCTAAAATAAGCAACAAAAGAGACTTCCATCATTTCAGAGACCTTTTCTGAAAACAATTACACAGTCTCCTGCTACCCAGAGCCATATAGCCAAGATTAACAGAAAAGAGAAGAAACGTGAAATAATAACACAACATTTTCCATCTGGGATGAGAATTACACAAAAGGATTCAGAAAAACAAAGCAATAAAAATTATCCAACCATACTTGGAAAAATAAGAAAAATAATAATGAAATTTGTATTTTTAAACAGGAACAGTTACATATGATCATCCAACAGCTAATTGGCAGTAGAGCCATGATTGACAAAAATCAAGATAACTCTGTAATGGATACCTAGAATGGAAATGGTTGTAGAACATAGACTCTTTAAGTGCCATTTGACTTATATTAATTAGATCAACTTTGAACATATCCCTGTAAATTAATTTCAGAAAAGAGGAGCCAAAGGTTACACGCTGCTAAGTAATACATTTAATAACATATCCATTCTCCTACAAAACCAAACTCATATTTATTTAGACATTTATATGTATAAAGTAATAATATTAAACAAAGGGGGAAAATCGTACAGCCTAGTGACCAGATCAGAATTATTTAGTGTAGAAATTGAACATGCCCAAATTTCAGGATTTTAGGGGAGTATTTTGTGGGATGGGGGAGGAAAGAGGAGGTCTTTTTAAAGAAAAAAATGAACCAGTTTAAACAGGGCTGACATTTCCCTGCTGTGGTCTGGAGTTCTGGCAATATCAGTTAATAAACTCCTGTGCTGGTTTGAATTTGTATGAGGCTATGCATATCATTTCTGAAATCGTATATTGCTATGAAGCAAATAATGTAAAATGTTTTTTGGTTGCCAAGAAAAATAGAAAAAAAATAGCTTGGTGTCTTCGGGAAATTTTATTATGTGCCACGCTTTAGAGGGTGAATGTAAAGCCAAATCCAAGCTGAATGCTTTCAGTTTGCTCTGCGGCCTAGAAAAAACTTTATTCTTTTCTCACTGTGCTGGTGTTCTCTGCATCCACTTGGAGATCCTTATGGAATATTGAAGCATTCAGAGAAAGAAAGACCACAAACCTCTCCTGCTTGAAAAATACCAACTACTTGCATTCTTACTGATATCCAAGTCAGTGAAAACTTTAGTTCCTTCTCACTGGGGGTAGTGGAGAACCTGGAGAGGAATGTATCATGGGGAATAAAATGCTATATTATTGCTCTCATAGAAAGATGAACAAGGGAGAGCTGCTAGGTGGTTTCACCTAGCTGGACAATCAGGGAAAGACATTTCAAAGATATGCTGTGTTTTGGTTAGTGGCTTTTGGTCTCTGTGACCCCTGAGCAGTGGATTTCACAAATGTGACCAGAGTGGTCTGTGTCAAGCATTGTGGGACAGCTGCTGGAGGATTGTTGGTGTCAACATAGGTCAGGCAGTGTCTACACTGCGTCAACCATAGTAGGTAAACCATTCAGGGAGGTGGTGTTACTGAATCACTGTAATGAAGCGATTACATTGGTGGGAGACAAATATGAGTGTAGACACATGCACAACTAGGTGACACAAAGCTATTTATCTCAACCTAACTATCTAGTGGAGAATAGGCCTACATGTCTTCTTTCTAAAGTTGTTGAAGACATCACTCAGGCAACATTTCCTTTCCAATTCAAGATCAGGCTCTGTGGGTCTCTGAGAAGGAAAAGATAAGGGAACATGAAATGGGAGAAGTGACGGTGAAAGAACAAAGACTAAATTGTGCCATAGACAAAGAGTTTAGCTGAAGACTAAGGGAAAGGAATGATTTTGCCTAGAAATATTGTGCCTACTTGAGACATAATACATCCAGAGGCAATAAGGCGGAAGCTTGATGTATAGAGGAATTAGCTACACCTTTAAAAACACGTAGCAAGCAGGGCTGGCTGGAAAATGAGACCTGAGGTTTTGACATTTATTTGTGTTCAAGCAGAATCTTATGAAATTATTGAAAAAAAATAAACAACAACACTCACAAGAGAGAGAGACCTGCCCCAGAATAGTCAATAGCATGGTGATGGTTGGGAAACTCAGATGGGATGTGGGATACCCAGGTTCAAGTCTCTCCTCTGAATCTGGAAGAGCAGGGATTTGAACCTGATGTAGAACACCACAAATGATGTCACTCATCATGTCAAGTTCAAATTACTGCTCTTCCTCATTCAGAGCAGAGATTTGAACCTGACGTGATCATTTGTTGTGTTCTCCACAGACCACAAAAGTATGCCCTGTAACGCATCTGCCAACTTGATTCTTAACAGTCATGTTCAAAGACGGTAAAATTCTATGATGTAGACAAGCCCTTGCTGGCTGATTATTTATACAATATGTGGTTTTAAATATTCATGCTTGAGGTAATTAGAAGGCAATGAGCTTGATTTTTCACTGGCTGGCCTTGAGTGACGTCAATTGCAACTGTGAAAAGCAAATGTTTTCTTGTTTGTTAGTATTTAAAACCCACTTCACAAAAGGGCAAGTGACCATACAAAGTGCAAGGCAGAGTAAAATCAGCACCATTGTCTCCAAAAGCAGTGACTTTGGCAGCTTCGTGATAATTCCTCCATGTAATCCTGACATAAACTGGAAGTTAACCAGGTCAAATTAATCCATGGCATAACTCCATCACATGAAAATTTGGCCTAAAGTATCACTGCAGTGATATGCATATTAACAATTGATTTTCCTACTCATTTTAGAGAACACAAACATATTCTGGGGCAAAATGAATGAAAACCCATCAGAAAACTTCCTAAGTGCATCAAACACTTGCACTCACTACACACAAAAGTACCAAAAACTGTTATATTGATAACCTAATAAAACATTTACTTGTACCACATGAGCAATTGTTTCAGCATCCACAATACTGAGCACAACTTCAAATAAATTAAACCAACAATTACTGTACTGCTAAGCTCATGTGGTTTTTTTGGTTCAACAATGTAAAACAACTCACAAGGACAATTGGCCTCCAGTCTACGATTTCTCCTTTATGCTGTTTTCCCAGTCTCAGTCCCACTGACTTCTGTAAAATTTCAGATGACTGTATTAAGATCCAATCTACAGATTCAGCCCGGATTACCCCTGGCAGCTTTATCTGCTTCCTGCAGAGCTGGGCTGGATCTGACTGGTGTTCAACATGGCTGCCAATCTGATAGAACTCACCACTGACTGGTCAGGAGCTTCCAGCTTCTAACAAAGAGTATAAGTGTGTACATGGGGGAAGCTACTGAGCATAGAATCATAGGACTGGAAGGTACCTTGAAGTGTCATCTAGTCCAGTCCCCTGCTGTCATGGCAGGACTAAGTATTATCTAGACCATTCCTGACAGTTGTTTGTCTAACCTGCTCTTAACAATTTCCAATATTGGGGATTCCGCAACCTCCCTAGGCAATTTATTCCAGTGCTTAACCAGTCTGACAGTTAGGAAGTTTTTCCTAATGTCCAACCTAAACCCCTCTTTGCTGCAATTTAAGCCCAGTGCTTCTTGTCCTATCCTCAGAGGTTAAGAAAAACAATGTTTCTCCCTCTTTCTTTTACATACTTGAAAACTGTACCATGTCCCTTCTCAGTTTTCTCTTTTCCAGACTAAACAAACCAAATTTTTTCAATCTTCTCTCATAGGTCATGTTTTCTAGATCTTTAATCATTTTTTTTGCACTTCTCTGGACTCTCCAATTTGTCCACATCTTTCCTGAAATGTGGCGTCCAGATCTGGACACAATACTTCAGTTGAGGCCTAATAAGTGCAGAGTAGAGTGGAAGAATTACTTCCTGGGTCTTGCTTAGAACACTCCTGCTAATATATGGTGAACAACCTCCTGCAGGCCAAACTTCTGGTTTGCAGTCACTCAAGCTGCTACACTGTCACCTTGTCTGGGAATGTTTCCATATCAACCCAAGACAAATGGAAACAGGAGCTGTAATTACAGCAATAAAGTTTTTGACTGAATACCAGGATATAAAGAAAAGGGGGTTAGACTATATTTGAATAAGAAACATTGAAGGTGGGATTACAAATAGTGTGAATGGTCATTTTTCTTCCTTACATGGACATTGAAGAAAGATAAATCAACATTAAATAAGGCAAACTATGTAA
The DNA here is from genome assembly GCF_025201925.1 of Gopherus flavomarginatus. Classification (NCBI taxonomy): domain Eukaryota; kingdom Metazoa; phylum Chordata; order Testudines; family Testudinidae; genus Gopherus; species Gopherus flavomarginatus. Next base: position 257,800,478 of record NC_066619.1, on the reverse strand, counting down.
TTTAGTATCTTATTGAAGTGAGTGGAAATTACCATTTTTATACATTTATCATGAAAATAAAATCCCATTATTTGAAATAAAATAGTATTGGGGATCAACCAGTGACAGCACTCCTCATCTAGAGCTGCCCTGAGACATCATCTTGTTTATTCACATTCATGATATTCTACAAAAAAAGAGCTAAATCACACTTTTAAGGAACAGCCCTATATTGGGAGGGGCCATACTGCCTAAAGGTTCATGTATGTTGGTGAGCACACACCATTGTCCTTCAGAATGATGCAACCAGTGAGATTTGGCAGGGCCAAATCCAGAATAGGTGTAAGTGGATGGAATTCATGTAAGCCTCTGGACCATATTTAGCTATGATGCAAATGATGATGGTAAATTCCATTGGTGGTGGAGTGTGGTGGAGATGCACATTCTGATCTAAAATTCCATTGCTGTAAATCCACCATTGATATCAATGGGACACATTCTGAATTCATTTACATTAATATAAATCCAGCATAACCCCAGTGAAGATTTCAATAATTTTTAATGCAATGTTATCAAAGTGGGATTTATAATTCCCATTGAATGCCAACTTACAAGGAAATGAGCTGGGGGCTCAATTAGCCATAATAGCTTTTGTTAGCTATCACAGGAGGATGTCTTCTCCTTTGACAGGGACAACTGGTTAGGAAAATGAAACATGATAAACAATTATGACCAGGCCAAAAAATGAATCAGCTATTTGTAGGTTATGTAACTACTGTCTGAAGTCATCATTAAGTTTAAAATGCCTTTGGAGAAAGAGGTCTGCTTTGTCAATGATTAATTATGCATCTTAAAGAACACTGAGATGACCCAGAATTTGAACCAAATGATTAAATCATGTCTCTTGCACAGAAAGGAACCTGAAAACAAGACTTAGAGTTTCATCCACACAATGTCCTCCAATATCAGAAGGGAGATGGGTCCCTTCCAATCTGATTTCAGTTAGTCAGAGAGGAATCTGGGAGCTCTCCTGCACTTCACAAGAATTGTACTAATATACCCAGGGAAATTGTTATCGTGCCAATTGGTTTTAGGAATAATGGCCAAACTGTTCGAAAGTTGGTTCCCTAAGGTTAGGCATCTAAATCCATATGTACCTATCTAAACAAATGCAGACTGATTATTAAAAGTGCTGAGCATCTGTAGTACTCCACTAAGGTCAAAGAGAGCTACAGGTGCTCAGCATTTCTGAAAAATAGATCATTTTTATTTAGGGGCTTACGTATTCCTTTAGGTGCCTAGCTTAGGTCTCCAAATCTGTACATTATGGCCATTGTAACTGTTGAGTATGCATCATCCCCAAGGCATCAAGACAGTATCCAGTGAAGACACCTGTAACAGGGTCCTCTGCTGCCCCAGTAAAGCACAGAGAGGCTTCTCTTGCTGCAGCACCCATGGCTTTATTTCAAAAGTTCCCACCACCAATGTCATATTATATACAGAACTTGCAGGCCTGACACTCTCTTCTCCTACATGGAGTCTGCCCTCAGCCTGGAGACTAACCTTCCCCTGACCATTCTCCCCTCTTCTGGCTGCCAGCCTGCCTTTATAGCCCTTGAAACCTAAGGCCCACAGGTGCAGCCAGTTCTAAAGGCCAGGCATTAGGCTTCTCCCCAGCCCCAATCTATTTCCCCTGATTAGCCCCTGCTCAGCCAGCCCCAGTTAGGTGCCTTGGCACCAGCGCCCTGCTACAACACCATGTAGCACAATGAAGTTTACATCTGAGGGCATGGGTATAATATTTAACCAAACACATAAATAATCCAAGCAGATGTTATTTTCACATATTGGCAGACATTTCATGTGGGTCTGTTTTCTGGAGACATGAATTTCCAGCTGCAGAGGATTCCTTTCCTGGCCGCTGTTAGAAGGATCGTAGCTATTGAAGCATCAAATTGTCCATTCAAGAGGCATTGTTGAGAAGAGTGAATTTAAGAGTAATTTGAAAGGTGTGAGAGATCCTGGGCCTCAAACCTGGGTCCTAGGCCAAAACTGCCACCCAGCAGCTCACATGAATAAACAGGAAACGATCCAGTGAAGGGTTAGCTTGCAGAAAATCCTGCCCTCAAAGCTCCCAATTGGGGGAACATCCAGCCCCTCAACTGGCTGAACAACTCTATATAAACCAGAAAGTAAGAACAGGAAGTTGTCTGAGCAACTGGAGGAATCCCTAGCTAGCCAGCTGCTCCTGTGGACTCCCTGCTGCTTACCTGACTCCTGAACCCTGCTTCCTTGTCTGCTCCTGGTTCCTGTTCTCCTATCTGAGAGTCTTGTCTACTCCCAATTTCCACTATTCTGCCCTACTTCAAGTTCCTGATTCTGTGCCTTACCTCTGATGTTGTCTCCAGCTCCGCCCCCTGGCTTGGCACCCGCCACTATCTCTGACCACTAGGCATGACCACCCACACCCAGGTCATTGCAAAGGGCTGGTTATAATACACAGTTGATCCTGTTTTCTTGCTTTAAATTAATAAATGGCTTAACCTGTTTCATATTACTACAGTGCTCCTAAAAATACCGAATATAAAGTACAGATAATAAAATGGACCAGATCCTCAGCTGGTGTAAATTAGCAAAGCTCCATTGGCTTAAATAGATCCAAGCCATGCTGATTTACACCAGCTGAGGATGTAGCCCAAGATATTTTGCTTGTTCATGCTGTTGTGGCTGCACAGACTATTTCACCCCTGGAAGTATATTTTAAAATGAATCCTTCATGCTGTCAGTATCAGTTCCATATTAACTGAAACCAATGAGAATCTCACTCCACCATTAAAATGTTTATAGTCATAGTGTACCTCATCATCACGAATACTTCCCTAGTGACTGAAATTGAACCTTACAATTTAACTGAGTTTTGTTAATGGGTCCATTCAAATAAAAATCATATAAATTGACTACGTCTTCTAGTGGGAGTCTTGCCACTGCTATATTTGTGTGGGTCTAAAAGAAAAATCTTCCATGTAGGAAAAGAGAAGAGCGATGTAAATACATCATAGTGCTTTAAGGCAAATAGATTTATTCTACTTTTCAAATCACATAAATCATTCTTGAAGTGTAAATGTCTATATAAAGAAAGATTGTCCCTGAATAAGACACAATTTTTAATAGTGTGTGTAATTAATCATTGGAACAACCTAAGGATGTGGTGGATTCTCTGCAACTTGAAATCTTTAAATCAAGAGCGGATATCTTTCTAAAATATATGCTCTAATTCACAGGAAGCACTTAGTGAAATTTTATGGCCTGTGTTATATAGGAGGTTAGACCTGATACTCATAGGGTCCTTCTGGCTTTAAAATCTAGGACTATATAAGAAGTCTCTCTTTAGACCAAAACTCACTTGAAATGCCTCATTGTACTACACAGTGCAGAAACCACAGGGTTGATCAATGTTACGGTAAATCAACTAATGGAATTAATACATTAAAACATTCAGCATGAGCCAAGCAAAAATCTGTGTGAGGGACAAATTCAAGAGTGATAGAGTCCTCACTTGGGCTCCTAAGGCTGCAAGTGTTCCAGCAGTGATACATAAAACTGACCCAACTTCTCTCCCATTGAGAGAGGTTATTACATCTTCCTGCAATAGTTAAGCGTTGCCACCTAGTGGACAATGTAAGAGCAGCTACTGCTGGAAAAACTTGTGTTACTGTTTTTGTTGGGAAACAGATTTCCTTTTACAGTAGATTTGGGGGCGGGGTAGATAACTCTTGTAATACCATTAAAGAAATTGATAGAGTGAGAAACAAAATGTCAACATATAAAACAGAGGCACATTTGTGTGCATAACTACAGTAACTCAGGGACAAAGTAGGAAGCAGTTGAAAGCAATGAAGTGGGACCCTTTGCTTAACTGAAAAAGGGACTTGGGGTTTGGAAAGCCAATGCTATTGTCAAGAGACTCAGTGCTGTAAAAGTGACGACGAAACACAATTCACAAAGTTTCAGAGTAGCAGCCGTGTTAGTCTGTATCTGCAAAAAAAACAGGAGTACTTGTGGCACCTTAGAGACTCACAAATTTATTTCAGCATGAGCTTTCGTGAGCTACAGCTCACTTCATCGGATGCATAGAATGGAACACACAGACAGGAGATATTTATACATACAGAGAACATGTATAAATATCTCCTGTCTGTGTGTTCCATTCTATGCATCCGAAGAAGTGAGCTGTAGCCCACGAACGCTCATGCTGAAATAAATTTGTTAATTCACAAAGTGAATCCAAGTTAAATAGAGGCTTTGGATAATTTGTCTCTCTAAATTGTTTAAAGAAAAGATAGAGGAACTCTACTAAGCACAGTAAATTAATGTGAAGTAGAAGTGGCAAAGAGTCCTGTGCCACCTTATAGACTAACAAACGTATTGGAGCATGAGCTTTTGTGGGTAAATACCCACTTCGTCGGATGCATGTGAAGTAGGTTCTTCTAGTCTAAGAATATCTCTGTACTGCAATTAAAAAAAACCCACAGCACCAAATCTCAGAGTCTTGGTCACCTGTCTCAGGTTCAGGGGGCTCAGGCTGTGGGACTAAAAGTAGCAGTATACAGGGGCTGGTGCCAACGCTCTGAGAATCACCCCCAATACGGGGTCTCAGAGCCCAGACTCCAGCCTGAGCCAGAATATCTCCGCTGCAGTTTTATAGTGTTGCAGCCCGAGCCCCGCAAGCCTGAGTCAACTGACTTGGGCTAGCTGTAATGGTGCTGTGGGTCTTTTATTGCAGGGTAGATGTACCGATACAGGGCCCATTTTTCTTTATCCTGAAGCTGAGGCAAGAATATTGTTAAACCAATCCATTTTTTGTCTCTAGCACCTTTCTTTTCTTAATGATCCCAGGCCTATTGCAAATTCCTAAACCAAATAAAAGATGCTAGACAAGGAAAGATTATGCTGGACACTTCCCAAATGGACATAAAATCTCCTAATAGGTACAAGGCTTTATTAGATGCCTTGCATTATACATTTTATCCCCTCCTTCATTTGTCCTCAGCCATTCTGCTTTTCCTTCTCTGGTATTTTCCCATGGATTTTTAACTCTCAGTTCTCTTTCTTCCCCCTCCAAACCCACCCATTTGCCCTCTGTAGTCCTTACATAGGTAGGGATCTATTAGCCCCACATTAAACAAGCATAATTAGGAATTATATACAAATACATGCTCATCCATGGCTGTTGAGGGAAGACTAGACTTCCTGAATTACTTAAATCATAACACTGCCGAAGACCTGTCAAACCACACAATCCACAGTTTTATTAGATGCAAGATTTTCTAGTTGCTTAGTATTCGGGTAAATACATCTATGCATTAAAAACTACATCTTTGCATGACATTTGCTAGGAAAATACACATCTGTGGAATATTTGAGTGTTTAATTTTAACATTTACATTTTTCTTACTTAATTTCAAACCAGGGCCGCTAAACCGATATACTCAGCTACCATGGTGATGGGCAAGGGATAGGAACCAGAATAAAATGTTTGGTGAAAAAAATAGCATTGGTTAACAGAAAGCAATTTGTGAGTCTGCATGTGATCTTTATTCTATATCTGTGTAACTTCCTTGACTTCAGTAAGGGTTTCACCACATTTACTGTGGTAGAAGTTAAAGAATCTGACTATGTTATTTGCCAAATTCAATTTGGCAGTATTTTTTTTTCCCATTGCATTTTCACCTGGACTAGAGTATTCATGACCAGACTGAAACTTTGGCTTGAAAAAAGATGGTTTTTGTACAAATGGAGGAATGAAGGGAGTTTGTGTCTTCAGCCCCCTCTATTCTCTGTTAAACCTTATGGGAAAAGGAAGGTATTTTATTCAGCAGCTTGTCATTCACTTGATTAGAAGCAATTTCATCTGTGAAATGGGATGTAATGTGCTTACTCTCTTCTCTTAACACATGACTGACAGGTTTGTAATGTTTCTTAGTGGTAGTGTGGCCTTATGCTTGATTTCTGCCTAATACATAGCTGATGGATCTTGAAGCTGCTGAGATGTAAGCAGGTTTTCTCTCTGGCAAGTAAGTAATCGTGCTGCCTTATAGTGAGATAAGGGCCATTTGTACACACGTTGCAGAAAGTAAGTGTGTATAAATGTAGGAATACATTAATTTGGGCTTCACTGTTCTTCACATATCTGCATCCAGTTGACAAACATGGTAAAACTGAACTCACAGGAAATAAAACAAAATATTTTATTACTAAACCAAACTCCTCATCTCTCATGGTACAGAATTCATTTCAAAATCTGTTCTCACACAGTACATATTTTCTTTTTTTGTACCACCTATTTCTCTTTAAACCAGAGGCAGGCAAACTACGACCCACAGGCCACATCTGGCCCATGGGACCCTCCTTCCCGGCCCCTGAGCTTCTGGCCTGGGAGGCTACCCCCGGCACCTCTCCTGCTGTTCCCCCTCCCCTGCAGCCTCAGCTCACTGCACAGCTGGCACAATGCTCTGGGTGGCAGCACAGCTGCAGAGCCATGGCCTGATCCGGTGCTGTGTGCTGCGCGGTGGCGTGGCTGGCTCCAGCCAGGTGGCACGGCTGCCTGTCCTGGTGCTCTTGGAGGCGTGGCTATAGTGCCGCCAGCCACAGGTGGTCCAGGTAGTGCGGTAAGGGGGCAGGGAGCAGGGGCTTCGATAGAGGGCAGGGGAGTTTGGGGTGGTAGTCAGGGAGTGGGGATGTGGATAGGGGTTGGGGCGGTCAGAGGGCACGGAACAGGGGGGTTGAATGGGGGCAGGGATTCCAGGGGGCAGTCAGGAAGGAGAGGGTGGGCTGGATGGGGCAGCGGGGGCAGTCAGGGTGTCATGGTATCTTTCCCCAATCTGAACCTTAGAGTCCAAAAGTTGGGTTACCAGCAGGAATTCCCCTAAGCTTAATTACCAGGTTAGATCCGATAGCTGCCACCAATCAGGACTTGGAGTGCCTGATGCACTCTGGTCCCCTCAAAACCTTCCCTGGGGACCCCCCAAGACCCAGTCCCCCTGGATCTTAACACAAGGAAAGTAAACTCTTTCCCTCACCAGTGCCTCTCCTAGGCTTCCCCTCCCTGGGTTACCCTGGAAGATCACTGTGATTCAAACTCCTTGAATCACAACACAGAGAAATCAGGTTTGTTCCCTCCCCCCTTTTCTTCCCCTCCAGGTGTTCCCTCCCTGGGCTCCTGGAGAGATAGATAGATTCAAGCTCCGTGAATCTAAAACAAAGGGATTCCACCCTTTTCCCTCCCTTCTCCTTCCCTGTTAAGTACAGACTCAATTCCCTTGAGCCTCAACAAGGGGAAAAAATCAGACAGGTCTTAAAAGCAAAACTTCTAATAAAAAGAAAGAAAAAGTAAAAGGTTGTTTCTGTAATTTAGATGGTAAAAGTTACAGGGTCTTTCAGCTTATAGACACTAGAAAGAAAAACCTCCTCCAGCAGAAATACAATCTAACATACTTCCAGCCAAATACACATTAAAAACTCTACCAGCCAGATACACATTTGCAAATAAAGAAAACCAATTAAAAAGACTAAACCGCCTTTCTACTTGCACTTACTACTTGAATAGAAAATTGGAGCCTGTAGTACTTCTGGTCACTCTCAGATCCCAGAGAGAACACCGACCAAGAACAAGGAACACACACACAAGCTTCCCTCCATCCAGAGTTGAAAGTATCTTGTCTCCTGATTGGTCCTCTGGTCAGGTGTTCTTTGTTAATCCGTTACAGGTGAAAGAGACATTAGCCCTTAGCTATCTGTTTATGACACAGGGGACAGGGAGAAAGGGTGGTTGGATGGGGCCGGGGTCCCGGGGGGGGGCAGTCAGGAAGGAAAGGGGGGGTTGGATTGGGCAGCAGGGAGCATTCAAGGGACAGGGAGAAAGGGTGGTTGGATGGGGCAGAGGTCCTGGGGGGCAGTCAGGAAGGAGGAGGGGGTTGGATGGGGCAGTGGGTGGCAGTCAGGGGTGGGGGGTTGGAGGCGGTCAGGGGACAGGGAGTGGGGGTGGTGGATGGGGCAGGAATCTCAGAGGGGCTGTCAGGGGATGGGGTGGTTGGATGGGGCAGGGGTACTAGGGGGGCAGTCAAGAAGGTGAGGGGGGGTTGGATGGGGAGCCGGGGGCAGTCAGGGGTGAGGGGTCCTGGGGCAGTCAGGGGACAGGGAGCTGGGGATGTGTGAGTGGATGGGGCAGGAGTCCTAGAGGGGCTGACAGGGGGTTGGATGAGGCAGGAGTCCCAGGGGGTCCATCAGGGGGTGAGAAGGGGAGTCAGATAGGGGGCAGGGGCCAGGCCACACCTGTCTGTCTGGGGAGGTACAGCCTCCCCTAACTGGCCCTCCATACAATTTCGGAATCCCGATGGCCCTCAGGCCAAAAAGTTTGCCTGCCCTTGCTTTAAGGGTCACTATCAATTTAAAAAGGAAATCGACACTTGATTAAAAGTGTTAACTGTATTTATAATTAACACTTAACGAATACCATGAGTGAAAGATTAAAGGGAAATTATGCTTCTCTATTATTTCAGTTTGTTTACTTTGCAATTTTGACAGTTCTTTGTGTATAGTTCTTCCAGCTGTTTCACCTGTATAGTCAGTTCCCCCTGGTGTTTACATGCATCTTTCACAAAACAGGGGAAAGAGAACATTTTTAGAAGTAGGAAAATGTTATTGTAAAACCACAGAAACAGGTCCAGGTGTAGTACCTGAGTCTGCTTTTAACTATTTTATTTTTGAATTCACTAGATCTCAAGTTGATGCTATCCTTCTTAATACTAAAGACAAATCAACAATTTAAAATTGGATCAAAATTGGATCAGAAACATATTTCCACAGTTTAGATTCCAATAAAAATTGTTTTAAACAAATTTTTCACATCATTGTCTGAAAACCAAAATTGTCTATCAAAACCTGAAAGTGAAACTGAGTCCAACATGAGAGAAATGAACAAAATGACAAGAAGATTTCACTATTAAAATTCTTTTATCTGTAGTAAGCAGACAAGCTATTTGTAACAAATATTCACAATATATAACATTTAATTTGCTAGTTGCCCTTTAAGTTACATAGTCCTGATATGAATTATAACTTGTGTTTAAGAAAATGGATTTAGAGCCTGTCTAAAAAAAAACAAGCAACAGAATATGTATTTAAAGTAACTAAAAATAATAATTTAAAGGAAGGAAAGTCCATGAGAGAGGGAAGGTGCTATAGCAGTGCAAAGTATCAGTATTATTATATAATATTAGTATAAATTGATCTATTGAAAATAGCACCTAATTAATGTAACCATAATCCAATCAAACATTTTCAGGACTGGAATGAGACACAGAGATTCCATTTGTGGATATAGCTGGGTTCAGTGGTATTTGTCCATCTTATTCAACCTATGTGTAAAAGCAGTACAAAATGGCGTGACTTTCAGTGCTTGCAGAACACAGATAACATCCAACTCCTTCATGCTACACACATGCTAAAATCATCTCCCACCTCTCCTGGTGCCTAACCTAAACAATGAAAAGAAGCTGCCTGCAAGCAAACCCTCACAATAGAGAGAGAAGAGGAAAATTTTGGAGAAACCATATATCTCATCTCCTGCACTCAGGGCCCCAAATGATAAGGTTGTTTTCATAGAATCATAGAATTATATAATATTACGGTTGTAAGAGACCTCAGGAGGTCATCTAGTCCAACCCCCTGCTCAAAGCAGGACCAACACCCACTTTGTCAAGCCAGGCCTTAAAAACCTCTAAGGATGGACATTCCACCACCTCCCTAGGTAACCCATTCCAGTGCTTCACCACCCTCCTAGTGAAATAGTGTTTCCTAATATCCAACCTAGACCTCCCTCACTGCCACTTGAGACCATTGTTCCTTGTTCTGTAATCTGCCACTACTGAGAACAGCCTAGCTCCATCCTCTTTGGAACCCTGCTTCAGGTAATTGAAGGCTGCTATCTACTCCCCCCTCAATCTTTTCTTCTGCAGACTAAATAACTCCAGTTCCCTCAGCGTCTCCTCATAAGTTATGCGCCCCAGCCCTCTAATCATTTTTGTTGCCCTCTGCTGGACTCTCTCCAATTTGTCCACATCCTTTCTGTAGTGGGGGGACCAAAACTGGATGCAATACTCCAGCTCACTATCAATTTATTATTTTTCTAAGTTACTTGTTTTCAAAATTATTTGTTGAATAATTTCCATAAATATTTCTTGGTTAATGGATTGTTCACAAAGAGTTCACTGAGAGTGTTTGTTATCTGAAATTTGGTGGGCTGGTTTCTTTTGATCAGGGCCGGCTCCAGGCCCCAGCACACCAAGCACGTGCTTGGGGCGGCATGCCGCGGGGGGTGCTCTGCTGCTTGCCGAGGGGGCGGCAGGCGGCTCCGGTGGACCTCCCGCAGGCATGCCTGCAGAGGGTCGCTGGTCCCGTGGCTCTGGTGGAGCATCCGCAGGCACGCCTGTGGGAGGTCCACCGGAGCCGCGGGACCAGCGGACCCTCTGCAGCCTAGTCTGCGGGAGATCCACCGGAGCCGCTGGACCGGCGAGCAGCAGAGTGCCCCCCGTGGCGTGCCGCCGTGCTTGGGGCGATGAAATGGCTAGAGCCGGCCCTGCTTTTGATATATAGATCACATGGTATTGCCTCTATTCCTTGATTAGATTAATGTAATGTTTAGAATCAGTTTTCTGCTGTGAATGCTTGTGTTCATGAGTCCATATTTTCCATGAATATCCTTCCATATTTGCTTATAACATGTTTTTGAGGAGAAGTTCCCTGCCTGCAAATGCATTTATGGAAAGCAAACATTTATTTTTAATTCACAAACACAAGCAAAGTGAACTCAATATTTTATTTAGGGAAACAGTCATAAAAACATATTTCAAGTACTCACCCAAGTCAGTTCTTAATATATCTTATTCTTTATGCATGGAAAATAAAGACAATGTTAAAATGTTCCTAATTTCCTTTTCTTCAATACAAATTAAATTAGTATTTACAACCTACACGTCAAGGTAATTTAACATGATTAGAGGTAAACTGTGTGGATTTATATTTTCCAAATGGGTTAGCAACTGATCTTTTGTATTCATTAGGTATGAGTGTGAGACTGTAAAACCATAATTTAAGTAAATGTAAGGAATATGAAGATGATTAAAATAAGATCTTTAGGGTCATTACCATTGCAGCATATATTTTATAGTAGCATTCAATCTTTTGAAATATTTACAGTGAAGAAATATTCTTTAGCTATAAAGATGTATTAAATTATAAAATGCAGGACTTTGCACAAGCCACGATTTACATTTTTACTTACCTGAGGGGGTCATTAATTGCTAGAACTGATTAATTATCTATGGATTTTCAAATAAAAATGAGAGAAAAGAAGTTCAAAGTTCTTAGGGTGAAAAGCACAGTCTGATTTAAATATATTTATGCAGTCTAGTTTTTAATTTTTTTTACTGCATTTAAATGATAAATTAAAAGGTTTAAGATATTGCCATGCTATCATTTTATCTTTGCTAGAATTATGGAATGACAGATGAAGGAATTAATTTTAAAGGCATTGGTCCATTTAAAGTTTGTAGGTCTCAGAATGAGATTTTTCTCTTTTCATTAGAAACAGCTTAAAGCTATATAAATAATCAAGGAATCAAAGTTGTTAATGGGTTCATAATTTCCACAGGCGCTTCATACTTGCTGTGCAACTTGGATTGCCCAAATCAAGATAGATAGCTATGTCAATCAGGGGTCTGAAAAAACCACACTCGCAGCCAATGTAGCTATGCCAACAAAGCCCCCAGAGTAGGCACAGTTATGCCGACAGAAATGTGTGTTGGCATAGCTAATGTTGTTTGGGGAGTTGATATTGCTATATCAGCAGAAAAACTCCTTCTGTCAGCATATGCTCTGTCTACACTATGGGACTCTGCCAGCATAGCTATCCCAGTATAGCTGTATTGGCGGATCCTAGTGTAGACTAGCCTTTAGTGAAGTGTTGGCATAACTCTCATCCATTTAAGTAAATAGTAAAAGGCCAGTGCTGAATGCTTTTAATAATCCCATCCATATAGTCAACAATACCCTTGCAACCATCCCCCACTTGTTTAGAATAATAATGATCTGGCAGGATGCAATGTTTTCTTTTTGCTTGTGTGGGTGTAACTTGTTGGCACCAGCTATTTAGAAAGAGACTATGGGAGAAATGAATCTGTAAACTTGGAGGTCGTACCTGGTGCTGAAGAATTGCAGCTATAGTGCCCATACTTAAGAAAGGGGGAAAACAAGTGAAGTGGGAAACTACATGTCTGTTAGTTTGACCTCAATTGTATGCAAATCTTAGAACAAATTTTGAAGGAGACAGTAGTTAAGGACATAGAGGTAAATGTTAACTGGGATAAAATACAACATGGTTTACCAAACCAACCTGATCTCTTTCTTTGAGAAGATAACCAATTTTCTAGATAAAGGAAATGCGGTAAATCTAATCTGGCTTTCAGTAAAGAATGTGATTCAGTTCCACCGGGGAAACTATTTGTTAAATTGGAGAATATGGGGATTAATACAAGGGTCGAAAGTTGTGTAAGGGACTGACTAAAGGGGAGAATATAACAGAGGAGAGTTAAAATTGGTTAACAGAATCAAATACATACAATAAATGCAAAGTTCTTGGTTCAGGCTTGCAGTAGTGATGGAATAAACTTCTGGCTTAAATCAAGTCTCTGGCTGCTTCCAAATCATTGGAAAGTCCTCAAGTCCTTGGTTGGAATGAAGAAGTGAGGTTTTTTACCCACAAAAGCTTATGCCCAAATAAATCTGTCAGTCTTTATGATGCCATTGCACTTCTTGTTGTTTTCATTAATATAAATTCACAGTCCAGAGGCTGCAGCAGAAAAGAGGCAAAATAGGGAAAGGGGGGGGTGTTCCAGGGTCTTTTATATTTTCTGCCATGTGGAGGGAAACCCATCCCTTCAAACAAAGCCCACAGCACAGCTAGTGGAAAATTACAGGTGACAAGATAGTGTTTAGAGTCACGTGGGCAAGTCACATGTCCATGCATAAAGGTTTGGACACAGTAAAAGCCATTACCTATACCTCAAACAGCAGTTTGCAGGCTAGTCCAGTCAATATAGATGGGCATCTCCCATGGTCCATTGTCAGTTAAGTGTTTCTTGATGTGCCACCTAATTTGAATAGTCCCTCCAATATATGCTGGCTAACTACCTTGTGGGCATTACCCCAGGAGCAAACATTTGAAATCCAGGTAAAGAGCCAATATTCATAACTTCAAATACAAAAAATGATATATGCATACAGATAGCATAACCATAACCAGCAAATCATGAGATTTTCATAGACATCTTACATGCCACATTTTGTACAAGATTTGCTGCAAATATATAACAGCGGTTGCAACAATGATCTATATAGTCATTTTAATCAGATAATGTCACAGTCATAGATGACAGTAATGACAAGTTGAAAAGAATCAGCAAAGAGGCTGTTCAGTTACATCTCAAATCCCTCCACTGACTTCTATTCTCTTTCTTCATTACATTTATGTTTTTCCATCCTCATTTTCAAGGTGTTTCATACCTCCATCTCTTCCTACATACATACTCTTTTCATCCTAACCTCCCTTTGCTCCTCCATATCCTCTGTCCTTAAGCTCCTTTTGTCTCCTCTCACCTCTTTATATGCTTTTCCTTGTAAACCTCCATACACCCAGGCCTTCCTGTGGGCTGAGTGTTCTCTCTTCAAAGCTCACTTTCTCTTTGCAAAACCCTCCAAAGTTGATTTCCTCACCAATCTATGACTCCCCTCTTGTATCTCATGTATTGTGCCCTAATTGCCTTTCATAGATTCCAAGATCAGAAAAGCTCATTGTGATCATCTGGTCTAAACTTCTGTATACCACAGGCCATGGAACTGCCCACCCCCTACCTCCAAACACTGTTGCAAAAAAAGCAAACATCATCTTGGGATATATTAGCAGGAGTGTTGGAAGCAAGACACGATAAGTGCTGATAAGACCTCAGCTGGAGTATTGTGTCTGGTTCTGGGCACCACATTTCAGGAAAGATGTGGACAAATCAGAGGAAGTCCAGAGGAGAACAACAAAAAATGCTTAATGGACTAGAAAACATGACCTATAAGGAGAGATTGAAAAAAATGGGTTTCTTTAGTCTGGAGACGAGAAGACTGAGGGGAGACATGATCACAGTTTTCAAGTACATCAAAGGTTGTTACAAGGAGGATGGCAAAACATTCTTCTCATTAACGTCTGAGACTAGGACAAGAAGCAATGTGCTTAAATTAGAGCAAGGGCGGCTTAGCCTGAACATTAGAAAAAACTTCATAATGATAGTTAAGCCATGGAACAAATTGCCTAGGGAGGTTGTGGAATCTCCATCACTGGAGGTTTTTAACAGCAGGTTAGACAAACACCCATCAGGAATGGTCTAGTTTAGAGGTCGGCAACCTCTGCCACGCGGCTCGCCGGGGTAAGCACCCTGGCAGGCCAGGCCAGTTTACCTGCCGCGTTGGCAGATTCATCCGATCACTGCTCCCTCTGGCCGCGGTTCACCGGCCCAGGCCAATTGGGGGGTGGAAAGCCACGGCCAGCAGATCCCTCGGCCCGAGGCGCTTCCCGCCGCCCCCATTGGCCTGGGACGGCGAACCGCGGCCAGTGGAAGCTGCAATCGGCCGAACCTGCCAACGCGGCAGATAAACAAACTGGCTCGGCCCCCCAGGGTGCTTACCCTGGTGAGCCACGTGCCAGAGGTTGCCGACCCCTGGTTTACTTATTACTTAGTCCAGCCTTGAGTGCAGGAGCCTGGACTAGATGACTTCTCAAGGTCCCTTCCAGTCATACGCTTTTATGATTCTACATATATATCATGTATTATTACAATGGTTTAGTCAATTGAGACTAGAAGTGGGATGAAATAATGTTATCTCTATTTAACCTGAACAGTTAGGAAGCTGTAGGGGACTTGCAGGTTTTTTCAGAAAAGGAGAAATTGATGATGGAGTTAGGTATTTCTTTGATGTAATCCTGTTTGTTTGTTTTTTGTAAAGCATATATGTAAAGTCCTGTTTTCCTGAACACAATAGGAACAACAAGACACAGTTTATTTGCTCACAGTTCCAAATCTCTTTTAGCCAGCACTCTTTCAGCGACTTTTTTCCCCATTTTAGCTTCAGATCCTATGTCATTTTCACTGGCATTCACTATGTTAGATGTCCAATCACTACAAACCTTTTTGGTGAAAACTTAAACAAAAAAAGGCATTTAGCACCTCTGCCATTTCCACATTTTCTTTTATTGTCTTTCCCACTTCACTGAGTCAGGAGCCTGCCCTATCCTTCATCTTCCTCTTGCTTCTAATGTATGTGTAGAATGTTTTCTTATTATACTTTATGTCCCTTGCCAATTTAATCTCATTTTGTGCCTTGACCTGTATAATTTTGTTCCTACATGCTTGTGCTGTTTGTTTATATTCATCCTTTATAATTTGATCTAGTTTCCACTTTTTGTAGGTCTCTTTTTTGAGTTTCAGATCATTGAAGATCTCCTGATTAAGCCAGGGTGGTCCCTTGCCATACTTCCTAGCTTTGCTACACAGCGGGATAGTTTGCTCTTGTGTCCTTAATAATGTTTCTTTGAAAAACTGCCAACTCTCTTGAACTCTTTTTCTTCTTAGACTTGCTTCCTGTGAGATCTTACCTACTAACTTGAGTCTGTGCTAAATGAGTGTTCATATCTTCCTTCTTTTCTTCCTGAAGCTGGATAAGCATTTTTAAGGCTTTAAAAAAGTTTCCATAGATTTTACCAGCTAGACCTGATGGACCATATTAGAATTCACCTTCCATGCTGGAATTGCTTCATGCCATGTGTATCTAATACGTCAAGGTCTGAGATACCACTAATTCCCATTGAAGCCACCCATGTGAAGGCAGAATAGAGCCCAGAGATCAGGTCTTGCAGGGAAAATCTATGGAAACTCTTTCAAAGCCTAAAAATGTTTAGCTAGCTGCAGGAAGAAAACAAATATGCGGAAACATTAAGTCAAGCAGGAGATTCCAGCTCATTTCAGCTCTGTCAATTTATTTTCCTATTACAATTCAAAACTGTCTACTAATTGTAACATACTTTAGCTGTTCCAGTTGTCTTGAGACATAATGTGATATTATGATATACTCATCAAATGAACTGCTTGCTAGGTAAGTAGTGGAGGGTGGAGGGATTTGGTTTTGTGGAATGTTGGTTCACCTTCTATGTGGAGATGAGACTGTACAGTTTGGATAGTCTCCATCTCATTAGAAACAGAAGCAGTATTGTCAGGGACAGGCTGGCTAGATTAATCAGAAGAGTGTTAAACTAATAACAAAAGGGGAGGAGGAAAAGAAGGAAGATAATAATCTTAATATAAAGGTGAATAATCAGCTGAACACGAACTCCTATTGCAACACCGTGGCCAAAACAGCTAATGTGATTCTTGGATGAACAAACAGGGAAACCTTGGGTAGGAGTAGAGAGGTTATTTTAGCTCTGTATTTGGCAATGGAGTGACTGCTGCTAGGAAGCTGTGTCCAGTTCTGGTGCCCACATTAAAAAAGGATGTTGATAAACTGAAAAGAGTTCAGAGAAGAGAACTAAGAATGATTAAAGGATTAGAAAACATGCCTTATAGTGATAGATTGAAGGAGCTCAATTTATGCAGCTTAACAAAGAGAAGGTTAAGGGATTACTTGATTTCAGTCTATAAGTACCTGTACAGGGAACAAATGTTTGATAATGGGTTCATCAATCTATCAGACAAAGGTATAAAACAATGCAATGGCTGGAAGTTGAAGCTAGACAAATTCAGACTGGAAGTAAGTTGCAGATTGTTAACAGTCAGGGTATTTAACGACTGGAACAATTTACCAAGTGTTGCAGTGAAGTCTCCATTACTGACAATTTTAAAATCACAATTGGAGGTTTTTTCTCAAAAATATGCTCTAGGAATTATTTTGGGAAGTTCTATGGCTTGTGTTATGCAGGAGGTCAGACTGGCTGATCACAATGGACTCTTCTGGCTTTGGAATTTAGGAATTTATGAATCTGTTCTAAGCTGTTCTCCTTCCTCTCTGGGTTCCACTAGCTGAAGACAAACAGGTCATTGTAATATCTTACCGAGATTATAGTTGGGAGTAGAAGCACACAGACAAAGTTTTAACAGAATTTTTTGCTTTTTTTTTTTGAGAACACCACACTATAAAGTAGTTTTGGCTTCATCACATTGTAAACGCCTACCCCACCTTCACTCCCCTCCCCATTTTGCTATATTGAAATCTCTTTTTAGGCACATTCAGTATTCAGCTGTTTTATACACACTGTTCCACGGTGAAGGTCTATGCCCCTTCTACCCTCTTGTCTCCAGCCCTCATGCTCATTGGCTGGCAGACAGCCTGACTGCATACAGTCTGCGGAGGGTTGAGGTTCCATTTGCCAGCTCTCTTTAGTGAGACACCTCCTGCTGTTTTAGACCCATACCATACACAAAATGGGTTTTCCCTCCCTTTACTAAAATTCCTAGAAAAGAAATGGCCATTTTCAGAATATTAGCCATTTTAATGGTGCGGTGTGATTTTACTGTTGTTTAAAACTAGATTCCATTATCCACAGAAACATTTACTAGAATTCACTATGTCATAAATGCATATTTCTTTCCATTCAATGACTGATCCAGTGTCCACTAAAGTCAATAGAAAGATTCCAAAGTAACCTTGTTATGATAGATTTGGAGCTGCCCTGTGTTAATTTGTTGTGTGCTGGCCTGGCGCTGGGTGTGTTTTCTGTATGACTGTATTAGTTTAGCTCAGCAGGAGTCTGTCTGGAAAAACAGGCAGGAAGGAAGAGAGTGGGTCAAGATAGCCACATCTCGGACACCTCAGAGTTGTTAAGGGACAGTGCCAACACTGTTAGTTCCATCTTCATCCAACCTGCAGAACTGGTTTTCACCAAAAGGCCCCCAAAACAGAAAATTGAAATAACTCTGGCAGAATTAAAAGAGGGTCACTCTCTCAAGAGACAGGCAGTAGTTGTTCAACCCAGATTGAAACACAGGACCCAGCTTGGGTGTCTGGAGAAGCTAGGTCACCCTAGGAAACCATTCACAGGATAATAGTAGGGCTTCAGGTAATACAGATGTCCGTAGAAAGTTAATTTTAAAATTATTTTTCTCTAAAAGTTTTGCTCCTTCTGCTAAATAAACAATACTGTTGTTTTATGAAGGCAGTTCTGTGACTGTGTAGCTCTGGTTAGACTCCCAAAAGGAAGAACTGCAGGTGCCCAAACTCAGTCGGACCTGCAGGGTAATCACAGCTGATACATGAGGTACTGCAGACCACGTCCCAGTATAAAAAAGAGAGACTTGTAAAATTCCATCCTGAGATATGTAAAGGCATGAGGCCTAACAACTGTGGGAGAGGCACTTATAAGAGATCAAAAAGAGGAAAGAGGTGCAGCTAGCACTGCAACAGGGACAATTATCTATTGATGATAATATTAAATAACTCAGATATGTCAAGAATTAGTTAACAAATTCACCTAACTTCTTCACAAGTTAGATTTCGTGCCTGTCAGGACTGATTCCCCACTCTGGCACTTTGAATGCAGAAGGTGGGAGCCCACAAGGATTCCAAAAATTAATACTGGCCACTCTGGGCTTGTATTAAACTCCCAAGGTTACAGCTTTTCTCTGAGCTTGGATTGGTCGATGCTGCCACCAGCCATGTTCAAAACCCCTTTGAGAGCCCAGGAAGGCACACTTGGGAATTCCTTCCTCTGGGGTACCATCAAGCCCTTTCACCCCCACTCCGGGGAAGAGCTGATAAGGAAAACTAAGGAAATCTGCTGTTGGCCCCAGCTAATCAAACAACATGTGCACAAACCTCCTAGGACACAAAATTAAATTCTGTTCTTAAAAAATGGTAAATTTTATTAAAAAACAAAAGGAAGAAAATATATCTGGGAACTTAGGCAATTGCTAGTTTTAAAAAGAGCAACTACAAAGATTAAGCATCAAGGGTAGTTTCTTGAGGTACATCTTAAAGGTTACATGCTAAACAAAAGCAGCTGGGGTTAGCACAGAGGAGTTCACAAGCCATGAAGAAATAAAAGGGATAAACCTAACTGCGTCTTCCTTGACATTTCCTGATCTACTTACATATGTGCAAGAGCTGGTATGCCAGGAGTAGGCAACCTATGGCACATGAGCTGATTTTCAGTGGCACTCACACTGCTTGGGTCCTGGCCACTGGTCCGGGAGGCTCTGCATTTTAATTTAATTTTAAATGAAGCTTCTTAAACATTTTAAAAACCTTATTTACTTTACAAACAATAGTTTAGCTGTATATTATAGACCTATAGAAAGAGACCTTCTAAAAACGTTAAAATGTATTACTGGCATGTGAAACCTTAAATTAGAGTGAATAAATGAAGACTCGGCACACCACTCCTGAAAGGCTGCCAACCCCTGCCATGCCAGAGTAGACTGGCTTCCCCAGGCCTGCAATTTATAGAGATGGAGCTCCCTGCAGTGGCCGAAGCCCTGGGCCCTTTAAATGGTCACCCGAGCCCCGCTGCTGAAACCCTGGGGTAGCGGCGACAGGGCTCTGGCGGTGATTTAAAGGGCCTGGGGCTCCGGCCGCTGCTACCGCTGACAGATCTGTCTGTGTAACCAAGTTAGCCAACTACAACTTCATATCCAATATGACTTGTCCTTGCAAAGTAATAGAGAAGAGCCAGCTCCAGTAATATGTGACCTTCACGAATATCCAGAACTCTTCCACAATTGGGCTTAGAACCAGGATGGCTCAGCAGCTCTGTTGTTTGTGCTGTTAGATCTTCTACCAATCATGGACAAAGAGCAAATATCAGTGTTCAGACTACTAGCTCCCTCAATAATATTTGACGCCAAAGACCTGGTTAGCCTTACAGATTCAATGGTAATGAATGGAAGGTCAATGAACTGACTAATGCTTCCTCCCAGACAGTTGCTATGGTAAACTGCACCTCAGCCTCAAGAACCCATCTCATGTTGAATTCTGCCAAGCTACAACTTCTTTCTCATGTAGGACTGCTGGGAAATACTGTGGTGTGTTATGGATTCAAATGCTAACAATACACAGATGGTGCCCATCTCCACATAATTTTCACATCCAGTACAAAGAGTACCATCTCCCAGATATCCCACTGCCTAAACATAATTAGCTCCTAAATGTTAGAACTGGTGGGTGAAGCAAAACCCTGGCAAGATGGAATATTTATTAGGTCAGTCCATCTGCTGATGAAAATTGGCATTACTCCATTGATTTCTCCAGCTGAAGATCTGGCCCGTTTTTTAATCCTACCTAAGGACCAAATTCTGACCAAACTAGCATAGGAATGCCAGGGCATATGGCACCCCCTTATGCCTCAGCACCATCTACCCATATCATAAGTAGTAGCATATGAAGGGAAGGCTCCACAGGCAGATGCTGGGTTTTGGTTCTGTGTTTGCACAGTGCCTAGCACAGTCAGTTCCTGGTCCATGATTAGGATTCCTAGGCACTATGGAAATTCAAACAACAACAACAACAACAACAGAGAGGAGGATCAGAATATTACACAGGAAGAGTTGGATGACACTTGAGGATTGGAGTAATAAAAATGAGATGAAATTTAATAGTGCAAAGTGTAAAGTCGTGCCCTGAAGGACTAATTACAAAAATGTCTGCAGTAATCTGGGAGCTTATAAATTGGAAACAAAAGTGGAAAAAAATCTGGGTATATTAGTCAATCACAAGGTGACTGTGTGCCACCTATGTGATATGGCCATGCAAAAGGCAAATGTGATCCTAGGATGTATCAGGAGAGGCATTTTCAGTAAGGATAGGGAAGTACTAATGCCATTGTACAAGACACTGCTAGGACTTCGTCTGGAATACTGTGTACAATTCTGGGCTCCTATGTTCAAGAGAGTTAATTCAAATTGCAACAGGTGTGGAGAAGGGCCACTAAAATGTTCAAAGGAATAGAGAGCTTATTTTACAAGAAGAGATTGAGAGTTTGGCTAACCAAATAAAACAAAAGTGGAGAAAGGATATGATTCTGTCTATAAATACATCGATGGGTAAAAACCAGGGAGGGAGAAAAACTATTTCCGTTAAAGGACAATGTTGGCACAAGAACAAATGGGTAAAAACTGGTCATGAACAAATTTAGTCTGGAATTTAGAAGAAGGTTTCTAATAATTGAGGAGTGAGATTCTGGAACAGCATTTGAACAGGAGTAGTGAAGTAAACAACCCAACTAGTTTTAAGATGGAGCTTGATGGATTTATGAATGCAATTATATGAAAGGGTTGCCTGCAATAGCAGGGGACTGGATTTGATGACCCAGGAGGTCCCTTTCTTTCTACAGCCTATAGAAGACGTGGCGATGTGCTGAGTCTTGAACCCCAGCCTAGAAGTCCCCAAACAGCTGCTGCATCCTAGACTCCACCCAAGGTCTGTTAAAACCTAGTGGGCCATGAAGCTTCAACCAAGGCACCACCCACTGGAATCCTGACTGGAGGATTGCCCAGCTCCAATGATTGGTTCAACTACATTACTTAAGTCAGAAGGAGGCATAGGAAGTTTGTTTGGGCAGCAAGGTGATTTCCTGTTGTGGCTGCATTGGAACCTGCTTGTATCCAACCCAGTTCCTGATTCCTGCTCCATGGAAATCATCTTGTTTGCTTGGACAAACTTCCTGACCTGTACCTCCTTCTGATTTAAATAGCATGATTAGACCAATTGATGGAGCCAGGCACTCCTCCAGTCAGGGCTTCTGTGGGTAGTGCCTTGACTGAAGCTATAGTTCTACTAGCTTCTTGGCCCACCAGGTTTCAGCAGACCTTGAGTGGAGGACAGGATGCAGCAATTGTTTGAGGACTCCCAGGCCTGGATGGAAGACCTGGGACATCACAGCAGCCTCCACAGACGAGGGCGGGAGGGAGTGGGGACTCAGAGAAGCTTTGGCTCCACTCCTCCAATGCACTGGTCATCATAATGGCAACAGTATACTGTGGAACAAACACTGCACTGTGTCTGTACATGATGTAGTTTAAATCCTCCCTGGAATAATCCACTGCTCATTACTGTGGGCTCATGGCAAAACCATGATGGGCTCTAATTTTGCTGATGACAGTAAATTGGAGGAGTTATGAACAGCACTGAGGACAAAGACCATTAAAATAATACAGTGACTCCTGTGCCGGGGCATGCAAACAAACAATAGTGTATTAATGTGCAGTTCTATTATTTGAAAGGACTGTATGTTATATCTTAGTAGTTTTTATTTTATTGATTAAAACTAAAATACATTGACATTTTTAAAAAAGAATTCCCTCCTCCAGAAGAAACTGCCAAGGGAATGATCTGTTCACAGTGGACTCTGCCTACTAAACAAATTAAAATATTCAGCCAATGAGGGCTATTTGATCATAGGTGATTTACAACAACAATGACAAAATAATAAAGTACATTACTGACTAATTGTACATCAGAATGGCTACCAATAAATATTAGACAATTAAAAATTTAATTATTCAACATAGGTAATTCAATCAACATAGTACCTATATTTTAGATTTCTAAACTAACACAACACAGTTCTCTGCAGCTAACTTTTCATTATAATTCAATGTTAAATATCAGGAGATAGATTTATTGAATTTTCATAGATATGAGATAGATCCTGTTCCCATTGAAGTCCATGAGAATTCTCCCATTAATTTTAATATGAATAGTAGTATATATCCTGTGAAGAAGTGCTGGTCTGATTATCGTAATTACAAAAAAAAAATACAGTGGATTTAATCTCATCAGCACCATCTAATGACCACACTGTAAAATCACAAATGACCAATGAAATCATTGACTTGATTAAATAGTATAATCAGTTATTTGAAAAGAAGGCTAAACTCTGATGTTGACTAGAGCTGGTCAAGAATATTTCATTAAAAATTTTCAGTGGAAAATCTCTTTTTGTTGAAATGCAAACTTCTGTAGTAAATGTCCAATTTTTGACTAATTTGGAGGCTTTCTGAGAGAAGGTAGAGTTCTTTCAAAAAACTGAAAACTTCAAACCAAATTTCTGAAAATTTTGCATTTTTGGCTGAAATATTTTGATTTTTCAGCAAAATCAAAGAAAAATGGTGATGAACATGATATTTTTCATTTCATCAGAAATTTTTTGTTGGAGAAAATAACCACTTCCTGGACAGCTCTAACAGAAACCTGATAAATCAATAGATTACCATAGGCCTTTCAAGGAAACAATTGAAAAATAAAAAGTGCTACAGATATAAAAAGTATAGAATATGTTTTATTAGAATCTTTTATTTACACATCACCCAAGCATGAGATAAAATACGAAGTCTCTGCCTGAAAGGGCTGACATATAAGGAGAGGCAAAACACAATAAATGACAGATAATAAGAGTGGGATGATGAGGGTTATTTATTAGGCTTGTATGCTTCGTGTTTATTGTAATTTTAGTGGAAACACTGCAGGCATAGGAAAGTGTGTTGAGTTATAGGGTGAGAAGATGGGGTGGGACTGAAAACACCCGTGAAAAAAAATAGGGGGAAAATGAGAAGCAAGGGAGAGACAGAGCAGGTAAAATGGATCAAGGAAGATAAAAAGAGGAAAAGGGAGAGAACCAATTGAGACATCAAGGAATGCTGGATGAGGTGGGGAGGTTGGGTAGTTGAGCAAGGATTTCAAAGTCTAAGATGCTCAATGTGTCAGGAATCAGGAACTCAAGACTGGTTCCCAGGTTATGATTTTTTTAAGTCAACATAAGGACTCTTCTTCTTGGGTCCTGGTCACACCCATGACTGAGGGAAATGGGAATTGCTGGGGCTTGATATACCTAAGGCCTAGACTACACTATGCATTTAAACCAAATTTAGCAGTGTTAAACCGATTTTACTCTGCACCCGTCCACACAACAAGGCCCTTTATAGCAATATAAAGGACTCTTTCAACCGATTTCTGTACTCCTCCCCAACGAGAGGCGTAGCGCTGAAATCGGTATTGCCATGTCGGATTAGGGTTAGTGTGGCCGCAAATCGATGGCATTGGCCTCCGGGCGGTATCCCACAGTGCACCATTGTGACCGCTCTGGAAAGCAATCTGAACTCGGATACACTGGCCAGGTAGACAGGAAAAGCCCCGCGAACTTTTGAATTTCATTTCCTGTTTGCCCAGCGTGGAGCTCTGATCAGCACGGGTGGCGATGCAGTCTCAAATCCAAAAAGAGCTCCAGTATGAACCGTACGGGAGATACTGGATCTGATCGCTGTATGGGAAGACAAATCTGTTCTATCAGAGCTCCATTACAGAAGATGAAATGACAAAACATTTGAAAAAAATCTCCAGGCTATGCTAGACAGAGGCCACAGCACAGTGCTATGTGACAAGCGTAATGGAAAGCCAAAGAATCAAATGGACGCTCATGGAGGGAGGGAAGGGGTACTGAGAACTCCAGCTATCCCACAGTCCCCGCAGTCTCCAAACAGCATTTGCATTCTTGGCTGAGCTCCCAATGCCTGAAGGGTCAAAAAACATTTTCCTGGGTGTGTTGGGGTATATGTCATCTATTTACACCCTTCCCCCCCAAAAGAAAAGGGAAAAAAAAGTTTCTCGCCTTTTTTCAATGCCACTCTATGTCTACTGCATGCTGCTGGTAGACGGGGTGCTGCAGCTCTGAACACTAGCATCCTCTTCCCGGTTGCAGATGGTACAATATGACTGCTATCCATTGTCATCATCAGCCCATGAGTGCTCCTGGCTGGCCTCGGTGAGATTGGCTGGGGGCACCTGGGTAAAAATGGGAATGACTCCCAGTCATTCCCGGCAGATTGTACAGAACGGCTAGTAACTGTCTTCATCATAGCAATTGGAGGCTGAGCTCCATGAGCCCCCCACACACACTTTCATGTCTAAAGAAAAGATTCTGTACTGCCTGGACTATCATAGCAGCGGGAGGCTGGGCTCCTCTCCCCCGCCACCCTTTAATGTCCTGCCTGGACTATCATAGCAGCTGGAGGCTTCCTCCTCCTTATTTTATCTCACTAAAAATTCAGTGGTTCTTATTTCTGCATTCTTTATTACTTCATCACACAAATGGGGGGACACTGCCACGGTAGCTCAGGAGGGTTGGGGGAGGAGGGAAGCAATGGGTGGGGTTGTTGCAAGGGCACCCTCTAGAATGGCATGCAGCTCATCATTTCTGCGAGATCTCTGGGGCTCTGACATGGAGCGGCTGTGCTCTCTGGTTCTCTAGTACACTTGCCCCATATTCTAGGCAGGACTGACTCTATTTTTAAACAAAACATAAAGAAGGGAATGACCTGGGGAGTCATTCCCATTTTTGTCCATGCGCCCCCGGCCGACCTCAGCAAGGTCCCATGACAGGAGCAGACGGTACAGAACGACTGATAACCATCATCTCATCACCAATTTACAATGGCATGGCAGACGGTGCAATAGGAATGGTAACCTTCTCTGCTACATTGCAAAGGCAAATGAATGCTGCTGTATAGCACTGCAGTACCACGTCTGTCAGCAACATCCAGTACATATATGGTGACAGTGACAAAAAGCAAAACGGGCTCCATGGTTGCCATGCTATGGTGTCTATCAGGGCAATCCAGGGAAAAAGGGTGTGAAATGATTGTCTGCCATTGCTTTAACGGAGGAAGGATTGAGTGACAACATTTACCCAGAATCACCCGCAACCCTGTTTTTGCATTGGGATCTCAACCCAGAATTCCAGTGGGCGGGGGAGACTGTGGGAACTATGAGATAGCTACAAGATAGCTACCCACAGTGCAACACTCCGGAAATCGACACTAGCCTCGGTACATGGACGCACACTGCCGAATTAATGTGCTTAGTGTGGCCGCGTGTACTCGACTTCATACAATCTGTTTTACAAAAACAGATTTATGTAAAATCGGAATAATCCCATAGTGTAGACATACCCTAAGTGGCTGCATGTAGGGGCTGACTAAGAATTGTAGAAATATAGGACTGGAAGGGACCTTGACAGGTCATCTAATCATTCTCCTGCATTGAGACAGAATTAAGTCTTATCTAGATCATCATGATAGGTGACACTTGTAGAGATGTTTATGAGAGATTATGATTTGGGATGCTCCCTCATAAGGGACAATGTTGTGAGTGTAGGAATTTGGGGATGTGCCCTGGAGGTGGGGGTTGAGAACACTGCATAGTTGCAGGTCACCAGAGATGCTCTCCAGTTTGTTTTATTAAACTTTCATTTCTTCCTCATTCACTGGTTTGTTATTTAATGAACCTCAAGATCGTTACATGGTGTCAGAAGTGCTGAATGAGAAGGTAACTGCAATCATTTTGAAGTTAACTCCTACATTTGTAACTGAAAATAGGCAAAGGGAGGCACCAGAGAGCGTGGAGCACCAGGCACGCAGGCATATATTTGGTGAGCACAACAGTAGCTTGACTATCTTAAGAAGGGATAAAAAGCCAAAAATGGATGTGTTGCAACCTCCATTCAGTCTGCAATTGACAGGCAATGTTGCAGAGAACTGAAAAAAATTCAGATAGAGATTTGAATTATATTTAGCAGCCATAGGGGCAGAGGAGAAAAATGATAAATTGAAATCATCAATTTTTTGCATGTTGTTGGGGAGGAAGCATTGGATATTTATAACAATTAAGTTTCAAGAAGGTAAAAACATGACATTAAATAAAATACTGACTAGATCTGAGGAGCACTGCATGCCAAAAAGGAATTAAACCTTTGAGAGACATATTTTTTTACATACACTCAAAAAACTGATGACACCATACAGCAATAAATCATAGAATTAAGGAAACTCAGTAAAAACTGTGACTTTTGTGAGCTGACAGTCTCTGGTCAGAGATAAAATCTTTTTTGGCATCAAAGACAATTGTTAAGAGAGAGACTGCTCTGTGAAGGAGACTTAACTTTAGAAAAAGCTCTCCAAATATGCAGGGCAGCTGAAACTGTGAAAGCACAAGTAAAAGAACTAAATTCACCAGAAGAGCCCATCCATGTACTAAGTACAAAAGAATATACTCAGAATAGGTCAAATCAAAGAGTGGAATCACTGGCTATGAAAACCACTGCTAGGGGGAAGGCTGGGTACAGATGGTCATAGGGAAGGTACGGATCACGGTATGGCCCCAAACAGTGTGTTGCTTTTGGGGAACTCTGTCATAAATGTTGAGGGGAAAAATCATTTTGCAAAATGCTGCAGATCCCAAAAGCAGAAAAGTCAAGTGCATTCAGTTAAAGACAATCTGGTTGAGGAGTTTTTCATAGAAGTATTGGGATCTAGCAAGCCTGATGAGAAGGACTGGATAATGCCTATGACAGTGAATGGAACTGGACACAGGAGCTCAGGTTAATTTTCTGTCTGAACAAGATTATGGGAAATTGAAAATAAGACCAAAACTGGGACCAACAAAAATAAAAGTAACTGATTATTCTGGAACAAATATGCCAGTGAAATGGAGGTGCATTGCTTGCATCAGCCATAAAAACACCATGTACAGGCACCCTTTCATCATAGTGCCAAAGGAGGGACACCAATTTTAGGCCTGTCTGCATATGAGAAACTCAATCTGGTACAACGGCTGCTCTCACTATAACATCGTACTGAACCTGGCTATGAGGCACTGTTTCAAGTGACCTGTTTCAAGGACTGGATTGCTTGCAGGGTGAACATATAATGGATGGAACTATTGCAAGGAATAAAAAAAACTGACAAGCCAACAGAATGTGTGAACTTCCTCATTATCGCAGAGAAAAGCCACGGTCAGCTCCACATACGCTTAGATCCCAGAGACCTCAACAAGGCTCTGAAAAGAGACTATTTAAAACTACCAACCAGAGAATGGATTATGGCTCATTTTGCAAATGCTCAATATTTAGGTAATTTGGATGCATCCTCAGGCTTTTGGCAGCTAAAACTAACTGAAGAAAGCTCAAAACTATGCACATTTAATACTCCATTTGACAGAGACAGATTCTTATGCTTACCCTTTGGCATAGCTTCAGCACCAAAAGTATTCTACAAAACCAAACTTATGACCTATGAACACATTAATGGCATTGACACCTCAATGGATGATGACATCTCCTGGGGCTCAGTGAAAGAAGAGCGTAGTTGCAGACTTCAGGAAGTCCTGGATGCAACTAGAGGGAGAAATGTGTTTTAGGGGTTACAGAAATGACTTTTGCTGGGAACATTATTTCCAACGAAGGTGTAAAATCTGATAAGAGGAAGATTTCAGCCTTGAAATGATGCCACTTCACCAGTCAAAGAAAGATATCCAGTGATTCCTGGGAATGGTTAATTATCTTGGAAAATTCATACCTAATATCTACCAAAGAAGCAGCTCTGAGAAAACTCCAAGAGCAGCAGCTCTCAAAGTGCATGTCACAACCCCATTTTGATGGGGTCACCAGGGAAGAAAGCCCCAGCCAGGTGCTCCGGGGTTTGCTGTGGGGATGAAATCCCAGCCTGCAGCTCAAGATGCAATGGGGGGCTAAAGCCCCAGCCCAGAGCTTCATGGGAAGTGGGGAACTGAAACCCTAGCATTCAGTTCCAGAGATGGTAGGGGGCTGAAGTCCCAGCCCAGAGCTTTGTGGGAAACAAGGGACTGAACCCCCAGGCCAGACCTTTGTGGGTGATGGAAGGCTGAAGCCTGAGCCTGCAGCTCTGGAGGTGGCAAGAAGCTGAAGTCCCAGCTCAGAACTTTGCAGGTGGTGGTGGGGCTGAACCCCAGCCTGGAGCTTTGCGGATGGCTGAAACCCAGAGCAGGGGGCTGAAGCTCAAGAGCTGGGAACCCTGCTGCAGCATGGGGCTGAAGCCCCAGTCAGGAGCGGAAAGCAGGGGGCTGAAGCCCAAGACTGATCCCCTGCTTGGGTGGGTCTTCAAGCCTGAGCAATTTAGCTTTGTGGGGTCCCCTGTGACATGGGACCCAGCAATTTCCCTGCTTTCCACCTTCTGCAGGCCCTATGCATCACTTCCTGTACTGAGGCACTTCCTGTACTTGGGCGCCTGTGTTTACCTGGTATCCCACTCAGCACATGTGTTGTAACCAGTTTGAAAAGTTGAAGTAGAAATAATTTTAGTAATGGACCTTTTCTGAAGAAAAATTGAGGAAAGGTGGGCACTGAAGGGAAGTCATAGAATCATAGAATATCAGGGTTGGAAGGGACCTCAGGAGGTCATCTAGTCCAACCCCCTGCTCAAAGCAGGACCCCTGCTCAAAGCAATTCCCAACTAAATCATCCCAGCCAGGGCTTCATCAAGCCTGACCTTAAAAACCTCTAAGGAAGGAGATTCCACCACCACCTCCCTAAGTAACCCATTCCAGTGCTTCACCACCCTCCTAGTGAAAAAGTCTTTCCTAATATCCAACCTAAACCTCCCCCATTGCAACTTGAGACCATTACTCCTTGTTCTGTCATCAGGTACCACTGAGAACCTTCTAGATCCATCCTCTTTGGAACCCCTTGCCACTTGCAGCTAAAGAAGGGCTGACAATGAGGATCCAAACAGCAGTAAAAAAACTAAGAAACAGCAAATACGATCCAAAATATTTGGAATATGATTCATATGGATTGATTTTCAGGAGGACTCATGGCTACCATGTGGTGAAGTCCTGATAAAGGAAAGTTTAAAACCATCTAAAATATTGCAGCATTTATAGACACAGCAGAGTTCTTGTTAAACAAAACCGTGAAAGCTGAGAGAGCTAAACGGCCAGAAAACAGTACTGAGAACAGAAGCAGCTGCAGCAAATGAGAAAGCCCTGGAGGCATCTTTTGCTATGTCATACTTTTTTTCTGCCATGCGCCAAGGAAGTGTTTTCTATTGTGGTGGGACAAGGTGCAGTGACTCAACTTGATTCGATTCTCCTGTTTAATGATACTATTGCTAGGCATATTCACAGTACAGCAAATTACATGACTGAACAGTGATTGCCCAAATCAAGAGAAGTCCTTTTTTTCCCCCATTCAGCTAGACAAAACAATGGATATGTCGGGTGCTTCTCAGATGCTGACATATGTACAATTTGAGAATGACAAAAAGCTGCAAGAGAAATTTCTGTTCTGCAGGCCATTACCACGGCATACTACAAGGGAATAGCTCTTTATATTTTTGGATGCTTTTGTCTTTGATTCTGGCTTGGAATGGCGGCACCGTGTAGGAATTTGCAGTGATGGTGCTCATGCAATGACTAGAAGAAACAGCGGGCTAGTCACCTGAATGGCAGTCTGTTGCACCGCAAGCAGTTTGGGTACATTTCATTATACACAGGCACCCTAGTTGCCATTTTCATCCACCTTCCTGTGTGAAGCCAGCTTTGCAGCACTGACTTTCCTGAAAAACAAATACAGGGCCCACCTCACTGTTGAAGATGACCTCCATCTTGACATGGGGCTCTGTGGGGCTGAGGTAAAGGATTAGTATTCATCAGTACAAGCTCACCCCTCCAATTAGGCACATATTTATTTTTATTTTTCCCACTGGATATAAAAAGATTGTCTTGTGATTGTCTTGTGAATTAAAATATGTAGCGGCTACTTTTTGTAGCTACGGCCTTGTACTGCATTTTTTATGTAAAATACTAACTGTTCTGGGTAACACAGGGCACTGGGGTCATGTAGTAATTTTTCTTGTCAGAAGGGGGTTACCATGCAATGAAGTTAGAGAACCACTGTCCTAGAGAAAAAAAATGAATGGTATTGGGATACAGAACAGGAGGAATCATGGGAAGGTTTAAAATAACAAATGATGCAAGAACCAGTGTTGAAGTTTTATGCACCAGATGCTTCTAAGTCTGGGTTAGGTGCAGTGTTTTTACAGAAGTGTGAGGATTGTTGGGAACCAGTGGCATATGTATCCACATCACTGACTGAGGCAGAAACCAGATACACACAGATTGAGAAGGAGCTTTTAAGAATATATATATTTTTTATAGAATATCAGGATTGGAAGGGACCTTAGGAGGTCATCTAGTCCAACCCCTTGCTCAAGGCAGGACCACTCCCCAGATAGATTTTTGCCCCAAATCCCTAAATGGCCCCCTCAAGGATTGAACTCACAGCCCTGGGTTTAGCAGGCCAATGCTCAAACCACTGAGCTATCCCTCCCCCCATTGTTTGCCTGTGAGTGATTCAATCAGTATATTTATGGACAGACAGTGGAAGTTGAAACAGATCACAAGCCCGGATAGCATTATTTAGCAAACCGCTAAATGACTGTACCTTAAGGATTCAAAGAATGATGATAAAGCTGAAAACGTATGATTTGGTTGAGACCTACACATCTGGTAAATTCATGATCACTGCAGATGCACTTTCCAGAGCAGTGGTTCCCATGAAACCAGAGAAGACTTTAGAGACAGAGATGCAAGTCTATGTAGATCTGATTATACAGTCAATTCCCATAGCTAACAGGAAACTACAACAAAAAAGAGAGGAAATGGAGAAAGATGAATCACTAGGAATCATTAAAGAAGTGATAATTAAAGGCTTGAAGAAATAAGGATTTGCTGTCCAAGTATAAGAGACTGTTGGAACTGCAGACATGAACTTACTGTGATAGATGGGGTGATTTTCAAGGACAGTAGGGTTGTAATTCCAATGAACTCCAGAAAAGAAATGCTACAGAAGATCCATGAGGGGCATTTAGAAATTGAGAAGTACAAACAATGAGCATGAGAGGTGCTGTATTGGCTGTGGATCAATCATGACATTGCTAATGTGGGAAGAAACAGCTTTTCCTCCTTGAAATACATGCCATGCCAACAGAAAGAGCTACTGAGACCTCATCCAGTTCCACAAAGGCCTTAGAAGGTAAACACTAGTTTATTTACCTTGCAATCAAAGCATTATTTAATAGTGACAGATTATTATTCTCTCTATCCAGAAATTTGCACACAGCACAATACTAATAGAAAGCCAGTGACAGCGGGCATGAAGGGAATCTTCTCCAGACATGGGAATTCCAGATGAAGTCTTCAGCAATAATGGGTTGCAATTTTCCAGAGCAGATTTTAAACAATTCGCCATAGATTGGGATTTTCATCACAAAACATCAAGTCCAAATTACCCCCAAATCAAATGGATTTGTGGAAAGGTCTAAACAGACAGTAAAGAATCTTATGAAAAAGACTTTTGACAGTGGGGATGATTTGTATAAAGCGTTACTGAGATACACCCTTGAAGAATGGCTTTTCTCCAGCTCAGCTGTTAATGGGAAGAAGGATCAGATCTAATTTACCAATTACCGATAACCTGCCGAAATCTCATAACAATGAAACCATACAGAATGTGAAAGAAAATCAGTAGCGGAAGCAGAATCATTATTTTGACAAAAGGGTCCATGATATCTCATCTCTTAGCCCAGCTGATAGAGTGTGTGCGCCTGAGGAATCACACCTCTAATACTCTGACCCAAAGGGTACCATTAAAGAACAGTCACATCCAAAGTCTTATGTAGCCCACACAGACCAAGGGGATACATTTCAGCATAATCAAAGGGATCTACGAGTAATCCCAGAAAGTTACAACACATTGACAAGTATCAGAGCGGTAGCCGTGTTAGTCTGGATCTGTAAAAGCAGGAAAGAGTCCTGTGACACCTTATTGACAGTAGATGTGGACTCTGGCATTTCCCATTTGACTGATCCTTTATCATCAAAGCACAAAGGAGAATCTGTCAAGGAACAAGAGAACACCCCAGACTCTAATGAAAGGCTGATACTGAGAAGTTCAGAGCAGGAAATTAAATGTCTTGAAAGACTCATAGAGACTTGCTAACCTGCCTGGAGAAGGGGTATTTCAGGAAAGTAAGTGGTAAAGACTCACTTGAGAGTGATGTGCTGATACCCTCTCCTCTCTAGTAGCTGACACATTTGGTTATGGAAATGTACTAGATGGGTTGAGAATCTAATGTATGTGTTATTAGATAGTTGTGTGTATATATATTAGAGTTAATTAATTTTCTGTAAGAGGGAAGCTGTGGGGATATGTTTATGAAAGTCTGGTTTGGAGACGCTCCCTCATAAGGGGCAGTGTTGTGAGTGTGCGAATTTGGAGACAGGCAGGGATTGGTAACACTGCATGGCTGTGTGCCGCAGCTCACTACAGAAACTCTCCTGTTTGTTTTATTAAATTTTTATTTCTCTCTCATTAATTGGTTTGTTATTTAATGAACTGCAAGATCATTACAACTCTAATTTGTTCTTTAAAATCTCCAATGATGAAGATTTCGCAATCTCCCAAGATAATTTGTTCCAATGCCTTGAACTCACCTCTAGCCCCTAGTTTTTGGTCCTGGTGGTGGATGTCATAGACTCATGCTTAGTACCTGAAGAAAACTATTAATATCTCAAAAACTTTTTATTGTATTTCGAAAACAGATAATATTACACTTTAATCGGTTAGATACCCACTCCCTATAATTACAATTTACATAGTGCTAAAGATATGTTACAGTGCTTTAAAGGTAGCAACATACTAATCTATATTGGCTATGGTCATCTCCCCCACCCCCTTTTGGGCCTGATTCTTCAAGGGACTAAGCACCCTCGTCTCCCACTTCAGCTAAAAGGGAGTAAAGGATATTCAGCTCCTCACTAGGCACTCAACACCCTGCAAAATCAGGCCTTTTACTTCACTATCTTACCATTATGAACCAGTATGTTACACACTCCAGTGACAAGAGAGTTAACATCACACAAAAGGTGAGGGACAGAGCCATTAGAAGGAATTTTTGTGCCCAAGGCAAGGGCCGGCTCCAGGCTCTTCGGCGGCAAGTCCCTGAGTCCCTGCACCCGCCGCTGAATTGCAGCCAAAGAAGTGGCGGTGGTAAAGCTGCCGCCAAACTGCCACCAATCGCAGAAAAGCTGCACTCCTCCGCTTTCCACACCCAAGGCAAGTGCTTCACTCGCCTCACCCTTGTTACGGCACTGGTTAGGGATAATTTGTGGAGGAAGCTGCAATATGCTCACCCTGCCAGTGGGTTGTGGCAAATCCAGTGTCTGTATGTCCTTGGTACTTTGCAGATGTATCTGTAATGTCGCTTAAAATTCACCTAGCTCCAAACTAAACAATACATTTTAGGAATAATTAATTGGAGAATGCTTCGAGATTTCGGCTTTTATTTTTCTGCCAAACAAGTTTTAGTAGGCTCAGACTGTGCGGCATTTTCTTCAGCAACTTTCTTGGAGCTCTAAAGCAATGTTTCCCAGGAAATGTTTTGGCATTTATTAATCCCACTTATACACAGTCATCAGCCCAACTTTGTTGCCAGTGTCACAACTGTTAAGCAGCAGCATAAAGTGATTAAACATGGTAGAATAATTACCATAGATCTTCAACTCAGCCTTGACTACTCTGTGGATGTGATATCTAACTCTTGTGTTAACAGGTGTGAGTCACCAAAAGTCCTTATGTAGACACATGTCTGAGCACAAATGGAGCCTGGAGTCTGAAAAGCAGGTACTAATTGACTGGGTTTAATGGGGAGATGCAGGGGACAGAGTGCAATAGTGTGTTTGTCTCTCACCTCCTGGATTATGACAAATGTGACTTGATCTTAGTTGGCGTTTATACACTTAACAAACACACTATTCTGTGCTTCATAAGAGGCCCAAGATTATAGCAAATCAAGACTGAGGTGCATTGACAGAGCTGTACTGGGAAGTTTGCACAACCTGCCTATGCTATGTCTGGCAGAAATCATTGCTGTCTTTTGTGAGCCCTAAATTCTCATACAGTTTACATTTAAATAAATAGTTTGTGTAACTAGAAAGGCAAGTGTTTGGTCTAGTTCAGATTTTCCCCCAGCCTGTTTTCAACTACTCTTGTGTACTAGTTCCAGCCTATTCTGCAAACACACACAGGGAGCAAAATGGAATTTGAGGTGTAATGAGAATGAAACAAAATGAAATGAAAATGTCTCAGCTGAAGCATTAATAAAATACTTTTACAATTTCTACTTTAAAAAAATATATTCCCTGAACAAATATAATCAGAAAAAATAGTCTACATTTTAAAGTGTGCATGTTTTTCAATTCTCACAGTGTTACTAATGAGACAAGTGGGTGAAGTAATATCTTTAATAGGACTACCTTCCATTGGTGAGAGAGACAAGCTTTCGAGCTTAC
This sequence comes from Gopherus flavomarginatus, assembly GCF_025201925.1. Classification (NCBI taxonomy): domain Eukaryota; kingdom Metazoa; phylum Chordata; order Testudines; family Testudinidae; genus Gopherus; species Gopherus flavomarginatus. The sequence continues at coordinate 257,765,195 of NC_066619.1, read as the reverse complement.
ACAGAGCTCTTCTTCAGATCTGGGAAACTTAATCAGAGCGTACAGCTGTTCCATGTTGTATTTAGTTGTGACACTCTGAGTAAGTTTCCCAGACCTGAAGAAGAGCTCTGTGTAAGCTCGAAAGCTTGTCTCTCTCACCAACAGAAGTTGATCCAATAAAAGATATTACCTCATCCACCTTGTCTCCCTAATATCCTGGGACCAGCACAGCTACAAACCTGCATACAATGTTACTAATGACCAGCAGAGGGCAGAACAGGCTGGGAAAACGGTGTGACTACAGCTCTCTGAAGCATTGATTTTTCCCAAACAGTCTCTTAAAACAAACTGTATTTGCCACTTTCTTTAGATAAACTAGCTATGGATGATATTACTAGAATCTCCTCACCTCCACCAACTACATTTAGGACAAGAGGCTCCTGAAGAAAAAGGAAAAAGTAAGATTCAGGAACAGAGTGATGTTAAAAATGGGACAGATAAAGATGAGTAAGAACAAAGAAAGACTAATTCTACCATCCCGATAGAAGGTGTAGTCATCTGTGGTAAGAATAAATATAGGGCAGTGACATTTAGAGAGTGAGCTGATCATGCCTCAAACCTGGAAGAAGGGGATATTTTCCAGCAGTTGGATGGGTAACCCAAGTATCTGTCAACTCCAAAATCATTCCAAAAGTACTTGGCTAAATTTGGGAATCCAAACAGCTGTCTTTTCTACATCCATAATATCATCTCAGCTCCAAGTATGTGTAAAATTCACTATAGGTACAGCTACCCAGGCAAAAAGGTATCCGCTTTGGTTTCTCTCACTCCTTTCCACAGTATAACTTAAGAATTTCTCCCCATATTTCTTTTCCCTTTCCTTCTCCTCGCAAACCTTCATATTGATAGCCTTCTGCAACATATGAAAAGTGTTTGTGAATGGATGTTATGGAAATGATATTGCACAGAGATGGATTTTGCATTTGTTCCTGAAACTGGCAATATTTGTACTGTCATTATCTCTGCTAGAGGGCAGTTCCATACTACTGAGAAAACTATTTCCCCTGCTGTAGTGAACCTCACTTTTTTGGTAGAGGGTTTCATGGTTCCAGCTGAGAGAAACTCTCTGTAATCACTGTGGTTATGGAGATAGAATCAGTCCTTAAGCCCAGCAGGTAACATTTTCAAAAGTGCGTAAGTGACTCAAGAGACTAAGTCTCATTTTCAATAAAGTACTTAAGAGCTTAAGTCTCACTGAAAAATCAACAGGACACATGCAGGTCCCTGTGATCTAAAACATTCCAAATCGGTTACATTTTGGCCTGTAAGCCTTGACAATATTCTTCTAAAGAGATTAAAAGAACAGGGGGAGATGGAGTATTCACAATGAATAGGAAAAGGAGAAGAGACGAAATATCTTTGGATTGCTTTGCAGGGAATGGGTCCTGGTACACCTCAATCCTTCCCATCTTCTTCTTCGCTGTTGCTGAACAAGGTAAGTGGAGGGAATAGTGAAGAAAAGAAGAAAACATCTACTCAGACCAGCATTACAATTATCTGAACTTCTGTTGGCTAGGAAACTGAGTTACCTTATCCTTCAATAATGCCTCAAAAGGGAAATAAAGAAAGTTAAAATATCTCATTTGATTGTCTTTCGTTTACTTATTATATCCAATATCTGTAGCTGCAGAATATAGCATAAGAAAGCATAAAATCAGCATTCTCTGATTTGCAATTATATATTACTACATACATGGGATCTTTGTATTGAAGTATAAGTCATATTTTCAACATAATGCAGATATTTGCCATAGAGAATGCGAGCTGTGCAATTAAATGCTCATGGATTATGCTGAAGTTCTCATCACAGGATTTCAGTGCTATGTGAATTGCAGTGCTAGTGTGGCTCCACAAAAACAACATACAGAGATCATCATATGCTGAACAGGTTTTGCAGAGGTTGTTTCACTAATGGGGAAAATTACTTCTAGAACCCCCATGCTAAGATTCTATATTATTTATCATGTTTTTTTGGGGGGCAGGGCGGCTATATGATTTTCAGACAGATAAAATGAGGCTACCCCTTACGTTGAGAGAAAACAATTGTGTGTCAAAGCCTGACCTGTCTTTCCTGCATCTAACATTATAAATAAATAAATATATTAAGTCTGCATAGCAAAGAGGAGACTGAAGTTCGCTTTTCACTGTTAAACAGCAGACTTTCATAAAAGGCCAGTGTGAAAACCAAGACTAATCTCACCATGCACTAAACACTCTATTTTCAAAAGTCAAGTGCTCAGGTCTCTTCACTGCCATATACATTAGAAGAAGTATTTGTAATGTGTTGTAAAGCTAACAAGGTTGGTTAAGCAGAGGTGTGTGGTCTTTCCAAGTGTATTCCCAAGACATAACCTCCCTCCTCAAGAAACTCATTTATCACCAGGATGGTTTCACCTCATTTGAAGCCAAGTTATTGTCACCCTTAAAATAATGTGCCTTGACAGGGAAAAAATGAAATTCATGTGCAAAGTTATACAATCACCACACTCTGGAGTCAAAATATAGACTATAGTATTAAAACAGAAAGCAGATGAAAAATTTTTCCAGGTACACGTTGTAGGTGGTATTTGCTTGATACCACAAGCTTTCGTTTTATAACTGGACATAAGCATTTATATCATGTACATGTGAACCAACACCTGGCCTGCAGCCCAGTGCCTTTAACGGGGATGAGTACATGCTTCATAGCCACCTTGGTATGACAGTGAAGGTTTTTACAATGTTAGGCTAACCTAAGACATGTTTTCCTTACACATCTAGTTAATAGGGAATAACTATTTAAATGTTTTGATCATCCCTCAGTGCGAGTGTTATATTTCAGGTGTCATGACTGTACTAAATCTTGCTCTTTTACGTTTAGCTACTAGCAACTGATATTTTCACCCCTCGAGTCTCTTAAAATCTCTCTTCTCTCTCTCTGTCCATCCTTGACAGGTGCTGCAGATCAAGGATGAGTGAAATTTAATGAAGTTATGATTGAAAAGGGTTCCAGTTCAAACCACAAAAAGTTCTAACACATTAAGCAATTTGAAACCAGTTTTCAAATAATAATTTTTATATCAGAGGAGTTTTGCTTGGCTCTTTACAGGAAGTATCAGTATTTTATGGTTTTGCAGACTTTTGATCTTTGCTCAAGTTGTGAGGTCTGAGTTTTTGCAAGGATTTTTGTCAGATTTTCTGGATCTTCATAGAACTTGGAATTTTTTTTTTTGGTATTATTACAGGCCTTCTAAAATCACTAACATTTTCAAAATTGACCTACAAGTCTTACACTAATACTATCTTCTCAGTGATTAAATATGTTTCTAAAAAATAAGTAATTAAAGGTATTATCAAATTGCTTACCTGGACTTCTCTTTATTGATCACCAAGGTTATCCATCAGTGTCACTTGACTTCTTGCTAATGTGGCATACTGTTTGCTTAAGAGTAATCACAGTCACTTCCCGGCTGCACGTATTAGGGTCAGCAGATATCTTCTCAAACCTGCCTGACTTCTATATCTCCATTTACTATGGCCTACATTTTCAACCTTGGGTGCTTTAAGTCAGTCACATAAATCCATATTTAGTCTTCCAATTAAGTGGCCTGAATTTTAGAAGTTCTGAAGACTTGCATATTCTAGTGAAGTCAGTGGCAAAATCTGGACACTTATTTAGGGACTGAGACACACTGGCAGTGCAGCTGAGATTGCTGTTGAGTAATACAAGTGAGATGAACCATGGAACACTTTACAAAGAAAAAACAGCAACAAACACACTTGCAAATAAGACACGTTTCTTCCATTTCCCTGACCAGTTTGTTTGTGTGTTGTATCTATTTTTATTTCTCTATCTTACTCTATTTTATTATGTCTTCAAGTCTTTGGGGATGGATTCAATCCTTCCTCTGTATTTGGATAGTACATACCACATTTTGGGTGCTACCATGATCTAAATCAAAGATAGGAAACCTATGGCATGTGCGCCAAAGGCAGCACACAAGCTCATTTTCAGTGGCACTCACGCTGCCCAGGTCCTGGCCACCGGTCTGGGGGGCTCTGCATTTTAATTTAATTTTAAATGAAGCTTCTTAAACATTTTAAAAACCTTATTTACTTTACATACAACAATAGTTTAGTTATATATTATAGACTTATAGAAAGAGATCTTCTAAAAATGTTAAAATGTATTACTGGCATGCAAAATCTTAAATTAGAATGAATAAATGAAGACTCAACACACCACTTCTGAAAGGTTGCCGACCCTTGATCTAAATAAACAAACAATAATATAGTAACTTAAAGGATGCAACTTCGAAAATCCAGGCCTTGATCTTTGGTACTTGGTGTATATGCTAGCTGCATCAGCCAGAGGAACTGAGACAGAAGGTATGTAATATGACTACTTTGTCTGCATTATTACTTATAATTTGTAGAGCTTGCTGGAAAATCATTGATGGAACTATATTCTGTCAGAATATGCAGTCCTGTCCAAATCAAAATGGTTCATGAAATCAGGTTGATTTCACCAGAATTTTGTTTTAGAAGAAACAGAAAAAAAGTTGGCAATGTTGAAATGACCCATTTTCACTTTGAAACAACTTCATTGTTTTAAATTTATTTGCACTTTGTCTTATATTATATAATACAATTTTTAAAAAAGTAAAAACAAAATGTTTGATTGACTCAAAACAATTTTTCCCAGAGATTTCCTTTATGGAGAAATCTGAAATGTTAAAATTTCAAAGGTTTGGGAATTTCAAAGGTTTGGGAGGTTTGTTCCAATTCAGAATGATGCCAAATGTTGAAATCTTAAAATCTTTTTGCAACGCAGATTTTCTGCCCTCTGTCTAACTCACAATTTATATACAGAAGTGTATGGTGTCTCCAGTCCAGGAATCAGGGCCACATTGTGCTAAATATTGAGTTTAGCACAAAAGGGGGTCAATCTGCAAACTGGTCCTCCCCCATACTGCTGGGTCATGACCCTCTATTTAACATGGCCTTCATCTTCCTTCTGTATCCAAATTTCATCAATTCCCCAATCATGCACTACTTTTCTAACACAGTGACAATATGCAACTGAGAAAAAAAGGCAAGTTACAATAGCTCATTTTCATTGGTGAGCTGTTCTCTACAATTCTCTCATGCATTCCAATATCACAAAGAATGTGGAGAGCTGAAGATGAACGGCTGTAATTAACCTTTGCAATATTGACTGGTGGTAAAACTGATGTCCAGCTGCTCACTAACACAAAGACAAATAGGCCTCCAATACCAAATATATGCAATTCTAGCAGTACAGAAACCTTATCAGAGTTGGAATTCAGTTTGCATAAGTATCCCAAAGTTTAGGTGCTTGTCAAACCTATATCAAGCCATGGAGGCTTCCACCACAACCGTCACCATCACCAGACAATTCCTTTATTCTCCCTGCGCCAAGCACCATGAAAAAAACCCTCTTCCTTAAAACCCCCACACGTACATGGCACTTGAACTACCCTCCTTTGCAAATCTGGCTTCGTGGGAGACAGGGAAATTTGAGATGTCAGGCATGGCCAAGGTACTTTCACTCGTTTTACTGGCTGTCAAAAACAATCATATCAGAGGCAGAACTACCCAGAACAAGAAGGGACATGGCATCAGTGATAAAAACGTAATAAGACCAAAGAGGGCTAGCACAGATTTACAGATCAAGTAAGATTGAGATGACGGATAATAGAGATCACTACTGACTTTAGTGTTGGTCTCACCCTCAGGGTATGTCTGCATGGCAAAAAAATAACTCTTCACCCTGCAGCAGTAAATCTCAGAGCCAATCTGGGTCAATTGTAGCAGGATTTTCATTACATGACAGGGCTAAAAATAGCAGTATAGACATTCAGACTTGGGTCTGCAGCCCAAGTTCTAAAACCTGGCGAGGAGTGAAGGTCTCAGAGCCCATGTTCTAGCCTGAGCCCGCATGTTTACATGGCTGTTTTCAGCCCATAAGTGCCAGCCTCATTAGCCCCAATCAGTTAACTCAGGCTCGGTGACTCACTGCCATCAGTCTTTTTTTGCTATGTAGACGTACCCTCAAGGAATATACAACAAGGTTTGCCTATATGAAAATGAGATGAAGATGGGAGGATTGGGCCAGTGGCAACAGGGACAGAGACAGGATCCAGAAAGACCTGTAGACAATGGGGGCATGGGCAGAAAGCTGTTTAAGAAGTTTATTATGTAAAAGCATAAAATCGTGAGAACAAGGTTGACAAAACACAATAGCGATTCTGTTCTATTTAGTCACATGCTGCAAAACATTGATCAGAGAAAGGATCTGATGATGTCTGTTGACAGACACTTAAAACCCATCAACTTAATGTCTGGTAGTAGTTAGGAAAGCAAACAAAACACCGGGATGTGTAAATAGAGGAAGGGAACACAAATCAAAGTAGATAATTATGTTATTGTACAAAGGGCTGATTTGACAACACCTGGAGAACTGCACATTGCTTGGGGCTTCATGAAACATGTACAACGGAGGGCATCAAAAAGGATAATGGGAGCAGGAGCAGGCTACTTGCTATTGGGACCATGACTGTTACAGAAAATTAATACCGAGTGGCAGAAAATGATTCAAGGGGAGATTCTGAAGTAAGAAGCTGTGGACGGAGAGAAAGATAGAACCAGGTATATACAGGAATTTTACAGAAAGGAAACATTTCCATGCAAAGTTGGCACTCAAGGCAGTAACAAAAATTGCAAGTGTAAAAGGCTAGCTCTCTTATCACACTAGGAGAGTGGAACTGTCTTTCATTGATGACATCACAGTGCTACCATCCATGCTTTGTACCTTCTGAGTTATCAGCACGTAATACACTGCTTTTGTCCACTCTGCTCACTGATGCAACTCCCACACCCAGTAGCACAGCACTTGCCAAGCCAGCTAGAACACATAGCAGACAGCTTCCCTTTCCCTACACTTTGCCAGGCCAATAGTCCGACTCAGTGCAACCAGTACTGGCTCCCCCTAGGCGAGACAGGAGAGATACAGATTTTTAAAATGGTAATTGACATTTTGAAAATTAAAAAACCAAAGTTAATTCTTATGCGGGAAGGAATTTTATTTCCATTTTATGACACTGTCTGTCTGTATTTAAAATTGGCCATCACCAGAGTACCTGAGCACATACACACAGTTTCATCCTATTGTATCTCTTGGAGAGGAGAGCTGGTGACACTACAGACAATACTGAAGGGCATACGGCAAGGTAAAAGTATGAATGGTAAGTCAGTTATACTGATAGTTAGCATTATGGGAAAGCGACCATTAGCTTAGGCCCTTGTCTAAATGAGGAGGTTAGTGTAGAGTAGATATGGTGTGACTGTAACGTGCAATAGCTACTCTGCACTAACGCTACATGTGGACCCCCTTACTCCACAGTAAGAGTGTCTTTTTGTGTATTAAGTTTGAGCACACAGAGTGCTTGTCCACACAGCAAGTTGCTGTGTTGCACATCAGAATGTGTATCTACAGCACATCAGCTTGTCACATGGTAATGTCCCATGTGGACACTGGTACCACACTCCAGGGCTTTCAGTGTGCGGTAGCAGTTTCCACATGGGACATTACTGCCCAGCAAGCTATAGCACTGTACGTTCAGACCCTGCTTTGCAATGCAGTAACTTGCCACGTAGACAAGTCCAAAGGCACTCAATGCAGAATAAGAGTGCTCACATGGAGAGTTAGAGCAGAGTAATTACTACACAATAGCTATTCCATACTAGCTACTCCGCACTTTCCCATCTCTCGTCCCTTGTAGACAAAACATCAAAACATGCACTTAGAAAAAAAACACAAGATGCATCTGAGGAAGTGGGTATTCACCCACGAAAGCTCATGCTCCAAAACGTCTGTTAGTCTATAAGGTGCCACAGGATTCTTTGCTGCTTTTACAAGATGTAAGTGTGAGGCATATAGGTCAAAGGAAACTGATGAGCAACAATAGCCTCTTTCTGTCCCCAAAATGCTAGTACTGTGTAAATATCAAACTTGCACATGTTTTGGTTATTTGCCAGTTCCACTTGGGTGTGAAAAGGAGCCTCCTTCATGGCTGAAAAGCTATTTTTTTCTGAACCTCTAATTTCCATGAGTAGGAGGAATCTCTGTAAGACCTAGCCCAAGTAGAACTAGATAAAGGAAAAGATAAATATCTGGAGGAGCCTTGCATCACCACCAAGCCCTACCTTTACTTTTCTTCTAAATCTTCACCTGCCTGAGGGACTATAGAGGAACTATTAAGGACTAGCTCATCCTTTCAGCTGGGGGTAACAGTTTTTCAAAGTCAATTTTGCATACAAAATATGATGCATCTTTGATTAAATGTTGTTACACCCATTAAAAGCTTCCTGCACATAAAGGAGCCCATTAAGAATGTTTATCGATGACTTCTTACAGAAGTCCCATTCATTAATAATAGTAGAAATGCCTAAAATTGTACAGCATTCCTCTAAAGAATTTGCAAGAGTGGGTTATTCAAGAACTCATTTATCTGTAATAAGTACTCTGAAGTGAAGAACAGAAGTATTGCCCAGTGGAGAGCACATTAGGAGCTTATGGTGCAGCTGTGTGGATATGTTTCCCTTGACTTGTGTGGCATGGGGCTTAGAAAGTATAAAGGGTAGGAAGTGAGGTGGAACTGGAATTTAGAATGAGCAGGGTCTCACTGCACTGAGAGCATGGTTGAGAAACAGCTGAGTACATAAAACCTCATAAAGAAAACCAAAACAATGATATTCCCTATTGTGACTGTTTAGTCTTTCTGTAGAGACTCATGAGGTCTAAGCTATTATCTATTTTTAATATCACTTGACCTGAAAATTTATGGTAACATCTGGAAAATGTGAGGATTTCTGTATTACAGACTTAATACTGTCAGTGAAAGAAATGGGGGGAGGTACATTACAAAAATGTTTAAACATTATTCAGCAAATGTCACTCGTTTCTTTACATTCTTTTGCAGAGAACTTAACCAACAAAAATATATATCTTAAACTGCAAATGTGAAAATGTGGGTTGATACTCAGAATTCATGTATATTATCTCAGCTAATATTTACTTTACCTTCCTTTTTATTTGAAGATTTTCCTTAGAAACACACAAAATTAATCTACCCTTTGAAGAGGCCTGCTGCTAATTAGTCCTTTATATAACAAATTTGTATTAAAAAAAAAAAGTCTGCACCAAAAGCAACAGCAAAAACCAAATGGCATTTTAAACTTCTGGAAATAATTCTTTATAGTGTAATTATTATGTACTGTTTCTGGAATCAATGATACTATTCACAGAGAAAGGTACTACTCAATCTGAGTAAGAGTAGCAGAATCTAGCCCTGAGAGAACAAGCATTAAAAGCAGCACTGACAACCGCATGTGTTCAGTAATCATGAGTCAGGCCACCCCAAAATTGTGGGATAGGCTTTCTAATAAAGAGAGTCTAAAAAGAATGATGTAAACATTATTTTTATTTGTCTTCTGTATTTTGAGCCTTTGAGGTTCACGTTTTCAATCTTTCTTCTACAACCACAAGGGCAAGAAACTAATTTTTAAGCTAAAATTCTCATGTAATCACATGCTTCCAGTAGCTGGGGTTTTAAGTAAAACAAACATCAGGAGATTCACAAGAAAAACATGACAGCTGCCAACACTATAAAAAATAAACATGCAGAGCCAGATTCTCCGCCACACCAGAGCAGTGCTCAGAACAGGGAAGGATTGGGGCATTGGGAAGCTAGTCCAACCTCCCTGATTCTGAGCCCGTTCCTGGCCTCAGCGCCACTTAGAGTTGTTGTGGGTCCTTAACAGAACCTAAGTCAGTGGAGCTTTGGCATGGCAGAGCTCCCTATACTCTCTGGCCCTCTCTGATATTTCCCCTACACAAAGGTGGAGAGAGAGCTGATGAAAGGCCTGTATTTAGGGTTGCCAACTCTCCAGGATTGGCCTGGAGTCTCCTGGAATTGGCATTGATCTCTCGGTGACTATTGAAAGCAATCCAGGAGGTTTTAATAAGATATTTTAAGAAAAACAACATTACATCATGTTGGGGGAAAAAATCTCCTGGAATAGCTTCAGTCAAAGTTGGCAGCCCTACCTAGATTTGGGATACTTGAACCAACATGGAATTCTCCTGTGTCAGGAGAATTCTCTGCTGGCCATTTGCAACCAGTTTCTAGACAACTCAGTGCATCTCTGAATGTGCAAGGGGAGCCCTATGTCACATTTCAGGAGATGGACTAAAAACAGTAACCAGATTGTATTAATTGCCATTGTAAAAAATATGCACTAGGAAACAATAAGAAAATATTTATCTTGAGTTATACCTTACAACACTTTCTGGGTTATTATTGAGAAGATATATATACACACCTGCTGAATAATACATTTATATCCTCAAATGGTTTTGTTTTTTAATTGGACTTTAGCTTTCACAGTGTTTAAAGCTTCGGCAAGTGGTGCCCCTACAAAACTTCAGATTCAGTCTTCCTCACAGGCCTCAGAACAATCATACCAAGGCTACTGGCACAAAGGGTCAAATTTTCCAAAAATGGGTTCCTAAAGTTACGTTATCTAAATCAATGTTTAGGCACTTCCATGAGTAGGATGATTTTCAAAGATGCTGGCAGAGCCCTACGGGTCTTACTGAAGTCAACAGAAACCTTTGTGGAATGGAAGTCAGCACCTTGAAAGTCAGGCCATTCATTTAGGTAGCTAAATATTGATTGGGGGAAAAATTGGAAATCTTGGACATATATTAATTAAGTTTGAATCTTAAACAGTTTCTTAGTTAAAGGATATATTTTAAATGTATTTTCAGTGTGTATCGACCTGAGGAATGAGTTATGGTACCAGAAGATTGTGAGAAGATTTGGGCTTTTTTTCTTTTTTTTTTTTGGTACTTGATTTATCCAGGAAATATCAGCTGACCATCTGGATTTCAGAGAGGTCCTTCTTATTTAGTTTTCCACTTGGGTTAACTGAAACAGAAGTAAGTCAAGTGATTTTCCCAAGGTTATAAAAATGAGAAATCAGTTGAGTGGGGTTTAAAACTCAGGATCTTTCTGGCTCCCTAATTATTTGTTTTAGCCACTAGACCACTCAGATCTTCTGGGCTTATAACAACTGGTTATAAATACTACATCAGAAAACTAAACAACATTCTTATGGAATGAAACTCATTTTTAAATTCAAAATGTAGTGAGGGAGAAAGGAAGAGAAGAGAAAGTCAAGAGAAGACCAAAAGATAAAAGGATGGATGATCTGTGGTACAGAAAAAACAAAGGAGGACTGGAGACTCAGGCTTTGGACTATACTTTAAGAATGGACAAGCCTTATGAAGCTGGAAGATTTGTGAACCTCTTGAGCCGATTTTGATGCAGCCAGTTGAAAGGCCTGTTTCTTCTCCCACATTGACTATATACTAGTGTTACTCCATCCACACCTGTTACACACAAATTAGGTGATGTGCTTTTTGATCATAAAACAGTGTTTCATACACTTCTATTCTTTTTCTTTCCATTGACATCTGACCATTCAAATTCATCAGCTAATCCACCATATTCTCCCAACAGTTCTCTAGCAATTTTATCTAGATAGTACCTTATCTGTTTGGGGATGTAGTGTCTCCAGAGCAGTGAGCTGCTTTTATAGCTGTAGCTTGTACAGCACTGAAATTGTTGGTACTTAATAAAAATATCTATGGAAAATGCTCTTGGTTCAGGTTGTTAACACAGATGGAGATGCTGGATAAGATGGCATCCATGTGAACTTTGAGATCCAGTCAGGGGCGGCTCTAGGCATTTTGCCACCCCAAGCATGCGCTTGGATCCAGAAGTATTCCATCTATGCAACCTTCACCTCCTCATTTTTTATTTTCATCTTATTTGACCCATCGCGTCTGGACACACTTTGCATGGTAGAGGGCTTAATATCTTTACACTTGGCTGAGACAAAATGCACAGGCCATTTAGACTCGGATTTCTTGGACTTGGTCGACGATGTCCCAGAAGAAGGATCTGGCCATCATTAAAAATATCCCTGTTTTCTTGATACAGTACAGAGTTTAGTGACTCTAGCTGCCATTAGTTCTGTGCAAATGATGCACCATGCATTTTACTGCAAGCCAATGCAACATGACAAGGGATAATAGTATAAGACTAACACAAGATGACGAATACTGCCATATAGACAGCCTAGCATTTAGATTGCTTATTTACTTCCTGAATTACATTCCTTATACTCATACCAAATAATCTGGTAGCAGTGTTAACTATACAGCACACACAGGGCCTCTGTAATTCCAAGCACTTCTGTGGAGGTATTCCTGATTTCCACTGCTGTAAGTGAGAAAATAATTGTGACCACAGAATGTATTGATTGTGTCTAATTCTGCTCTCAGTTACACTATTCAGCCTCCCAGAATTCTTATTTATGGTTATTAATGTGATTAATGTGTTCCTCTATCAGCTGTTTGTTTAATTGGGGATCTCTATTGCATTTTGCACTGAGCGTTCATTTCATACATAGATGTTCATTGTTCTTACTCATGGCTTTGTTCCTTTCTTTCACACATTGGAAAAGTTTTCCACAACCTGAGTGTTTATGTGTTGAGTGCAGTACTCCATGGACTTTAGGGTCTAATGGAGTGTGAGAGGAGGCCTGTGGTTTTTCATCTTGTTTTCAGCTGTACAAACATCATGTACTTTTCCCTTCCTTTTAGAGGCCAGGCGAAGGCCTACTAAAACACCAGTGTGCAGCAACATAGTTGCAGAGACTTTACAAGTCAAACTGGGAGGACCTGATGCCATTCACCTTAACACCAAACATATTGACAGTGTTTATTTTTTCTGCCCCAGCCTCAGCTCTCAAATAAACATATCAGTGCCTGATTTTCAGTGCACCCCAGAAGGGAAGCCTAAAGCAATATCTGTCCCATTGTCAATAACAAGTATAACCTGTTCTAAAAAGAGAGAGCGAGAGAGGGGCATGAACAGAGCGAACAATTAATTTGTATCTTATTTTGAGCCTTTTTAAGCCTCACATTTTGCCCGAAGACATTTTCTGTACATGGGGAATCCTTGTTTTGCTCTTGTGCTTTATACTCTGTGAAGTCCCATTGGGATCTATAGAGGATTGGTTGGTACTTTGTATATTTTTTAGCATGTGCACCTTGCCTCTGGGGAGGGCCATTCATTAAATTGCTGTTCTGGGCTGATGACATACAGATTTACTGTTCTGTTAATCATGAAAATCATGAAGCTGGGAAAAAAGAATCTCTTTGCTGTGAAACCCCCTTGAATTGTCTGAATTTTTTATTCTGTGGTCCTGAAGCGAATAGAAGTCAATATAGACACACTAGTGAAAAGGCAGCACAAGTGAAAAGAAAATCAGACCCCAGGTTTGATTACACAAGGACTGCTGGATTTGGCTCAAAGTGAGAGCACGGATTTGACATTTTTCTTCATTGTTTGTTACTCAAATATTAGGTAACTTCATCTGTTATGTCTGATGGTTTATATGTGTTTAGAGGTAAGCTGGAGAACGCTGAGGGAATTTATACTAGCCACTAGTGAAGCCACCAGAGACCAGCAACGTATTAATATTTAAACATACTATTTAATTTCACCAGGATATTCCAACAGGGTTCTAACCTCTTCTCAACACATGTCCATAGTGCCTATCACTGGTATGATGAGTTATGTACATGATTCCCTCTACTGAATTATTGTGGTGAAATTAAATATTATCTAATTCAATAGTATCCTTTGTAGCAGAATGCAAATGACAATCTAGAAAAATGCATCTTAACTTTGACCTTACAAATTATATTTTCTACAATCTATGATTTTTATATGTCTCTTGTCACAACTATGATCCTGGATGTTGTTCAAGCTGCTGAGAGACCACATCAAACTCCTTTCTTTCTGAAATCATATTAAATACATTTTAACAGCTAAACAGGCCCAGGAGTCACACTTAGATTTAATGGATTCTAAAATGAATTCATTTAATTTTAATAAATTTAGATCTGGATGAAGAAACAGAATGTTGCACCCCAATTGTTGAATTAATTGCAACACAAATACTACAGAACTACGATCACATAATAAAACAAACACCAGTGCAAAAATAATATTCCTTGATATCATAAAGGTTAGGATTAGGAAAATAATGCAAGAGCACATCCCACCTCACATGTTACTAACTACAGTGCAGTATTTAGGAGTACAATACCACCTCTGTACAGTTGGAATTATAGTAATTAAAGGCACTTGGCATCACAGGTGCAGGGATATAAAAAAATAGCTCCAGTAAATATAGATATAGTTATCTATTATGAGAAAAACACATCTATTACTATTAGTTACTTCATAATTTACTTGTGCTAGACACTTTGAAACACTTAAAAAGGATGGCAGAGCTCACAATCTTAGGCAGACAAATAGATGGAAGTTAATTGAAAGGTAATTGAAAGGTAATTGAAACAGCAGTGAGAACATTATATACAATTTAAATACACTTCAGCTTGGTTCACTATTGACAGTATGACAGAAATGGGTCATTAAGTGGGGCCTAAACATGGACAGGTCAGGGGATCAGCAGATGAACTCTGGAAAGTTGTATCATGCACACCCCAGTGAGCCATATAGAACATGGGCACAGAGATGTGAAAAACTGAGAAATCATTAGACAAACCTAGGAGCATTGGCAGAGCAGAGGTGTTTGGGTGCAACACAAAGCTTGAGAAGGGAGGATAAACAGAAATAGGTATATGCAGAGTTTTGAACGTGATGACAAGAGGACACATTTCTCTGTGTGTATTATATACAATACACTCACAATATCTGTGTGTATATATAAAATACCCTATACCATATTAGAATGTCTTTTTGCTTCTTTTTCCACAATCTCTCTATAATTGTTTTTCTCTTTAACTCCTCTTGTCTCCTCTAAGCTCATGTCTCCTTTAAGCCTAAAAAAGAACATGACATCAATAATATTTGTGTTCAAGTCAAATTTTCAAATCCACAATGTTTCAGTGTGTTTTTAATGAAGGAAGTCTGAGCTCCAGCACAGAGTTTTTTTTCTTGTTGTGGTGTATGACTTAACAATGGAAGTATTTCATATCTGCTAAATTCTGGCTGCCTACTGACTTCCAGTGGGGATACCGGAAGCCTCCTTCCCCAGTACATTATTAATAATTAATTATTTTGATACCCATTGGGTCAGATACTTTCTTCTTAGGAGGTTTTGTAACTTGAAAGACGCTATTAAAGTCAAAACTGTTTGCAGTGTTGTGTGGCCATATTGGTCCCAGAAAATGAGAGAGAGACAAGGTGGGTGAGGTAATATCTTTTACTGGACCAACTTCTGTTGGTGAAAGAGACACACTTTCCAGCTACACAGAGCTTGTGTTCAGGTCTGGGAAAGGAGTGCACAGCTACATACAGGGTAGAACAGATCGTTATTGCATAAGGAGTTAACACATGTTGCAAGAGATTATTTAAAATGAAGTGGACAATTAACACCTCTGCAGCCAGTCACAGGACAAGGTGAAGTGGGTTACAGATTTTTGTAATGACACATAAAACCAGCATCTCTACTGAGTCTCTTTGGAGTCCAAAAGTAATGAATTTAAGCTCCCAGACTCATCTTTTGCAAGTGTTGTGCCAGTTTCTTTTGAGGATAAAGACTGAGAGGTCAGCTATAGAGTGATCATTTTGTGAAAAGTGTTCACCCACAGTGATTGGATGTTTTTGTCTTTTATCATTTTTCGGTGTGAGTTCTTTCATGGGTGTAGTGATTGTCTGGTTTCACCCACATAGTTGTTGTTGTTGGGGCATTTAATGTACCGCATGAGTTACACCACATGTTGTCATAGCCATAGTCTCAGGGGGGGCTTAACCCCCAGCTCTGCCCCAGGCCTTGTCCCCATTCTACCCCTTCCCCCATGGCCCCACACCCACCCAGCCTCTTTCTGCCCCCATTCCACCCCCACCCCACTTTGTCTCTCACCGTTCTGCCCCCTCCCTCGAGTGTGCCATTCCTTGCTCCTCCCTCTCCCCCCAGAGTCTCCTAAACACCGCAAAACAGCTGATTGCACCGAGAGGGAGGTATGGGGAGGCAAGCACTGATCTGTGGGGCCCGCCAGTGGGCAGGAGGTGCTGGGGGAAAGCTGATGGGGGGGCTGCTGATGGGTGCTCAGTACCATTTTTTCCCCGGGATGCTCTAACCCTAGAGAACCCATGGAGTTGGTGTCTATGGTGATAATCATGTGTAGGACCCAGAGATCTTGAAAGGTAAGTTGTGGTGGGGCAAAGAGAGAAGTTGGTCATCATAGCAGGGGAGATATAAGCCAAAAGTGAACAGTTTTCTGCTTACACTCATCTAGACCCCAGTCCTACACTTACACATCAGAGTACATCCAATTGAATGTTGTCCTAGAGTGAAAAGTTACTTTGATATCTGATACACCTTTATTACTGATGTGTTAAGTACACAATCTGTTAATAAGGGCCAAGATTTTCAAAGGATCCCAACTCCCATTGAAATGTAATTGGGAATCGGGCACCTAACTACCATAGGCTCCTTTAAAAATCTCAGCCAACATTCCTAAATATAAGATCTATTAAAAACATTGTAGCTGCTATATAGTAGGTTACAGGACACTATTTATGAATTTATTTTGCACACTGCTGTAAGATCAACTTTTCCAATAGCTTGTCTAAATTCTGCAGTGCAGTGCAGTTAATAAAGGACATGGCCCCTGAAATGCACAGAATTGATGTGGGTACTATGCAAAGTCATATAATCTGCTAGAAATAGTTGTCGATCAATTGTTTAGCCCTTCAAAGATGTGGTTATCCTTCATATTCAAAGCCAAATGTTTGGAACAGCTTTGTGGCTGTTGTAATGTCTGTACACAGCAAACCTAGTTTTAAGGGCACATCAAGGGTTTCTCAGATTTAAAAAAAAATCTACTCTATCTCATATCATCACTAAGCAAATACCTACTACTGTAAGAGATTTTACTTAACACTCAGAGACAGACTGGAATCAGGGGCGGCTCTAGGCATTTTGCCGCCCCAAGAAGGCAGGCAGGTTGCCTTCAGTTGCCTTTGATGCCTGCGGGAGGTCCGCTGAAGCCACGGGACCAGTGGACCCTCTGCAGGCAAGCCTGCAGGAGGTCCACCGAAGCCGCGGGACCAGCGGACCCTCCGCAGACAAGCCGCCAAAGGCAGCCTCCCTGCCACCGTCACAGCGACCAGCAGAGCGCCCCCAGCAGCTTGCCGCCCCAAGCACACGCTTGGCGTGCTGGGGCCTGGAGCTGCCCCTGACTGGAATGGCTGTCAGCAAGAGAACTCTTACAGAGAAGTTGTATGACATAGATAAAGAAGCTGTTCTGTTATTCTGAATGAAGCAGTCAGTTGTTTTATTTGGCTTCATGTTCACTTCTTCCTGTATTACTGCTGGTTCAGAAGAGTGAGCTACCTACCTGATTCCCCAGGACAACGTATGAACAGTGGTTAAAGTAGATTGAAATAGGCAGAGCAGCAGTCACTGCACCAGCCAGAGAGGAGGAGGTGGTGGTGTGAGGGAGAACAGTTTCCCTAAACCAAGGAAGGAGGGAGAGCTGTGCTCTGCCTACTCCCCGTTATATTAAACCCTGCCTACAATGTCTCTCTGGAAGTTCAAATATATCCATATTTTCCTAACCAAGGAGGCCCCTCTCTAATTTTAAACCTGTAGGGGATTTTTATAGATTAAAGAGCCAGATCTTCAGCTGGCGCAAAGCAATGCAGCTCCACTAATCTCAGTGGCACTATACCATACACCAGCTGAGAATATGGCCTTATGATTCTAACCTAGAGATGCCACAAACCACTGTCAGGTAAGGTGAGTAATCCTCACTTCATATCATCATAAAATGCTGTGCATCATACTGCACTGAATTTCTACTTCCAGGATTACCCTCCATCCCTTTGAACACGATGCCTTAGAAGGTGTCACAGTAGCACAAACCAACCAACAATCCTCTTGTTTCAGGTCTTTAATTCTCAGAGAGAGTTTACATTGCAGCAAATTCATCCCAGATGTAAATCCTGTTTAGCAAGGATTAATTTGGCCCAGTGGCTCTAAGAGACGTTCTGTACAAAACACTGCAGGTGCACTCTCTCCATCTCTCATATAGAGTAATCACACATAGGTTTCAGAATCTCCTCTCAAGATCACTGACAGGCTCCTTTACTGGAGAGACCCAGAGCTTCCATCCCTGTTAGTCTCTTCCTCAATAGAAACCCACAGCCTCTTGCTTCCCAAGTACTCTTTGCAGAGAAACTCATTACCATTTTGATCTCTCCCTTGTGCTGAGAAATGGGAGCGGTCTATATACACCCTCCCTTGCCAACATTCCTTGCTGTGATGCCTACAACACAAGAACACTGGTTAATACAACTCCCTAAAGGCAGTTGTTGGATCAAACCAGAAAAAGCTTAGTGCTGGGCCAAAAGCATGCTTTGAAAAGACAGCATACTCCTTTACAGGCAGAAATCAGCATTATATACAGTTTTAATATCCAGTTATTCCAAACAAGTCAATCAATTCTCCAGGTCAACAGATTAATTGCACAACATTTATGAATATCTAGCCTTGACTCACATTTTTCTATCTCACAAGCCAACTGTATTTATCTGATAAACTACACTCTTATAGAAGGAAATTGTAGTACTGGTGGGGAGGTTTTTTTATTTAAACTTAATTAAGGATTTAGTGTGTCCATCTGTTTCTTGAAGAGATCTGTTTATCAGGCCTACTCCCTACTCATTCCTTCCAGTTCCAGGAATATGCTGCTTAGAAAATTATTTTACTGGATCTCTGCCCAGCTGAACCTATAAGTTTGCATGATAACTGGTTTCACAGATTAATTTCTAATTTCTATCAAACCAATGTGAATTAGTCTCGAGCTGAGAACATCACCTACCTTGCTACAAACTAAGGGTCTGATCCTGCCCCCACTGAAGTCAATAGCAATTTTATTTAGACATCAGTGGGAGCAAAATCAGGTCCTGGTAATCTAAATCCAGACACCAGGCACAAATCCACAAACCCAGATACCCAGTCCTCAGTCTGAGTAGAGACATGGGCCCTGAAGACGGCAGGGAGTCAGATCCACAAGCCTGTCAATGCCCTACTAGAGCCTTCCTCCTTCCTGAGTGTTCATTTGCTTCCCATCTTGTGGAGTTTCATTCATGACTCCTTTCCCGTGACTGGTGTTAGATTCCATTTTCAAACACAAAGACCATGTTTGTGCTAGCGGATTTAAACAGCTTTCCATCCTACAAAAGATTTTTGTCTGGATGAAAACAAGCTGTGAGCTCATGGGGCACTAACAGGTAAAAAGGAACAAGGCCTTATGTTCTGTAAGGCAGCACTCATTACATAGGCTTGCCCACTATTGCCACTATCATTAAGGATCAGCCAGAGTTTCCATTACAGCCACCTAATTTCAGAGATTTAAACTCACACATTAAAAAAATTTCTTCAGTGTGAAACTTGGCATTCAGGGGCTCACCCAGAAGCAATTTATTTTTAATTGATATAGCTCCATAATTACTTTGGTCATTTTTAAGTGGCAGGTGAGGAAAACACAATAGACACTTGCTGGCTTTAAGTGCTTTTTTTGTGTTCTTGGAATTTATAAATGAGTGTGTTTTATATGGGATAAGTCTACAATGTGAACTAATTGCTTGAAAGACAAAATGGCTGGGACTATGAACTAAAGCTACAAAACAGTTACTAACCACATGCACTGGCTACTTTTTCATAGCCATTTTTAATACATATTTGTTATTAAAGATCAATAATCAGAGTTCCTAATGGAAATGCTGACAGACCCTTAACTATACCTTCACTGGCCAGGCACTTTTCTATCTTGGCTTAAACGATAATGGATTTATTCTTGCTCACTGAAAATTTGATGCTGATTTTTAAAGAGTGGGTTTGTTTTGGCCAGCTTCTTGGCTCCTCAGAGAACTGCAAAAATTGCACAGTGGAGATTGCTGCCATTCTGAAGATAAGGGGCCTTATTCACGAGTGACTCACACCAGTGCAAATCAGGAGTAAGTAAAAATGAATGAAGACTCTGAGAGGATCCACCACTGATTTCAGAAACAGTAGATTGCTAAGCTTATAAAATGTTGTCTTTAAATAAAATTAATAGGGGTCGTGCAATAGATAGTCATATTGAAATAAACAATATAGCATAGTGTATACTTTACAGGATATGAGAATACTGAAAAGAAACCAATAGTAAGCTACTTTTGTGTAGCCCTTAAAATGAATCTATTACAAAAGCACTTGTCGTGCAATTGTACATATATGATTAAATACTTGTGCCTACACAGAGCTCCACCAATTTAGTTTCAACTAGATCAAAAAATTGCACACACTGTCTCAATATATCCTGTATTATTATATATACACTTTTTGGAGTGTAAGCTATGTAGGTTTGGCACTGTGTTTTATTTTTGCATGCTGTACAGAGCCAAGTGCATTGTCAGAGCTAAATGGATGATTATTAATGATGACTAGAAACTGGAGATGGGGGTTGAGGTAGTAATGGGGCAATGGGATAAACAGTCACTTTAACTCCTCATCAGGCAGTCAGCTCTAATGCGGAGCAACAACTCATGACATTACAAGTAAAAAATCATATCCCAGGGAAACTGCTTCATCTGCCTGGAAGTAAACTCCTTTCTGCCTCTTTGTGCACGTACACTTAGAAACTCACAGCAACGTGGGGTTATTTTTAAGGCTTTTAAATGGAGCATCCTCTTCGCCTTTCTGCAGTCCCCTCTAGCTTCCCATTGGAAGGAGTAAGGGGTTCTAAAGTGGTGTTTCAGGAGCCCTTCACACTCCCACCCCAATATTTTGTATTCTGCTCTAGCTAGTAGGTATCTGGAAAATGTTTCAAGCCCAGAATTATTATAGAGGGACCGGTAATGACCAGTAGTGACCCTAAGTTTAGGTTATTTAACACTTGCTATTGGGAAAGGTTCTCGTGCCCATTTTTGAGATGCCCTAACACCTCTATTGTTTGCAGCAGGCCTGTAATACTGAGGGAAGTGATTTTTTTGGGGGAAGTCCCATTAAATTCTGTTTATATATCCTGCTGATATATAAACTGTTAAAAATCACCAGTTTTCCTTCTCTCACTTGCATTCTTCAGGAAGATAGGAGGGGTAGAAATTAGGCCCACTATATAGCCCCACCAGACCATTTCATACTTCTGGAATAACCCCCCTCTCTTGCTGCTAGCCAGCATAGTCAATCTTATAGCTCAAGGGACAGAAGTCTGTGATGAATGTTCAGGGTTCAAAGCCTTGTCATGCCACATGATATGAGGGGAGGTATTATAGTTACATATTTGTCCTTCTTTACTTTTAAAAAAACCTAGGACATTATGTAAAAAAACTATTATAAAAACATTATTAACTTGCAAAGTCACATCCTCGAAAGTTAGGAAATGTAAGCTTTATAGGTGTCCATGCAATCTTAATTCTGCCCCCTGGTTCATATGAATTATGATACAGTCTTCAGTTATATGATCAAATGCTATTTTCCCCATGGAGCACTCCCTCATTCAGTGCAAAGAATGGACACACAAGAAGGCAGAACTAAGGTTATAAGGGCAACTATAAATCTGGCATTTCCTAACTTTTGAGTGCTTGGTTATGCTGCCTAAATAACATTTCTTTCATGTAAGTGAGTGGGATTTTTTAATATAACTGGAAATATGTGAAAACATTGTTCCTGGTGAAAAGGCCAGAAGTTTTGCCTCAGGGAAAAATTTGTCACAGGGAAAAACAATGAATGCAAATTAGATGCCAAAGGGCAGTGCTCGTAAGGAACTGTGGATGACCACTCCATGACAGAGAAATTGGAGTGGTGTTAGAAATAAGCATCCAGGAAGTATGGTGAATAGAGATAAATAACAATAAAGCTGCATGTGTGTCACAGATGTTACAGGAGTCATGGATTCCTGATTCCCATGTTTGTTTGTTTTTTAAATATCCATGGCTTTTGTAGTTTGGGCTTTTTTGTGGGGGTCAGTGGAGTGGTGGGTGGTGGATGTGTTAATAAAACAGTTGCACCAGTTTCACTGAGAACCATCAGCACGGCCAGGTTAAATCCTAAGGCTGCATACTCCTACAAATGACAGCTCAGCAACACTGAAACAAAGGCCCAGACTAGCAGGCTACAAATGACAGGTTTAATTGTTCTAGGGGTCATGAGATTACTTTTTTCCCAGTGTAGCTTATTCTTCAAGAAGATGGTGGGCAATCATATGTTCCACCGGCTGCTGGAGGGACCAAAAATCTCCAAAGTGTAATATTGCTCAAAATGGGTTTGTGATCTAGAAAATTCTGCTCCTGGATATAATTTGTTGTTAACTGACATTCTAAAGTAAAATAAAGGAATGCTTAACAGTGTCAATGCCATTAATATTATGTGAGAATCCAGAAATACTAGATTGTAGAGGTCATATTGACAGTGCTGCTGTGTAGCACAGTGGCAATGAGGCACACAATTCTAGAGGCAATATGACCAAAAACTGAATTTCAAGACTGCACCATGATTTGGAATTTTCAAGATTACTAACACTATCATCATTATTTATGATCTTGGCAGTAGTATTGCACTTGCCAAGGCCAGAAAAGGAAGGATGCCATAATCAAGACATGAGATGACCTATTAATTCATCTAGTCCATCTTCCTGACAACGCTGAATTGCTCCTAAGAGGTCCTTTTCTCATTCTTTGTTCAATCCAGTTTTAAAGGTCCTAAGGGATGGGGATTCCATCACTTAACTTGAGAGACAGATTTATACCACCTGCTGTCAGGAAATTCTTCCTGATACTACTTTTTTAATGCCATTCTTTTTCTCCAGGTTATAACCTCATGTACCTCACTAACTAGTGATTCTATATCCTTTTTGCTTTTGCCCTTCAAACGTGTGCAGACTGTTATGTCTCCACTTAGTCATCTCTTAAAGCTATTCATATTCAGTAGAGCTGAGCAAGTAATTTGTGATGACTCATTTATCAGACACATTTAGCCACTTTTTCTGCTCATGGGATGCATCTTACTCTATATTTCCAACACGCCTCTGATAGGATGCTGCTGCTCTCACCTGTGTAATGTAATCTACCAGACAGGCTTCTGTGAAGTCAGGAAAAGGGGGGGATAATGACAATTAAAGACCATCAACTGTATGTAATTTAGGAAATCTAAGAACCAGTCTTGCTGCTTGAGGTGGAATACTGCACTTATCTGAAGAGGTCGTGTTTTATTCCTAATTACAACCTGTCATCTTACCAGGACCAGATCATGTTCACCCAGGAGTTCTGCAGGAACTCCCAATATGAATTTGCAGATCTACTAACTGTGGTATCTGATCTATCATTTTAATCAGATTCTGTACCAGATGACTGGAGTATAGCTAATGTAACGCCTATTTTTTAAAAAGCTCCAGAGGTGATCCTGGCAATTATAGGCCATTAAGCCTCACTTCAGGAAAATTGGCTGAAAGCATAGTAAAGAACAGAATTATCAGACACACAAATGATCATGATTGGTTGGGAAAGAGTCAACACAACTTTTGTAAAGGGAAATCGTGCCTCACCAATCTGTTACAATTCTTTGAGGGGGTCAACAAATATGTGGACAAGGGTGATCCAGTGGATATAGTGTACGTGGACTTTCAGAAAGCCTTTGACAACCTCCCTCACCAAAGTCTCTTAAACAAAGTAAGCAGTCATAAGAGATCTGGAAAAAGGGGTGAACAGTAAGGTGGCAAAATTTGTGGAGAATACTAAATTACTCAAGATAATAAAATCTAAAGCAGACTGTGAATTCTCACAAAAGGATCTCACAAGACTGGGTGACTATTCCCAGGCAGAACTGAGAAAGCCAAATGCTGGCTGTACCTGCCAATAGAATGCCAGAGCACATTATAGCTTGTACAACTAATGAATAAACTATTCCCTTTACATCAGAGACAGTACCACTATGTCTAGATGTCTTCCACAGACAACATAAGTAACCCTTATCATAGAGACCCCTTGAAATTCTGCAAACTGTTTGAACACAAAGAGTCATCAAGTGTCATAGTGGTCATGGTCATTGGGCAGAGTGGGTAATCAATTGACATATTTTAAAGACTTCTCATTGTCATAACAGTTCTTGTCCATATCCTGTATTAGTTAGAGGAAACAAGGATGTTTCCAGTAGAGGAAAGGTAAGAGTGCAGGGAGTGGAAAATTGAGTAAATTTGCCTGAGAACATATATTTTCTGCTTTTAGGATTGTGTAGTAAAGTGCATGGTATCATTTCATTCCTGAAAGCCTGAGGTATACTTCAGCTGAAAGCTCTGAAAATCTGATCTTCCTTTCAATATGAAGTCTTTATGACGTTACACTGAGGATACATTTTTGTATTATTATTCCTTATGTCCTTCAAGATATTGAGTGGTTAGAAGTGTTTTTGACATTCCCCGTCTCTTGCTATTCTGTAATTAAACTTTTGCAGAACACATCAATTCTGAAAGTGAACTATAAAGTGTTCTCAGGATACACATAATTGACCAGATCTCAGTCATCCTAAAATAATAGGTTAGCACTTCTATATGATTTTCCACTTTGAAAATGTTTGAAAACACTAGCTAATTAATTTTCTTAATACCCCTGTGAGGTATGTAAATATATATTATCTCACTACCGCTTCATCACGAGGTTAAGTGGCCTACTCACGACTGTATGGAGACGTAAACAGCAGATCTGGGAATAGAAGTCAAGGTCTTGATTTTTATATGAAAGACAGATCCACATTTTTGTCTATCAAACATTTATGGAGACATGAGCATTTAGTCCTGATTTGCATGGCATTGTTTGTACAAGTAGACACACATTTGTATACAGATAATTAGGAAGTCATCTAACAGATCATTTCTACATGCAACGACCCAGTTTGCGCCTGCAATCGTAAACACAAATTAGGATGTGCTGCTTCCAGCCAGAAAAGGGACTATCATAGAGCTGAAGAGATAACTGATTTTTCAATTTGGGGGCCAAATCAAAACTGATTTTTTTCTCACCAAAACAAAACAACCAATCACAAAATATTTGGGGTTGAACAAAATGTTTTATTTGACTTAAAACCACTTTTTGTTTGTTTGGGAGATTTTGGTTCATTTCAGGTGTTTTTCACCCATTCAACCCCCCCCACCCAATAATTAATGAAAATTTTAAACAAAATATCATTTCAAACTGAAAAGTGGAAATGGTTTAACAAAATGGTTAAAATTAAACATTTGGAAATGAAAAGTCTAAACATGTACTTTCGAAATGGCAGAAGCAACCCATTTCAAATTAAAAAAATAATATATTTTCATCCAAAACTATTTGCCAAACTGGACCCGAATTTGCTAATAGACTCAGACCCCAGCAAATGCATTTTTTTGGTGAATTTACCATTCACTGAAACAATTTTGCCCAGCTCTAAAACCCCATTAACACTGCATCTGCAATCATTTTGAGAACCAGTTCACATCTTTAAGTACTCTGGGCTTGACATTGATACCACTAGTTGTACAGTGTTGTAGCTCCATTGATTGCAAATGATTAGCACTGGCATTAAGTGCAATCAGAATTAGGCCCTGTGATCTTCTAGGGAGGAAGGACTGTCTTATGGTTAAGGAGCTACAGCAGCACTCAGGAGGCCCAAGTTGAATTCCAGCTCTGCCATGGACTTCCATGTGGCTTTGGGCAAGTCCCTTAACTTCTCTGTGACTCAGTTTCCCATCTTTTGCTTGTATGTTGTTGTATTCTCCCTCCTTTGCCTCTATTGTCCAATCAGAATGCAAACTTTTCAGGTCGGTGACTGTCTTTAATTAAGTATTTGTACATTGCCTATGCATACTGAAATCCAAAAACTGGTTATGCCTTTCAGCCACTACAGACTAGCCCCGGCTGAAGAGAAAGGTGATATACATGTACCAGCACATACTAAAACGTTTGTTCCACTTTTGCATCTGATGTTATGACTGAGCCTTTCACTGCTTCAGTTTCGTTCTCTGTTCTTTCAGCCATTCCAGATGATCAATCCTTGTATGCAATTAAAATCCTAGTTGTGAGTGCACTCAAAATATACTGGTGCCTATCTGCTTTTCCACATAATGCTTCATTAATTCTTTCAGCATGAACAGCTTGTCTGGTGAGCTCAGCTCATCTTGAGCATAGTTTGTTACAGAAGGACATATCATCCCTGGGGATCCAATTCAGGAAAGCACTTAAGCATGTGTTCAAGTCTCTTCCCATTCAGCAAAGCACTGAGCAAATGCTTAAATTCCATTTACTTTTCTGGAATTTAAGCATATGCTTAAAGTTGTGTGTGATTAAGTGCTTTGCTGCATAGAGATACTTTTCTGGATGGGGCCTAGCTGATCTGAAAAACTAGACGCTTTGTATCAGAGGGGTAGCCATGTTAGTCTGGATCTGTAAAAGCAGCAAAGAATCCTGTGGCACCTTATAGACTAACAGACGTTTTGGAGCATGAGCTTTCCTGGGTGAATACCCACTTCTTCAGATGCATGCATCTGAAGAAGTGGGTATTCACCCAGGAAAGCTCATGCTCCAAAACGTCTGTTAGTCTATAAGGTGCCACAGGATCCTAGACGCTTTGCTTTTAAAACAGCCTAGTTTTTTCTGGTTTTGCTCTGCTTTTCAGCTTCATTCAAGGAAATAAACATTGTCCCACTCCAGAATCTTACAAGAGTCTGCTGTGGATTGCTTACAAGAATCCACTTATAAACAAGATGAGTTTACAAAATTTTAAAAAGTGACCCCTCTGACAAAGATAATGAGAACACAAATTTTGGTACTGGTAATTTTCATTTAATTCAAAAGGTTCTTCCAGCCAAAAATTTTAACTCCCAGCCAGTAGTGCTAACAGAAATAGGTAAACAGCTCTGCTTGCTAGTAATTTCGGTATATTTCCTTCTCTCTGGTTTATAATATAACATTTTGTGATGATATTTTGCCAGTTATCAAACATCATGTCACACAGACAACCCTTAACTGAGGAAAACTGGCATCCGCTTGTCCAGCTCCACAAGTAGGAGAAAGTATAAATAAAGCATAAATGATTAATTTAGCCTTCTCTCCCTGCCTACCGTTAACAGCTCAAGGACCCACAGCACACTGTGCTCCTCTGATGTACCAGTGCGGTAGAGCCTTCAAGACTGTGGCTAACCCCTTTCCAAGTACAAACACCTGTAAAAACAAAATTAGCACTGCCAATATGTCTAAGCAGAAATGCTTTCCAGTAGGTTATAGATATAATATTCACCGCATTCAGGGGAATCCAAACAAAACAGACACGTCTTATTGGGGCAAAAGGATATTAAGAATAATAGACAGATTATATGATAGTTTCTTGAAGGCATAGAAAGAGACATTAGTCATAGTTTTGCTATAAAATGAGACTTAATCAAAGGGGAATGGGTTAGAGGTTATGTGTTCTATTTGTGCTATTATTATTTTTAAATCATTGAGGCTTCCATGAGTGGCAAAAGAAATTATCCTAAACAGTGCAAAACAATCCAGCCCTCACTGGAGCACTTCAAGATGAGCCAAGAGAATCCATCACACAAGCCCTGCTAGCTTCATGCTAACCTTCATTTTATGCCTTTTTAACAAGATATGATTGGGATCTTGGCTACCTCGGTTAGAAAAGATTTTGTTTAATCAAATCACCAGGCAGGCATGGCTGGTTATGAACAGCAACCTTAACACACTGTAACTTTACACAGAAACAGCGTTGTTCTAATCTGCTGCTTTTCTCCTCTTCCTTCCCATTTCAACAGAAAACTCTAGGAGATGTGTATGATTGCTCCCCTTTGGCTATACATATTATTACCAACCCTGCTGTATACTTAGTAAGTTTTAGAGAGGGAGGTGCTCAGCCCACCCTCCAATATTGTAGGTACACAATTAATTATAATAAGCTGTACAATGAAATGCAAAGATGGCAACTGCAATTGCATCCGTTTATATAATGACTGCAGCCATAAACTGCATGTACATAATTGTCTGAATTATGGTTGCACCAAATGAGGGTTAGATGTCTAAATGGGTGCAGTCTGAGTGCAATCAACAATGTCTCCAATTTTGTGCCTATGTTTCTTTCTTTGTGCACCCACATTACTGGATAGGTTACTTGAATAACATTTTTCCAAATTTAACTTTTTGAAATTACATTTGTACTTATCCCAAGAAGAAAGATTGCATATTTCACAAAGAGCTTTATGTAACTGACATACATAACCTTGATTGTTAAATCTAATTTCTTTTTAAAAAAAGATACAGCTTATCAAAGAATCAGAGAAATTAGAAATAGAAAAGACCTTTAAATTCATCTGCCTCACCTCCCTACCAGTGTAGGATTGTCCCATTGTACATTGTCTAGTTCTTCTTTAAAGCTAATGTCCCCAAGTGATATAACTTCTACACCTTCTGCTGTTGAATAGATCAGAATGCCAGGAAGCATTTACTGATATACAGCCTAAATTTTCTCCATCCCGTCACCCCAAATGAGACTCCATTGCACCATTCTAAATACTCCTTCCTTGGCATTTTCAACTTGCAAACTAGTCATGAAGAATAAGTTCATTTGGTGATCATTAACACTAACATTCTTCTTTACCTTTTTGAAAATCAGCAGCATATTCACTTCCCTCCATTCCACTGGTATTTCCCTCAGTTCTGCACAATTGTACAAAAAAAAATTGCCAGTGATTCATTTACCTATTTCCATTAGCACTCTTAGAGGCACGCTATTGGAACACAAAAGATTTACAGAATATTCATTCAAACTTTCCAAGTAGCCCATTACTTACTTTGTATCTAAAGCTATTTTCAGGTGCTCATTGTTACTTCCCAATTGTTCAACCTTTTATTGTAATTTTTCCTCTTAAAGACAATTCTCAAATCATTAACGTAATTCCCTGGCTCATTTCCTTACAAATCTGCTTTCTCTGTAATACTTGTTTCTGTTTCTGATCTATTTGTAGGCTTGTTAATGCCGTCGTTAATCCACTGGATTAGCAATAACTCTTCCAGGAGGGTGGAAAGGGGGAGTGGGTGCAAAAAGTTATTTATTATTTGTATTGCAGTAGTGCCTAGAGGCCCCAGCGGAGATCAGAGCCCCATTGTGCTAGACGCTGTACAAACACAGTGAAAGATAATCCCCGCCCTGAAGATTTTACATTCTAAATAGATAAAACAAAGAATAGAAGGGGAAATAGAAGTGAAGTGACTTGCCCAAAGGTCACAGGGCAGATCAGCTGCAGAGCCTGGTTTAGAATACAGG
Source organism: Gopherus flavomarginatus (assembly GCF_025201925.1). Lineage (NCBI taxonomy): Eukaryota > Metazoa > Chordata > Testudines > Testudinidae > Gopherus > Gopherus flavomarginatus. The sequence goes on along the minus strand of NC_066619.1, from coordinate 257,735,711 downwards.
CCCCCTAACTCCAAGGCTTGGGCCTGATCCTATGGGCTATAATGCCTGCTAATGGATGTTTGTTAATATTTCCCAAAGGGATGTTGCAGTTGGGATTTTTTCTGCCCTTTTATCTTTCCAAGCAATCATGGCCAGCTCCAGGCACCAGACCAGCAAGCAGCTGCTTGGGAAGGCCAATGGTGAGGGGTGGCATATCAGGATCTTTGGCGGTAATTCGGTGGCGGGTCCCTCACTCCCTCTCGGAGTGAAGGACCAGCCGCCAAATTGCCACTGAAGACTGAAGCAGCAGTGGTAGAGCTGCAGATCACAATTGCGGGATGAGGTTTTGGGGGGTTTTTTTCTTCCTGTTTGCTGCTTGGGGCAGCAAAAACCCTGGAGCCAGCGCTGCAAGCAATCCACAACTGACAACGGCCTTGTTTGGTTGTCTCCCACTTTCAGTAGAATATATATATATATTCTCCTGGAAGGCAAATTAATATACTATGCTCACCACTGAAAGAGTCACCATTTACTAACAGTTATCACATGACAAGATTTTCAAAAGGAAGTTAGGAGCACAAACACCTTTGGTTTCAATTGTGTGTATACTACTGAAGTTCCATTGAACTTTTCTCCCTGTAAATAATTCTTCAGTCAAACAGCTCTCCCTTCTTTAATTTTGTTTGACTAATAAATCAGACCAATTCACACAAATACAAGGCTTTCAGGTCAGCCTTAATCCCTATATAATCCTATTTGGTTAATTTACATGATGAAAGGGTAGAAGATATAGATGGGATGTGGCCTCACTCCATCTTGTTCCTTTTCACACCCCCCACTTTTCCCGCTACCCTCATCTTAAGGGTTGCCAACTATCTAATCACTCAAACACTGTCCCTGCCCTGCTCCTTCTGCGAGGCCCCACCCCATTCACTCTATCCCCCCTTCCCTCCATTGCTCCCTCTCCCCTACTCTCACTCACTTTCATTGGGCTGGGGCAGCGGGTTGGGGTGCGGGAGGAAGTGCAGGTTCTGGGAGGGGGCTCAGGGATGGGGCAAGAGATTGGGATGCAGGAGGGGCTGAGGGGTGCTGGCTTTTGGAGGAAGTTTGGGAGCAGGAGAGGTCTCTGGGCTGAGGCAGAGGGATAGAGTGTAGGAGGGGGTGTGGGCTCTGGGAGGGAGTTGGGGTGCAGGAGGAGGCTCAGGGCTGGGTCAGGGGGGGTTGCGGTATGGGAGGGGGTGACGGGTGTGGGCTGCCAGCCGGGCAGCGCTTACCTTGGGTGGCTCCCAGTCAGCAGCACATCGGGGCTAAGGCAGGCTCCCTGTCTGCCCTGGCCCCACTCCACTCGTAAGTGGCCAGCATGTCACTGTGCCCCCTGAGGGGGCCAGGGACCTCCACACACTACCTGCGGCCCGAGCACTGACTCCACAGCTCCCATTGATCAGAAACTGCAGTCAACAGGAGATGCGGAGGAATAGCCTGCCTTAGCCCAGCTGCGCCACTGACCCAGAGCCGCCTGAAGTAAGTGGGGCCAGGGAGCTCCATGCACTGCCTGCCCCCTCCATGCGCTACTCCCAGAAGCGGCCAGCATATCCCAGTGGCCCCTGGGTGGCGCAGGGGGCTCCGCATGCCCCTGCCTGCAGGCACCACAACCACTGCTCCCATTTGCTGCAGTTCATGGCCAATGGGAGCAGTAGAATCGGAGCTCAGAGCAGGAGCAGCATGTGGAAACTCATGGTCCCAATCTGCTCCAGGGGCCGTAGGGATGTGCCAGCCACTTCTGGGAGCAGTGCGGGGTAAGGGCAGACAGCGAGCCTGCCTCAGCTCCACTGCACCGCTAGACTTATAGTGCCTAAAATCTCCCAGTATGGCTTCAGTAGCCTCTGAGAGATAGAACTCAATTCTGGGAAACTCCTGGCAAAACCGGAAGGGTTGGCAACCCTATATCTTTCCCATCTATAGCATGACAACTTGCTTACAGTGGTTGCCATTATAAAGTCAGCTTTTGCTAACATTTACAAAACAGTGATATTTGAGCCACTTCAATTAGGGAAGCAACTGCAATATACCCTTACTTCTTGCACATTCTTGTAACATTTCATCTTCCTCGTGATACCAGCTTCATTTGCCCATTTTTGTCAGCTTCTTAAATAAATATGCCTTTATCTTCTTCCATACTGCCCCTTGGGCTGCCAACCCTCCAGGATTGTCCCGGAGTCTTCAAGAATTAAAGATTTATCTTTAATTAAAGACTATGTCATGTGATGAAACCTCCAGGAATACATCCAACCAAAACTGGAAACCCTAACTGCCCCTTACATACAAGACACCCTCCCTGAACTGATCCATCAGGCCACTCCTCACTTCTTTGCATCTCTGCTCAAGACCCACCTCTGCTGCTGCACTTACATGAAATCAAACAGTTAATGATAGCTGAAGAGGTGGATGGTGATAGTTGACATTGAACCCATTTATAATTATAAAGAGAAAGCAAATGTATAGATCTATATATAAATTGTAAATATTTGATAGTATCCTCTCCCCTGCCTCCTAACCCACAATCTTTATATATCACTTAACAGCTTTTTGGAGCAGAGACTTTCTCTTCATATGTGTTTAGGGACCTTAGCCTGGCTGGGGCCTCTGGGCACAATAAATAACAACAATACTTTACATATCACCCTGTGGTAACCGGCAGCAAAATGTTTGTAATGGTAGCCACTGTACATGGGCTTACACTGACCTCCAATGTGTAACCCACACTACCATTTATGTCACCTGTGAATTTGTCCCAGTCTGCATGTTAATTATCTTTATTTGTGCACATTGAGACAAGTCAAGATGCAATGTCAACATCTATAGCTTCATTAAACTTAGGCTTCATCCAGTAGATTAATGAAACCGTTCTATCCACTGAGCAGTTAGTGCGTAGAAATTTGCTGACATCACTGCCTATCATGCTGACCAATACTGCTTTATTGGTCCCTGGTAACTCTCTGCCTATCTGTAACCACCTGTTGTCTCTTGTCTTATACTTAGATTGTAAGCTTCTTGGGGCAGGAACTGTCTTTTTGTTCTGTGTTTGTACAGGCGCTAGTATAAAGAGGTACTGATCCATGGCTGGGCTCCTAGGAGCTATCGTGATACCAATAAGAAGTACGACAAAGAAGAACTAGATAAAATGTATGTCTTTTTTGAAAAATGCCATAGTTGTTGCAGAAATAAAATAACTTCTGAACAGATTTTGTTCTGTTTCATTTATTGGTCAATAGTTTGCAAATTTCTGACTCACTCAGAGTGTGTATTCATTTGCATGAGACAAGGTAGGCAAGGTAATATCTTTTATTGGACCAACTTCTTTTGGTGAGAGAAACAAGCTTCTGAACTACACAGAACTTGTCTCTCTCACCAACAGAAGTTGGTCCAATAAAAAGTATTACCTCACCCACCTTTTCTCTCTAATATCCTAGGACTGACGTGGCTACAACTCTGCACACATTCATTATCATGACATTTTACAGCTATTTTAAAAATTGTGCAAGTTTTTACAAAAGGTTTGATTTTGTTGGTGGGAACTGTGAAACTGAAAAAGCTTATTAGTAGGAGCCTACTAAATTCACGGTCCACTTTGGTCAATTTCATGGTCATAGGATTTTAAAAATCGTAAATTTCATGATTTCAGCTATTTAAATCTGAAATTTCACCGTGTTATACTTGTAGGGATCCTAACCCAAAAAGGAGTTGTAGGCAGGGGCGCAAGGTTATTGTGTGTGGGGGGAGGTTGTAGTACTGCTACCCTTACTTCTGCACTACTGCTGCTGCTGCCAGTGGTGCTGCCTTCAGAGCTGGGCAGCTGGAGAGCAGTGGCTGGTGGCTGGGAGCCCACCTCTGAAGGCAGCACCACCACCAGCACCAGTGCAGAAGTGAAGCTGGTGCAAAAGTAAGTATGCCATGGTATGGTATTGCCAACCTTACTTCTGCGCTGCTGCCTGCAGAGCGGGGCCCTAAGTCAGCAGCTGCCACTCTCCAGCTGCCCAGCTCTGAAGGCAGCAGCCTCAGAAGTAAAGAGTGGCATGCTATAGCATTGTCACCCTTACTTCTGTGCTGCTGCTGCTGGCAGGGCCCTGCCTTCAGAGCTGGGCACCTGGCCAACAGCCGTAGCTCTCTGGCCATACCAGCTCTGAAGGCAGCACAGAAGAAAGCGTGGCATTATCGCAACCCCCCTAAAATAACCTTGTGACACCCCCTGCAATTCCCTTTTGAGTCAATTTGAGAAACGCTGGTCTGCCCCGTGAAATCTGTATAGTATAGGGTACGAGCACACAAAAGACCAGATTTCATGGGATGATAGGGGGGAGACCAGATTTGACAGTCCGTGACACATTTTGCATGGACATTGACTTTGTTGGATGAAGACAGAGTACGTTTTACATTTTGAGCTGGGAATATAATCCCAAAATAATAATAATTCTCAAGACACTTACCCATGCTAGTTCTGATCAACCTAGCAAGCTAACAACAGAAATGTAACTGTGGTGGCGGGAGCAAGCCACCCTTGGTACATGCCTAGGGTCTTGGACAGGATTGTACTTGGGTGGTTAGCCCTTCCTGCAGCTTCTGCCATAGCAATACATCTATTTTTAGCTTGTCCTTAATTTGGCATCCAGTTGATGTTGTAGAATAGGAACACCAAAATCAAACAAGCCATATTTATCACACTTTGATTTATGGTTGTTCAGTAATTTTTATAATGATGTTTCCATGCTTTATATTTTAGCTCATCTTTTACACCAACTAACAAACAGGGAAAGGGAAAGAGGCTGGGGGATTCTTGCCGTCTCTAGGCCACAACACACAGGCAACCAAGTGATAGTAACCATGTTTTCAGTGAAAAGAGCATTTTGAAATAGCTAAAGGTTTCCTTTGGTTTGTCACCAGCTACTGCGTGTGAAGATGTAACACACCTCTGAGTGCATTTATCTGTATACTGTTGGGATCAGATAAAGTGTTTCCTGTCAGAGTTTGGTATCAACAGCACTCTGAGGGGTCTCAGTGACCCTTATAACCTGTGTTAAAGTGGACAAGCAGCCAGATGGCTACATATTTCTACATTCTTTTGCTTTGTTTTTTCAGTGTTAGATATACACTGTATATATCTTTTCTCTTGCAAATCAGAGTCACAGAAAAATGCCTCATAATAGAATTTACTGTAGGTGGCAAACAGTTGTATCACATAAAGACGAGAGGCCTTTCAAAAAGTAAATTAGTTATAATTAGGTTATATAGGGAACAAAACAGAAGGTTACATTTCAACTTGGTTGTGACGAGAACTTAAATTCGTAGAGAGTATCTCTCAGACCCTGCATACCCCTCATTCCCCCTCCCTCCCAATGCTATAAAAACTCCAGGGGGGGGGTGAAAATATTTACCAGAGCTCCATTCTGGACAGCTCCGGCTGAATTTAAGCCCCATTTGTGACTGTTACAAACATACAGCACAGGAAGGATCAAAGACATTACATTTACAGCCATATAAAGAGATTACTCAATTTGCTGAAATGCCAATTATGTGTAAATAGTGCCTTACTACAAACAATAATTATTAAAATTCCATTGTCTTTTAAACGAACAGTATTCCACATCAATGCTTTCTGGCAGTTCCCTTGCTATACTGAATGGAACAGGGCTTTTAATGTGAAGAAAAACTATAAACTGCATTTAGTGATATAAAAAGGATGTAAAAAGAGGAATAAAAGGAAATAAGTAGTAGAAAATAAAATATAAGGATTTCCAGCACTACTGGCAATGACTGAAGCATACATCTGAGAATTAACAGACCATAGAAACTGTCTATGGGCCAAATCCTCATTTTACTGACTTCAGTGTTACCAAGATTAGGCCCTATAAAAACATGGTAAATTTTCCAAAATTTACATTGAACCAGCCAGAAGTGTCAATGCTCTTCAAGATGATGACCAATTTACTTCCTAACTTCAGGTTCATCGTGTTTCTCAGAAGTATGGGAAAGCACGCACAGCTTTAAGTGGAGCAAATTCATTGACTACATTATAGAAGACAGATTTATGGGGTTTTATATTTGAGTAACAGGAATAGACGCAAATTACAGTTTAGAGGTCTCAGTCTCGCCAATGGTCAATGAAGCAAGTGTATAGCAGCATTTCATATAAGGTGGCTTTTAATTACGATAGCTAAGAGAAAATATATAAAATGTCAACTAACATCAGTAAAGCATAGAATCATGTGGTTATCTGCTCCATCCCCCGACAGTGCACCATTGCTCTCCACAATATATAATGTAAACGTGGGCTTGGACTAAAACCCTGCATCTGACTAAGTGGCAAAGTTTGGATCCAGTTTGGTGACCTTTGCAAATGGTCCCAACCACTAGACTCTTTTGGACTAAAACTTCAGTGTGAACACCCCTAACAGATTCAGAACCAAACTCTGAGGCTTGGACCACTCTCTTTGGAATTAATTTTGAAAGATTTTGTCCTATCTAATTTTTAATTTCTTATACAGTGTAGCTTCCATTTCTTCCCCTGGAAGACTCTTCTACAGTGTAATACAGAAGTGTCTGACAACATCAGTCCAATACAAAAATACATTATTTTAAATATCATGGGGCTATCACCAGGAGAGGAGGAGCAGTCTAAACATGCTTGATTTCTAGTTACACACATACAAAAACCCGAAAAATATTTTCAACATTGTCTGATCAAAAACCCAACCTATTATATTCCAAGGTCTCATCTCACCCATAGCACTTTCACTCAACCACTCCACCCACCTGTACTACACACACATCCTATTCAGCCAAGGAGTGTCCACCAGTTACCCACTTCCTTCACCAAGTCATCCACACTTGCATGTGCACGTGTGGACACACACACACCACTGCTTGTTCCATTCATCCAGTTCCTCCATACACAACTCAGACCTCTTTCACTGGGTCACATTCAATAAACAACACCACTTTCTCCTCCCTTTTGCTCAGTCACCAAAACGCTGCTTTAGACAGGTGTCAATCCATCTAACAGTTTTCACATGCAAAACAACTTCTCAAATGGGAGTGTCAGCCAGGTCTGAATGAGCTCTCTCCTGACCTCTAATGATGAACTGGGGGGAAAAGACCTCAGGAGCAAACTATATTTGCATAGACACACCTACTCCGCCTAGGAGATCAGACAGACGTGTGTTGCCAAAGTGATCAATTTTGGCTGTTTCGGGTTAGAATTCACTTTCATACGGAATGCACGGGTAACAAAATGTTGTTATCCTTACTGTATGAGGCAGGGGCAGCAGGATTGTACTTGCATGCCTTGACTGAGGGGGCCAGCCTAACTTCAACCTCATTCACTAAGCAGGAGGTTATGACGTCAAGGTGTTACTACTTGGTGGTATGGGTCTGTTTAAAGGGTCCTAGAAGTCACTGACCCTTCAGTGTTTAAATACAGAGCTGACTAGACTAATTATAGAGTCCTGGTTCTTTCTTAGTGCACAAGAGCCTGGGGGTCCTCTAGTGTAGCCTCTGCACAGCCAGCCATCCTGCCCCTGTGCAGTGAATATTCTACTGTTTTATGTCCTTCTGCAGCTACCATTGGGGGGATAGGACTGCACACTCAGGGACAGATTCAGTGAATAATATTTCAGATGGGTGCACTGTCCAGGATTTTGCGAATATCCTCAAACAAGTTAAAAATTGACATTTGGGGACTTCTGGGACCATGAATGCACTTCAGCCACAGAAGTCTAACAGAAGATTTTATTAAAATTGAATTTGCACCTAAGGCACAATTATAAAGAAGGATGGTATGATTTATTAAAGTTGGTGGGCATTGCTTTTAGATGACCACTAGAGGGAAATGTTGGTCTGTTAACAATGCAATTTCTGAGAGGTTTTACTGCATTTTTTAATCAGATATTAGAAGGAAATCTCTGAATTCTATGCTGTGCCCTTCTGTCATTTGTTCTATAAGGGAAAACATCTGAGGTAATAAATAAATAAATAAATAAATAAATAAGCATTCATGCTCCTACAATTGAGGGACACATTTAAGACAGTGTATTATGAAAGTAAAATTAGTATCATTGGCCTCTCAAATGTGTATGTTCATGAATGCTCTGTCATTAAAGATTAAAAACCTCTTATTTGTTCCCTGAAAGGTCACAGAAGTCACTTTGGTCAAGCCACTTCTGCCTCTGCTGAGCAGAAGAATTGGACCTAACGAAAAGTTTTATTCTTTTTTAAGATACAAATGCCATAGTAGTCCCTAATCAAGCAAGGCCCCCATTGCTTTAATAGGAGCCTTGCTCCATTAATGTCTGCAGACTTTGGCCCTAAGTCATTAAGTAACTCACTGAATCACACCACAATAATAAAACAATATTGTGATGTCCCTGTATGTACATTCATTTACCATATTGGAGTGCATGGCTTCATGATATGATGTGTCTGCATTTTAAAATAAACATGCTGCTATTTTATTCTGTTGCATATGCACTGCAAACACCTCCTGTTTATGAGCGTCCAAAGTATTTTGATGGATTGGCTAAATTCTAACTAAAGTATGGAGCGCATGATACTGATGACAAAACAGGAAATGTGGAAATAAAAGCACTATACAGTACTACAATATCAATAAATTAAGGTGCCATTTCTTTAAAAAACAGACTATGACATATTAAATTGCTGTACCTCTATGCAACTACTCTGTAGGAAGTACTATACTTGAGAAAAATCTGTGCTTCAGCAGTTTGTGCCCCTTCAGAAGTTTCTTGACCATGTCACTTGAGAGCATGTGCTTCGGCTGCCAATATAAAAAATTCTCTAGCAACAGTATTTCATAATGGGAGTGTGTGTGGAAAGCTTTTGATAGAACAATATAAAGATCCTAAACTAATGTTTCCACTGGATAATATTGTAGAATTGCTGTTGTCAGGGTATAAAACAAAAGGAAATGTAAGAAAAATGTGGACATCATGTAGAAACTTTTTTTTAATTATACATATATAGTTTTCCAAAATTATTTCAGTCATTCTTTTTAATATCACATGAGACATTGTTAATTACATGCAACTTACACGTCTGTCTTTGGAAAAGATGCCCAAATTTGCTAATCTTACTTGGATGACAGCTGACAAGTTAGATGCCATCCTGCCACAAGCTGTTACCATATCCATCCTGAACCATTCCAATGTCTGCCTGATTCTGCAGTAATGTTCTCTAGGATCATATATATGCCAGTCTACTTGCAAAGCACAGAGAAAGGCTTTGGCTGCAGCTTTCACAAATTATAAAAGCCAGAATTTTGTCTTTTGCAACATCTGGGCCAATTCATCCCAGGCATAATTCATATTAATTCCAGTCCTTATAGTTACCAGTTTCCAACCAATACTGAGTAGGAGTTGGTGAAGGAGTATTTTTAAGCAATAGAAGTGTTAATTATTGTCACCACCAGAAGAAATGAAGAGGTCTCATTAAAATACTGCCCCCAAACCATAGTTTATGATGAGAAATGTGCATGAAATTTCCATCACCCCCATCCTGAAAAATATTTCTGCTATTGTTTGTGATAAATATTTCATTTTTAAGGATACAGAGAACTAGCCAAGCTTCCAGAGGAGACTGAATGAAAAGTTAAATGTTAGCTCTATTATTCATCCCCTTAATCAGAGCCACTTTCTGGGTAGTGCCTACTCTCAGACTGTATAAGCACCTACACTGCATCTATCAGGCTGCCAGTTAGTGTGGGAAGTCAGATCACACTAGTCCATTTAAAAGATGCAATAAATCTCTTCTGTAGCCTATTTGAAAAGCGTCAGTACCTTTGTTTTCATAGGCTTATTGCTCATGTTGCAGATAGCTTCTGGAGAAAATCTTAACTGAAAGAGATGGTTCCATCACAGTGTGGGGTTTGGGTCCTAGGCCCTGAAAGTTTATATTTTAAATGCTCTTTGGCACTCCTATACCGTGGAGACATTCTTGTAGTGCTGTGACGGACACAATATAAACATTGAAACAGATAGATGAACTAGCAGTGTAAAAACTATTTCTCCATCTGTTATGTCACTTACAGCAGTGCTTCTCAAAGCCGGTCCGTCGCTTGTTCTGGGAAAGCCCCTGGCGGTCCGGGCCAGTTTGTTTACCTGCCACGTCTCAAGGTTCGGCCGATCGCAGCTCCTACTGGCCGTGGTTCACTGCTTCAGGCCAATGGGGGATGAGGGAAGCGGCGCAGGCTGAGGGATGTTCTGGCCACAGCTTCCCACAGCCCCCATTGGCCTGGGACGGTGAACCACGGCCAGTGGAAGCCGCGATCGGCCAAACCTACAGATGCAGCAGGTAAACAAACTGGCCCGGAAAGCCAGGGGCTTTCCCTGAACAAGTGGCAGACCAGCTTTGAGAAGCACTGATTTACAGGACCCTGAGCATAGCAACTTTGCTTTGGTCCATGAAAAAATTATTGCTAAACAAATAATATTTAGTAACTGGCAGTAGAGCAAAGCAGCCCAAATCATAGACAACGACCCCATTGTGCTAGGTGCTGTACAAACAGAACCAAGAGACAGTTCCTGCCCCCAAAGAATTGACTAAATATAGTGTATCTATTGATCAAAACATTCTAGAAATATTAATTAATTTGCTAATTATTATTCACCATAGCCCTGTGAGGTAGGTAAGCACTGACACAGTTTCTGAACTGTCAGGAAGATTTGGATTCCAGGAAGGACTTATTTCCTTCTTAGAAGAAAACCCAGTTGATACAAGCACAGCATATAACATCCTTGTGTAACTAATTTATTACAGGTACACTCTTGAACAGTTCAAATTGATCATGGTAGCAGAAAACAGCAAGAACTACAAAAAGCAACAGTGTTCAAAACGTAGCCAGATGGTTTCGCCCTTCAACTGCTCCAGAATAATTAGTTTACCTCACTTACAACACATCACAATATTTATGTGAAGGCTACCATTCAATATTACCTCTTTATAGTAAGGTGATCTAGCTGTTAATCAAAACTACTTACTCTGTGTAGTTTCACAGAGCTTGTGTCTGTGTATCTCTCCAGGAGCACCTGGAGGGGGGAAGGGAAAAAGGATTATTTCCCTTTGTTGTGAGACTCAAGGGATTTGGGTCTTGGGGTCCCAGGGAAGGTTTTTCAGGGGGACCAGAGTGCCCCAAAACACTCTAATTTTTTGGGTGGTGGCAGCAGGTACCAGGTCCAAGCTGGTAACTAAGCTTGGAGGTTTTCATGCTAACCCCCATATTTTGGACGCTAAGGTCCAAATCTGGGACTAAGGTTATGACATGGTGGCAGAGGTGGGATATAGACAGAATCCAGAAGCCAGTAGGAATATTATATTTTTCTCTTCTCTGCTAAGGGCTTTTTAGCAGAGAGAAACAGTTGGTTTTAAAAGGGAACCAGAGAGAATTTTTTTTTCTGCTCTCTCTGGCAGTTTGTGGCTTGCATGTTAAGCGAGAAGCCACTAAGAGACTGTTGAGGGTCTTTTGTCACACAATAGCACTCCCATTGAGAGTCATTACCAGCACTTATATTCATGCAAATACCAAAGAAAAGAAACCATATAACTTACTATCTGATCTCTTTGTCCTTACACTTAGAAACAGAAGACTAGAAAGTAGAAACTACTTCTCCAAAGCTCAGAGAAAGCAGGCAGACAGACAAAAGACTCAGACACTAAATTCCCTCCACCCAAAGTTGAAAAAATCCGGTTTCCTGATTGGTCCTCTGGTCAGGTGCTTCAGGTGAAAGAGACATTAACCCTTAGCTATCTGTTTATGACAGGGTTGCACTGAGTTCTGTTTGTGCCTGCATAAGCAGAAGTGTTCATTCCTTTGTTATATTTTAATTATTATTTCAAGCTAAGATAAATAAATGGAGAAATATAGGATGGATTATATTATATTCTGGATTGTGCATCAACAAAACTGTTAAGCAAGTTCTAATTGCAGAACCTTTATTTTTAGTGATTCATGAGCCAAAGTGAGCCCACAATGACTTTCAGATTTCTACATGAGTCTGCAAGTGGTTAAAATAAATTATCTTTTAACTTGTACAAAAAGTAGACTTCTGGAGATTCCAAGAGAAAATAAATGTGGATATCACAATACTAATTTTGCAAAGCTAATTCTTAGAGTATAGCTATAATTTAAGCAAGAAATGAGGGATTTAGAGGGGGGATAGCTTCAAAAGTTCCTAAGTAATTTAAGAGTGAAAGTCTCACTGACTTTTAATGAGACCCCCCCCCATGTTCCTAAATCACGTAGGCACTTTTAAAAATCTCACCCTTAGGCCTTCAATTCTGCATTACAAAAACTTCAAATTCTTTTCCAAATACTTCCTTGCATTTCTAAAAATAATTTAGCATTTATACAGAAGTAGTTGTGCTCTCCTAGATCTCCAGTAGCACATCTGAGCTCCTTGACAATCCAGCCCTAATGCAGATTCACATGAAAGTTCAGAGTGTCGAGACATCTACCACTAATTTATTGTTTCTCCTGCAAATTGATATTAACTGTGAACGTAAAAGAAAGAACTGAAAATTATCATGTTAATAATGTATAAATGTAACAAAATCTGCAATGTTTCCGTTGTATCAGCATATTCTTCTCAGGGATTTATAGCCATTGGGAATATAAGCACAGCCCTAACATTGTCCATCTGTCCCTGTAAAGCATCACAGGCAGAATGCCAAATAATGCTTTTGGAGCAGAGTTTGTTCTTTCCAAAATGTTTCTGGGGACCTATTGTAACCACAGACACACAAAACCAGAACTGGTCTTGAACCTCCAGGGGATGACTGCTGACACATTTCAGACAGTGTCTGAGCACCTTCATCACAATCCATGCCAGCAATTTGTTAAACTGTCTTACTATGGACAGCCACAAACTGTGCTGTTAGGGAATTTGCCCTTAGGTTGAGTGACCTCTCCAATTTGTGATTCCAGTAGAGAACACGACTATGGTTTCTGTTAGTTATGAGGATTGCCAGAATGCTTGTAGGGATTAGAAACAGGAAATCCAATGATCCACATAAATGATTTTAAAATGTTGATATGTTGAACATTCAGAGAACTTAAGGCCTAACATAATGTGTAATTTGACACCTAACATTGGACTTGTGGTGTAAATCATGTCATTACATTACTATGTCCTACTTTTGACTGACCCAATCTTGAGAGAAGTAAACTTGCATGACACTGTAAAGTAGAATTGCCACATGTCCCATTTTTAAAGGTGCATCCCATTTTGGCTAGCACTGGCTAGCCAAGATATTAAAAGATTCCCCAAAATAACTTTCAGAATTCATGTAATGTCACCATCAATATGTTATGTTGACTTGTTGCAATGTCCTAACATTTCTTTGTGCCATCATATTTTGCATTGTTCAGATGTTGCAACACAACAGGAGGACACTGCATTGCAAAGTGATGATAATGCATCATGTTTTAATGATGCTGTATTGCAAAGTGACAACACTCCAATTTGATCTCACTATATGCAAACTTTCCCAGGAGAACAGTTAATGATCACAATCTTAAGAAGTATAGACTGAGCCACCGTTGGCATATATGCTGGACAACAATAATATATGTATCTTTCATGCCACCAAGTCACCACTGTACCTTGTAAATAGTCATATTACTGGATATAAAAAAATCTGCTACATGCTTCATCTGAATTATACTAACACAAAGTCTCAATTCTGTTCTCAGAAGATGATTTCATAGAATCATTGGACTGGAAGGGACCTCAAGAGGTCTTCTAGCTCTGCACTCATGGCAGGATTAAATATTATCTAGACCATCCCTGACAGGTGTTTGTCTAACCTGCTCTTAAAAATCTCCAATGATGGAGATTCCACAACCTCCCTAGGCAATTTATTTCAGTGCTTAACTACCCTGACAGATAGGAAGTTTTACCTAATGTCCAACCTAAACCATCCTTGCTGCAATTTAAGCCCATTGCTTCTTGTCCTATCCTCAGAGGTTGATCCCACTGAGGTCATTGGGAATTTTGCCATTAACCTTACTGGGGCAGGATTTCACCCTTGAACTCCAGCCATGCAGCTACCTGGTCACAGGATAATTCATTTGTCTAGTAGTTCTTTGTCTTCTATTCTCTTGTGTCATTTTGCCATGCTTGGCATGAGACATACTGTATCATGGCTGATGATGTAATCAAGGCAGTTACTAAGCAGAGTGCTAGAGCTGGCAAGTTCACAAAGACTGGCTCTAAGGCCCAGGAAACTAAATGGACATTCTGTATGTTGGCTACCACCTCAGTCTCAATCTGCAGTGGAATGCATCATAAAAGCCACAGAAGGAAAGGAATATTTTGGACTATTTGTCTTGCATTGCATTTGCATTTTAAAATGAGACCCCTATTGTAACTGACGCTATCATGACATTACCTAAAGAGAGAGGTCATATGAACAAAACAATAGCTAAACAAGTTAAAATCATTAAAGGGACACTGCCCAGTAAGTATACCTCTCCACAGACTACTTCAAATCACTACAGAGCAATAACCTTTATCTCAGACATTCAAAAACAAAGCTCTAGAAGGGCATTGTAAAGTTGCTGGAGCAGGAGCCATCCTAAATTTTAAATTTAATTATAGTAGAGAGTCTGAAGCAGCACGATCTCTACCAGCACAAAGAACTATGAACCATGGGTCACATCCACTCATAGCCATATATTGCCCCCGTTCATCAAGTTACCTAAGCAGGTGTCTGTCTTTAGGCATACGGGTAGTTCTATTGTAATCAATGGAACTCTCACTTGCTTAAAGTTAGGCATGTGTTTAACACCTTGCTGAATCACGACCTCAATAAGGGCAAAGGGCATGAAGTAGTAATTGAGTGTGTTACAGCTGCAGTGCAGCATTAACATCAACAAAGGGGCACAATGTGGTTCCACAGGAACTTTATCAGAAGGATGCACAAGCCCAGGAATTACTGCCAAATGAATTGCGGGGGTATTGATGCTTCAGATACTCTGATAAAGTCGCAGGGGACTTCAGCCTTTGTTAATACGGCCATTGTCCTATGAGAGTTATTCTTTTATTTGTACCTTTTCTTTCTCATTAAACAGGCTGCAGTTACCCATTTTGTTCAGGCAACTTCATATTGTGCCTGTGGAATTGCTGCAACCGATCACACCCAAACACACACAATGTACATGAAGAAATTAGGCACTATTTCTGAAAAATGTGATTAGTGATACAGCATATAAACCAAAACACTGCACAATAACAGAATTGTTCAGTAAATGCCTGTTGACGTTAATTCTGTTGTAAACCTATTTTGTTTTCAGGAACTTTTCCATATACAGGTCTTTGTAACTTAAATCTAGAAGGTCTGATAAACCATACTGTACACATGTTTATTTATGTAGCCAAAGTGTGCAGGGGTGGGATAAACTGTTGTCAGTTTCACCGAATGTTTCAAATTGTAACCCTCTTAAAAAGCACATTCCTACCTGCACCTTAGCCCCTCAGTGAGTAGTTTCCTGGAGGTCCTCTCTATTGTTGTAGTGTTAGTGTCATCACTCCATTAGTATCTTGGCTGGGTCTGGGTATCTAATTCAGAGAGTGCACCTGAACAAGCATAAAAAGAATGATAATTCCTACCTGTGCTTTGGGGTGAAGTGTTTTTGTAAAACAAACAAACTATTCATACCATCATGAAAAATAACTTCTGCTGTACCTGTCAAAGGAACAGCAGGTCTTTTCTGGTGAATGAACAGGCAGCGGCTGAGCTTTTTCAGCCACTGAAAAAGAAAACAATCTGTAAATGCAAGTATACAAGACATTTCATTAACTGACAGCCAGATTCTGCCTCCCTTAGTAGGGTTGAACAGTACCTGACTCGTTCAGTGACCCTATTACTTTCACTGGGACTACTCACTGATGGCTCAATTATGAGCCTAGCTATGCACCCACACTGAGCAGCAAAGAAAGATAAGGAACCCCTTCCTGGCCACATTGCCAGACCCTGAGCAAAGGGAGTTGAGGTGTGAGCAGCCTTGTCTCTGTCCCTCCAACACGCTGACCAGCACAGCTGAACTGGCATGCAGGGAGAGGTATGTTATGCTAGCAAAGGGCTGGTGCAGTTTACCTCCCCCTGGGGAAGCAGGCTCAAATTGTGTCTCTCAGAGTTGTGATCTGGTTCTCATCCTGCTCCTAGGGCAATGCAGCTATGCACTGCCCCTTACTCATGCTGGATTGGAAGATGCCAATACTCAGAATGTCTAAGAGTAGAAAAACCTGGCCATCTATCAATAATACACTTATGGCCTATGTTATACAGGAAGTCAGACTAGATGGTTACAAAGGTCCCTTCTGGCCTTGGAATCTAGGAATATTGCAGAGTTAAAGTTAACAGTGTACTAAGCTGGAAGAGCTTCCCCTTTAGCTATCACTCTATCATGTCTCTATTAAGTTATTATTTCTTTTTATTGTGACAGGTTTCTTAAGAAAAAAATAAAATCTCCCATTTGCCAGATATTTTGGTAGGGTCTGGAGCATCATTTCTTTAGTCATTCTACTAGCTCATTTAACACTGGGTTTTATATGAGAACTTATATAGCATGCTGATTTCCACCCAGTAGAAAACCAAAACAAAATGCCTGAATTATAATAGAAGACTGAAGATATTACAGTAGCTTTCCAAATGGTGCAAATATTTGCCTCAATTATTCTATTTGCAATTCCAAAAATAATTCTTCTGTTGAACTCTCGAGTACAAGACACAGACACCACTCCAAACCATTTTTAAGGGAGTTTTGACATAAATGAAACTTTATGCTGGCATGGCAAGTGAAGTACTTGATTAATAAAGAGTTTCACTGTTTTCAAACACATATTCCATGCAGGCTCATTTGAAGAAAACCACAAGTGGAGAATGCTTTACTGCTTCCAGTCACAAGGGGGTTGTGTATTTCAATCCTGCTTACACAGTTAGCTTACTTTGGAGCTCTGGTAGGAAAGAAACATGACCAGTAGAAATAATGCTACATTCAGTGACCCTGCCCTTAGAATCAATTGGCCTGATGGGAGAACTTTTTCTCTCTCTTTTGCTACTGTTTTCTTAGTTTTTAACCTTTTAATACTTAATAATTCTTGAAACACCATCTTTAGAGAGAAGTCTAATGCCTGAGGACTTCATGTACTGATTGATATGGAATTCAGATGCTGTGAATGGGAAATTGAAGGCTTATATTGACAGATGGCATTCAAAGTAAGTACAAGTTAATAGTCATCATTTACACATATTTGAAAATTTGCTAATATTTTTGTGGGGTATTTCTGGATGTTCAGTACACCTCTCAAATCATCTTAGGCTACAAGGGAACGGAATATGCACAAGGGTGGTAGTTGGTGGAAGTAAACAACTAGGAGTAATGGGGTCAAAGAAGAACTTAAGAGGAATATCCCGAATATCAAGAAAAAATCCCTAATAGCGAGAACTATTAGGGTTGTGGAACAGCCACCCACAGGGCTTGTTTCTTTGGTCAGAGCCCTATCTCTGAGGTTCTTTAAAACTGGATTGAACAAAGCACTAGAAATTTTTCTGTGGTTAGAATAAAAAGCAAAATCAAGATCAATACTTTATTCTTCCTCCATCCCAAAAGTCCTTTCTGGCAGGCCAGGAAGGAACAAAGCTGCTTCTTGCCCAGTAATGAGTGATGCCTACTGGCTGGCTGGCACCTAAGAGAGCTGGATTGGCCAATAGTCATGAACTCTTTGCAAGGCTGGCACCATCTATATTACACATTTAAAATGGCAATTGGGGGTCTAATTTTTTTTTAAACAAACAGCTTCTAACTTTTCATACACAGTGAAGCATGCAGAACTATTTGTACAAAAAGGTACACACAAATACAGTTTGTTATTGCAAGTTAGGTATTTAGCTGTCCCTTCAGTCTGCATGTACAAATCCTGTTTGCACATATAGATGCTATATAAAATCCCAGACACATTTAGAGTCTGTTTCTGAAAAGTTGGCCCTATTTGACCTTACTCTAATCATGTGTATATATAGCACAGATGAGTAGTGATACAAACATGGCTAATCCCTTCATGGACTGTGCATCATTCATTCATTGTGTGGTCAACCTCTAACCCAGATTTCAAAAGTATGGAGACTGCCTATTGTATTATCACTGACTCAAATAAAGTCAATAGGATTCAACCAGATTATTTATTGCTGAAACAAAATCCACACAAATGCAATGGCATCCTGTTCTCTTTTTCCTTCCTCCCCACTTCCCTAACTAACTCCATCTAATGTCCTTTAGTATGTTCTGCATTTACTCCCCCCTCCATAGACATCTCCTTTCTTCAGAGATGAATCATTAACATGAAACACACCACTAAAGGCCAGATGATGTAATGCACGCCTTGGTGGCCTTCAGGATCAATCTGGAACTACAGTGCTCCAGACTGAGCTAGTTCTGTAAAGGAAAAGATGACTAAGGGACTTTTTCCCCTGAGTGGGGACAGGGTAGTTTCACTGTTACAAGTTCTTTGAAAGAAGTTGACCTATTTTTGATTGGTTCATTCTCTTGGCCGCGACTACAAGTTTATAGCTAAGTTATATGCTGTAAAAGTTTTCTTTTATTTCAAGCTCCCCTTCTAACATATTCTACATTAGAATGCCTTAGCGAGATATACTCTATAGCAGCATCATTAAAGGGCACCAAAAACTTCCAAAGAATACAACGTCCAGCAAATTAGAGAGCAAAGGAATACTGATGGGCTTCAAACACAGTGCTTCTCTAATGTTACCTCTTTTATTTAGTAACAAATATGTTTTTCCCATTTTAGACTCCTGTTAGTACTATAGTGTCCACACAGCAAAGAAAGAGTAAGATGGATTCCATTCCTCATTACTCACCATGAACAGGATTTATTTCTAAACTTTAATGAATTTTATCTGCTAAATTGCATTTAGTGGGGCTTCACAGGTGTCACTAAGGACCCAGTTTGACCTGCAAAACTGTTATTGCTCCTGATGATGTGCAAGAAGGAAAGGATCCGCCCAGTTTAACTCTTTGATCTCAAGCTAAGTTTAAAAGGATAGTCATTAGGTAAATTGATACGAAAATCATTAAACAATAAACATGAAACCCTATCATGCTGTTTATACAGAATCACTTTTCAGACTACAGTCACACTTTAAATGTGGGTTTTGGAAGATCTGAAGAGTTTTGAAATAATATGTATGAAGTAATATGTATTCATATTTTAGGGACAGTTCTTTCTTGGAGGATTTCCCATGAAAATAGGTTTCCATTCCAATATTTGACATCATGGAGATTCCTCTCTTCTAAACAGTGGTGTTGCCAGGAGAAAACAAGAAGACAGCAATTTTTTTAATGGCAAAATATAACAGCCATATTCTTATTCTGAAGACTGGGAAGCTATGGGCTCAAACTAGACATTGACGTTCCTGTTCAATAGAGGACTGGGATATTTTGCATGAGAAGCAGTTTGCATAACTTTATAGGTCTTTACTATGGTAAGGATTCATATCTACCCAAGTCCATCTAGTTGTGAACATATACACAAGACTCATGTTAGATGGATTCATGACCACTGAACAGATTTTGCATTATTTCACTGGAATCAGTAATGAGACTTGGGGTCAACTTTGATACAATAAGACAGTTCTGTTCTCAAGGAAAGAAAATTTCTCTCTGTAAAACCAGCCTAGAATTACAGTGTGCTCTAAAACATAAAATAACTAGATAGTTTCCACTAATTTGGGGGAGATGTGGATGTGTGTAGGCCTCTGCTAGACATAGACAAGGCCTTTTGTCTGATTCAACAACACAATTCTAGACTCAGGGAAACTGATCACCTCTTGTAAAAACTGAAATGTTGCAAGAGCCAAAATGGAAATTAATGAGGCATTTCCCAGCAACTGGGAGAATTATAAGATATAAAAATGTACTAGGGCACTGCCTGCCACAGAGTCAGTGATACCAAGATTAGGAGAAATTTCCTCTAGGTTCAAAGGGCTCAATTCAGTCCAGCATCAATCTGAAAAATCAACTGAAACTCATTTCTGTGGAGCTAGGATCGAGCCTCCTGTTCAGACCGAATAGGGTCAACCTGTCCAGCGTTGTGATGGAACAATCCACCACGGAAGAGGAAAGTGCTCAAGTGAAGAAACTTAACCTCACTGAAACCATATACTATAAACTATAAAACCACAACAGAAAAGATAAAGGAGAACCAACTACACTGGAGAAACTACAGAGTAGGTTTCTTTCCCATTATTATAAAATTCCCTAGGTCTTCTTACCTCAGAGGAGTATTTTATACCATTCTGGGGTGCCTCTGAACCCCGTAGAAGCCAAATATGCATGCTAGTGAACAACATTTTGGGATAAGTGAGGGTGTGTTGCTTTTCATATCATGACACAGTACCACCATCTGGTGCTGGGAATGCAGCATTGCAATTTCTCCCTTGAACAGAGAAACTGCAATATTAGTTTGTTGTTTTGGTTTAATTTTTGTTTGGTATCTGATCTCCTGGAGGGTTGGTGTTGGTGACCCCTTCCTTCTGTGGCAAGAGGAAATTTTAAGATAGCAAATTGTTTTTAATGTTTAAGAGAAAACAAACTACTGGAGAATTTGAGGCAGCAGGAGGAGAGTATTGAAGGTGAAGAGAGCTAAATGGCTACATATGAAAGGGAGGTGGAGCCAAGGGCCCTAGAAAGTTGCATCCATTACTTATGAGTATCAATAGAATTTTGTCATGGTAAAATTAGGCAAAGTTCACGCAACAGTCATGCTAAAACTGTACAAGATTTTGTAAATGTACTAGATTTTGATTCAGTTTAGGGTCTGGAAATGGCAACAAAGTATGTAACAATTTAACAATAAAGTATTGCAGTGTAACACGGAGGCATTGACACTGACCCACAGGCCGAGTGGCCCACTGAGGTGAGTCAGGAAGAGGAGGAGCTCCCTCCCCGATCCCCATCACTCAGAGCTGAAGCCCAAGTTCATGCCCCACTGCCTGGTGCTGAGGTCCTAACTCCCAGACATCTCTTAAAATCATGGAATTTGTGTCGGCTGTGACAGAATCATAGCCTTAATTATGAGTCAATGTAGGATTCAGTTCTGAGCTCAGCTCAGGATTTACTAAAACAAGACTTCCCTTGTAGTGTAAAGCTGTCTCTGTGAAAGTGGGGGCTATCTGGATAACTTATCTGACATTTATTAAACTGTTGTAAGTCAAATTGTTTATTTTTATTACCTCTAAAAATGAAATACCATATTGATACATGAAATGGACTTCTGATTTCTTTATACCCATCTTCCCAAAGGTAGGGAAAAAGTATGCATAAAGCACATATAGAAGTGGGTGGACGCACACAGAACTCACAGAACCACTGCTGACTCACAGATTAAGAATGAACTCGGAACAGACTGAGTGTGAGAACAGAGGAAGGATTGATTGTGGGTCAAGCTGGACAATTTCTGAAGATCTGTTTCAAAGCCATGTAATCACTGCTGCAATGAGGTATTTATCTCTGTCTTTTGTTCTGTCAGGAGCAGATCGCTGCCATAGATTGTAGCACTACCACATGCAGATCCTCTTTAGTTACTGGAGAGAGCCGAAGCTTCTGGCACTGTTGTCCTGCCACATGATCCAATAAATCCAAAAGATTCCAGCAGAACTTACTTGTATCCTGCCATATGATAATAGTGCCACTGAATCCTTTCAGCCATCACCTTGCCCTCTTCTTGAAGCCAGAATGTATTAAAAAGGAGGGCAAATGTGATAGCATGAAAGCGCTTGTATTCACTACTGGGGTAAGTCGACTTGAGTTACACTACTCCAGTTATGTGAATAATGTAGCCGGAGTCGACACGGCTTAGGTTGACTTGCTCCGATGTCTTCACTGCACTGCGTCGACAGGAGACACTCTCTAGTGGACTTACTCCAGCTCCCCATGAAGAGTAAGTTATCAGGGTCAACTAGAGAGTGCTCTGCCATCGATTTAGCGGGTCTTCACGAAACCCACTAAATTGACACCTGCTGCATTCATTGCAGCAGCGTCAATCTCCCCGGTAGTAAAGACAAACCCAAAGAAAACTCAGTTCTGACTCTGTGGAAGCATAGAACTACCAGTCAAGCAGCAGCAGGGCAACTGTTAGTGGGATCAAGAAAAAAATTAAAGGGTCTGTCATGGGATAGGTCTGCTCTTAAAGGATAGGAATTCCCTTCAGCCAATTAAATGTCTCTGAATGTTTTTGTGTTTCCCCATTTTTCCTCTCTGATTCACCACTTTTAATTGATCGCTATAAAAGGCAGATGAGCTTGTATTCAGAATGTTTGAATAATTGTAGCTATCCAGATAGGCAAATAACTTATCAATATCACATAATATTCTGCTCAGACAAGTTGAAAGCCATCACTAATGCTTAAACAGTATCATGCCACATAAAACAAAAGTCTCTCAAACCCAATGCATCTCAGGTATCCAATAAACATATGATAGAAAAACAATACAAAAAGTCCAACATGCATGAGCTGTGTTACAATTATTAGAGAAATGCACAGGAAAAATTGAACTTATTTATAAAAACATCAAGTTCAGAAGTATGTACAAGAGTTACAGCCTAAAATGCACCTTAAGTCCTTTAATTGGTATGTTCCATGCTTGTTTCAATGAGCATATCTGAGCTATGGATTGTTCATGAACCATCCACAGTTATTTTTCAGCTGATTATTTTAAGTTAGGGAATTGTTCCTTGAGTTTTGTGACCTAAGCCTCATGGTACTCTTTCTGTTCTCATTGGATGACACCTTTAGAAATGACTCCTACTTTTGTCAGAAACATATTTCAGTTCAGTAAGGGTGAAAAATAACCCGTGTGCAGAGAGCTAATACAAACCTATGTACCACTTGCATTCTATTTTAAATGGTTCTTAGGCCTTCTGCTGGCTCTCAGCACATACGGGAATTTCATTCTAAATCAGTTTCTGTTCCTGATTAACTTCCAGACTTCAGCCACACAAATATTTGTGAATATTAAATAATACAGGGTACAAACAAGCTGACTCAAAATCTAGTTTCTAAATTCAGCAAGCTGATTGTGAACAGACTTTTTCAGGATCCAGCCAGCTCAAGTTTCATTCCAACATTAAGACATTAAAAGGGGCAGGTCTCCTACAGGAATAAGTAACAAAATATAGAAAGCAGAAACATTTGCAGCTATGAAAAACCGGGTGAAAACTTCAGTAGCATCATATGTCCTGGAAGTAATTTCCAGCAACATTAAACAGAATCTAACAGCAAAACATTTTCCATTTGTTAGCACATGAAGATTAGTCCCAGTGCATGGGTCAAGCACAGAAGCCAAATGTAATTTGAACTAATCATACACAATACTGTATCTGGCAATGGAATGATTATAATTTAATGAGTCTCTGAATGGGTGCCTCATGATTTTCAAAAAGTTTTTAAAACCAAAATGAATTTTAGTGTTTTACATCCAGTTTTATAATCTTAGCAAGAAAAAAATAAAGATGCATCGATTGCATTTTTAAGAAAGCTCAGACTTCCATAATATCTGGCGTGTAAGGTGCTGGACAAAGAGTGGGTGTTAGGCATAGCAACATTTGGCAACTTAACAAAAAGAAATGTCATGAGCACCCCTCAAGGGGTTAGGTACTGCTACATGCAATTAACTAAGAACATATCAGACCTATGGTCCATCCAGCCCAATATCCTGTCTTCTGAGACTGGTGACTTGAATGGAGCAATAGTGAAAGATCATAAAATGAGCTGTGTCTCAAAATTAAATTAACTTCAATGTTATCATCAATTCATTTGGGGTGAAATTCAGCCCAGTCCAGATGATCCGCACAAATCTAGGCAACACTTAAGCCCCACCTCACATGGGCGTAACTAATGCCTCTGTGAGCTTCCTATACAGAATTGAATTTCAGCCTGAGTGGAGACCTTCTGCTTCTTATATGAACTACTCGTGTCTCTAGAAAACTTTATGATATAATAATAAATAGCTCTGATTTCATGTTTCCAGTCTTCTAAGTGTCTCAAGCCACAGGTGGGTACTATATTATCATTCCTATTTTACATATGGGGAAACAGATAGCTAAGCAATGCAGTGAGTCAGTGTTGGATATGAAGCTAGCATTTACAAGACCTAGTGTATTCATTTCCTAGTTTAATTTCTTGCAGTTCTTCTCTCCATGATCACCTAGGACTAAAGCCTGGTCTACACTTAAAGTTTTACCAGCATCACTACATCAGTTACTGGTTTGATTTTTTTGTTGACACAGCAGTGCTAGTAAAAGTAGTGTAATGTACTGGTATGGTTTATTTCACTTTGCCAAACTGGAATGAACTATACAGATAAAAGCACTTTTATACTAGTATACCAGGGTTTAAACAAAGGGAATTTTGCCATTTTAACTACATGAGCACAGTGAAAGTGGCAAAACTTTTTAAGTGTAGAAAAGGCCTAAATCTCTCCAAAATGCCATGGTGACATAAAGCATCAAGTCCTCTTCTTTTGCTTCCTATCCATCCTGTTCCTGAACCCGTCTCCATCATTTTTCTTCATAGCCTCCATCTGTTATGTAACTCCTGCCAGTGACTCTTCCATCACACTGTTGAACTCCTCTGGTTACGTGATCTCTCTCATTGTCTTGAACTCACATTCAAGTCTTTGTACTTCTGCTACAGAGGGACAGCCATCTTTTATTTCATGCAGAATAGCTCTCCTGTAGAAACATGAACATTTCACATCTTCTTGAACCATCCCTTTTCGAACATTTGGTATTTTGATTGACTTTGGTCAGAGGTGGCTCTCTTCTGCCCTTCTAGATGTGGCACTCAGGTGACATACTAGAAGCTTCTTCTTATACCTAATCCATTCCCCTTTTGTCTTGCTAAGCCTGTCCACCTCTTAACACCTCACTAGTTCATGCATTACTATGATCAGATACAAACTCTTTCTAAGTCTAGATAGATAATTGTCTTACCTTCTTTGGCTGATTTCCCTTTGGTTAATACCCCAGATCACTCACTGCATCTCATCTAGCTAACTGATTTCTAAAGATATTTTTATATTCTAGGACATGTACTGAAGTTGCAAATACTACTATAATGGACTGTCTCACTTTCTTTAAATCTGAGAGACAAGGTGGGTAATATATTTTATTGGACCGACTTCTGTTGGTGAGAGAGACAAACTTTCAAGCTACACAGAGCTCTTCTTCAGGTCTGGGAAAGGTAATTAGAGTGTCACAGGTAAATACAGGATTAAACAGAGAGTTTAGCATAAGGATACATATGGTAAGGGACCATTCAAGGTGAAGTGGTCACAGGACAAAAAAAAGTGGAATTAGAGGGTTATAATAAGCCATAAATCCCGTCTATTTATTAAGATCATAATTTTTAAACCTGATCTATTGACAGACTCAGAAACTAAATCAATTTGATATATGAGAGGATGAAAAAATTAGTCAATCAGCATATACTTCCTTTCTTCCCCCAAGACAAATTCCTCAGGCATATTTTGCTTAGCTGCTCACCCATCACTCTTCTCTGTTTTTTTACCACTCCTCTGACTTTCTTGTGTCTTTCCCATGCTCTTAGCATTTGCATATAAGCTCTTAGGGCTTTGGTGGGCAAACATTTTTGGCCCAAGGGCCACATCTGGGAATAGAGATTGTATGGCGGGCCATGAATGCTCACAAATTTGGGATTGGGGTGGGGGAGGAGGGGAGGGATCTGGTTGGGGGTGTGGGCTCCGGGATGGGGCCAGAACTGAAGAATTCAGGGTGCAGGAGAGGACTCCAGACTGTGGCATGGGAATGGGATGCGGGGAGGAAGAGGGGGAGGGGTCCGGCTGGGGGTGCGGGCTGGGGTGGGGCCAGGGGCGGCTCTATGTATTTTGCCACCCCAAGCATGGGCAGTCAGGTGGCTTTCAGCAGCATGCCTGAGGGAAATCCGCTAGTAACACAGATTTGGCAGTGCACCTGCAGGAAGTCCTCCAGTCCTGTGCCTTTGGCATACCTGCCGCCTTATTGCCACCGAAACCGCTGGAGTGGCAGACCTCCCGCAGGCATGCCGCTGAAGGCAGTCTGACTGCCGCCCTCACAGCGACTGACAGGCCGTCCCCCACAGCTTGCCGCCCCAGACACACGCTTGGTGCACTGGTGCCTGCAGTCACCCCTTGGTGGGGCTGGGGATAAGGAGTTTGGGGTATAGGAGGGTGCTCTGGGCTGGGACCGAGGGGTTTGGAGGGCAGGAGGGGGATCAGGGATGGGGTAGGGGGTTGGGGTGCAGGAATGGGTGCAGGCTCCAGCTGGGCTCTGGAATGGGATGGGACTGGGGATGCGGGGTTTGGGATGCAGGAAGGTGTTCGTGGCTGGGATCAAGCTTACCTCAAGCAGCTCCTGGAAGCAGTGGCATGTCTCTTCTCCATTAGAGTGCCATAGGGGGGCCATTGGAGTGTATAGGAGCCAGAGGTTGGCCATGCCACGGCTTCTGGGAGCTGCATGGAGCAGCCCCCAACCCTGCTCCCTGGCTGGAGCGCTGGCACTCGAGGGCCAGCATAACATGGCTGGTGTGCTGGATCCAGCCCACGTGCTGTAGTTTGCCCACCCCTGTCTTAGGGACTTCCTTATACTTTCTGCTACATTATCTCTTTTTCATTTTATGGTTACATATTGTCACTCTTTGAATCCAGTTTAGAACATAATGTATAAACCCGATTTCTAAAAGATAAATAATTAGCATACAGTTTGGGACCAAATTGTGTGCTTCTTAACTGAACAACTTCCCACAGGCTTCAATGGCAGTTTCTCAATTAATAGCTGTATAAAAGTTGGGAAAAAAATGTTTGAACAAGCTTACATTTTGGGCTTCAGCACCCTGACAACACCCCTACATAAACAATTAAATCTCTTTCTTACAAAGCTCACTGAGGTCTACATACATATATCTTATACACTTTATAATCCAAATAAAATGCTAAAAACCTTCACAAAATCTAATTTAAGGCACTAGGTTGTGTGGAGTATTTAAACATATGAGGAGACTCTCTCGGTTATTGTACCTGAATATCCACCCAAGTATTTCCCATAGGAAAAACATTATAACTTATCGCTGGCTAATTTTGCAACTTCCTTTTTGGCTGTTGAATCTGAACCTTATCGTAGCATATGCTCCCTTTTCATCCAATTCAGCCTTCTTTCTTGGTTGTAAGCCCTTGTTTGGGTGGAAGAAAGGTGGTCACTTGTGCATGAAAAAGGGTAGGTTTTGCTGAATACTAAAATGCATACTTTGCTCAGGAATACGAGAGTTCACATTTCCTAGGTAATGGGCACCAGAATCCCACAAAACCGTGATAAAATTATATATAACTTTTATGGCACAGGCCTATGGAGCCATTTACAAAAATAATCTGTTTTTTATATGATTGGTAACAAAAATACACAAAAATGTTGTTTGCCCATATATTGAGAAAAATCCTGTCTTGGCTCTCTGCTGCTAGTGAGTCACAATTTTACAGGTTTCACTAAAATAAAAATGAAATTAAAAAGCCCACATTTTCAAAGAAGTACAGAAACATAATATTTATAGAAGATCATAAACAAGTACTCTGTTAATAGCCATAGAACTTTGTTTAAAGAATAACAGACTAACATTTCCAAAGTACTCTTTCCTGAGATTGAACAGGATTTTCCTCAAACTGTTGTGGTAACTAATGAAAAACAAATGAGACTCCCAAACAGTTTTGACTGTTAGACAATATCATTGCTTCTTGCACTTGCAATTGCTGCTTATGCTGCAACTACCCATTTAAATCAGTGTCATTTTATACTTGACTGCTCAATCTGTAGTATACAAAGCACCAGACGTATTTAGTCCAAATTGGAAACATTCAAACATCTGACAGAATGCAGCTTGGCCCAAATAAGCCAGCAGCTCCTGAATTGCAGGGTTTACTTCAGCTTTTAAGAGGGATAGTGAAATGCAACACACCAGTGCCAATCAAGCCATTTCATATAATACTATGAGAATGGAAGCTAAGCCTTGGGAGGCTGACATTCATAGTAGTTGTAGTTTAGATGCCTTATACCCAGATTCTCCTCTATGGGGCAGGTTTCCCAAGCTGGAGTACCTCTCCCATGATGCCCTATGGCAGGAATTCCCTTGATGCACCACAGTGGTTCATCGAGAGAGACCATTGTGTATCATGGGACAGGTACTTCAGCTGGGGACCCCGGCTCATAGAGAAAGAATAAGAGCATGAGGCTCCTGAACAATAACTTTCATGAGCCACAGTGGAGGTATTTCTGAACTAAAATTGAAAGTAAATTAACGTTTTTCATTTTTTGGCCACAAATTATTGTTTCTCAACTTTTTGTTGAAAGTCAACGTTTTTCAAAGAAACTCTTTCCCCATTTTTCTGACAAGTTCTAATGTTTATTCATGACATGAAAAAGGGGGTGAGCAGGGAGATTGTAACCCCAGAACTTGACATTACTTCTTCTAAGTGCAGAACTTGACATTAAATATCGTAGGGCTCTGAGATGCAGGGCCAAACACCTGCCTGCTTGCAGTTCTGCTAATCAGAATGGGAGGATGGGACAGAAACTTAATGTACTATGAGAATCGAAGGAATGTTTGTACAGCTAACCTTGGTTTTAAGTGCCCCGACATATAAGTTTTATTGTTATGACTAGAAACGCTTTGATAAGAGATAATCAGTAATTTGCTGAACTTAGGCGAATTGGTGACCTACTAGGGGTTACTATGGTGACCCACTAGGAGTCACTATGAGTTATGTGCTTTGTTTAAGTTAGCTATAAAAAAGATTAGGTAAAAGTAAATACCTCAGAGCAGTCTTTTCTTTGGGCAAGGATCTGACACCCCAGTACCTGGATGGAAGGAGAGCTCCCAGAAGCCTGGCTGCTGATCACTCGAAACCATCTCAGACTTTGGGTAATTATCAATGTTTTGGGTGCTCTGAACCTAGTGCTATTGCATATGTGTGTGTGCATGTTCGAGACCTAATAAAATAGTAGTTTTAGGTAAAAGAACTCTTGTTTGTACCAATCATTTATCAGACAGAGGAGCTGTGTCCCCATTGATTTATTACTGGCACCACCTGGAGAGGAACAGTTAAATTACAATTGCTTTGGGTTCTGAAAACCCTGGGTAACAAGATGGCAACATTTTCAAAAGACACAAAACTAGATAAAATAGTGAGGAACTTCAGAGGGACCTAGCAAATCCAGGAAAATGGGCACCATGAAGGCAGGTGAAATTCAGTGATGACTAATGCAAGGTAATGCACATTGGAAGAGATAGTTGGCGCAACTCAGACATTGCTGGGTTCTGATTTGGTACTGTAATTCCTATGTCCGTGTACTCCTCACAAAATTTATTTTGCTTTCAGATATCTAGTTAAAACCTGAGATATGAATAGTGGGATTAACATAAGTGGAAAATATTCGTCACAAACCAACAGAAGCTTTTGTTCCTTCAATAACTGTTTGTTGCTAAATATCTACTTCTAGCTTTTATTACTACTTATAGATTAATGGGTACTGTGATCTCCATTTTACACACTGGGAAGCACTAAGAAGCCAACATTTTCAAAAATGGCCACTGATTTTCAAATCACAAATTAGTCTTAAATTCAAGTCTCTCAAATTAAGAGATTTCAAGTCTGGTTCTGAGTGAGGATAAGCACCCACAACTCAAGTAGAAGATAATAGGAGCTACAAGTGTTCATCACCTATGAAAATCAGGGATGAAAGCCCATTGCTGTTTATATCACTGGGAATTTTACCACTGGCTTCAGTGGGCCCAGGATTTTACCCAAGACTATAATGTCTCAGCTTGGGAACCCAAAAACTAAGGTGACCTAAATCAGTTTGAAAACTTTGGCTCAGGCACACAGCAAGACCTCAAAAAATGTTCACAAGGGCACACAGCAGTTCTTTGCTTTTACTCCTAATCTCTGTTCACTTGGCTTCATTGCCTAATTTGATTTGTTGCTGTGTAAAATAAATACCAGGACTTTGGAGGCCCACATTTCTGAAGTCCACTAATGGTAACAACACCTGCAAACTCTGTGGGAATTTTTGCACCTGCTCTTCTAGAAATGTGGGCCTAGGTTTCAGTGACAATGAAGTAAATTTTGATTTCACATTATTTCAGAGCAAATGTCACTCGATCCTTCTAGGCACCTCAGGTCAAATCCTGCCTTGATTTACCGCCCTGCCAGCCTTTTGAAGTCAATGGGGAAGATCCTCAGCTGGTGTAAATTGCTACAGTGACACTCAAATCAATGGAGCTATGATGACTATTTATACCACTTGAGGATCTGCCCCAGTGGAGTTGCACGGCGAGTAGTTAAAGGTAGTAGCTGCCTCGTCATTACTAGAAAAACATAAAACAAGTTAGCTATATTCAGGACTAAGGAGGGAATGAATTGTGATTTAAGATGAAAAACACTAAATATGTACTATACACTTAACTGAGCAGTGACTAAGGAAGGGACGTTCTCAATCTATACATGCTTGAAGAGTGTGAAAAACAAATGTAGGAAAAAGAACAGGAGTACTTGTGGCACCTTAGAGACTAACAAATTTATTTCAGCATGAGCTTTCATGAGCTACAGCTCACTTCATCAGATGCACAGAATGGAACACACAGACAGGAGATATTTATACATACAGAGAACATGAAAAGGTGGAAGTATGCATACCAACAGGAAGAATCTAATCAATTGAGATGAGCTATCATCAGCAGGGGAAAAAAAACTTTTGAAGTGATAATTAAGATGACCCATAGAAGGTGTGAGGAGAACTTAACATAGGGAAATAGATTCAATTAGTGTAATGACCCAGCCATTCCCAGTCTCTGTTAAGGCCTGAGTTAATTGTGTCTAATTTGCATATTAATTCGAGTTCAGCAATCTCTCTTTGGAGTCTGTTTTTGAAGTTTTTTTGTTGCAAAACTGCCACCTTCAAGTCTGCCACTGAGTGGTTAGAGAGGTTGAAGTGTTCTCCCACTGGTTTTTGAATGTTATGATTCCTGATGTCAGATTTGTGTCCATTTATTCTTTTGCATAGAGACTGTCCGGTTTGGCCAATGTACATGGCAGAGGGGCATTGCTGGCACATGATGGCATATATCACGTTGGTAGATGTGCAGGTGAACAAACCCCTGATGGCGTGGCTGATGTGATTAGGTCCTATGATGGTGTCACTTGATATGTGGACAGAGCTGGCATCGGGCTTTGCTGCAAGTATAGGTTCCTGGGTTAGCGTTTATGTTGTATGGTGTGCAGCTGCTGGTGAGTATTTGTTTCAGGTTGGGAGGCTGTCTATAAGTGAGGACTGGCCTGTTTCCCAGGATCTGTGAGAGTGAGGGATCATCTTTAAGGATAGGTTGTAGATCTTTGATGATGCACTGGAGAGGTTTTAGTTGGGGGCTGTAGGTGATGGCTAGTGGCGTTCTGTTATTTTCTTTGTTGGGCCTGTCCTGTAGTAGGTGGCTTCTGGGTACTCTTCTGGCTCTGTCAATCTGTTTTTTTTACTTCAGCAGGTGGGTATTGTAGTTTTAAGAATGCTTGATGAGATCTTGTAGGTGTTTATCTCTGTCTGAGGGATTGGAGCAAATACGGTTGCATCTTAGAGCTTGGCTGTAGATAATGGATCGTATGGTGTATCCTGGATGGAAGCTGGAGGCATGTAGGTAAGTATAGCAGTCAGTATGTTTCCGGTATAGGGTGGTGTTTATGTGACCATCGCTTATTAGCACAGTAGTGTCTAGGAAATGGACCACTTGTGTGAATTGATCTAGGCTGAGGTTGATGGTGGGATGGAAATTGTTAAAATGTAGGAAAGAAATTACGTAGGAGCAATGGAATAAAATAAGGAAAGAAAAATATAGGATTAGAGGTGGCCATCAAAAGGCAGAGCGAAGTCAGTGTTTTTAAATATGTTTCCCCTTTTTAACATCAAAATTTCTCTGAAATGTTAAAATCTGAAACATTTTTAGCTAGTTTTATAATTTGTTGAAAAATTAGAGGGAAAGGGAGAAATAATGAAAATGTAAAGATTTATTCTGTTTTGCTTGTAATTTGAAATTTTGTTGAAATATAACACACTTTGATTAGGATAAACTTCAGGAAATCTCCCTAAGAATGAGATCTACCAGTCTGTGCAATAGTCACTTAAGTGACACGATATAAGCCTTCTCATGCATTGATGAAGTGGGGCAGTCACTCCGCTCTGGCCCTGAAGGGGTTAAAACAGCCTTGGGAAAGGGCTGGCCCTGGGAGCCAATTGGCTGGGCTGATTGGGGAAGCAGTTGCAGCTGGGGCCATGCCCGTATCAGGCCACAGCTGGCCTTATAAAAGGGCTGTGAGCCAGGAGCTAAGGAAGTCCCTCTCTAGCTGTTGAATGAGATGGGCCTGGCTGCTGGGGAGCTCACCAGGGTACCTAGACAGAAGCAGGGCTGGGGAAAGGCCAGAGGAGCTGGAAAGCTCCAGCCTAGAAAACCCCCAGGCTGGAGGCTTTGCTGATGGCCTAAAACAGCTACTGGGGTTGCAGAGGGGCAGCCCAAGGGTAGGCAAAGGCAGCAGGTCCAAACCCTCCTTGCTAATGATGAATGGCTTGTACACTGCAGTCTGCCCCAGTCAGCAGGGGCTAGATAGTGACTGGCAGTAGCCATAGACTGAGGTGAGGTGGGGATAGAGGGTTGGGGGTTTCCTGGGGAGGGGAGACACAGAGCTGTGGGGGTACTTCAGAAGGCAGAACCCTGAGAAAAAGGGGCACCGGGGTCTGGGAGGGACATGGGGGCCAATGATAGGCGAGACACCAGCCTGCAGAGGGCGCTCCTTAGGCTAGAGAACTAATTCCCAAGAAGACCAGCAGGAGGCACTGCGCCAGTGAGTCCTCGCATCACTACAATTCATATATTTAAAACTAGAACAGACAAAACACTAACAAGTGTTCAATAAGGAACCCATTCAGCATTAGAAGAGAGTAGAAAAATATATAACATTTCTGGATTCTATTGGTCTAATTCTAATCACACTTAACCTGGAATTACATTGATGTAAATCCATTAGGACTGATTTTACTGTCAGTTACCCCTGCATTAATCATGAGTAACTCAGCAGCTTAACTCTTCTGTAAATGCAATCAGAAACAAGCACTATAACCTTAAAGATAGATGTGATTTGTGGTACTAGTGTTACAGAGATTTCACTCTTTGTATAATGTAGCTGTAACCAGTGGGAAAATACCAAGTACAGTAATGGGCAGAGTCATATCCTAAAATCATTTAGAACACCTGTTATGGCCTGGAACAAAGTAATCTTTGAGAACAACACATATCAGAGGGGGAAATGGCTAAGAAAAAATAGTAACTTGATTCATTTGTGGATGCTAACAGTGTAGAGAGTGTTTAGCAGAACATGAACTGCATTCATACCTTGAGTTTCCAAGTATGTTTTTCCTCCTTAAGTGTTGCATCCGATTTTCCTTTCCACCACTGAGAATAAAGGGATGATGATAACTTAAAAATATTTTATGATGCTTTAAGTATGTCCTGTTTCATACTACTGCATATTTTGGAGACATGGTGTTAGTTCCAAGTGAATGGCATATTTGTACGTTGGGGAGCTACATTCACATTATAATTCAAAATGTAGCTAAGCTCCCTACTTGAGTTATGCTACTGGGCATGCTGCATACAGAAAGTACTCTGTGAAACAACCAAGGAAAAGAAATCCTGCTTTATAGTGCATATAATCGAGAGAGTAAGGCAAGAAAATTTAAACAGTTATTTAAACAAATCTCATTCCAATTACTACTTTCCTCTCTGTCAGGGTCAATTATTCTCACTTTTGACATGACCAGAGGTGATCTTTTTTTCTTTCTTTCTTTTTTTCACAATATATAGAGTGCCACACAGTCACTTTTAAATGACTGTAAAATAAATTAATGTACACAGGAAAAGGAGACTCACTAACCTTAAAGATATCCTCTAATTTTGTCATACTGAGGTAAGTTAAAATGCAGGAGCACTTTAAAAGCAGTAAAGTGTTTCAGAAACACATTCACTTTTGCCCCTTAAAGTAACAGTGAGAATTTGTTGAAAAACAGAACGTTTCTGCTTTGGCGTCTGTTCCAGACAAGAAAGAAAGTCCAGGAATGTTTTCTTTCTGTTAGGAAAAATCCTAGCAAAAGAGTACTGCTCATTAAATGAACTTGACATACTAATTATAGTGTCAGACTTACGATGTTCTAGTTAATGTGGATGGAGAGTACTGACAAACCCTTATCGGGACACGTAATGCCACACAATATTAAGTCTCAAGAACTGATGTCTGTCCTTGATTAAGAATACATTTTTGATCAAGTGTGAATGAAAGTGGCTCTGTTTTTACTCGTCATGTTAAAAAAATGACTAAGTGTTTTGTTTTTACTGACTCTGGTCGGTCTTCCTTATTTAATAATCATGGAAGAACTAGTCTTTCCCGAGCAAAGATGAGATAATTAACTGCTCTCAGAATGTTCTTCTGTCACTTGTAGCAGACATATTTTAATTCTTTTGGCGACCCAGTAAGGGTAGTTTACACTGACTCAGATAACTGGAGAGCTTGCTTTGTCACAATCTTCGTTCTGTTAATTTCTGGCACAACCAAACTGCACATGACTAAACAAACATCTGCCTCATGTGACTCCTCCATATTGTCATGCCCTTCTGGGAATAATACAAACCAGAGAAGGAGATTAACTATGATAATGTATTATTTTCTTGTGCAACATTTTCCTGTGTAACTGTGGTGTTTGCTGCTGTAGTGTATTTTCATGATTGCCTTCAAAGTCTTATGGCCAGACTCCACACTAACTTTTCTCCTATATGTATTGATAGAAATACTCAAAAGCAAACAAGACTGTGTATATCTTTTTCTGTCTGTACATAGCTTAATTGTGTGGATCTGACAGATTTGGAACCACCTTGTTCCCTTCTTGTAATACAACTGCTCCAGGTCCATGCTTAGACACTCCTCTATTACCTCTGTCATTATACAGTATTAAAGGATGTCAATGTGCTTGAACTGGCAATGCATTGGTGAAAGTAGACTCTTGCAGAGCATCCCAGTGACACCGAGTATTTCTATAGGTATTTGTTAGAAGTGCCAAAACTTCTCCATGTGTAGTATATGCTTGCCAAGGTAAGTCTCCAGCCCTAATATCTTGTCTAAATCATCACGACTTTCTAGTTGCCTTATTTCAGTGGTGGCTACCATTTTTGCAGGTTCAGGTTTGCTACCTTAAGTTGAGATAATGGTGTGAAAATACTCTATTTAATTGCTCTGATGATCCACTTGTCCAGATTTAGCTTGACCCCCTTTTTGCCTAAATCTGTGGATTACAGCACCTCAGTTGGTAGCATGTTCCTACACCACAGCTCCAAACATCCTCATCTCCACAAGGGCTGCAACCCCACAAAACTTAGCAAAGGCTTCTTTTGAAATCCTTCTCAGGCTTAATGAATCTGGACTTCCCTTGTGAGATATTAACCATGATCAGCATTGAACTTTCTTAGTCCAGTTTGATCAACAACTACCAAGAGCTGGTAAGTTTAGCTCTTCTGTGCATAGTTTCTCCATCAACACCATGGAGTTTACCCACATTTATATTGACAACCCCTAAATTCTCCAAACAACATTGCAGCATAATTGGGATTTTCTTTTCAAATAATTTTAACTCTTTCACAAACTGTTCTATGGTGTGTTGGGGACACTCACCTCTCATGAGAACCTCCTGTCTGCTGGGTATAATGCTGCAAACTTTCCTGCCCCAGACACCTCCTGCAGGTTGTTGACCTTACTAAGTGGGTCTTCAGTGATTCAGTCCTTGGGCTAAGTCACAAAATCAAAATTGAATGAACTCCTTCTGGGAGGTAGCAAATAATTCAATTAAACTGTTTGCTCCCACTGTCTTTAGTACTGTCTCTGGGTCCCTTAAATCTAGTCCCTTTTCTTAGACTTTATAAAACAAATTGTGTCCCTTTTCTGGAGCGTAGGCCAATCCAGCACTGGGTGATGGAGAAACTCAGGACTATCCACTACTCCAGGTCACAACCAAGGGACCCTATACACAGCTGCCATATACTGCTCCCTCCTATTTTCTGATGCTATTCCCTGGGAATTTTCCAACATAGTTTCCTTCTCTTCATCCTTATCTCAGAGCTAAAGTTCTCAGAACCTCCTCCTCCTTTCTGAGTGTAAAATATCACCAGAACCCATCTTCCAGTTCTCTCTCAACCTCTTATGACCAGCAAGGAGCACCCTTCCTTGCTCCTCTTGTCCCCCAGCCAGGAACTAAGCTGCTCAGGCTCTGTGGCTCCTTTTATCTGAGCCTGCTGGGCTCTGATTGGTTGTTTCTATGCAGCCTCTCTAGGCAGGCCTGGAGGACCCAAACTAGCTGCTTTTTTCCCTGGCAGGGTATGGTAGGATGGCAGGTCCTCTGGCCTGGGCCTGGATGGGCTAGGTATACCCAGTCACACGTGGGTTTGGGTTTAACCTTGTACTTTTTATAAAATGGATGGTGTGCAGCATAGGCTTAGCTTTTGAAGTGATATATTCATCACCTTCAATTCTGCATTGTTGTGGGGTTTTTTGTTTCCCAGCTGACATATCTATCCAGTTATTAAACAGGTCTTTCTCTTCTCTCCAGTCCAGATCTGAATGGGAACATCATAGTTCCTCCTCGTTTTTCAATTCTAGGGGGCCACTAAACAATTTCAAGCAGCATGTATTAGTGACTGAAATTCTTCCATGTCTAAGAAAGGTTCATGTTCTCCTAGTTCAATCAGGGTATCAGGGCTCTAAGTGACTCCATAAGTTGGGCTCACTGTCCTTTTTTAGGCTGCTTAAGTCCTTCGAGGACTTCTGACACCACATTATTATTTTTTATTTGCATAGGTATGGCATATAGAAAGGTCACCTAAAAAATTAATCAGCTGGAAGGAGAATAATACAAAAACAACAGATTTTATTTATTTGGAAGCAGACCTGAAAAGAGTTCTGTGTAGTTCGAAAGCTTGTCTCTTTCACCAACAGAAGTTGGTCTAATAAAAAATTATCTCAATCACCTTGCCAAGCAGAATAGAGTCCAGACCAGGCATATATACACTTGATGCTTAAATAGGGCCAATTTCATAAAGCTGAAAATAATTATCAGCCAAATCAGTTGGGAGGAAGAATTTAATTAGAAAAATCTGAATGATAATTGGGAGTCATTTAAGGACACCTTACTAGATGCACAAAAAGCCACAATCAAGGAAGAAGGCTATACTGGTTAAACCATTCTTGTTTAGAGGAGAAGTGAAGGCAGCTATAATATAGCTAATGGAAGAAAGAGGAAGTTGATAGTAATGAATATATATCAGAAATTAGGAACTATAGAAAATTGATAAGGGAAGCAGCAGAGTTAAGAACAATAATAGTTTCTTAAAATACATTAGAAACAAAGAGTCCTGACAATGGTATTGTCCATTATTAGATGGAAATGGCAAAATTAACCCTAATAATGTAGAAAAGGCAGAAGTGTTAAAAAATATTTCTTTTCTATATTTGAGAAAGAAACAGATGATATAGTCTTATCATATGGTGATAAACACTCTTTTTATTCTACCATATATGGAAATTTACCACTACTATCATGATAACCAAAAGCTACTAAAGTGAGACATTTAAAAATTAGCAGGTCTAGATAACTTTCATTCATTAAAAGAATGAGGAGCTCATCAGACCAGCTGAGGAGTTCACCAGACCATTAATCTTGGAACACTGAAGAAGTTGCAGAAGACTGGAAGAAATTTTGTGCCCTTTTTTAAAAAGGGATAACCCAGGTAATTATAGTCCTGTCAGCACGACATCAATTCTGTGCAAGATAATGGAGTGGCTGATATGGGATTTGATTAATAAATATAAATGGAGGTAATGTAATTAATGCAAATCAACATGAGTTTACGAAACATGTATCTTGTTAAACTAACTTGATTATCTTTTTTTGTGTGATTATAAGTTTGGTTGATAAAAGTAATAGTGTTGATGTAATATACTTTGACTTCTGTCAGGAGTTTGTCTTGGTACCACATACAATTTTGTTTAAAAATTAGAATAATATCAAATTAACATGCACACATTAATTTGATTTAAAAACTGGCTAACTGGTAAGTCTCAACAAAGTAACTGTAAATGGGGAATTGTCATCAAGTGGGTCTGTTTCCAGAGGGGTCCCGCAGGGATCAGTTCTTGGCCCTACATTATTTAGCATTTTTATCAATCACCTGAAAAAAACATCACTGTTAAAAGTTGCAGATGACACAAAAACTGGGGGCGTTGTAAATAAAGAAGAAGATGGGTCACTGATTCAGAGAGATCTGGATTGTTTGATAAACTAAGTACACACAGACAATATGGATTTTAATATCGCTAAATGTAAATATCTTAACAAAGAAATGGTTGAGGGGTGACGATTACATTCTGAAAGTATTACCTGGGGAACAAATATTTAATACAGTACTCTTCAATCTAGCAGAGAAAGGTTTAATATAATGCAATGGCTGGAAACTGAAACTAGATAAATTCAGACTGGAAATAAAGCATACATGTTTAACTGTGAGAGTAATTATTCACTGGAACAATTTAGCAAGAGTCATGGTGGATTCTCCATCACTGACAATTATTAAATCAAGTTTGGATATATTTTTAAATAGAGGAAATCTGTGCTATAAAGGAGGTCAGACTATAGGATCAAAATGTTCCCTTTTAGTCTTAAATATATGTATCTAATGTTATGCCTGTCTACTAAAAAGAATTGCATCATAACTAACAAAAAGCTTTTCTCCAAGATTTAATTGCCTGTGTAGTCAGTTAACCAGAAGAGTTTAGAAGAGTCTCTGAAACAGTGCCACCTGGTGATGCTCAGTAACATTATATGGGTGATTTCAACATGCATGCAGATGATGATCCTTCCAGTCTTAGTCTAGACCTCCCTGTCTCCATGGATATATCTACACTGCAGCTGGAAGCAAGCCGCCAAGTCCACATAGGCAGACTCATGCTAGTAAGGTTCAAGCTAGTGTACTAAAAATAGCAGCAAGAACATTGCAACTCATGCTGCAGCTTGAGCTCTCAAGCTTAGTGGGTTGAGGGGGCTTGAGATTCTGAGCTACAGTCCTAGCCACAACATCCACACTGCTATTCTTCAGGTGCTATATTGAGCCCCACTAGTGCAAGTTTGTCTATCTGGACATGCTCCCAGCTGCAGTGTAGACATACCCTATGACATCAATGGGAGTAGCTCATCTGATTTCTGGACGTGTATTTTTTGGTTTGTGAAGTCTAGAAAGGAGATACAAGAGTGCTTCATTCACACTCAAACAACACAGTGATGAGACTGGAATAAAAAATTAGACCACCAAACAGACATTCAGCCCCTGGTGAAAACTATCATTGGTTCCCATTAGGAAGGCTAGGTGCTACTATTTTTCAAACGAACTACTGTTTTGACCCATGATCAGACAAATATCTCTTGAGCTTGAGAATCTCATCAAGCTTTCCAAACATTTGAGGGGAAAGTTTCCTGAAAAGTTGATGGCAAGAAGAAAGACTTCTGGCTACTTCTAAGGGGATGGACTACTGGGAGGGTCTCCATTGGTGTGAGATAGTACAATTTTTAGAATTATGTTTGACATTGTAACAAAATTAGATTAT
Source organism: Gopherus flavomarginatus (assembly GCF_025201925.1). Lineage (NCBI taxonomy): Eukaryota > Metazoa > Chordata > Testudines > Testudinidae > Gopherus > Gopherus flavomarginatus. The sequence goes on along the minus strand of NC_066619.1, from coordinate 257,695,867 downwards.
TAGTTAGATATGCAGTTTTAAACTGATGACATGCTTAGAGTTTTATAAACTGGAAAAATAAATGAATTTAAATTTAAGATGAAATAAGGACTTTTTGGTTATTTGACTACATAACTGTTATGCTTCTGTCTTCAATCTACTGCATATTTAAATCTGTTTGCAAAGACATGCAGACATTTAGTTTTCCGTTCATTGCACTCCGCATCAAAGGGACAGACTGCATTGCATTCATCTGTGAATCCTTTACCTTTTTTCTGGTTTTCCTGAATTGTGAATAAAAGTCCCGTTAGAGCGAAAGTACATGCTCTGTTCTTTGTATATGGAAATTTAACAAGGTCACAACAATACTGAGAGTATAAGAACATTGAAGATTAAAAAAACACACACGCACACCTCAACAACATAGGAAAATAGATACAGGGCAACATTTTGGTCACATCACTGAAATGAATCACCCTTAGTGAGATGACAAGACAAGCAGGGTTTGGCCTGCACACACAAACACATACCACTTAAATAAACACAGTTCTTCATAGGAAAGAAAAGGAACCAGGATAACTTCCAGAAAGAAAAATTTCTTTGGAAGCACAAGACATTCCGCCAACAGTTTGCTTAAACAATAAGAGCTTCATTGCCACTTTAACAAGGGGAAGCATTTCTCTGAATTACTGCCTTATTTAAACATTACACAACAGACATAGTTTAAAGTGGGAAGGGAATTTCTGTGACTCTTCATAGGACTATCAAGGTCAAAAGTCAACAAGAGTACTTCTTCTAATTGAAGAGAAGAAATTATTTCCTTACTGCCATACATAGTGTGTTCAGTTTTTACAACAAATATTTAGAAATTAAATCATTCTGTTATGAAAAGACATGATTCACTCTACCCTAGACAGACATTAGCGTAATTGCAAATGTGAAATTCATAGTTTCTAACATTTGTAAATATTTGCACAGAACCATTTCCTGTTTCATGAATTCAAAAGCCTAACTTTGCTATAGAACTATTTAGTGTGGAAGCCAATGCCTGCTTGCCATATTTATGGAAACAGACCCACTGAAGTCAGTGGGACAATCATCATTAATAAGATGAGTAGAATTTGGCCAATGATCAGGAAAACAAAGAGGTCATACAACATACTTTCAAAATCCTATACTAAAAGAACATTACAGGTTAACAAACCAATATGCCTCAGGAAATTTACAGGGGAGACTACATGCTCCATACTAAATTTTTCTGGTTTACATACAATGCAATCCCATGGACTTCTCTGCCTAAGTCCATTGCCTGTACTGGAATTGCACATCAGTGCAGAATTTAGCCCTGTATCTTTAACCTACCAAGTTATACTAAAGCAGCACCATCCAAATTCTGCCTTTAGTTCCCTCTCTCCACTGAAGTCAAAACCAAATCAGTTTTTATATTTGTGGAATTATATTATTAAAGTTCAGTTTAAGAGATACAGAAAAATTCAGAATGGGTACTTTTCTATCTGAAGTAGCTTGCTTATGCCTATTTCCTGATAACGATAACATTTATTTTCCCATTGATCAATGAGTGATTTTCAAGTGTAATTTCCATTGTGTTGTGCTGAGTTAATGGCGCCCAACACAAGGAGGCTGGATTACATCTTCACTTACAAGGCTTCATTTCTTGTTGCATGTTACTTGTAGCTTCTCAGGTTTTAGAATTTGAAGGCAGAGGGGATTTTCATTCAGGGGTTCTACTACTTTTGGTTTTGTTTTGTTTTAAGTGGCTGCTGAGCTAGTGTAATTGTTTAGGACTAGATTCTCTGCTAGTGTAAACTGGCAGAGTTCCACTGACTTCAGTGCAGCCCTGTGAATTTACCCCAGGAGAGAATTTGGCCCTATATCTGAAGAGAAGGCACAGTCTCAACAGCAGAGACAGACTGGCAGAGGAAGAAAGACAGATTGAAATCTGGAAGGAGATCACAATGCCTGTTTCAGTAGCTTCTAACAAGCCAGTTGCAGGCAGTGGAGGACAAGACAGTGAAGCTCAAGCCGGCAAAGTGTTATTCTGGCTGTAACTTTGTGTAGGGGGATGGGGGAGAAGGGGTCTGATTTAGTTTCACTACCAGTGCTTGTGTGAGGATTAAACAAGATATCCATCATTGTCTCACATACTGAAAGTGGGATGCAAGAGCATTCCTGCCAGGCATACCTGTTACCATATGCCAGCATGGAAATTTGTTTTATTCATGTTAGGGAAATAGTGAAATGCAAGGCTCATCGTACTATGACCATACATAAATTCAAATAGAGACACCATGCACCAGATGTAATAATACTTAGATTAGATTAAGCAGACAATCACAGGGCTGGGGATCACGAGTGTCTGGTTTATACCTGCCATGTGTCTATACAGTTTATATTAAATATTTACAGAGCAAAGGTAATGTGGTCTTTTCTATTTTATAATATTCTGGTAACAAAAGCATGCAAAAATGAGGCACGTCAGAAAAAAAAATTGGAAAACCCTCCATAGTAGCCAGCCAAAGTCTCACAGATGTTTGTAAACACAGTAACACTAGAAAACCATAATCAACAATACAGACATCAGTATCCTCAATGTCTGACTATTCCCAGTCTCAGATCTCAGTCTGCTTCTAGCTGTTCTCATTCTGCAGTCAAGCAAGCCAAGCTATAAGTGCAACACCTGCCAGCCTCCGGCAAGCACACATGAGGAGGACATGAAAAATGAGAAAGAAACATTTTGCTCACCTGTAAAGTCTAAGCCATCAAAGTCTGAAAAAAGCACAGGGAAGAAATTGTCACTCATGAACATCTAAACCTCAAACAATCAATAATACTCCTGACCTCCAGTGGCCTATAGCATGGAGTAGGGGGTTGGGGGAAGAAAGTTCAGCTACACAGGGCTGTGGCAGTGACTGACCAACATGTCAGAATGTATCCTGGACTGATGCAGCTTTGCAATACAACTTCCTATGTACTGTGCCTAAAAGACACATTCTGGCCCTTAGTTCTGACCAGCTGTTACTCAGGCAAGAATACTATTTCAGTCAGGAGATCATTGTAACTCCCTGATTAGATTTGCCCAATGGTCTTCAATATTCACCTCAGTGGGAATTTTCCCTGAGTGATGAGTGATTAAAATTAGTAAGAACTTTAGGATTTAACCCATTGACTGTACAAAAACCATCAGCAGCAACAGCTTATTTAATTGCATCGTAATGCAGAAAGCAAAGCTACCCATCCCAGTCATTCTAAAGTCTTTTGTTTCCTTTTGGTCTGTACCCTTGACTCCCATAAGGCTCAGAATTATTGCCAATGTTATTCAACTTATATTCGAATGACCTACCTTATACTGGGTCTCTCTCAAGTTTGTTTACGCGGACAACATATGCCTCAGCACTCAGGCACACTCCTTTGACATACTTGTGAGTGTTCTGAACGCAGTTGTGGTGATGGCGGCTATAGCTAATTATTGTTATCGGCTGTGCCTGATACCAAGTGTATTGATTGTCTTCCACTTATATCATGCACATGTAAGCAGAGGCCTGAACACAGTTCTCAATGATTAGCGAACAAAGCATGATTCACACCCAGTTTATCTACACGTCAGCTCCGATAGAATCATCACGTATCATGACCATCTTACCAACACAGCAATTAAGGTCAAAACCTGCAGTAACCTGCTCAGAAAACCACCCATGGTGCCAATGCCCAAATGTTATGCAGTTCAGTCTTGGAACTCTGTTACTCAGTAGCAGCGCACTGTGCTCCAATATGGGCTCACTCATCTCACACAGAGGTGATCCACACAACTTAATTCCACCATTATTTCAGGCACACTTAAATCTACTCCTCTACCATGGGTACTGGTTCTCTGCAGTATTGCTCTGCCCAGTGTTTGCAGAGATGAAAGTATAGCAAAGCTCATGCTGAAATTGCGTTATATGCCACATCTACCATTAATTAAAGACTTGTTCAATCCGCCACATAGTCTGCACTCAAATGGCCCACTGTGGATACATTTACTGGGTGAGGGATTTATGGTAGAGGACACACAGTGAGCTTCATGCTCTGCAGAGAAAATGACAAAAAATTATCTTGTCTCGGATCCCGCTGAACGTCAAACTGGGTTTAATGTACTGCAAAGGCAATGGAGCCTTCTGAACCAGTTTCAGAATTTGTGCTGTAGCAGAATTTCAGTGGCATTTTAGAGATAGTCCATTATGTCTCACTATGACTAGGGTTGACAACCCTCCAGGATTGACCTGGAGTCTCCTGGAACTGACATAAATCTCCCAGTGACTGTTGAAAGCAATCCAGGAGATTTTAATAGGATATTTTAAGAAAAATGACATATCACATTGGGAAAAAAAAATCTCTCAGAATAACTTCAGTCAGAACTGGTAACCCTAACTATGACACATATTGTTGATGACTGCTAACTGACTCCATTTCCTGGAGTTTTTCATGCCTTGAACATAGTTGATCAGAATGCTGTGGCTTGACCAGATTGCATACAGCAAATAAATAATAATAATGGTCTGTACCATGAATACACTATATGTATTGGGCACTTAGGTGCCAAAGTGCAATAGATGTCTTAGAATACAGTACTAGGGTAGGTAGCTAGATGTACCTAGCACATTTTGGGTGCTATTGAAAACAAGCCATAACATACAATACTGGATATATACATATAAGATGTATTTTCTCATTTCTGTGCAGTACAAATAATTCAAATGGTATTTCAATATCCTCTCAAAGCTACCCTACAAGAGTACAGTCATCTCTTTCCGGGATGACATTGTGACCTGTTTGCACTGTATATTAATATGTTGATATATCGGAACATATTGTATCTTTCTTTTTAACCCTCATGGACAAAATGCTCTTGCACTCAATATCCCCTCACTCATGGCTTAGGTTATAGTCTCATAATGAGAAATCACCATTCAAATTGTCCGAAAGGTTTGCCAGCCTCCCCTGGCAAAGGGAAGGAAGAGAGGAATTGACAATCCTCATGTTGCAAATGTACAAAACAAAATAAAACCCCTGACGTAGTAGCAAAGACATGTTCTGTGTTTGGCCAACACAGTTCAATAGGATCCTGGGCCACAAGTGAGGCTTCTAGAAAGTATGGCAACTGGTTTGAGCATTAGCCTGCTAAACCCAGGGTTGTGAATTCAGTCTTTGAGGGGGCCATTTGAGGATTGGTCCTGCTTTGAGCAGGGGGTTGGACTAGATGATCTCTTGAGGTCCCTTCCAACCCTAATAATCTATGATTCTATGTACATAAAATAATTAATAATGGTCCAAAACAAGAATTGAAATTATTTTTTACTTTCCAGTTCACCATTGAAGGCTGCAATTATACAATGAAAATACAGTGGTCACATTCAAAATGTTTTCTCTACTTTGAAAGGCTCTACTGATGTAAGCTGGGAGTTTCAACAGAGGCCAAGGCATGGAAGTGCCCAATTCCAATTCAATCTCAGTGAGATTTAGGCACTTAAATTCCATTGGCTCCTTTGAAAATCTCAACTTTAAGAAATATTTCCTACACTTCTGGGTGAAACTGCCTTTGTTGTGCAGAAGTTCAGATTAGATTGTCATAATGGCCTCTTCAGGCTTTAAAATATATAGATCTACAAATCTATACTGAAAATGAGGAGTTGCAGTGGAATCAGCATTTTCCATTAAAACAAGAAACTTTTTTAATTCAACCACTGAAAGTCTGGAATAAAGCAAAAGGTTCATTCTGACCTTGAATCACTGGAAGCGTATTTTAGGGCAGACTGGATCTGGGGAAATCAGGGCATCACCATGCTCAGCAGAAGTGCTTCTTATTGCTGCACTCCACCTTCTTACTGATGGGTGATTCTGACAATGAGCCCAAAGCTGTTGATGCAGGGCCCCTAGCTCACGGGGACTGCACCAGCCAGGGACTATTTCAAATGCTACTCATGCCCCCAATGAATCATAGGTGGGAGATATGAGCAGCTTTGTCCTGACAAAGTTCTGGGGAATCAGCATCTCCATTCCTCTTCAACATGGGCCACAATGGTAAGTATTTTCTCTTCCCTTTTAACAGGAAACCCCCACCCACTATTTCCCTAACTCCCTCCAGCAGTTCTGCATACTTTTCCTATTCTCACCTCAGCCCATTGGGGTAACTCTGAGCTGGCATGGCAAATGCAGATTAGTGGAAGTGTGTGAAGACAGAATTTCACCCTGAGTTTTGAGCCTTTGAGGAGAAGGTTGCTTCCCAGGGGGCTGAAGATTCATTTGAATCAGAATTTATTATAGACACCACCATGTTTTTTGAGGGGAGAGGCCATCCCATAGTTGCTATTATCTTGGTGCAACTGAATGCCGCTGGCTATATCACATGAGCGCTTAATAGAGCACTTGGTCAATTTTCTGTTGGAGCCTGAGTTGTTGCACTGAGGGAAAGCAGGATACTTCCAGCAAGGTCAAGTTTTCCTTTAATTTAAAAGTAAACCATTTTATCCTCAAAAAAAGTGGTGGGTTTTTGTTTTTGTTGTTTTAATTTCTGGTGGTTAAAATAAATTAAAAAATAAATCTTAAACTTGCATCTCACTCAACACACTTGTACTCATGGTCTCTCATTTATATAGGAAAAGGTCTTTCATTTAGCTATTAAAATGACCTTTTCTAAATGGACGACTCTCATACTAGCAAAATCCAGACCTTTTAGAAACATCTATCAAATGAAAAACAAATGGCATCAGTCTGTCTTCATTTCTTCTGGAAAAACCCCCAATGTATTTATATTAGCATTTCAAGTGTATAATAAATCATTTAAAACTGAACAGTAGCTTTCTCATATGAACAACGTTTGAAATCAATAAAAGGGTCGAATTTGTGTATTAATAGGTCCCAGTGAAGTGTTACTGCTGTAAAACAAAACATTTTTTTTTAAATTATCACCAGCACTGGAATATCAAACATAGCTAAAATGCTGGCTTTATTGAGTCTTTAAAACCACCTAAATAAAAAAACAAATCCCATACCAAAGATATTGAAGGATTAACTAGAGCTTTCCTGCAAGAAATAGTTTTTGTGGGTTTATCTGAAATTATGATGGTTAAAATGCAGGACCTTTATGACCTGCTCAATGGCAGGTTTACATTGAAACTGTTATAAATTATTACAGAGATGAAGCCAATCCAAACAGTCCAACATAAATATATCTGCAGACATACTGGCTACTACATATTCTAAACACTGTCTGTATATGAATAAACAGAGCTTTCTAAATCATTTAAGAAAATGTATTTATTCATAAAATCAATAATATTTATATTTATGTTTGACAAAAAAAGACCTATTATATCTAACTTATTGGAACTTGAAAACTTTTAGTATGGATTCTTATGTGGTTTTCCTACATCTGATAATGGCTGAGAATTTTATTTTGAAGTACATTAGTGTTTCTAATAGTTTTTGTATTTCAGTAATCCTTACCTGTTTAAATTGTTATTTTATTACATTTCACAAGTTAAATATTTGAATAAACATACTGTACAGTGCCACTTTCATTCAGCAGCATGTCCACTAAAACTTTTATTGGAATATAAAACAGGCATAGGTAATATCGAAAAACAAATCTATATTTGTGTGTTTTTACTTTCTTTACTTTACTTTGTGTGTTAATACATTTCAATCAGCAGTAAAAATCATATTTCAGCTCATATGATTATTAAGAAGAACTTGTGGTAGGAAAGGAAATTGGAGCTCTTAATATGGCCAGAGCTTGTATATTCCATATATATATGCATGAAACCATACAGGAAAAATTGTAGACTCAAATAAAAGTATAAAATATAATGACACTGTGTTGCTTCCTAATTTCACACATGGGGCTCTCCACCCTTCAGGAGGTGAGGGCAGCCTTATTGTCCGCTTCTTGGGTTTACCTCCGGCAGGTCCTGTGGGAGGGTACTCCCCACCCACCCTACAGCCCAGGTCCTCCAGATCTTTTCGTAGGGCCCATCCATACACCCCAATCCTGCTGCACAACCTGCAGCCAGTTTGCTTTCGAACTGCACCACAGCAGATCTGTACATGCTCCATACTCTCCATTTCCTTACCCTCATGCCCACCCCCAATGCTAAGTGGTGGAACCTATTGCCACCTACTGAGGATGAGGAACCCTGGTGGGCCAGCCTCTATTCCACTTTGGTTCCATGGCCCACCAGGGATATTAGTTGGTAGCTCCTTCATGGAGCCATGAGTATCGGTGTGTACTTTGTGCAGTTCATCCCCACCCAGCAATGCCTGCCTCTTTTGTGGCATGAGGGAGACCCTAATGCACACACTAGAGTACGCTATGATGCAGCCCCTGTTCCGGCTCCTCATGTATCTCCTTTTATATTTTTTGCTGCACTTTTCCCCCACACCTTGTCCTATGTACACACCCTATCCGTGGCCCCACAAAGTCTTGGGAATATCCTCATCAACCTCCTCCTAGCGATGGCCAAAGTGGCCATCTACAACACCAGGGAGAGGATGCTGGCTGAGAGGGTTCTCTTTGACTGTGGGGCCTATTTCTGATCTTTTGTCCATTCAAGGGCAGAGCTTCTCTGGGTGGTGTCCTGTGGCTCCCTTGATACTTTCAAGGAGCAGTGGGTGCTGTCCAGGGTTCTCTGCTCGGTATCCCCTTCCGGTTCCATTGTTTTGACCCTCACACCTGCCCTTTTTATTTCAGTTGTCCCCCATAATCATTTGAATTCCTGGACCCAATAGATCTTCCCCATAGGCTGGGGGAGGATCCTTTAGCACATCTCAGAACCCAACAGGACCCTGTCACACCATAAAAACATCTAATCCTTTTTTAAAATCCCGCCAAACTCTTAAATTATGCATAAAATTATTTCTTTTCAATATATAGCTTAGGTACCTTAGACTAGTTGATCACAGTGGTCCCTTCTGACCTCAGAATCAATTAATCTCTCTTTGAAAATCTGGTCATTCCCAAAAATGTATTTATCATTTGAAATAAGTAAATAAAAAATGCATTAAAACCCCACCATGAGAAAACAGACTGATACTAATTAACTTTAGCACTATAGATTTTGATTCATTGATTAGATCTCCACATGCCTAGCACTTATAGACTCAAGCCCTTAATTCTGAATATTTATTTGTCATATACAATTTTTAATGGGTGTGCAATTTCAGAGAATTAGTGCTGCATGTGATTGGTAGTTCTGTTCTCACTGTCTTCATATGCTTGTACCCTGCTCATTCCCACTGGCAATCTCCTTGCTGATGCAGTTTAACACTTGTGGGGAGAAGAATCTGCTTTGGTCTCAGAAACATTAGCTTTCTGTAGTTTTTGAAAGTTGCTTGCATAGTAAAGAAAGGGCTGAAGAAAGGAACAGGGTTTCTGCTTCACTATTAAAATCACAATGGAATTGCAGGACCGAGAATAAACCATATATTGTTCCGGGCTTCCACTGGGAACATGTAAGAGCTACAAGGAAACAGACGCCACCGTTAGGTCTCTCAGATCCTGGGACAAGGAAGGAGCAGATATAACTATCAGAAATAGAGATAGAGTTATTTTCCTCATTCTAGCTCTCCCACTCCACCTCCAAATGGCTGGTGGTTTGCTCCTGCTACCTCTGCTCCAGCAAGCTTGCTCCATCGTCTGGCCTCTGACCCCCTTACTGCTTTTCTTCCTCTTTCCTTCCTCTTCTTCGCCCTTCCATTATTAATCAGGGCCCACCTCTTATCTCTTTTCTCTGCACTTCCCTCATTCCAGGGCCCCCTCTTCTCCCCTCTGGCCTTTTTGTCCCATAGACAAATGAGGCTCGCGCTGCTCTCTAACACTTTCCTCCCTGCTGGTCTGCTGTGCACCCCATCCCCCAATTCCTCCCTTACCAGCTGCACCTGCTTTAGGATGGTGGGCAGTAATGGGCTCCTCATGCTGGTAGTGCAAATGGGAGGTGCTGTGTAATGACGTAATCACACAGCACATTTACTAGTACTTGCCCCCTAATGGCACCCCAAAGCCGCAACAGCTCGATCTGATCTTGCTGCTTAGTGAGACTGACTGTGCAGAGCTTGGATATACCCAAAGCCTGAGACCAGGACAGCTAAGCTGGCTGCACTCTCACTAGCAGCAATCTTGAACAAAGAGACTTTAGCCCAAGGTCAAAGGTTGGGATCAAGATTCAGAAGAAAAACGAAACTTTGAGTGGTTTGAATTTGTGGTTCTATTTCATTCCACTACAAAGTTTGGATCCAGATCTGAACTTCCACCACTCAGAGGGCGTTTATACCTGGAGTCTCAGTTCAGGACTTTCAGATAGTAGTGGTAAATTCTGAAGAATATTGAGACATTTGCACAGAAAGGGAGCTGGTGCTATCATTTTCATCCTTCCTTCTTTTCCTGGGACTGTGACATGCAGTGTTGCTGGATTTGAGAAAATGATTAAAACAAAAGTAATAATGGATTTTTGCCCACCCACAATCTCTGAAAATATCAGCCAGGCACAACAGTTGGTTATATAACACCGTTAACAGTGAGGCAGCTCATGTTGACTCCAGACAAAAATCGCTGCAGAATGAATGAGTAGTTACTATCTATGGTCCATGGGCCACTGGCAGGGAAATGAATGTCTCCCTTTCAGCAGGTTTCAGAGTAGTAGCCATATTAGTCTGTAGCTGCAAAAACTTTTCAGCAGTTATGATAAGTGGTGAGTCATCATTGGTTTTCATTGCTTCTGGAAACAGGGTTGCTGCAGGAAGCCTCCTTATAAGAGAGCATTAGAAGCAGAATAACAAACTAATTGCAGTTCTGTAATTTCATTCACTACTTCATTTTCTACCAAAGGCAAAAAAATACAAGCAGCACTGACAGGAATGGAAAGATGCTTCAATGTAATTATCATAAATTAACAATAGCAACAACAAATAAAGTAGTGTGAATGACAAATGGAATTGAAGACATAAAATAAGGAGCCAAAGAAGGAGATGGAATGAAATCTAATGGGGGAGGAAAAGAACAGGCAGAAGACATGAAGGAAAATAAAGACAGAAAATGCAGTACAAATTAATTCTGTATAGTATATTTCATACAAACTATACCCTATGATGCTCTACAGTGTTAAATAATGGTGTACAAAACAAATAATAAGTAATAGCAATCAGAGCAGTAATATACTGGTAAGGAGGCAAAAAAGGAAAAATGCTTGTAAAGGAAATAAATAATCAGAAAGGTAGCGACAGGCAGCAAAATAAATAAAATGGGAAAATCCCCTAGTAAAGAAATGACAGATTAAACAAAAGGGAAAGTGTATGAGAGAAAAATACAGCTAGAATTATATAATCTTGTGCTATAAAATCTATGTGTCTGAGCAGAACAAGAACTGCAGCACTTTCTAAATTTTCCCTGATGATGATACTATCAATCAAATCCTTATGACTGACTTTCAGGTGCTGCTTTACAATATCTTCCATATATTGGCAAAAGCTGGGATCTAGAAATGTGAAAGGCCAGATTCAATCCTTCAGCCCATACCAGCAGAGAATTGGTCAAAATGCAAGCAGCAAAGGCTTTTATTCTCCTAAATTCTATGAGTTCCTTTTAACTATCAATACATCCTTGTTAATTTCATCCCTACTAAAGTCTATGGGCTGATATTATGAAAATGCAATAGCCAAAAAATCATGAAAATGTTTATAACACTTTGCACAATCCTGCTGCCAATGCTGCTGCAACTGCTGTAGTTGCTATCTGTTTTCTTTCTACTATCTTTTAGCCTATGTTGAGATTTCTACTGGCATCTGCATGAGCATTGGACAGCATGACCATTTTCAAATATATGACATGATCCAATGTGTCTAAGCTTACATTGACTTCAGTGGGACCTAAGTGAACTGCACTTTCCAGGGCAGCTTCATTGACTTCATTCACACCAGCTGAGGATCTACCTGCCCAGACACAACAGCACTCACACTGGTAATGGGGCTGAAGATTGTAGCTCTTACGGGTGTGGGGGAAAAACCTGTACGTGAACTGCAGGCACTATTATCTTCATAGGCAGACTGGCAAGTATCTGAGAGTGTGAATGATCACTTGTCATCTCAGTGCAACGGCCTGATTATGGCAATTTAAATGTCAGTATGGTAATCATATCACAAGTGCTTCGAGCAGAATACATTTTTCATTTGAAACTTTATCACTTTGTTCAAAATAGAAACTTCTGAATTAACTACTAATTCTAATGTTCTGGGATTTTATGTTTAAACTGAACACTTCAAAATTTGGGATCTTCTTTACCAACTTTTCCCCTTTTCCGCTTTCTTTCCTTTGAATTTCTCTCTCTTTTGCCCCCTATTTCCCCCCTTATTTTTCCTTGTCCTGCTTTGGAACTTTTCAAAAGTTGAGGATGTTTTGAAAAAGTAAAAATGGCAAAAGGAGAACTTGAACAAGAAACCAAACACTGAGCATCATTAACTCGATTGTATTCAGAAGCAAAAAGAAAAAAGTGGGGGAAATGGAAAAAAGAAATTGATTTTTTAAAAAATGTTTTGAAATGGAATGAAATTACTTCACATTTTGGTCTTTTTTTCAACCAACTCTACAACAGATCTTTTTAGCAGAAATATCTCTCACAAACACAAAATGAAAGAAATGTGCAAAGACACAGTAAATCATGAAGAGAACACAGGGAGCTAGTAGGAATATAAATACTAGTCAAACCAGGTAAATTAGAACAGAGATATGCAGAACCTCAAATACCAAAAGTGAGACTATAGTGAATCCTTAAGGGTATTGGCAGCTATGACAGAGGCTGGTCACTGCGATGCTGATTAATTGCTCTAGAGTAGACCTGATTAAGAAGATCTGCACCTAACTAATGCATTGGGGTTGGCTGAGGAGAGCAAAGAGACTAATTAGGCAGAAGATGGAAAATACCCAAAGGAAGTGCAAAGGGGGAGAAAGAGAGGGAGGCTTTCAAAGTCAGATCCTAGGGCAATGGTTCTGAACTATGGGGTGGGCCTCTCAAGGAAGGTGTGAGCAATGTGTTTGTTTTGTTTTTTGAGTGCTCTGGTTGTCAGCCCTGGGTGGCTGGGGCTCATGAAGAAGGGCTGTGCATACCCAGGAGGCAGAGAAAAGGAGATAGCCAGAACCCTGCCACCCAGGCTCAGACTCCCCTTCCCCAATCCTTCACCTGCAGGTGGTGGGGTTCCAGCTGTCAGCCCCAGGGTGCCAGCAGGGTGCAAAGTGATATTAAAGAATATTGCTTTTCACATTGCCACCCTTACTTCTGTGCTGCTGCACTGCCTTCAGAGCTGGGCACCCAGCCAGCAGCCACTGCTCTCCTTCACACCTGGATGGTGGTATATGTAGTTTGGAGGGGGGCATGTAAATGATATAGATGCATGGAAGAGGGACTTGATCAAATATGCTTATAATAATATCTCCTAGAAATGGAAGGGACCCTGAAGGGTCATTGAATCTAGCCCCCAGTAGACAGGACCAAGTACCGATTTTTTGCCTCAGATCCTTAAGTGGCCCCCTCAAGGATTGAGCTTACAACCCTGGGTTTAGCAAGCCAATACACAAACCATTGAGCTATCCCTCCCCCTTAAATGTGAGAACCATTGCCCTAGAAGTATCTCCCAAGAGGAAGATCCTTGGCCTAGGGAGCTAAGGATTGTATGTTACTGTAAATACAGGGCTGCATGTGTTTGTCAAAGTAAGGGGAGGAAACTGTGAAATAAACCACTTGAGGTGCTTACCAGAAGAAGGTATCTGACCCTGCCCTATCACAGCAGCCAATAAAAATGAAGAAATGAGTGCAACATGAGAATAACAAACAGCAAAATATATAACTTAGCACCATATTTAAATTACTTTAGAGCATACCTGTTCACAAGAGGATGTAACATAAGTGATTTATGAGAATCGCAAAATTACTCATCACTGTCACAGGTTCGTCCCAGGAGGTGACACGGATGATTGCTGTTGAACATGTGATTGATGAGACACACATACAGAGATTAAAAAAAACTTACTCAACACCCAAATAAATACACTTCCTATTATCAGCAAACAGAGATGCACAGAGAGAAAGCTCTTAGGGTTACAGACATACTCAACCTCTGAAAAACAAAGATAGGTATATCTCCAATTATTAACTACCCTGTCTCCTAGAACTGGGAAGGACCTTGACAGGTCATTGAGTCCAGCCCCCTGCCTTCACTAGCAGGACCAAGTACTGATTTTTGCCCCAGATCCCTAAGTAGTCCCCTCAAGGATTGAGCTCACAAGCTTGGGTTTAAGCAGGCCAATGCTCAAACCACTGAGCTATCCCACCTGACAAAGAACAAAATCTAAGCGAAGATCACCACAAGAAGATGACACTGGGCCAGGCTTCCTAGCATGTTGCCCCATGTCACTGTTCCAGTGTCCTGACAATACGCTGAATAACCACATCTTTTATACACCTTGGCCAATTCCATTCGCACATGTTCAGGATTATATCAGATAAAATTTCTCCTTTTGCCTTTGTGTTATATTCCAGCTAATCGGAGTTAAACTTCTGACCGTTCACACCTCACCTGCATCAATTAATATCCCAATAGTTTTGATACGTCAATGCATTTAGCTCCAGGGTTACCTTACTGCAAACGTACCCCAAATCCCCTATATTTTAAAACTGTATGCAATCAAGCAATACACTTGTCCTTCTCTGGTTAAATTCTTTGTCACAAAATATGAGAGTGCATAATAACTTCAGGTCAAACCTTCAGGCCTACTTCAGCTAACAAAAAATTAACCCTATTATTTCTTAGTGGTCCTCAGCTTGTTGCCAAACCTATCAGAGTTGTTATATAGTTTTTATATTTCCCTACTTGCATCTTACAGGGTATTAAAGGTTATTCCAAGCATTTTAGCATATGATATGTGATTAACTTCTTACACAGAGTCCTTCTTTGAGATCAGGTCAGGGTCATTGGTCAACAAGGTGGAACAATGTCATGTAAAGTATGATTTGGTAGGCATATAAGAAGGAAAATTTTTTAAAAAACCATTAGCTATGCAGAAATGTTTTGAGAAGATCTTGATCTGGAAAAAATTATTTGTTAAAGAGAGAAAAATCCAGATGACAAAACAACCTGTAAAATAATTTACTTTACTTTTTTGTGGGAAATAACACTCTTCGTATGAACCCCAAGCTATTCACCAACTGGAAGGGATGATATTTGCAGATATCATGGAGACCAGTGAAAGTGAGGTCTTGAAATCCGTTACTCCAGCCTCTCCTCCCTATGCTTGACAGACTCAACAATATGTAAATATTTTAGAGCAGACAGGAGAAGCAAAGACCATCTGTAAGTGTCACCTGTGTCAGCCTCCAAATATCACCTATGTCAATATGCTAAAAAAACCCTACAATTTCTCAAATATTTTAAAAAGAAGTTTCTTTAGGTTGACAATTCCATATGAAACTTAAATAATGACATGACAAATATCACACTGCATCCAGTCTTCCACTCTCCTAATAGCAACCTCTCCCCCACTCAATCTTCATGTCAAAGGATACTTACGTATGGTGGCTAGAATATTTTCAGGTCAGATTGCCTAATGGAGAGAACCAGAAACAGGTACTGTAGGAGAATTCAAAAGCGGAAGAGAGAAGACACCTTTGAAAATTGTCAACTGCATTATTTTTGCTGTTTACACTTTATTTTCTCTGTCAGTAGGATGAACCTCATTGGTGGCCTCAACAAAAGGAATAGAACCCTGCTTTCTTTGGCTTCAGAAGCTAAGACATTGAAGACTATAATCTCTAATTAGCTTTATGGGGAGACCAGTTTTAGCTCTTCTGGAAGGAATCATAATTAAACTGGATGTATCCTTTCCAATTTATTTTTTTGTTTTTGCATCCAGGATCAATGGATCACAGCACCCCAACTACACGTATGCACATCCCCAACCAAAGCCTATTATTTAAAATTTGAATCTCCTTTCCAGTTTGAATTTTTCAAATGAAAGTAGTTGCACTTTTATTTAGTTTTCCTCCATAAAAAACGTTTGTCTAAACAGACAAGGGTTTCAGATAGTTGAGCTAATTGGATACGCATTTGAGTCCTTATGTGATGTAGCCGTGTCAGTCCCAGGATATTGGCGAGATAAGGTGGGTGAGGTAATATCTTTTATTAATTATATTATATTATATTATATTATATTATATTATATTATATTATATTTTACCTCACCCACCTTGTATCTTTGAGCTCGTAGGCATTTATCCAAATCAAGGCCAAACCCCAAGCTTTGTGAGGGTCACCCATCAGCCTGGCTAGTCAAAAAGTTATTTAAATTTGTGATTTTAAAGTGATATTAAACATAATGACAGTCTTTCATGGAAATTAGTGTGACCTCTAGACAGTGTCTAGTACAGCTGTTTAAATAAGAGATATTGGGTAGAACTCTGCTCTCAGTTACACTTTGAACTTGATGATATTGTATATATGTAACAAAGAGCAAAATTTGGCCCACTGTACCTGATTTTAAGACATTGCATTGAATAGTTGTTTAAAAAACAATACCAGCCCTGATCCTGCTATTGGACCCATGAGAGTGGAACAGAGCTTACATGGAACCTTGTAACAGGACTCTATGTGGATACATGGATCCATCCAGGTGAATTCAATTACAGAAATAAAGACATTGGGTGAACTCCTGGCCCCACTGAAGTTTATGGCAAAACTCCTTTATTAAAGTCAGGATCCAAAATGTTTAACAATGACAGGTGTAGATAGTTGATACATCAAAAGATGCTATATTGCATGTTTTTCCTTCTTCACTCCCCTTTCATATGTCCGTTGTTTTCTTAGATTGGGACTGTGTTTTATTATGTGTTTGAAGAGTGCTTAGCACTAGGATGTAGCAGCCGAGCAACAACAATAGCTGCTGTTCACCAATATACATTCAGTAGGACAACACACCACTTAAGTAACTCAGATGAAGATACTATTTAAAAACTGGAAAACACTAGTTTCTGTATTTGAATAAGGATTAACATGGATTTTCATCCACAAGTGAATATGAAAGCAGAAGTGCTGTTTAATAAAGACGGGACAAAACAAATGGGTGGAAAGAATCCAGGAAAGTCATCTGTAATCTAACCATACGAAAGCCAAAAGGCAACCCCTAAATTGCCAGTACAACTGCCTGTAGTATTTGCCAAGGAGCCAGAGTCTGATGTGGAAAATACCATATTTTTCCACAACTTCACATCTGGACATTATAATTGCCATCTAAAGGAGTGGTGGTGTTCTGGTAAGTAAATGACACCCAGCCACCCGGCCTATGCAGTTCTGATTAATTAATGAAAAATATATTCAAAATGTAAGTACATTAGCACAGAAAACATTGGCACTGAATTACATGTGACAGGATTTTCCAAATATAAATGCATAAATACACTCTCTGCAGCTGAAATCTAGATTAATGTGGGGTAATGATATTATTTCCTTAGAAAACTTTGAAATAGTGACAATCATTAGGAGGGGCGCTAACCGTAATTGACAATAACATATTTTATATTTCGAGTATACAAAAGGACTCGACATGTTTTACTAACTGATTCACTTAAATACCTGAAGTGAGATTCTCACCTCCAGTCTGTTCTCTTTTTGCTATGTACAGTGGCTTAAAGCAGTGCTTCTCAAAGTAGTGGTCCGCGGACTGGTGCCGGTCTGTGAGCCATCGGCTGCCAGTCCGCGGCGAGTTTCCTCATAAGAGCGTCAAATAGGATAATAATATGGCACTGGTCCCTGGCACATTGGAAAAAAAATTTGCCGGTCCCCCACATCAGATAGCTTGAGAAGCACTGGCCTAAAGGGAATCTAAAAGACCCATTTCCAGCTAGGGAAGGGTTTTCCCAGTACAAGCTTTGTGGAAGAAGCCTTAAAGCTGCTTCTTGAGGACCCCTCACAAGATGGGGTTGGAAGTCTAGAGGGGGGCTGTGGAGATTCCAGCCAGGGCTGCAGTCTGTAGAGCAGCATAAGAGAGTCTCTAAGTTACACAGGGTCTCCTCAACTCCTGGAGCAACTCAGGATCAGGAGGGCACTGACAGCTTAGTGGTTTGAGCAGTGGCCTGCTAAACCAAGGATTGTGAGTTCAATCCTTAAGGGGGCCATTTAGGGACCAGGGGGCAAAAATCTGTCTGGAGATTAGCCCTGCCTTGAGCAAGGGGTTAGATATTCTATGATTCTCAATCAACTGCACTACATCAACATAGCAAGATGTGATTAGCACCCTGTCTAAGGAGAAATGACCCCATCAGATAACACTCCTGACTGGAATGTGAACAAGGGTCCAAATAACAGTGATCAAGGTTGACTTGCCAGCCAAAGTATCCAGTGTTCCTGAAACATCAACAAAAGCTGTATTTCCCCCACCTTTTCTGTCCTGTCTCTCCTCCACTTTCTGTCTGTCTGTCTGTTAAACACAGAAGTGATTACTCTTCACCCATCAGGACTCGGTGTAAAATTCACCCTTCCTTTTTCCTCAAAGGTTGCATAAACAAAAAAGACATGTTTTGCATAATCACTCAATTCCAGTTTCAATATAAATGATTATTTAAATTCAATAAACGTTCAACTTTAGAATGAATGCTTCTGGTTGTTTACCAAGAAGCCAAGTAAACCAAACCTCTATAGAATAAAACCATAAACCTAAGTATCACTTTTTTAATGTAGGTCAATGAAAGAATTTATAAATAACTCTAACTCTTTTGACCCTTGAGATCAGTACAACAATGCTTAAGTACAAGTTATATGCAATATATATGCTGTAAGGTACTTTTAGAGGTACTATAAGTATTTAACATTGACCAGTGTGGTGACATTCTTTAATAGAGGAAAATATGTGCAGTGCTTGGAATCAGTGGGATGTGTGGCTATGTCAGGCTTAATTCAATATTTTCTTTGGAGTTGTTGACTGATGTTTCAGCCTTATTAGCTAATTATTTTTGATATTTTCTTTTTGACGGGGAGGGTAATGTTTACATTGACATTGTTCATTTCATCTGGACATTATAAAGTTGTCTCCATATATACATTAGCAGAGAAAGAATCATATGTTGGTATAGTAATATTAAATCCTTACATCTGAATTTTTTTTTTTTGAGACTGTAATGCAGTTGCCATAATAGGATTGTCAGACAGCTCCATTCACATCATCTTGGTAACTTTGGACCTGATCCTGCAACTGTTACTGGGCCAAGTGTCCCTTAAATTTAATGAAATATTTACAAGGGCAAGGGTTTTAAAACAAAGCCCTGTGTTAAGTCACTAAATTCCTGATCCTGCACCACTGACGTCAGTGAGAACTTTGCCATGGACTTCAACGCGTGTAAGGTCAAGTCCTAAATCCCAGTCAAGTGAATGAGAAACTGTTGAACAACAAAATATTATAAAATATAATTGTTGCACAGTACATCAATTTGTTCTTCTATTGATACACAAGCTGATACATAGCGCACGTCCAGACTAACCCGCGGCATCGGCGGGTTAAAATCGATTGCTCGAGGATCGATATATCGCGTCTAGTCTGGACGCGATGTATCGATCCCCGAGCGCGCTTACATCGATTCCGGAACTCCATCAACCCGAACGGAGTTCCGGAATCGACACGGAGAGCCGCGGACATCGATGCCGCGCCGTCCAGACGGGTGAGTACCTCGATTTTAGAAATTCGACTTCAGCTACGTTATTCTCGTAGCTGAAGTTGCGTATCTAAAATCGATTTTAATACCTAGTCTGGACGTGGCCATAGTGTCAAGGTATTATTCCCACTTTAAACTTTAGCATCCAAAAGGTGGGGACCTGCATGTACCCTTCTAAGCTTAATTCCTAGCTTAGACCTGATAACGCTGCCACCAACAAAAAATATAGTGTTTTGGTACACTTTTTGTCCCCCAAAAACCTTCCCTGGGGAACCCAAGACTCAAATCCCTTGGGTCTTAAAACAGAGAGAAATAAACCATTCCCCCTCCTTTCCCCCTCCCAGACTTTCTCTGAGAGATACACTGATCCAAACTCCTTGGATCCTAAAACAGAGAGGAATTAACCTTCCTCCCCCACTTTCCTTCCCCCCCCCCCACCCTCTGGTGAGTTCAGACCCAATCCCCTTCAGTTTTACGCAAGGAAAAAAATCAATCAGATTCTTAAAAAAAGAAAGCTTTTAATTAAAGAAAGAAAAAGTAAAAAAAAACCTCTCTCTGTAAAACCAAGATGGAAAATGTTTACAGGGCCTTCAGTTTATATAGACTAGAGGGAATCCCTCTCCCCTAGCCTAAGATACAAGTAAAGCAAACAGAGGAAAAAATATCCTTCCAGCAAAATACACATTTGCAAATAAAGAAAACAAACATAAAGACTAATCTGCCTTCTATCTAGTACTTACTATTTTGAACATGATAGACTGTTTCAGAAAGACTGGAGAAACCTGGTTGCATGTCTGGCTCCTCTTAACTCCAAGAGAGAACAAAGAACAACCCAAAAAGCACAAACAAAGACTTCCCTCCACCAAGATTTGAAAGTATCTTGTCCCCTGATTGGTCCTTTGGTCAGGTGTCAGCCAGGTTCACTGAGCTTGTTAACCCTTTACAGGTAAAAGAGACATTAACCCTTAACTATCTGTTTATGACACAAGCTGATACATAGACAGCTAGAGAAAACCAGTAAGTCCTAATTTAGACATGAACAAATAATATTTGTGATGCTCTGGGCCTTTTAGTGAATATTAAAGATTCTCTTTTTCACTCTTGTGTCTAAACCACTGGGTCATTTATTTCTCTCATGCACCACACCTAGAATTAAATAAGGACCCATTGACTTCAACAGAGCTATGGCAATTTATACCAGGAAAGGATCTGGCTCATAGATTTTAAGGCCAGAAGAGATCATTATAACCATGTATGCTAACATTTTGCATAACATAGGCCAAGGAATTCCACACAGTAATTCCTGCATCATACCCAATAACTTGCACAAAGGGTCCATAATCAGCCTTGAGAACCTGGCCCCAAACTTGATTTATAGACTCCAGCTACTGGAGAATGTATCACACCAAAGTAGTTACACCTCTGCCTAGTTTGTTGTGGCTGAATTTGAACTGTGGCTCAAAACTAAGCCCATATTTTAATGACAAGTGCAAACAGGGAGGTTGGGCCTTTTGAAAATCGATTCTAAATTGTCATAACCGTCACAAAGCATACTGTATATTTCTTCAAAACCATTAAACAAATGATTGTAATAGCCAAATACATATTTGGATCTGGGTTTACAATCTATTACTTTGAAAAGGTGAATAAAAAGGACCTAGAAAGACCGGTTAGCTTAAAGTTGATCCCTGGAAAGATACTAGAACAAATTAAACAATCAATTTCTAAGCACCTCAAGGCTAAGTATTAGCCAAAATGGATTTATCAAGAATAAATCATACCCAAATCAACCTAATTTCCATCTTTGCCAGGGTTACAGGTCTAGTCGAAAAGAGAGAAACAGTAGGCATGATATATCTTGATTTTATATAAGGCACAGACACAGTCCCACATGACATTCTCATAAGCAAGCTAGGGAAATGTGCTCCAGATGGAATTACTATAAGATGGATGCACAACTGCTTATAAAATGTACTCAAGGAGTAGATATTAATCCTTCACTGTCAAACTAGAAGGGAGTATCTAGTGGGATCATGCAAGGGTATGTCCTGGGTCCAGTCCTATTCAACATTTTCATTAATGAGTTGGAAAATGAAGTGGAGAGAATATTTATAACATATGCAGATGACATGCAGCTGGGAGGGTTGCAAGCACTTTGGAGGACAGGATTACTATTCAAAATGACCTTGATAAAGTAGAGAATTGTTCTGAAACTAACAAGATAAAATTAAATAAAGAAAAGTACAAAGAACTTCACTTGAAGAAAAATCAAACGAACAACTACAAAATGAGGAAAAGACGGTTACTCACCTTTGTAACTGTTGTTCTTCGAGATGTGTTGCTCACATCCATTCCAGTTAGGTGTGCGCGCCGCGCGTGCACGTTCGTTGGAAACTTTTTTACCCTAGCAACTCCGGTGGGCCGGCAGGTCGCCCCCTGGAGTGGCGCCGCCATGGCGCTCAATATATATCCCTGCCGGCCCGCCCGCTCCTCAGTTCCTTCTTGCCGGCTACTCCGACAGTGGGGAAGGAGGGCGGGTGTGGAATGGATGTGAGCAACACATCTCGAAGAACAACAGTTACAAAGGTGAGTAACTGTCTTTTCTTCTTCGAGTGATTGCTCACATCCATTCCAGTTAGGTGAATCCCAAGCCATACCTAGGCGGTGGGGTCGGAGTGAGAAGTCGCGGCATGGAGCACTGCGGATCCGAAGGCCGCGTCCTCTCTTGACTGCTGGACCAGGGTGTAGTGGGAAGCAAAGGTGTGGACCGATGACCAGGTCGCTGCCCGACAGATTTCCTGGATGGGCACACGGGCGAGGAAAGCCAGCGACGACGCCTGCGCCCTGGTAGAATGCGCAGTCACACGGCCCGTAGGGACGTGGGCCAAGTCATAGCAGGTCCTGATACAGGACGTTACCCAAGAGGATAACCTCTGGGAGGAGATAGGAAGCCCTTTCATGCGGTCCGCTACAGCCACGAAAAGCTGGGGGGATTTGCGGAAGGGCTTAGTCCTCTCCACATAGAACGCGAGAGCCCTACGGACATCAAGCGAGTGGAGCTGCTGCTCCCTGCCTGAGGAGTGAGGTTTCGGGAAGAAAACCGGAAGGAATATCTCTTGGCTGATGTGGAAGGACGAGACTACCTTGGGAAGAAAGGCAGGGTGTGGTCTCAGCTGCACCTTATCTTTGTGGAAGACTGTATATGGGGGGTCTACCACAAGAGCCCGGAGTTCCGACACCCGTCTAGCTGAGGTGATAGCTACTAGAAAGGCAGTCTTCCAAGAGAGGTAAAGCAGGGAGCAAGTGGCTAACGGTTCAAAGGGGGGTCCCATAAGCCGGGACAACACCAGGTTAAGATCCCAGGTTGGAGCAGGGAGACGGACGTTAGGGTATAAACGTTCCAGCCCCTTAAGGAATCTAGTCACCGTCGGGTGAGAAAAAACAGAGCGACCATCCGCACCCAGGTGAAAGGTGGAGATAGCTGCCAGGTGTACTCGCAGCGACGATATGGCCAGACCTTGCTGTTTGAGGGACCAAACGTAGTCTAAGATGTCGGCCACCGAAACTTCCATAGGGCGGAGATTTTTCTCCACGCACCAACAGGAGAAACGCTTCCACTTGGCCGAATATGTCGCTCTCATGGAAGGCTTCCTGCTGCCCAAAAGCACCTCCCTCACCGGTGTGGAGCAGCGCAGCTCAGAACCGGTCAGCCACGCAGGAGCCACGCCGCTAGGTGCAGCGACTGCAGGTCCGGGTGACAGAGGGTCCCGTACTCCTGGGTAATCAGGTCCGGGTGAAGGGGCAGGGGAACTGGGTCGGCTATGGTCAGGTCCAGCAGCATGGGGTACCAGTGTTGCCTGGGCCATGCCGGGGCTACCATGATGACGTGAGCCCTGTCCCTGCGCACCTTCAGAAGGACCCTGTGGACCAGAGGGAACGGGGGAAACGCATAGTACAAGTGGGTCGACCACTGGATAAGGAAGGCATCCGCTATCGACCCGGGCTCCCTGCCCTGAAAGGAGCAGAACGCTTGGCACTTCTTGTTCCCCCTGGACGCGAAGAGGTCCACGCGGGGATAACCCCACCTCCGGAAGATGGAGAGGGCGACGTCCGGGCGAAGGGACCACTCGTGCGACAGGAAGGATCTGCTCAAGCGATCCGCCAGCGTGTTCCGTACTCCGGGGAGGAAGGAAGCCGTGAGGTGAATGGAGTGGGCTACACAAAAGTCCCAGAGTCGCATCGCCTCGTGACACAGGGGGGAGGATCTGGTGCCGCCTTGCTTGTTGATATAATACATGGTCGTCGTGTTGTCGGTGAACACCGCGACACAACGACCCTGAAGCTGATGGCAGAACGTTTGACAAGCAAGGCGGACCGCTCTCAACTCCCGCATGTTGATGTGCAACCCCACCTCCTCCTGGGACCACAGGCCCTGCGTTCTCAGGGTCCCTAGGTGGGCCCCCCAGCCTAGATCTGAGGCATCCGTTGTCAGGGACACCGAGGGCTGAGGTGGGTGGAAGGGGAGCCCCGCACATAGCACGGACTGGTCTAGCCACCAGCCGAGAGAATCTAACACCCTTTGGGGGATTGTGATCAGCATGTCTAGCGGCTGTCTTGCCGGCCGGTAATGATCGATGAGCCACAACTGGAGGGGCCTCATGCGGAGCCGAGCGTAACCGGTCACAAAGGTGCAAGCCGCCATGTGGCCTAACAGGGCTAGACATGTCCGCACCGATGTCAAGGGGGCTGCCCGCAGTCGTTGAACGATCGCCGACAAAGCCTGGAACCTCTGCAACGGCAGCGAAGCCCTGGCCACAGTGGCGTCCAGGACGGCCCCGATGAACTCCACCCTCTGCGTGGGGATCAGGGTGGACTTGTCCGTGTTTATCAAGAGGCCCAAAGTAGCGAACATGCCGGTGATCACGCGGACATGGCTGCAGACTTGTTGTTCCGACGTGCCCCGAATCAACCAATCGTCTAGATAAGGAAACACGTGGATACGATTGCGCCGAAGATGCACCACAACAACTGCCATGCATTTTGTAAACACCCTCGGGGCCGTGGAAAGGCCAAATGGGAGGACTGCAAATTGGTAATGAAGGGGGCCCACCACGAAGCGAAGGAAACGTCTGTGGTGTGGCCAAATGGCAATGTGGAAATACGCGTCCTGCATGTCGAGGGCGGCGTACCAGTCTCCCGGATCCAGGGATGGGATAATGTTCCCCAGGGATACCATGCGGAACTTCAACTTCACCAGGTATTTGTTGAGCTCTCGCAGGTCGAGGATAGGCCTGAGGCCTCCCTTGGCCTTGGGGATCAGAAAGTAGCGGGAATAAAACCCCTTGCCTTTCTCGTTTTCCGGAACCGCCTCTATAGCTCCTTTGCTGAGGAGCGTCTGTACCTCCTGTCGAAGGAATTGCTCGTGAGAGGGGTCCCTGAAGAGGGACGAGGAAGGGGGGCGGGAAGGAGGAAATGATACAAACTGCAGGCGGTATCCCGTCTGCACCGTGCGTAAGACCCAGCGGTCCGATGTTATTCGGGTCCACGCCGGGAGGAAAAACGAAAGGCGGTTGGAAAACGGGGGGGAAGGATCCATGGGGGAAACTGTTACTGCGCCCTCGGGCGCACCTTCAAAACGAAGGCTTGGGTCCAGGCGGGGGCTTAGAGGAGCCTTGGTTCTGCCCCCCTTGGTTCCCCGAATGCCTGCGCCTTCCATTCCTGCCGCGGCGCCTGTCAAGGTCCTGCCGCTGGCGGAACTGGGAATACGGCCTGCGCTGCTGTTGTTGCTGTGGCCGGAAGGGTCTGCGTTGCGGTCCCGGTGTGTGCATCCCGAGGGACCGCATAATGACCCGATTATCCTTCAGACTCTTGAGTCTGGGGTCTGTCTTTTCAGAAAACAGGCCCTGGCCTTCGAAAGGGAGGTCCTGGATGGTATGCTGGAGCTCCGGCGGAAGGCCAGAAACCTGCAGCCAGGAGATGCGACGCATCGTTACGCCCGACGCGAGGGTACGGGCAGCCGAGTCTGCAGCGTCCAAAGAAGCTTGCAAGGACGTGCGTGCGACCTTCTTGCCTTCATCTAAGATGGCTGCAAATTCCTGGCGAGCGTCTTGCGGCAGCAGCTCCTTGAATTTGTCTGCTGCCACCCAGGAGTTGAAGGCGTATCTGCTCAGCAGGGCTTGCTGGTTCGAAACCCTGAGCTGCAGCGCCCCAGCCGAGTATACTTTACGGCTGAGGAGGTCCATTCGCCTGGCCTCTCTGGATTTGGGGGCTGGAGCCTCCTGCCCATGACGCTCTTTGTCATTCACCGATTGAACCACCAGGGAACACGGTGTCGGGTGTACATGGAGGTACTCATAGCCTTTAGAAGGGGCCATGTACTTCCTCTCGACGCCCCTCGCAGTAGGGGGGATGGAGGCCGGAGACTGCCAGATGGTATTGGCGTTGGCCTGGATGGTTCTTATAAAGGGCAGGGAGACCCTGGTGGGAGCATCCGCTGAGAGGATGGTGACGATCGGATCCTCTATTTCCGAGACCTCCTCGGCTTGCAGACTCAGATTTTGAGCTACTCGCCTGAGGAGGTCTTGGTGCGCCCTGAGATCCAGCGGGGGGGGGCTGTTGGAGGAGGTACCAGCCACCGCTTCATCAGGGGAGGAGGATGAGGAGACCCCCGGCAAGAGAGTGTCTAATGGAGGGTCTCCCTCGGCCCTCGCCTCTGCCTCAGGAGCCAGAGCGGAGTCTTGCTGCTTGGACCCTTCCTCCCCATCCGGGGAGGGAGGGGGGCGAGACAATGAGGCTTCCGGCACCCTGTGCTCCGCCGTCGCAGGCCTAGCAGGGAGCTGTTGGGGCCCCTGGGCTTGATGGTATGCCCAGGGTGTCCAGAACCCCCATTGCTGCGGGCCTTGGTCGTGTTGTGGCGGATCGCTGAATAGCGCCGCCTGCCGGTCGGTGCCCAGCGCATACCCGCTGTCCGTTTGGGAGGAGACCGACGGCTGTCTAGAAGGCCACGGCGGGGCTGACCCTGGTTGGTAAGGGTCTGCGCGGGTCGGCATGGACGAACGTCTCGGTGCCGGGGACCGGTGCCGGGAGTCAAAACGGTGCCGGGATCGGGACCGGGTTCTGTCTCGGTGCCGGGATCTAGATCGGTACCGGCCGCCGCTTCGATGCCGGGATCGGGACCGGGACCTGCCACCAGCTCGGTGCCGGGAGGTCGACCGGGACCGGGACCTGCCACCAGCTCAGTGCCGGGAGGTCGACCGGTGCAGCGAGTAACGTCGGGACTGGCTCCTAGAGTCGCGGTGCCGGTATCGGCGGCTGGAGTCCGACCGCGACCGTCTTGAGGCCGACCGGCGCCGCGAGTGCGACCGGTACCATCGAGGGGAGCGGTGCCGGGACTGCGAGCGGCGGCGGGATCTCGAGCGACCGTGGCGTCGGGACCTCGATCGCGAGCGTGAGTCCCGAGATGGTGCCGACATCATGGGCTTGCCTCTGGACGCGACCCGCACCGGAGGTACCGGGGGTGGCGGCTGAGTGGGCTCAGTTAGGGCTATGAGGTCCCGAGCCGAGGCGAAGGTCTCCGGCGTGGATGGGACCAATATCTCAACCCCAGATCTCATGGGGGAGCTTGGCGGCACCGGACTCGACGGACCCGCCGGGCCCGGAGTCGACGGTGCCGGCGGCGCCGCGGCCGATGTTGAGGCCGGGCGCTCCAGTCGGGTCTGCCTGGCCGGTGTAGCAGACTTCGACGGCCTCGGTTCTATCCCCGGTGCCGGAGAAGGTCGGTGCCGGGGAGTCTTTTCGGTGCCGGTGCGATCCGGTGCCGGCGCCGAGATCACGGCCTGCGAAGCCGCCGGGTCAAGTGCTGCCTCCATAAGGAGAGTTCGGAGTCTTTGATCCCTCTCCTTCTTTGTTCTTGGCTTAAAAGCCTTGCAGATGCGGCACTTGTCCGATCTGTGCGATTCCCCCAGGCACTTCAGGCACGCGTCGTGGGGGTCGCTGGTGGGCATAGGCTTCTTGCAGGCCGCACACTGCTTGAAGCCCGGCGAACCAGGCATGAGCCCGGTGCCGAGTGCCGGGAAGGGCTAAGCCCCCGGCGAACAACTATTTACAACCTATTTAACTTAATTACTACTATCTACACTTAACAATCTAACTAACAACTATAACAGTACGAGAGATAATCGAGAGATAACAAGGAGAGCTAGGGACGTGGAGGACAGCTATGCCGCGCTCCACAGTTCCAACGACCGACACGGCGGTAAGAAGGAACTGAGGAGCGGGCGGGCCGGCAGGGATATATATTGAGCGCCATGGCGGCGCCACTCCAGGGGGCGACCTGCCGGCCCACCGGAGTTGCTAGGGTAAAAAAGTTTCCGACGAACGTGCACGCGCAGCGCGCACACCTAACTGGAATGGATGTGAGCAATCACTCGAAGAAGAATAACTGGTTAGGTGGTAGAACTGCTGAAAAGGATCTGGGGTTATGGTGGATCACAAATTGAATGAAAGCCAACAATCATAGACTATCAATGTTGGAAGGGACTTCAGGAGGTGATCTCGTCCACCCCCCTGTTCAAAGCAGGACCAATCCCCAACTAAATCATCCCAGCCAGGGCTTCGTCAAGCCTGACCTTCAAACCTCTAAGGAAGGAGATTTCACCACTTCCCTAGATAACCCATTCCAGTGCTTCAACATCCTCCTAGTGAAAAAGTTTTTCCTAATATCCAACCTAAACCTCCCCCACTGCAACTTGAGACCATTACTCCTTGTTCTGTCATCTGCTACCACTGAGAACAGTCTAGATCCATCCTCTTTGGAACCCTCTTTGAGGTACTTGAAAGCATTTATCAAATCCCCCTTTATTCTTCTCTTCTGCAGACTAAACAATCCCAGTTCCCTCAGCCTCTCCTCATAAGTCATGTACTCCAGCCTCCTAATCATTTTTGTTGCCCTCCACTGGACTCTTTCTACTTTTTCCACATCCTTCTTGCAGTGTAGGGCCCAAAACTTGAGACAGTACTCCAGATGAAGCCTCACCAATGCCAAATAGAGGTAAATGATCAAGTCCCAAACCACAATTTGGGGACTTCAATAACTCAGACATAGGTTAGAGTCTTGTTACAGGAGTGGGTGGGTGAGATTCTGTGGCCTGCATTGTGCAGGAGGTCAGACTAGATGATCATAATGGTCCCTTCTGACCTTAAAGTCTATGAGTCCCTCGATCTGCTGGCAATGTCCCTACTTATACAGCCCAAAATGCTGTTGGCCTTCTTGGCAACAAGGGCACACTGTTGACTCATATCCAGCGTCTCATCCACTATAATCCCTGGTCCTTTTCTGCAGAACTGCTGCCTAGCCATTCAGTCCCTAGTCTGTAGCAGTGCATGGGATTCTTCTGTCCTAAGTACAGGACTCTGCACTTGCCCTTATTGAACCTCATCAGATTTCTTTTGGCCCAATCCTCTAATTTGTCTAGGTCCCTCTGTATCCTGTTCCTACCCTCCAGCATATCTACCACTCCTCCCAGTTTAGTGTCATCTGCAAACTTGCTGAGGATACTGTCCACGCCATCCTCCAGATCATTAATGAAGATATTAAACGAAACCGGCCACAGGATCGACCATGGGGCACTCCACCTGATACCGGCTGCCAACTAGATATGGAGCCATTGATCACTACCCGTTGGCCCGACAATCTAGCCAGCTTTCTATCCACCTTATAGTCCAATCATCCAGCCCATATTTCTTTAACTTGCCGGAAAGAATACTGTGGGAGATTGTATCAAAAGCTTTGCTAAAGTCAAGGAATAACGTGTCCACTGCTTTCCCCTCATCCACAGAGCCAGTTATCTGATTATAGAAAGCAATTACCTTAGTCAGGCATGACTTGCCCTTGGTGAATCCATGCTGACTGTTCCTGATCACTTTCCTCTCCTCTAAGTGCTTCAGAATTGATTCCTTGAGGACCTGCTCCACAATTTTTCCAGGGACTGAAGTGAGGCTGACTAGCCTGTAGTTCCCCACATCCTCCTTCTTCCCTTTTTTAAAAGATGGGGACTATATTAGCCTTTTTCCATTCATCCTGGACCTCCCCCAGTTACCATGAGTTTTCAAAGATAATGGCAAATGGCTCTGCAATCACATCCACTAACTCCTTTAGTACCCTCGGATGCAGCGCATCTGGCCCCATGGACTTGTGCTCCTCCAGCTTTTCTAAACAGTCCTGAACCACTTCTTTCTCCACAGAGGGCTGGTCACCTCCTCCCCATGCTGTGCTGCCTAGTTCAGTAGTCTGGGAGCTGACCTTGTTCGTGAAGACCGGCAAAAAAAGCATTGAGTGCATTAGCTTTTCCCACATCCTCTGTCACTAGGTTCCCTCCCTCATTCAATAAGGGACCTTTCCTTGACCTTCTTCTTGTTGCTAACATACCTGAAGAAACCCTTCTTGTTACTCTTAACATCTCTTAGCTGCAACTCCAAGTGTGATTTGGCCTTCCTGATTTCACTCCTGCATGCCTGAGAAATATTTTTATACTCCTCCCTGGTCATTTGTCCATCTTCCACTTCTTGGAAACTTCTTTTTTGTGTTTAAGATCAGCAAGGATTTCACTGTTAAGCCAAGCTGGTCGCCTGCCATATTTACTATTCTTTCTACACACCGGGATGGTTTGTTTCTGCAACCTCAATAAGGATTCTTTGAAATACAGCCAGCTCTCCTGGACTCCTTTCCCCTTCATGTTATTCTCCCATCAGTTCCCTGAGGGAGTCAAAGTCTGCTTTTCCGAAGTCTGTATTTCGCTGCTCTCCTTTCTTCCTTGTATCAGGATCCTGAACTCTACCATCTCACGGCCACTGCCTCCCAGATTCCCATCCACTTTTGCTTCCCCTACTAATTCTTCCCTGTTTGTGAGCAGCAGGTCAAGAAGAGCTCTGCCCCTAGTTAGATCCTCCAGCACTTGCACCAGGAATTTGTCCCCTACACTTTCCAAAAACTTCCTGGATTGTCTGTGCACCACTGTATTGCTCTCCCAGCAGATATCAGGATGATTGAAGTCCTCCATGAGAAGAAGGGCCTGTGACCTAGTAACTTCTGTTAGTTGCTGGAAGAAAGCCTCATCCACCTCATCCCTCTGGTCTGGTGGCCTATAGCAGACTCCACCACAACATCAGCCTTGTTGCTCACACTTCTAAACTTAATCCAGAGATGCTCAGGTTTTTCTGAAGTTTCATACTGGCACTCTGAGCAGTCATACTGCTCTCTTACATATAATGCAATTCCTCCACATTTTCTGCCCTGCCTGTCCTTCCTGAACAGTTTATATCAATCCATGACAGTATTCCAGTCATGTGATTTATCCCACCAGGTCTCTGTTATTCCAATCACATCATAATTCCTTGACTGTGCCAGCACTTCCAGTTCTCCCTGCTTGTTTCCCAGACTTCTTGCTTTTTTGTATAGGCATTTAAGATAACTCGCTGATCATCCTACTTTCTCAGTATGAGGCAGGAGTCCTCCCCTCTTGCACTTTCCTGCTTGTGCTTCCTCCCGGTATCCCACTTCCCCACTTACCTTAGGGCTTTGGTCTCCTTCCCCCGGTTAACCTAGTTTAAAGTCTTTCTCACTAGGTTATCCAGCCTTCTTGGGAAGATGCTCTTCCCTCTCTTTGTTAAGTGATGTGATACACCTGCAAAAAAACAAAACAACTGACCTACGACAAAAGGTTAAAAAAAACTGGGCATGTTTAGTCTTGAGAAAAGAAGACCAAGGGGGGACCTGATAATAGTCCTCAAATATATTAAGGGCTGTTATCAAGATGACTGGAATTAATTGTGTTCCATGCCCACTGAGTGCAATTAGCTAAATTGGCAGCAAGAGAGATTTAGGTAAGACATTAGGAAAAACTTGCTAATTATAAGGATAATTAAGTACTGAAAAAGATTATCAAGGGAAGTTGTGGAATCCCTATCATCAGAGAGTCTTAAAAACAGATTACATAAGCACCTGTCAAGAATGGTCTAGGCATACTTGGTCCTGCCTCAGTCCAGGGAGCTAGACTAGATGACCTCTTGAGGTCCCTTCCAGTCCTACATTTCTATGACATTACAATTCCATTAAAATAGATTATTACTGCAGCACTATATTTATCCTTACCACCATGTTTGTGGTATAACATATGTTGAGAATGGGAAATACCATAGTAAATATAAAGTAACTTATACTAGGATTTTAGTGGTAAATGTTCTGTTTTTAAGGTAGCCTGCTGTGTTTTAGGCTATTGTCCAGTAATTGCTTTTCTATGATGTTAGAGCAATATTATACTCACTCAAAAACATTTGGGATGATTGAAATATGCATTTCCACTGAAATACTCGGGGAAAGAACAATTGTCAGGTTTGTATTCGTTAAAAACCTGACCAACTTCCTAAAGTGACATTCTGGAAGATATGCAAATGATTTTTTTCAAGTTATTTTAGTAATAATGGTATTCAGTTCAGGAAGTTTATATTAAATCCAATCTACCGAGGAGTTACAGTGAGAACTTCACTGTAGCTGATGGATGATAAGAATAAATTCCTCTCAAAATGAATTGAGCCTTGTGTATACATCCATAAACTATCGTCGAACAGTTTATTTCACATAAAATCTCTACATAATGGGCAATGTCATGTAACACTGATCCCAATCCAATTGGATCCCATATTATCAGTGTATTTTTTCAGCTGAAAAATTTAATGTGATAGTATTTACAACTATTGACTTTAGTTCAGGCTCATGGAACTTAAAAATATGATGTGACTTCCCAGAGATAACTTGGGAATTAGAGCTTGTTTTGGTCAGTGCAGAGATTGGTATTTATGCACACTTTGATTTTTTGAAAATAGGTTTGTGGTAAAGTATGCAAATATTGTTAATGAAATTAGTATTAATATTTATGAAACACACTGACAACTTCTACAAAGATAGCCTCGAGGGTGGGAAAACCAAATGTGTGGTATTCAAATTTGAAAAGTTTTATTTGAGACAGCAAAAGTGCATAACTCTTGTGAACAGAGCACTTAATCACACACTTGAATTATCAAGGAATCTCACATAAATGCAAGGAATAATTTCAAATAAACGTAGTAACAGGCCATTATAAAATCTGATCCACAATGAGTTATAACTGCATGCAGTGTTGTGCTATATAAAAGGAGTCGCAAGAAACTGTTTTTGAACTAGAGGTTTGTACTGTATTTATACAGAACCTAGCACAAAAGGGTTCTGGTCCATGACTGAGGCTATCTCAGTACAAATAATAAATAATTATAAGAAATGTTAAACAAAAGCCAACATTTAAAATCAGAGTAATTATTTAATGACAGGTAACGCAGATCATTCAATGAATTCTATCCAAACTTTGCAGAAACATTATTTTTGCCTTTATAATATGCCAATTTTAAATTTTCTAGGCTAAAATTATGTAGTGGTTAAAATAGGATATTATAATGTAAAGAAGTTGCAACTTTAACTATGGAGATCCTATTGCCTCTCCATCACACCTAAAGCAAAGGACACAATTCACAGTTATCTTTTTATCCCAGGACAAAATGCTCACGCAGCTATTGCTCTAAAAATATTCTTGTTTATTGCAGCTTTTAAATTTGTTAACATCCAAATAGCATAAGTTGACCTTGGGAAGTGTAAGGTAATAGAATGTGTGTGCTGCTTTGAGCCTTTTGTCCTTTAAAACAAGGAATGAATTGGGGCCCTTTGTGAGAAAATATAGTTTGAGAATTTCTATTTTCATGGATGTGTAATGTAGCGGAAATTAGCAGGGTGCACTCAAATGAAGCTCTTTCTCTCTCAGGTACTGTACAGACTCCTACGTACAGCATGTGAGGAACACAACAGGAGTAATATTTTTGAATTGTAACAATAATGACAGAACATATCCTGCTCTAGTCAAATTACTGTCCTGACACTAAGGAATGAAATTTTCATCAGTGTAACTTTTTCATGCTGTGACACAACAGTCATCACTTCTCCCATTCCTCTTAGGTATTTGACCCTGGGACAGCAAGATAATTAAGCACCTGCGTAACTCTAAGCATATGATTGGTCTCATTGACATTAATGGGACTACTCACATTCCAAAGTACATTGCTGAACTGGGGCCTGAGTGACCAGTCTGCCAGTTTTTATTCAAGTGAATAATTCCATTGACTCCAGTGACATTTGAGGGAACATAAACCTTGCAGGATTGGGCACTGAGTTTGTAAAACAAGAAAACTTGAACAGATTAGTAATTAAAACTGAAGACAATAGAAAAAGGTGACAGTAGTATAGCTTAGTTTATCATTACATTAATTTCAGTTAGCCTATGCAAACTAAATTCTGATAAACTCTGTCCTTCTCTACATCTTCCCCTTCATTCACATTACTCAAATAGGAAAGGAGCACAGCATGGAATTTAGCTTATGCAATAAATATGTAAATAATGTATAGTTTATGTGGTATATATTCTCCCCATAGGGAATTCTGTGATTCAGTGGAATATGTCTAATCAGGGCCCTACCAAATTCAAGTCCATGAAAAATGCGTTAAGAACTGTGAAATCTGGTCTCACCCATGAAAGCTGGTCTTTTGTGTACTTTTACACTATACAGATTTCACCACTGTTTCTCCTCCCATCCACCCACCCCACCTTTTTGGTGATTATCCCTACAGTTACAACACCATGAAATTTCATATTTAATATCAGAAATCATGAAATGTATGACTTTTTAAATCCTATGACTGAAATTGACCAAAATGGACCATGAATTTGGTAGGGCCCTACTTCTAACTAATGGATGAGAATTTCAATCCAAGTGAGACACAAAATAGTCAACAAAGAAGGAATAAACTCAACTGTTTAAGAAGATCATGGTAATATTCTGAAAATATTTGACAGATCTTTGTTTCCTGTTTTAGATACAACTGAATATAATACACCCATCTCTCATATACTTCAGCACCACCAATGGTGACCCATGGAAAGAGAAACATGTGCATTTTAATAATCCTAAACTCAGTTCAAGAGACTTAAAAATGTCACTTAGCATTAGTATCAAATACCCCTATGACCAATATAAATCATATCAGATCACAAACGTTGTGTAGATTAATAATTTTCCTTTGTTATTTTATACTGAATATTCAGTACAAATGGTTGCTCTAAAACTAATTTAATTAACATATCAAATAAAATATATAGATCTGATTTAAAAAATGGTGAGGCTACAAAATTCATATTTTTGTGCCTAAAAAGGTAGCCTGATTTCCAAAAGTGCCGAGCACCTACATTCTCTCATTCACTTCAGTGGTTTGTGTTCAACACTATACATTCAAGCTTTTTATTTGGGCACCTAAGTAAGGATTTAAGGACCATTTTAGGTTTAGACATCCATTTTTTGAAATCTTGGCCATAATTCAGATTTAATTAAATAATTAATAGTAACATCAAACCATTAATTTTACAGAAAATATAGATTAATCAATAGCCTCAGAGTGAATTAGGCAGTACTTGTGGGGTACTTTATATTTTAATTTAGTCTGTAGGTGGGATATTGGTTAATATATTCACTTATTATATCTGTTAGCAGCTATGTGTTGTTTTAAAAAACAAACTAACGGCATAGGATTACAAAAAGTATTAGCTGCAGTCAGAATCTCTATGTGGTGTCCCTGAGCTGTTGGGTGTAATTTTAAAAGGATTAGTTATATCAAAACATGTTTTTAAAGAAGGACATTGTGAAAAATGTTTTACCTGTGAAAGAGCCCTAGGAAGACAGCTACCAGGGTTGCTGCTACATTGGTTTGGATTACAGCCTGTCCAGGCTAGAGTGGAAGAATAAATGAGTCAGCTGTGCATGCTTTCCAGACATATTTGTAATGAAGATCACATCCCTGAATAACAGACCTGGGTTGAGTGATGATCGCTGCCATCATAGGAATGGGGCTTATATCGTTCAGTGCAAATTGTTTTCTCCTATCAGTATTTGGAAGTCCAGCTTCACTGGATCCTAAAAGATACACATTTCCTTTTCCTATCAATTCTGAGGGCTGTGATCGAGCTGTTTTTTTCAAATATTTTTTAATGTAAAAAGTGATTTGTTTGTTGAAACAACATGAGAAATTCTTTATGGGAAAACCTATAGCTGCAGCCCTGAGTGTACTTATGAATGACTGTCTTGCACATTATCAGATGGAATCAGTATAGCATTTAAGTAGAGCTGCCCAGAAAAGAGAAAAATTATTCAGAAATCATTGTTTTTCTTCATCAAAATTTAATTTCAACCAAAAATTGCCAACTAGCTGTAGAGTTCAGGAAGTGTGAGAGATATTTTAGGGAGGACACGTAGTTTATAGGCTCTATGGCCACTGAAGGCTGTTTAATTTGTAAGGTCTTCCAGAATATGGTTTAGTGATATGAGAGGCTTTGATTATTGCTCTTACTCTCATTTTTGTTGGACAGTGTGCGTAACCGTATAATCATAGAAATGTAGGGTGGGAAGGGACCTCAAGAAGTGATCAAGTCAAGCCTCCTGTGCTGAGGCAAAACCAAGTAGACCTAGACTATCCCTGACCACAGACGCCAACTTCTCCTGACGCCAGTGGGTGCTCGCCCCTCCTGCCCCCCCCGACTATATACTGTCTGACTACATACACAAGTCCATTGGCCTAACATAAAAATTTTGTTTTGCAATTAAACAAATTTGGCGCTGGACCCAAAATTCATTTTGTGAACATTCATAGAAACAAAACTTCATTTTCACGAATATTTGCAAAAAAATGAATAGAAAGAGATGCAAATGGAGTGAAAACAAATCTATGCAGAATGTATTAAATGTTTGCATGCAATTTCCCCCTACTCCCAACCACCTCTATTCACAACCAGGAGTGTGCTAAAAAAACGTGGTGTACTTTTAATTTGGGCAAAAAAAAACAATTCACAGATTAAAAGTAATAATTTCTTGTAAAAATAGTTAATTTTTCCTTAAAAATAAATATATAAGATTTTACCACTGAATTTTACTACACTCAAGAGGATCAGAACTTGAAATAGTTTCCATATTATTGGGTACAGTGGGACTAGGAAAATCAGGAAATTCACGTTTTATGAGTTTAAACCAAAATCAAAGTTGCATGGTCATGCTCTACATCATCCGTATTGGATACTTCTGTTACAAAGGGTCTAGAATGTTTTGCAGCTATAACTTTGAACTTTTAAGTTTCTTCTAATGCTGCTAAAAATTAAGCACCTGATTCAATTAAGAGAACTAGTTACAGCTTTGCACAAAAATCCCTTCAAATAATTTTTGTTGGGTTATACTGTGACCTTGTCCATGATGAATTAGAATGGATTGTTTACTGAATAACCTTTGCAAAATAATTCAGTAGAAACTCATAGAACTCTCAAAACCATAATTCATATTCTGAATGTACTAGGAAGGCAAGCATTTTGCTACACACTTTTTCAGCTTCTGTAATATAAATTGAGTTTCAATCCATAAAACTGAAATATATATTTTTAAAAGATACTGTGCAATTTTTAAATTTTAAATTAACATCCTCTTATTATGGTTAAGTTTCCAAATTGCTGAGCTGAAACTGTGTGGCTCAGTCCAACCTAAGCCATTAGAGCTTTACTCACCAGGAGCCTGACCCAAAGCCTCTATTGAAATCGAACTTTTGACTTTGGACTTTCGATAAGGCCATAGTTTCTCAAGCCTTTAAAAAAAAATCTGTTTTTAAAAAGTCTAATCTGACACCTGTATTTATTTTCAGGCATGTGTTTTGTTTTGGTCCACTCTATTTGAGGACTTGCAATTCAGAATACATAGGATGTCAAATTTATGCTATGTTTTGATGGCGATCAGTTTTGACACAATTTTAGGGAGCGTGAAGTTTAAATTACAGTTCTTTAGTACAAGTCAAAATACTATTTTAAATCAATAGTGGCTTAATCAACTGAGCCAATCAACTCTCAAAAGTGCACATATGAAAATGCATTTTTTTGTATAGCAGAAAATACCATGTATTAGGTCAAATTCATACATGGTATAATTCCATTGGTGTCATGAGGATTGTATATAGCAGCATAGCTTGCTTGTTAGAGAAAAGCTATTTAAATGGGCATGTCATTGGTTTCTTTAAACCATTTAGAACTGATGGTGACAAGATAACTAATACAATCATAAACAAAAAGATGGTTAGTGAATTATAGATGCCAAAATAGCAAATTCTGTCTCTTTGTTATTGGTATCCCTGAAATAGGCCCAATCTGGCTGCCACTTAAATCTATGACAAAACTTCCATTCACTCCTATGGACCAAGATCCATTTCCCACCTTCTATATTGATCACCCAAAATATACATAGAACTGAAGTTAGGTGAAAATCTATTAAGTAAGATGAAGGTTTTAGTTTTTTCTGTCTTTATTTCTCTGTTTGCCATAAGTCTCTTACTAAAGAGTCCTTTTTTGATGATACAGTTAAAGGAACCTATTAGAAATATGAAATCATTATTTCTAAAGGATTCAGGATATTTTGTTTCTCCTGTGGACAGCTGCTGGCTGTAGAACTGAGACAAATTTAATTCAGGAAAATATCCTAAGTAATGGAGCCAGAGAGGCTAAATTGGAGTGGTAAATATTGCTAAGCCATCATTACTTGCTAAATAGTTATTAGTCATCTCTATTTTTTTAACTGCATGCTTGAAGTTGTAAAAAAAGAAAAAAAAGACACTTGTGATACATTCTTAAAACAAAACAGAAAAACCTACCCTTTGAAACTACGAAACTCTGCCAAGGGAACTTAAGGGTCTAATTTAAACCAAAGTAAAGAAATCCACATTTCAAGGGTATGAACAGAAAATATCCTAGAGCAGGGGTGAAGGCACAGATGAGAGAAAAAAAAGGGATGAATTTAAAATGAGTATAAAAGAAACAGAGGGAGAAGGAAAACAAGCAAGAACTAAACTAAATAAATAATCATAGACTCATAGACTCGAAGGGACCTCGAGAGGTTATGGAGTCCAGTCCCCTGCCCTCATGGCAGGACCAAATACTGTCTAGACCATCCCTGATAGACATTTATCTAACCTACTCTTAAATATCTCCAGAGATGGAGATTCCACAACCTCCCTAAGCAATTTATTCCAGTGTTTAACTACCTTGACAGTTTGGAACTTTTTCCTAATGTCCAACCTAAATCTCCCTTGCTGCAGTTTAAGCCCATTGCTTCTTGTTCTATCATTGGAGGCTAAGGTGAACAAGTTTTCTCCCTCCTCCTGATGACACCCTTTTAGATACCTGAAAACTGCTATCATGTCCCTTCTCAGTCTTCTCTTTTCCAAATTAAATAAACCCAATTCTTTCAGCCTTCCTTCATAGGTCATGTTCTCAAGACCTTTAATCATTCTTCTTGCTCTTCTCTGGACCCTCTCCAATTTCTCCACATCTTTCTTGAAACACGGTGCCCAGAACTGGATACAATACTCCAGTTGAGACCTAACCAGCACAGAGTAGAGCGGAAGAATGACTTCTCGTGTCGTGTTTACAACACATCTGTTAATGCATCCCAGAATCACGTTTGGTTTTTTTGCAACAGTACCACACTGTTGACTCATATTTAGCTTGTAGTCCACTATGACCCCTAGTTCTCTTTCTGCCATACTCCTTCCTAGACAGTCTCTTCCCATTCTGTATGTGTGAAATTGATTTTTCCTTCCTAAGTGGATCACTTTGCATTTGTCTTTATTGAACTTCATCTGGTTTACCTCAGATCATTTCTCCAATTTGTCCAGATCATTTTGAATTTTGACCCTGTCCTCCAAAGCAGTTGCAATCCCTCCCAGTTTGGTATCGTCTGCAAACTTAATAAGCGTACTTTCTATGCCAACATCTAAGTCGTTGATGAAGATATTGAACAGAGCTGGTCCCAAAACAGTCCCCTGCGGAACCCCACTTGTTATACCTTTCCAGCAGGATTGGGAGCCATTAATAACTACTCTCTGAGTACGGTTATCCAGCCAGTTATGCACCCACTTTATAGTAGCCCCATCTAAATTGTATTTGCCTAGTTTATCGATAAGGATATCATGCGAGACCGTATCAAATGCCTTACTAAAGTCTAGGTATACCACATCCACCGCTTCTCCCTTATCCACAAGACTCATTATCCTATCAAAGAAAGCTACCAGATTGGTTTGACATGATTTGTTCTTTACAATTCCATGCTGGCTATTCCCTGTCACCTTACCACCTTCCAAGTGTTTGCAGATGATTTCTTTAATTACTTGCTCCATTATCTTCCCTGGCACAGAAGTTAAACTAACTGGTCTGTTTGGAAACAATACACTTCCAAATATCCAAGCGTAAAGAAAGCTACATTAATTTGTGGTATGCTGTTGTCTCTCAGGTAGACTATTCCCAGGCCAGTTAAGACTATATACTCTAAGTCAAAACCAACATTTTAAATTCTATCCATAAACCAACAGTCAGCCAGTGCAGATTATTGAGAAGTAATGTCACAGCAAAATACTCCACTGAACAACCTGCCACATTCTGCATTAAGTTGAGTTTCTGCTCTTGGCAGTAGTCCAACCTAGAGGAGCATACAGTTTTTTGTAAGCATTATTTTAGAATTTGGTAGACTCCAGGAGCTTCTGAGGGCAGGTCATGGTAGTAGTTTCATTTTAACATGCCATACAGGTAGCTCTTATTTCCACCAGAAATGGTCTGACCAAACTAGGGATAGGGTTCTTGCATTTTTTATGTCTGCATCTAGGATCCAGTCCAGAATATCCAAGTATGTTTCTGAAGTTGAATATAAAAGCCACCATTACAGGCAGACAGTTTTGTATGTAGTACAGCCAGAGAGCTGAGCCAATCACAATTCAACAGCAGGAGAGGTTATAAGCACAGGAGTTATGGACTCAGTGAAAGACTCTGAGTGGTGTTTGCTGTCAGGCCGGATCTCAATACCTGTAACATTTTGGACACAAGCTACAGACTTCCTCTCTGATACACAGGAAGAAAGCATATTCCCTATTAATCAGAGGACTGGATGCTCTAGCTATAAGGACCAATCAGACATTTGTTTGCTGAAAGATAAGCATTTTGATCAGGATTCAGAACATGACAGATTTTTCAAGCTCTGAAGAAATCCAGGTGACGTACACTCCATTTTAGGCCACCCCAAAGATTGATAAATCATCTTTGAAAGATA
This sequence comes from Gopherus flavomarginatus, assembly GCF_025201925.1. Taxonomy (NCBI): domain Eukaryota; kingdom Metazoa; phylum Chordata; order Testudines; family Testudinidae; genus Gopherus; species Gopherus flavomarginatus. The sequence goes on along the minus strand of NC_066619.1, from coordinate 257,654,903 downwards.
GGGAGTGGGGAAAATGTGTTTATATGTGTGAGCTAAAGTAGAGAAGTTGGTAGTAATAGTAGCAACTTTGTGATCTGCATAGAAAGAAACTGGTAGATTTACCACTTAATTGCTTTTGATTTTACAGTTATTGAAGAAATATTGCAAACAGAGTTTAGATTATGTGCATTAAAGGTAAATGTTGGTGTACTAAGCAACTGTGTGGTGTTCTCTTTTGGAAGCAGACTGGAAGCTGTTACTAACACATATATTAAGTATTTTAAACACAATATATCCAGGACGTTTCTCTGTGGAATGCTTTCTAAAAAGTCCTGAAAAGATAGAACTGTGACTATACTTTAGAAAAAATATTAAGCCAAGGTGCAGGAAACAGAAGTGAAATAGTAATTGTTCATAACTTACCTTCACCCACTGTTACACTGACTTACCAGCTCTCCTAAATTCAGTTTCCAAGGTCACAGGGGACCACTGTGATGATCTAGTCTAACATCCTTTATAACACAGACCATTGAAGTTGCCCAAAATAATTCCTAGAACATATCTTTTAAAAAAGTCCATTTGATTTAAATATTGTCATTAATGGTGAATCCATCACAACTGTTGGTAAAGTGTTGCAATGGTTAATTACTCTCACTGATTTAAAAAAACCAAAAAACACTATACCTTATTCCCAGTCTTAATTTGTCTAGCTTCAACTTTCAGCCTTTGGATCATGGTATACCTATCTTTGCTAGATTACAGAACCATTATTAAATATGTACAGATAGTAATAGACTATGATAAAGTCACTAATTAATCTACTTTTTGTTAAACTAAATAGATTGAGATCCCTGAGCCTATCAGTAGAAGGCATTTTTTCTAATCCTTTAATCATTCTTATGATTCTTCTCTGAATCCTCACCAATTTATCAACATCCATCCTGAATTGTGGGCACCAGAACTAAACACAGTATTTCAGCAGCAGTCACACCATGCCAAATACAGATGTAAAATAACCTCTCTGCTCCTTCTTGAGATTACCCTGCTTATGCATTAGTCCTTTTGGCCACAGCATCACGCTGGGAGCTCATGTTCGGCTGATTATACACCACAACTCCCAAATCTTTTTTAGAGTCACTACTTCCCAGAGATAGTGTCTCCCATCTCGTAAATACAGCCTACATTCTTTGTTCCTAGTTGCATATGTTTATATTTAGCCATACTGAAACATATATTGGTTGTTTGTGTCCCTTTTACTAATCATTCCAGATAACTCTGTAACAGTGACCTGTCTTCTTCATTCTTTACCACTCCCTCAATGTTTGTGTCATCTTCAAACTCTATCAGTGAGGACTGTATGCTTTCTTCCAGGTCACTGACACAGATGATAAATAGTGTAGGGCCAAGAACCGATCCTTGTAGGATCCCACTGGAAACAGACATATTCAATAATGATTCCCCATTTACAGTTACTTTTTTTAGACCTACCAGTTAGCCAGTTTTTAATCCATTTAATGTCTAGCATGTTAATTTTATATCATTTGGGGTTTTTTAATCAAAATGTTGTGCAGTACCAGTCAAACACCTTACGGAAATACAGAAAGAGGGTTAATTTACTAAGGCAAAGACTGAGGTCTTTCATTTTGTCTCAAAGGTGGTCAAGGTTAAAGCTGTTCTTAAATCCTTTGGATGGTATCCTGGCAGGTAATTTTAGAGTTAATGCTGTAGGTCTCACTGCACCTGGAAGTAGCACTGACTCTTTATGCCATTTCCAGGTCATTACAGAAAAATAGCGTCTCTCTGCTGCCACATAACACACTTCCCAGCGCTCCATCCTCCTGTCTGAATCACAATATGATAAATTCCGCGGTCAGTGACTGGCTGCCAACAAGGTTTCCCACCAGCTCTCATTAATCTCCTCTTTTTCATTCAATGCTTCTTCACTGCAGTGGACTGTGACAGTTACAGACAGTCTTGGTTGCAAAGGGAGAGGCAGTTTCAGAAATATCTGGTCCAACCTATTGAGAGTGTTAAAGATCAGGACTAGGACCCATCTGATATTCAATGGAAATCTAATAAAGGGATCAGAAATTATGTGCTCTTATTTGTAATGGCATATTTACTTACCAGATATTTATTCAGCCAATAGATTTATCAGTGTGCTTAGAGAATTCCAGATAGGGTGTGGTCCCCGACAAAAAAAATAAGACTGAGCTAGGACTTGAACTGTGAGGAAGGTTGCTTGTTTCTGTCTGTAGCCATAGTGGTTTTCTTTAATTAAATGCCTCCTTATGAGGACATGTCCTCACCTCTAGGGCACCTCTTCATGCCTGGATGCAGTATTGCAGGGGACTTCACCTCTTGTAGCCTCTCTGGTGGCCTCTTTCTCATCCACAACCACCAATCTCAGCCAATGTCTTCTCAAAATTCCCACTCTGGATTTTCTGTGGCTCTGCTCTCCAGCCAACTCACAGAACAATTCATTTTCCTGTTACCATGGTAACAAAACGGCACAACTTAAAGGCCTGATCAAATGCCCAAACTAATAGTTATTCTGCCCCACTCAAGTCCTCTGCTTCTTGGCAGCTTTTCCTGGTCCCTTCAGAGCTTCCCTTATCTTGCGTCTTTCCCAGCAGGATTCCAGTCTATTGCTTCCCTTTATCAGGGACACCACCAGTTTACCTCTGGGCATCTCCCTACTGTCTGTAGCCCCTATCTCATGGCTCCCTGTGGATAATTCATCTTGACATCTTCAGCCTCTTCCTAGAGGGGAACTACCCTAATTCCTCCCTCCAAAGTCCTTCTTCCTCTACTGAATTCACAGCTCTATGAAGCTCACCCTGCTTCATTATCACAGCTGGAGTCACTCTTTCTAATTGAGCCCCATTACACAGAATTGGAGTCACTAATTAGTCCTGATGTTGCCAGTTTATCAGTGAGGCTGAGGCATAGTTGCTAAGCCAATGAACAAGGGTGACCCAGCTTGCCTCAAAGGGCCAGCTAGCCCTTGACATGCCTGCTCAACATTGTGATCCCACATGATGTAAGAAGATATGATGTAAGAAGTAAATCTGTGACAGACTGATTGTTCCTGACTATAAAGGAAACACCTAGGTTCATGGCTCCAGAGCCTTTCTAACTCAACACATCCACAGAATAGCTGAAGTGGAAACACAACGTTTCACATGCTTTCAGTTTATCATGAGGCATTGAGGAAGGTGCCATCCAGATGACATTTATGCTATGAGTAAAAAAGATACACAATCCGTGCTAAAAAAAAACAAAACAGAGTAATGACTTTGAGATAGTATTTAAGGAGTCTGATGATTACTTTATTCCTAACCATAACATCATCTATGAAAGGGCTTGTTTTAATCACTGATTATCTACCATTCTGGCTGCAGTCATCCATTCATTACACACAAACTCATAATCTTTAAGGCCAGAAGAGACCATCAGAATTATTTAGTCTGACCACCTGCATATTGCAGGTCACAAAAACTTCACTCACTCTCTCCTGTAGGGGGGTCCATAACCTCTGGCGGAGTTACTGAAGTGCTCACATCTTGATTTAAAGACTCCAAGTTCCAGAGAATCCATCAGTTACTCTAGTTCAAATCCACAAGTCACACAGGCCCCATGCTGCAGAGGAAGGCAAAAAAGCCCCACAGTGTCTGCCAAACTGACCTGTGGGAAAATTCCTTCCCAATCTCAAATATTGCAATCACTTAGACCCTGAGCATGTGAGGGTCTCTCTCAGAGCCCCTCCCCAGGTAATGTCCCCATCCCTGGCCATCAGCGATGATTGCTAATAGTGGATGTGAAGGGGCCATTGTACACAACCTCATCATACCGTCCCCTCCATAAACTTATCAAGCCCAGTCTTAAAACAAGTTAGGTTTTTTTGCTTCCACTACTCCCTTTGGAAGGCTGTTCCAGACCTTCAGTGATCTGATGGTTAGAAATCTTTGTCTAAGTTCAAACCTAAACTTACTGATCGATAGTTTATATCCATTTGTTCTTGCGCCAGCATTAGCCCTTAACTTACACAACACCTCTCTCTTCCTGGTGTTTATCCCTCTGATGTATTTTTATAAAGCAATCAGATCTCCCCAAAGCCTTTGTTTTGTTAGGCTAAACAAGCCAAGCTTCTTAAGGCTACTTTGTAAGGTATGATCTCTGTTCTTCTGATCATCCTAGTTGCAATTCTCTGCATCTATTCCACTCTGAATGTATCTGTCTTAAACATGGGAGACCGGAATTGCACACAATATACCAGATGAGGTCTCTCCAGTGCCTTGTAAAATTGGTCATTATACATCCCTATTTCTACTGGAAATACCTCAGCTGATGCATCCCAGAATTGCATTAGCCTTTTCCATGGCTAAAGCCTTTTGCATTGGTGGCTCATAATCATCCCGTGATCGACCAGTAAACCCAAGTCTTTCTTCTTTTTTGCTTCCAACTAGTAAATTACCAGCTTCTAGCAAACACTCTTATGATTAGTCCCTAAGTGCATTTGCACTAATAAACTTAATCCCATTGCTATTACCCCAGTTTTCAAGGTTGTCCAAGTCTTCTTGCATGATATATTAGTCCTCCTCCAGATTGGCAATATCTTCCAACTTTGTGTCATCTGTTTATTTTATTAGCACATTACCTCTTTTTGTGCCAAGATCATTAATGAAAATGTTAAATAAGATTGGTCCCAAGACTGATCCCTGAGGAACTCCATTAGTAATCTCCCTCCCACTTGACAGTTCACTCTTCCAGTATGACCCACTGTAGTCTCTCTTTTAAACAGTTATTTACTCACCTTTTCATCCTCATATTTATTCCCAACTTCTCCAATTTAACTAATAATTTCCCATGTGGAACTGTATCAAATGCTTTACTGAAATCCAGGTAGATGAGATCTACTGCATTTCCTTTGTATGGAAAATCTGTTATCTTCTCAAAGGAAGAGCACAGGTTGGTCTGGCATGATCTACCTTTTGTAAAACCGTGTTTTATTTTATCACAATTATTCTTTATCGCTAACTCTTTAATTACTCTCTCTTTCAAAATTTGTTCTAAGAAATTAAATTCAGCTGAGGTCAAACTAACAGGCCTGTAGTTTCCTGGATCACTTTATTTTCTTTCCTTAAATATATGTACTATATTTGCAGTTATCCAGTCACAGGGTATGACCCAAGAGTTTAGGGATTCACTGAAAAGCTTTGCTATTGAGCTTGCAGTTTCATGTGCCAACTCCTTTAATATTATTGGATGGAGATTATCCAGGCCCCCTGATCTGGTCTCATTAAATTCTCTGAGTTTGGCTTCCACCTCAGATGTGTCATTTCTACTTCCATATCCTTGTTCCCATTAGCCATCCTGTAACTGCACCCAAGCTCTTCAGTAGCTTATTTAAATCTGAGGTAAAGTATTCATTTAAGTGTTGGGCCATACCTAAATTATATTTATTCTCCACCCTGTCCATTAGAAGCTTGTCTGAGTTAGAGAAACACTGTAATTTTGGAACTTCTAAAAGTGAGCATCTTAGAGATAGAATCATCATTGGCATTTCTGATAATGATTTATCATGGAAGGTGCAATCAAAATTAGATCTAACCCTTAGAGAATGCAATTAAGTTGGCATAGCACTCAGAAATTATTACAAACCAAGAAATCAATCAAGGGTCTGCAAAAAAGTTTGAGGAAGTCAGTTACAAAAACTTACAAAAAAGAAGAAAGGGAATAGATAGTACAAATATTTGTAGCCAAATGTACAGATTCCAGAGCAAAGCAACAGATTATTTACAAGGTGAAATCATGATCATACACACATGGATGAGTGTTCAGCCAAGAACACAAAAAGCAGAAAATGTCACAAAATCAGTCATTTTGCATTAGGCTGGCCAGCTGTGGGCAGACACTTGCTCCTTCCAGATGCTAAGAAAGACTTTTTTTTTCCAGTCCTTCCCTCACTTCCCAATTCTTGAACAGACTACTATCCTTCCGATCCAGACTCCTTCCTCCCTTACCCTCTTCCATGTCTCACCCAATTCTGAACTGAGATGGTATTCTCCATCCGCCTATCCTTTCTTGACAGAAAGATCTGAGGAAAAGTCCACGAAACATCACTCAAAATGTTTCCTGAGCTTCATATTGGTTGCCACATACAGAGAGTATGGCACTAATTTCTTGTACAATGCATAATAATCATAGCTACATATCAAAAGATTTGGAGATAAAAATCTACAAACACTGATGCGAATTTTAATTTAAAGCTTTAAATGAAATACAGTTTAGATTTATTATATAAAGAGATGCATTTAGCTGTTTTAAATTTCGCATGATGCTTGACCAAGCTAGCAGAGGCAGCTTTCTTTTACGGGTCAGAAGAAGGTTGTGTGGTCTCTTCAGGTTTCTCTTATTAATGTGGACAGGTTGACATTGAAGAAAAGCATGTACTGTGTGTATTTGTTTTATTTGTTTGTCTATTAAGACTTTTTTCTAGTGGTGCCTCTCAGATTGGCTACGTGTCTTAAACCCATTAAAAGTGAACGTTTAAAACAAAACACATCAAACAGACTATAAAAAGACAGGCCTCCTAAAAACCTCCTAAAATACATGAGACATTGTAAAAAGTGTGTAAGAAAATGACATCAGGCCAGGAAAAATATTTTATTTCCCTAGGAAAGTGAAATCTTGAATTAACTGTTACTTGTGTTACTCAGGGATAGCACCCAATCCTAATTTTCATTATGAGAATTGGCATTATTACATATTCAGGCCAGTCCTCTCTTCTTTACCATGGGCCCAATCCTGCTCCAACAGAAGTCTTTGGCTAATCTCCAGCTGATTTCAGTGGAAGCAGGATAAGACCCAGTGGTAGCTACCTCCTTTTCAGCTTGTGTATGAACACGACAGAATCTGATTTTCAAATATGAGCAACAAATTACGGTGCTCAGCTCCACTTTTAAAGGCTAACATCACCATTTAGGAATCTAAAGCAGATATTTAGATACCTATGTAGCAATGTGCTCAAATGCAGAATTGGACAGCTTTACTTAAGCACGGCTATTTTAAACTGTGTCCCACTGGATGCAATAACGCCTTTATTCAGGTCAAGTAGTTGATATCAGTGGAGAGTCACTAGTGTAACCCTAGAGAGCTAAAAGCAGAGTCCAAAACAGTCAGTGAGAGTTTGAGTAAAGCTTGAGTGAAAACTGAGTATGGACCTCAAGGTTTGGTCCACAGATACAAATAAAATACTGTTACAACATAAGTAAATATGAAAATTACATTTGAAATATAATATTGAAAAAACCTCTGACTTTCTTGTACTTTCTAAACCTGTGGGGAAAATTACAGTGCAATTAAATTAATTACAATGCTAGCTGGAATGTCTGTATCTCAGTGCAAGAATAAAAATTTCCATTGTGGGCTGTTATACATGCAAACTTGCACCATTTTAATTAGATTCTAAAACTGAGCAAGTTATTTCAAGCCATGTCCTTGTGTGGATGCTCTTATTTCAGAAGGGAAGTGGCTAAAGTCAGTCGAGCTAAATTTGGTAGCAAACTAGCAATAGTCAGAGATGACTTATGACATCTCCAGCTAGTAAGGTAGCTGTAACCTTTTCTGTCAGACATGGACCCAACCATCATGAATTACATGTTCATTCTCCAGGTCAGGATTTCACAAAAGAGCTCTGATATTGAGAGAACACAGGATAAAGCTTGCATCAGCTCATGGCAGTTTGGGTATGTCTACACTATGAAATTAGGTCAATTTTATAGAAGTTGTTTTAGAAATAGATTTTATACAGTCGATTGCGTATGTCCACACTAAGCGCATTAAGTTGGTAGAATGTGTCCTCACAACTGTGGCTAGCGTCGACTTACGGAGTGGTGCACTGTGGGTAGCTATCCCACAATTCCCACAGTCTCCGCCGCCCATTGGAATACTGAGTTAAGCTCCCAAGGCCTGATGGGGCAAAAACATTGTCACAGGTGATTTTGGGTACACCTAATCAATCGCCCTTCCCTCCGTGAAAGCAACAGCAGACAATTGTTTCGCGCCAGACACCAGGGCAATTAGAAGAGCACAGCAAGGCGTGTTGTGCATCAGAGAGGCTTTGAAAACCAGTTTCATGAATGGCCAGGCTTCGATGTGACAGCTGTGTGTGTTTCTCCTTGATGCAATCCCTCCCCGCTTTGCTGATTTTGATTCCCTGTAAGCCAACCACCCTCCCCCCTTCAAAATAAAGTAACTGTTGTTTTGAAACCATGCATTCAATCTTCATTAATTAAAAAAAGAAGAGATAACAGACAAGGTAGCCCGGGTGGGGTGGGAGAGGAGGGAAGGACAAGGCCACATTGCTTAGTGTAGCCACACTAAAACTCAAACTGTTTGAATGACAGCCTTCTGTTGCTTGGGCCATCCTCTGGAGTGGAGTGGTTGGGTGCCCAGAGCCTCCCCCCACAATGTTCTTGGGCGTCTGGGTGAGGAAGCTCTGGAACATGGGGAAGAGGAGAGGCAGTTATACAGTGGATGCCCTGGGGGCCTGTGCTCTTGTTGGTTTTCCTGCAGCTCCAACAGATGCTTCATCTTGTCTGTTTGCTCCCCCAACAGACGCTTCATCATGTCCATTTGCTGCCCCATTAGCCTCAGCATCGCGTCCTGCCTCTGCTCATCATGCACACTTAATTCTTTCCTGGCCTCTGCCACTGAATGCCTCCATGCATTAAACTGTGCCCTATCAGTGTGGGAGGACTGCATGAGCTCCGAAAACATGTCCTCATGAGTGCATTTTTTTCACCTTCTAATCTGCGATAACCTCAGGGATGGAGATGATAGAGGGAGCGTAGAAACATTCTACGCTCTACAATTCTGGGGGGACTGCATGGTCACCTGTGCTGCTGACTTCACCACCCTGACCAAACAGGAAATTAAATTAAAAAGTTCCGGGGGCTTTTCCTGTGTACCTGGTTAGTGCATTGGAGTTCAAAGTCTGTCCAGAGCGGTCACAATGGAGCACTCTGGGATAGCTCCCGGAGGCCAATACCATCGATTTGCGTCTGCACTACCCCAAATTCGACCTAGAAAAGTCGGTTTTAGCGCTACTTCCCTCGCTGGGAAGATGTATAGAAGTCGATTTTAAGAGTCCTTTAGGTTGATGGAACGGGGTTGGTTGTGTGGATGCATTCATTTTTAAATTGACCTAACACGGCTAAATTCGCCCTAACCCCAAAGTGTAGACCAGGCCTTAGCCTCTGGCTGGGAGAGAAAACAATTCCATTCCACAAAATAGTAGAATGAGACCAAATCTTGCCCCATTTAGAGCAAAGCATAAGACCTATCTCTTCACAAAAGTCTTCCCACAATTACTCCATCTGAAGAATGATTTAGGCATGCTTCCTTAGAGAAAAGCAGCAAGAGAAGGGAGAGGAAAGGAAAAAAAGCATGCACAGTAAAGAAAGTTGTTCTTAAGAAGGGTGAAGAACAGTCCTGAGAACTAAATTTTCTGTAATTAATTTTAGGGAGAGAGATTGTAAAGAATATTAAGGGTGACTGTGTGGAGATTTAGTCAAATAGTTCAAAACGATTTTCGTGCAAATCAACCTGTGAAAAATAATTATCAGAAAATTCACTCAAGACACAGGATATTTGATCAGTGTGTCTGTATAACTCAAAGTTGGTGTGTCTGCACTATTTGAAATTAACATTAGATTAATAAACTATGAACATTAGATTAATAAACTATGTAAACTAAAGCTGAGGCTCCCTCTTCAGATTTCACATTTAGAAATACTTAAAATTAAATTCCTTATGCAAATCACAGTGTCAGACAGACTATAGAAATAAATAATCAGTTTCATTTTGTTGAAATATAAAATCCACACTCCTTCCTCATAGCCTTTGTCTGTTTTACTTACACATTATATCCTAAAAAATCTTTAAAATTAAAATAAGATAATGTCCTTCAACGGGATGCAACAAATGTGCAGCTACTGTATAATTAAATCTTCCTTCTTCTTTCTTTGATGCTCTGATTTTCTTGTAAAAGATAGTTTGTTTTTCTTACTTAACCAATAAAGACTTTCTGCATACTTAATGCATTTTGTGAAACCTCCCATGTGGACCTGTGTTTTTTATGTCTATGCAATGAAAAGGTAGCCTGGAACATATTATGAATTTCTTACAAAACCCGAGGGGTAGTATGAAAACAAATGGGTGGAATCCAAAGCAGGTGCAGGTGCAATGAACACCGATCCATCTCTAAGATAATTATTTGTACTGTGCATTAAAGCTATAGAACTAAGAATGGAATCAAACGAAGTTGAGAGATATACCAGGGAAAACTGAAAATAGTCCCTCCTTTAAGTTTGCTTTTAATCATCTGGATAAGAAAAGAAAGTGGAAATAAAATCCTTCAATATTTTTCTAGATATTTGTAATAATTCCTCCTTTAAAGCCATATGCAGAATCTATCCTGAACGTGCTCTAATCATTTTATAACCAGTGACAAATAGAATTATAGCTGCAATTCTGATAAACATCAGCTATTGCAGAGGGATAACCAATTTTACTGTGATCATTTATACTGGCATTCAATTAATACAGTGATTGGGGCTACATATGAATCTAGATAGACAGAGAAAGAGAGATCACTTTGGACTAGATTGCCACGGCCGTTACTTGGCCATGGAAAGGAGTAAGAGAATAAGCCCCTCTCACTCCCCTGTTTGTCCATGTTCAGATTGTGACTCTGGCTGTGGTGGGAAAAGCAAGGGGTAGTTATCTATTACTCATCCCTGTGAATATGTGGGTGAGGAAGTGGCAGAGGAGGGTGGACAGTAGGATCAGCTGTCTCCATCCTCCTTTGCTGCAGGAAAATAACTGAAGTAGTTTATCCCCCATTCCACAAAGCAAAGACGGAGCAGGGGAGGAACTCAGACTCCCCTATGATTATGTGCCTGTGGCAAAAAATAGTTTAGTCTCCTGTGAGCTAGGCTGTTTGATTAGCTGTAATATTTCGGTCTAATTTTGGTTGTTGGGTTTTGTGTGAAGGGCTTGGGTGGTGGTGGCCTATGATATTCAGGAGGCTAAACTAGGGTCTTTTCTCACCTTAAACTCTATGGGCAGGTCTTCACTACCTGCTGGATCGGCAAGTAGAGATCGATCTATCGGGGATCAATTTATTGCGTCTTGTGTAGACACGGATAAATCGATACCCGAACGCACTCCCCATCAACTCCAGAACTCCATCTTGAGAGAGGTGGAAGCGGAGTCAACGGGGGAGTGGCAGTGGTCGACTCGCCACTGTCCTCACAGCCAGATAAGTCGACCTAAGATACACCAACTTCAGCTATGCTATTCGCGTAGCTGAAGTTGCATATCTTAGGTCGACCCCCCACTCCCAGTGTAGATCAGGGCTATGACTCTGTGATTCAGTTACAACGTGTTCCCTAGTCTGCTCCTGGGGCAGTGTAATTACATGCCACCCCTTACTCAGGGTAAATCATTGAGTTACAATTTCAGCATGCTAATATGAGGCATAACTATCCCAAGCACCTAGACACACACATACATACACACACACACACACACACCCCAACGGTCAGAGACTGACCAAGATCTGTATCTTTTGCTATAGCTATAACTGCTCCTTACCCCTAAAGACTAAATTGTGAACTATGTGTTTCACATACAGATATTTAACCACATACTGAAGAGGAAAATGAGTGTGAATGAAGCCCCTAAGGACATCAGAAGCCTGGTAGATGACAAAAGTAATGGAATTTAATCTGGCAAAACTAGGAAGAGACAGACGTGGGAGGAAGCCAGAACACTAGGAAAGGGATAGCACATATGTGCCATCTGTAATTAGGAGCTAGTATACTGATAAAAGCAAAGAGATTCATTGCTTAAAAGACAAATGTTAAAAATGGAGAACATGGCCCTCAGTAAAATTCTCTTTCTAGAGATCAAATGGCAACAGTGTATTGTAAATTTACAATTGCATTCAAGTTCTTCCCTCACAACACCAATTTTGTCACTGCTAAAAATGTAGCACTGAAATTTAATTGCTTTTCTTATCCAAGCAGATTTAGAAATGGAGGCAGAGATGTAAAACTCTTTTTTGTAAAAGTGTTGAAATGTATTTTAATTTTGCCTTCTGATACCGGATTAATGTAAGTGCCATGAAAGAAAAAACGCAGACTGTTACTTTGGAAACCGACATAGACTTATCACCGCATGTTCAATTCAATACCCATTAATGCTTATACATATGGTATTAATTCTGCATTAATTCTGTCAAAAGTGATATCATGCTTAGAACTTCCAAATTATGACATCACTAAAACAACTTTGCTCTTCATGGGTTTGGAATATGTCTGTGCCAGAATTGGCTTGAATTTATTCACCCAGCCTATTCTGACAAGTTAAGTTTAATTAGTTCATGCCCTCATAATGAACAGGAGACTATGTTTTTGAAGATTTGCCAAAATAGTTTCTATTCTCTTCCACTTAAGTGCCAAATGCTTGCACTTCTCTATGCTATTTATACCTTTGCCTATAATTACTGCTCCCTAAGGTGTGATTGTCCTATTTCATAAGAGTTTGTGCAGCTGCCAACATGAAGATGTAAATAAATTGTAATACCGTTGCTATGAGGTGTAAAAATCCCACAGCTCATATCCAGACCCTTGTATAATAAACTCAAGTAAACATTCCATTTCCTGTAAGTGATTGTGGTTTGTGACTAGATTTAAAAGGCAGCGCAGTAAATCATCACTTATTTAATGACTTGGTGAAAACAAAGCCATATAAGCATGAAACGAAATGCTGTATTTACAAATATTTTTGTCCTTAAAAAAGAAAAAAATATTTGTACACAAAGGTGCCTAAACCTCTACTATTGAATAGAATAGGAAGCTGGTTACCTTTAAATTTTCTGGACCAGAACTTGGGGTGTGGCTTCATTACACAAAACACAGGTCAGGGGGAATCTGCACAAAGGACGGACTTAAAAGTTCACCTCTGCACTATCCTGACCTCACTGCAACCTCTGTGTACGGCTGGGTTCCTCAAACCCAGTTAGAAAACTCTTTGTACATATTCAAGTCTACAATAGGCCAAAATCCACAGCTGAGTATGGGCATGATGAAGGTATATCCTGACCATGCCCTCTTTTTCCTTCCAAACAACAAGCGGAAGGTGGGGCTCTTAAGGAGCCCATGCTGTTTCTGTGGCACCAGAGCGTCACTCTTGTACAAGGGTGATCTTCTGTAAGCCAGTTAAACTTGCATAAGGGCCAAATTATGTCAGTGGTTTGGGGCAATCCATACTGGAGACTCTGACTCACTACTTTTCTTCAGCTGGTCTATTTAGCCAATCATTATATCATGACCTTCTCCCTGTCCAACTTGTGCTACCACATGCTCATGACCAGTCTGCAGCTTTATTGCTTCACTTGGTATCCAACGTAATAAAGTTAATCAAGATGGGCTCTTTCAGCATTATTAAGGTGCCTGTATTGTGGAAGCTCAGTGTAAAAGAGCAACTATTACCTTTTAAGACACAAGTTTGATATATATATATGGATAGATGAGTTAAATAGTGTGTTAGGGAGGTGAAGTGAGAGAGATGGAATACATGATGGTGTTGTGTGAAACCATAAATGTTTTATTCTAACTATGGACACAAAATTCATGATTAGTGACTCTATGAGGGAGTTAAGCAGGTCAATCCAAACGAGTGTCAATAAAACCTTTATATCACACTGCATCATTATCTATTTTATGTTAGATGTCACAAAGAAAGTGGTCATGTTTTAGAGTTTTAAGAATTTTATTACTATAATTTTAAGCCTCTGACAATGAAACTGTATTGCCTTCCTGCCATGAATCCAACTGTACGGGACTCAGAGGGAGGAGAAATATAGCTAATAGCTTATCCTGGGGGCAGTGCTATCTAGTGTATGACACTGGATGGGGAGTCAGAAGATGTATGTTCTAATCAGAGCTCTGACATTGACCTGCTGTATGATCTTGGACAAGTTACTTCACCTCTCTGTGCCTTTGTTCTCTTACTCTTCATCTATCTCACCATTTTTCCAGTAAGTTCTTCAGTACAGGGATTGTCTTTCATTAGGTCTTTCATTGGTCTTGCCTCAATGTGGCGGGAGGAGAAGGGAAGGCTGTACAGGGGCTTGCACAATGTGATCCCAATCTTGGTTGGTGCCTCTAGATGCTATTGTAATATAAATATTGCAAAACCCCTAAAATATCAATATTAGTATTGATTTTAGGGTCCAAGATCTCTCATCCTACCAGGGCTTAGATAAACAAATGCATTATCCTGTTGAAAGAGGAGGATTCCAAGCCTACAATGATATAATCTTTTTCTGGTCCAAATGAACTGGTCATTAGTCCAGGACTGACCATTACATGTCCTGGGAAGCTGTTCAATGTAATTTGGGGATGTAAGTGTAGATAGCAATGCCATGTTTGTGAGGAAAGAAAGAAATACTTTTCTGGTAGGTTGTTTAAAAAAATGGCAGCTGTTTTAAAGTGCCTGGGGGGCTGGATTGTTAAAAACAGTCTCCATGGAGATGGATTAATGCCTGTGGGGTGGTCAAACGTGCAATATGAATGGAATTTATCACCTCTTCACAATTTATCGCATAGAGAGTAACAGCACATGCTGTATGTAGTATATCTGTGTAATAAGTGATGACATGTTTGGTACAAAGGGTTTATGATTGATATGACTTTGGAATGAGTGCATTACTCATGAAAGACCAAGATGTAAGTGAATTATGCAGGTCATCCAAAAGGAAGGTAAATAAAGCTTTTCCATCACACCACAGATTGGTGTATCTCCTTTAGCCATTATATTTTACAGGAAAATTATTCTAGAACTGACCCACCAAACTTAGAGAATCATAGACGTGCAGGGCTGAAAGAGACCTTGAGAGGTCCAATCCCCTTCATCCCCCCACCACACTGAGGCAAGACCAAGTAAACCTTGACCAACCCTGACAGGCGTTTGTCCAATCTGTTCTTAAAAAAACACTCCAGTGATGAGGATTCCACAACCTCCCTTGGAAGACTATTCCAGAACTTCACTACCCTTATGGTTTAGAACGTTTTTCCTAATATCTAACCTAAATCTTGCTTACTGCCAATTAATATCATTACTTCTTGTTCTTCCTTCAGTGGACATGGAGAACAATTGATCACCATTCTCTGTAAAACAGCCCTTAACATATTTAAAGACTCTTATCAGTTCCCCCCTCAGTCATCTTTTCTCAAGACTAAACATATTCAGTTGTTTTCTAAAGCTTTTATCATTTTTGTTGCTCTTCTCTGGACTCTCTCTAGTTTGTACACATCTTTCCTCAAGCATGGCACCCAGAACTGGACCCAGTAATCCAGCTGAGGACTCACCAGTGACAAGTAGAGTGGGAGAATTACCTCCCTTGTCTTATATACAACACTCTTGTTAATGATATAAGCCTTCTCACACCTATGTTGCAATATTGACATATTACATTTATGATCACTATAACCTTCAGATCCTTTTCAGCAGTACTATCACCTAGACAGTTATTCTTCATTTTGTAGCTGTATATTTGTTTTTTCTTTCCTAAGGGAAGTAATCTGCACCTGTCTTTATTGAATATTAATCTTGCTGAATTCAGATTCACTTCTCCAATTTGTCAACGTCAATTTGATTTATAATCCTGTCTTCCAAAGTGCTTGCAACTCCTCCTAGTTTGGGATCATCCACAAATTTTAGAAGCATACTCTCCCCTCCATTATCCAAATCATTAATGAAAATACTGAATAGTACCAGAAACAGGACTGACCTCAGTGGGAACCCACTAGATATGCTTCCCATCTTGACATCAACCCCTTGAGAACTACTCTTTCAACAAGTTGTGTGCCTATCTCAGAGTAATTTCATCTAGACCACATTTCCCTAGTTTGCTTATGAGAATGTTATTCAGGACTGTGTCAAAAGCCTTACTAAAATCAAGATATAACGTCTACTGCTTCACCCCCCCCCCCCCATCCATTAGGCCAGAAACCCCCTCAAATGAGGAAATTAGCTGTGTTTGGCAAGATTTGTTCTTGATAAATGCATGCTGTCTCTTCCCTAACCCTATTGTTCTCTAGGTACTTGCAAATTGATTGTTTCAGTATCTTTCCAGACATTCTCTTACTGGTTTCCTGTTTCTAATTCACTTAAACAATTTCTTGGGCTTCGGTGTTTCTTTGTTTTGTCTATGGTTACTTGCCTTTCACAATACCTCTTAACCCTCCTAATATCCATTTTACCTGCCATAACAAATGGTCCTTTCTATTAGTTTCACTTGTGCTGGATTACTATTTAATGGAGGCTACCAGTTTGACTTGAATAGCCTCTTGAACTTTACCATCTAGCTATATTGACTTTTAATTGCCTTCCTATTTTCTGTTTTGTTTAGGTGCATTCACGCCTTCTGTGATTCTTATGGGATGCCCATGCAGCCTTCATGCTGAGTCTAAGGATTTTAATTTCCTCACTTTTGACTTTAGGGTCTAACTAACTTATTTTTTTTAAATCTCCCTATCAAAAGTTTAGTGTCACAATGATGTGTTTGGTACAATTGCTCCCTTTAGGATGTTGAACTTATTTATATTGTGGTCACTATTAATTAGTGGCTCAGCCATAGTTACTTCTTGAAACAACGCATGTGTTATATAGAGCTAAGAATAGCTTCTCCTCTTGTGTCCTATAGAACTTGCTGGTACAAGAAGAAATAGTTGAAAAGGATAAGAAGTTGTTTCTCTAAACCTTGCCCTGCAGGGGATGAGTATTTACACAGTTATCTGAAGTGTCCCCATTTTACTATTTTATTAGACTGTTACCTCTTTTATGTCCTTCAACATTGTGCACTTGACATTAGAGCTGACTGAAAAACAGAATTTCCATCCCGTGGGAAATACCACTATTATTATTTATCAATATTTTGATGTGCCATTTCTAACCTAATTGATATTCCAACTTTTCAATCCAAAACTTTTTGCAGAACAAAAAGCTCCCCAAAAAATTAGACTTTTTTCATGATGAAAATCACTGATGGGCAATTCCTGACCAGCTGTCCTCAATATCTTTTCCATGATCCGGCGGCCAGTAGCATAACACTACTAGTATATTTGTATTCTTCTAAGTTGGGATTTCTAGCTATACAGATTTCAGTGAATGGTCTTCTCTTCACTGAAATGTTATTTCATTAGATTTTATGGAATAATTGGAGGACAATGCAGTGCCTCGCTCCTATAAACTATTCTGGCCTTGCAACAATTCAAAGCCAGTACTCCATATATTTTTGTCATATCATTATGTTTCCAAAATTCCTGTTATGTCAAGGTTCTCTGGTAGGAATTCCATTTCATTTATTTTTGCTTTTAAGCTTCTTGAATTGATATATAAAATGTACAGTTTTCATTTTTGGCTGTGGGACCTTATCTGACACTAATGTATTAGTGTACAAATAGCCAATCAGATATTTAGCTGAGCATGTGTGCATGAAAATAACTGATTTGTATCCATAATCATAGTAACCACGTGTCCTCATTAGGGACACAATAAGTTAATGCATTTTTGGTTGTGTTCCTGGGTTTCAGCAGTTTTAATTATTTATAGCCATCTCTGTGGTACTTATCACCTTATGGCCTTCAATGTCCACAGCACCAGAATCTCTGTTTTTAAGGACTTGACTGAAAGTTGAGAAACATGAAGAAGCAAAACTTCAAACAAGCATGTCCAAACTACTGATATTCTGTCAGCCATAATTTACAGTGCTTGGTGGTTCTGGCAAATGAGGATTTTCCTGTGGAGTTTAGTGCTGTGACTTCACATGCCTTAACAGACATGCTAAATCAAAATGCGTCATCACTTATACATCATGACATTTCTCTATGAACAGGATAAACTTGGAAGGCCAGATTTTGAAATGGAACAAAGTAGGTTGGCTCCATAGAAGTCAATGGCTGTAGTGATGTAAATGGAGCTACACCCATTTATGTCAGCTAAAGATCTGGCCCACAGGGCCTCACGCATTATCTGGTGGCAAAAGTGTTCTATTAACTTCTTCACATTTTAAAACTTCAGACATATTTCCGACTAATCACAAGCCCAACATAGGGATTATGATGCAGGAATCTGTCTCTTGTTACTGCTACTGCTTGGTCCATTCAGAATATGCACCCTGAGATACAACATTTAATTCTAAATCCAGGTTTCAAACACCCCATTTTAGGATGGTTTTTATCCAAGATGATGCTTCAGCTCATAATACAGGTACTGTAATATTCAGATATAGGTTCATATTATTCACGGGTTCTAAGGCTAGAAGGGACCACTGCAACAATCTAGTCTGACATCCTATGTAACATAAGCGTAGAATTTCCCCAAAATGTTTCTTGTTTGTACTAGAGTATATAATTTAGAAAAATATCCAGTCTTGATTTAAAATGTTCTAGTAATGAAGAATCCATCCATTATCAACACTTTAACACTAATAACAAATAAGAAAATAAAAATAACAAAAATAGTAATTTTTTAAAATGGTGTAATTGGCTTTTGATTTGGGCCCACTTTTACAAGATAGTTTGGGAAGCCAGAAAATGAAATTTAGTCTGAGGATGGTGGAAATATCAGGCAAAAATGCTAACACAGATTTCTGGATATGGTTTAAGCTGTGCCAAGGAGGAAATGGAAAATTCATTTTTCTGGTACCAATATTTTCAATTTTTTGACAATGAGTCTAAATTTTGTACCGAGATAAACAAGGGAGGGATTTTCCAACCAGCTCTGTCACTATCCATAGTGTTTCTATGAACACGATACAGTACTTACTTTATCATTCGAAATTATACTAAGCGCAATACATCAGACATGCTGCATCACAGATTTAGCAACTTGTATTTTATGACACATGTTGACACATCCAACCAGAATATGCCTAGGTCAAGATAAAATTTAATTCAGTTAGGATTATGGCTAAAGAGAGATAAATTATTTCAGATAATATTATTAGAACAATGTAGCTATCAGAACACCGAATGTTTGAAAATTTGGAAATTCCATCTTAAGAATTTGTTAATAAAATGCTTAAGAATTCCCTTGCCCAAACCACTGGATGTCATCCACTGATGTAGAAACTAGTCTATTAAAACTAATATAATTACTTGTCAATCAACTCCCCTTGTTCATCTAACTGCTACAGGTAGGGTCACGGTCACAGCCTCCCTCTCTAATTTATTTCTAGAGAATGAGGTTCCTTGTGGTCGAGGCCATTATTGGAACAATGCATGAGGTGAGGTTGGACAGTAAGATTAATGTATGTGGACACTTAGTTCTTCAAACCTATGTTAGGAGGGAGAATAAGATACTTAGAATGGTGTTTGTCTTCTTTACAGAAAGGGTAAATGAACTAGAGTGGTCTTTATTCTGGTTCTGCTGCATTGACTTTGTTTCAGAAGCACCCAAGGATCAAATAGGACTCACAGATGGCGAACTTTGGTAACAAAAGATGGGTATGTCCCTTCAATCAAAGGTGCTTTTTCATATATGGTGATTATGATCTAATGGGCATAATAGAAACCTGATCATTCACATAACTGAAATGTCATAGATAGATATAATTTATAGATCAGTATAACGTATATAGAACTACAAAGTGCAGAAGATGTGGAAAAGCACCATTCTGTAATTGGAGCCTTTGAGTGTTACCATAATATAAATATCTAATAATAATTATGACAAAAGACAAACACTATAGCAAGATATGCCATAGAAATATCTCTAAATAAGTAAAAAACATGTTTTTTATTTGTATGTATGTATTTCATTTTGTATAAATCTACATTCCTTTTTAAAAACATCAGAATTAAAAAATTGTTAGAAACTCAGTAAATGCAGAGTTAAGTTTGTACTTCTCAAAACAACCTGACTGCTACCTCACAGAGATGCCTTGAAAAAAAAAATCAGACACAGACAGTTACTTACCTGTACTGTAACTGTTGTTCTTCAAGATGTAGGTGGAGACATGTATTCCACTCAGGTGTGTGGGTGCCCAACATATTAAAGCCAAAGAACTTTGCTTAGCAGTACCCTTCTGGCCCTCGGAGCCCCATAGCTATATAATGGCAGCACTGTCACAACCCTCCTCAGTTCCTTCACACCAGAATCTAAGATTGGAGATTCTGATGTTGAGGGGCTAGAAGGTGGGTTGTAGAATACACACCCTCACTCACATCTCAAAGAACAAAAGTTATAGCACAGGCGAATAACAGTCTTTTCTTCTTGGAGTGGTTGCAAATGTGTATTTTACTCAGGTGACTCACCAGCAGTAACAGTAGGAGATGGGGCTCAGAGTTTACTTACACAATGACTGCAGAACTGCCTTCTCGAAGTTTGCATCTGGCCTAGCTGCCACAGTAACAGCATAATGTTTGGTTAAAGTATTTACAGAAGACCATGTAACAGCCCTGCAAATGTCACTGAGGCCCTCATCAAATCAACCCATAGCTTCTATGGGGACATAGTCTGAGCTAATTCAGAAGCCCTAGTAATGCAGGAAGTTATCCATCTGGAAACTGTCTGCGCAGAGACTGGCTGATCTTTCTTCCAATCTGTGTAAGAGACAAAAAGCTGAGGTGATGAACAAAATGATTTAGTCCTTTCCAGATAGAACACTAGGCACTGCCAGACATCTAATGTATGAAGACACTGTTCATCTACATTTGAGTGTGGCTTTGGAAAGAATACAAGTAAGATAACAACCAGCTTAAGGTGAAACAGTGAAAAACCACTTTGGACAAAAACTTTGGATGTGGCCTCAAAGACACTTTGTCTTTGGAGAATTGTGTATATGGAGGCCGTGCTATTAGGGCCTGCATTTCGCTGACTCTTCTTGCGGATCTTATAACAACAAGAACAGCTGTCTTTTGTGAAAGGAAAGACAATGAGTAAGTTGCTAGTGGCTCCAATGGGGAACCCATCAGGGTGCCAAGACAGTACACATTTACACTGTTTCCTTCACAGCTGGAAACAGACAATACATTTCTGAAATCTCACTATCATGGAGTTTGTGAAAACTGACTTTGCTTGGATCGGGGATGGAATGCCAAGATTGCCACCAAGTAACTCTCCATGAGCTAAGAGCCAGATCTGAGGATTTCAAATGTAACACATAATCCAAAATGTCCTAAGCATCAGTTGAATACCCTCAGATATTGACCAAACCAAAAAATGCTTCCACTTGGCCAAACAGGTAGTCCTAGTAGATGGTTTTCTATTAAGTAGGACCCTCTGATCTGCTTCCAAACATTGCCCTTCCTCTTTATCTTCTTCATGTAGTCCGTCGATTCAACAATGACATTTTCATATTCTCTCTTTTTGTGGATTCTGGAGTGACTCTGAAGTTCAAAGCGTGATGCACATGCTCGTGAGCAGATTGGGAAAAGTTATTATGCATCTCTTGGTAGCTACCACGCTTTTCTCTTGTGGCTAACAGTCAATTTTTTCTATCCTCTTCAAAAGCCTGAAAAGCTGTAAGTGTTGTGTGTTGCCATGCTGATCTATTTAACGCAGCTGTCTCAAGATCATCTGGTTTTATTGTACCAAAATCTATGCTGTTCTTGATGCTGTCCTTGTAGTGCTCTGGGCAGCCTTGATTTTGGTGTCCTTGTGCCAATTCTCCATTGAACATTTTTCTAGGGCATCGATTTTCTAATGATGTGTCCAACCCAGTGTAGTTGGGCTTTTATCGGCATGGCCTTGATGCTTATGACATTTGACTTTTGGAGAACCTCCAAGTTGGTAATTTTGTCTTGTCCATGGATCACCATAATGGTGCACAGAGACTGCATATGCAAGGCCTCTAGATGTTTGATATGCCATTTGTATGGTGTCCAGGTCTCACAGCCGTAGAGGAACAATATGAGCACAAAAGCTCCCTATCTAAACATGTACCATCTCCATCATGAAGTGCAGAGTGTTCAGCACTGGATGTGCAACATTGCTGTGGTACTGAGTCAGTATGTCAGGAAGGAGAGGAAGAGATCTGGGAGGTCAAACAGACTGAAAAGGAGGAGAGAACCAACACTATCCTGACCGAGCTACCGCAGTAAGAATCAGTTTGGCATGGTCCAACTTTTTCTGAGGATAAACCGAGAGGCAAGAGGAATAGGAGGAAAGGCATACATTAGGAACACTCCCAATTCAGATAGAAGGCATTGGTTAAAGGCCCTGCACTGAGTCCTGCTCAAGAACAAAATTGACAGCACTTCTTGTTGTCCTTTGTTGCAAACAATCAACTGTCTGGATGCCCCAGTCTCTGAAGATTGACCTCACCACACTGATCTTCAGATGCCATTCATGATTCTCAGAGAAAGTTCTGCTGAAATGATCAACCATCTGGTTTTGAGAGTGGTTGTGGGCATGATGAATTGCTTGATGCAAAAGTGCCAAAACTTTATTGAATCCTGACAAAGCTGGTTGGAGCGGACTCCTCCCTACCTGTTCACATAATACATTGCAGAGGTTTTGTCAGTAAGTATGTGAACTGCTGTTCCCCATATATTATCCCAGAAGGCTCAGCAAATATTATAAATGGCTTGAAGCTCCAGTAAGTTGACATAAAAAAATGCTTCCTGTTCCAACTACACACCCTGAACTTTTAATGTCCCTAGATTGCACTCCCCAACCTGTTGTGGAGATATTGGTAACTACAGTCCTGGTCAGCAGAGCATGGGCAAAGGGAACACCCTGACATACATTCCTCTGTTCCACCCACCATTTTAGATTGCCCAGTATCTCTAGAGACAGTTGAACAAGCCTGTTCATGACTAACTTGGGCAATAGACCAATTTCAACCATGACTGAAGATGACAAAGACTCAGTCTCCCGTGCTAGACTATGTAAGTGTATGAGGCCATATGGCCTAGTAACTTCAGGTATACATAGACCATTGAAGGTTGAGATTGGAGGTCCAAACACAGGTGTTGAATTGTCTGGAATTGGACGTGGGGAAGAAAGGCCCTCAAATTCATAGAGTCTAGTAGGACCCCAATGAACTCAATTTTTTTAGTTCGAATCAGTATTGACTTGTTTTGTTCAAAAATCAACCATAGTCGATCAAAGAGATCCAGTGTGAAATGGACATGATTAAGGATTTGTTCTTCAGATATGCCCCTCACAAATCAGATATGGGAAGAAATGAATTCCTTTCCTCCTGAGATAGGCTGCTACCACCATCATGTATTTGGTAAAGATGTGTGTGTGCGGGCGGAGAGGGGGTGACAGGTAAAAGGGGAGAACTGTGTACTGATAATGTTGACTGGCAACTAGGAATCTCAGAAACCTCCTGCGACATGACAAAATAGCTACATGGAAGTAAGCATCTTGGAGACAGTAAACCAGTGGTTTTGCTTCAAGGTGGGAAGAATTGTAACTAGGATGACAATGCAGAATCTTATATTCTATGTACTTGTTGAGACCACAAAGATCAGAAAATAGGTCTTACCCCTCCCTGGGACTTGGGGATGAGGAAATAACATAAGAAGAGCTCCTTTCTGCAATGCTGCAGGGTAACCTCCTCTACAGCTCCCAAAGTTTGCAGACTCTGGACCTGCTGAAGAATCCATGACTTGTGAGATGGGTCCCTGAAAAAGGACAGGGTAGGGGGGTAGGAAGGGAGAATGGATAGTAATAGCCCAATCTCACAGTGTTTAGAATCTATTTGTCTGAGATTATTAAGCCCCAAGAGCTGTGGAAATTGGACAGCTTGTCCCCAAACAGAGGGAAAAATCTCCTGAAAATTGATGACTGGTGCACTGCCCTTGAGGGTAGATTCAAGTTGACTTCTTGTCGACAGCTGATGAAAGATCAGCTAGCTGATTAACATTGAAATCAGGGGGCCTTCTCTTGTGAGACTTGTGTCCTCTCTTAGAAAAGACCTGTTGCCTTGCAGAAGTAAGCAGGCTGTCTGAAATACTGTTGGGAATACTGACAGAACTTCTGCTGTAGTTGCTGACTCACCAAGGTGCCTTCTAACTTCTGGGTTATAAACCTCTAAGGATCAAACATGGCCCTGGAGTTCTTAAAAGAATGTAAGGCCTCATCTCTCTTTTCAGAAAAAGACCATCTGCCAAATGGTAAGTCTTCTCTGGTCTGTTTCATGTCCAAAGCAATGCCAGTGCTTTGCAGCCAAGAAGCCCTCCTCATTGTTACAGCTGAGGCCACAATCCTAAATAAGGTCTCCAACATAATCCTATATGAGGTTGCTGCCACATCAAGGGCTGACTGTAGCAACTTCTTAGCCACTAGATGGCCCTCTGCCAGGAAATCCTTAAACTCCTCCCTAGCATCTTCAGATAATTTTTCTGTATCTCTGGACATTGTGTTCCAATTCACAAAGTTATACTTAGACAAGAGCACCTGCTGATTAGCAATTAGCATTTGGAAGGAAGATGTAGAATAAACCTATCTCCCCATTAAATCCAAGCTCGTGGCTTGTTTTTCATTAGGTGTAGATTTATCATAGAATCATAGAATATCAGGGCTGGAAGTCCAACCCCCTGCTCAAAGCAGGACCAACCCCAACAAAACTATTCCAGCCAGGGCTTTGTCAAGTCAGGCCTTAAAAACCTCTACGGATGGAGATTCTACCACTTCCCTCGGTAACCCATTCCAGTGCTTCATCACCCTCCTAGTGAAAAAGTTTTTTTCCTAATATCCAACCTAGACCTCCCCCACTACAACTTGAGACCATTGCTCCTTGTTCCGTCATCTGCCACCACTTACATCTGCCTTGTCTCATTCTCTCATTGGCAGCAGTCACCACAAGCAAATTAGAGTTGGGTGTGAACAAAAACACTCCAAAAATCCTTACAAACAAACATAGTATCATTTGTCGGTACACTTGAGAGCAGGAGGCAAGGACACTGCCATGTGCCATAGGGACTTTGCAGCTCCAAGAGAGCACTATTTATAGGGAGGGCTCCTCTCTTCAGGGCTGAAGGTTGCAGGATTTCCAATAATGTATTGGCCTTCTCTTGGACAAACTCGACTTAAATACCCAGGGCTGCAGCCCTCTTCCCTAAATGCCCTGGGAAAACTTAAAGTCTTCTGGAACAGGGGAGGATGAGTCCAGGATGGTAGAATCATCTACTGAAGAGGATGATAAAGGTGACAGAGTCAAAACTCCTCCTGAGGCAACATGTGCTCCTGTTGCTGCATTATAGATTCAATAGGAGCCATATCAGTTTGTGTCTCCCATCTTCATAGGGCAGGAGAAGAAACAGCCAGAGGATTCAGGGATCTCTGCCAAGAGTAAGCAATTGACCAGAATCTTGGAAAATATGAGACCCCCCACCAGATTCCAGGAGCCCAATGTGGAAAGTATTATGGCACCAGAGGCCACTAGGTGCTGATCCAAGTCCTGCTGTCCCCACATAGATCTTGACATCAATATCAATCCTCTATAGAAGGTCTAGAAGACTTATGAGACTGGATCGTGGGAGGAGATGGAGGGGAAGAAGCTGATCCCAAACTCAAGAATGAAGAGCCCTCCTCCAAGTAGTTTGTACGTAATGGAGGGGGCAAAACTGTTGAGACTACTCCACACTCCAATCTGTCCTAAGTCCAGTTCTGCACTGACCTTGCAAGCGGTAATGCAGATTCTTTTGGTACGAGCTGGAGACTTGAAGCTGCACTGACATTTGGTGCTGGCATCAACAATAGGGCTGAAGTTAGTACCAGAGCCAAGGTCAGTACAAGAGGAGAGATCAACCCTGCTGGTGTGGAAGCCTGGACTAACATGGCCCTTGGTACAGAAACCAGAGTCAGTGCTGAGGAAGAATGTCTCTGTGATGATTACGGGACTGCATTACCTCTTTACCAGGCCTGCTAACTGGTACTGCAAAAGGCTGCTCAAGAAATCAATCCAGACCATGCTGGTACCAGGCCACAGAAGGCCATGGGTCTGAATCATAGCTTGTTCCATGAGGTGTAGTCTTAAATGCAGGTCCTGTGCAAGCTGTGCCCTTTTCTTGAAGGAGCGACAAATGGAGCACTTCTCCTAAATATGCCTCTTTCTTAAACAGAACAAACACCAAGTGTGGGAGTTGTTATTTGGAATAGCCACCCCACACAAAGGTAAGGGCATTGCACTGGGTAATACTAACAAACAGTAACTAACTACTAAGTTAACTAACTAACTACAAGGATACTACTATTAACTAAACTAACTATTTACAAAAGCTGACAAGGATATCTCTGTTCACAAAAACCATGAGGTAACATGATTTTAGGCCACAGGTGATAAGAAGGAACTGAGGGGGATCGGGGCAGTGCTGCCCTTATTTAGCCATGGTAGGGGTTACAAGGGCCAGAGGGGCATGAGCGCCACTCCAGTGGGTACTGCTGAGCAAAGTTATCTAACTTGCAGTGCACTGAGTGCGTGCACCCCGAGTGGAATACATGTCTGCAACCACTCAAAGAACTCTGACTTCTTTGTCTATCCATAGCAAATAATTTAACCTTATAAGTGGCCAGAAGAACTTAATTGGCTTACTCTAAAACATACAGCAGTTGTCCAAGTTTGACTTTACTTCCTGCCATACACACACTACCAAAAAATTGTATTTGACAAATTTCTGATTAGACAATAAATATCATGCTAAGGACAGTCATTCTCTGTTTCTTATTAAGAGGCCCCAAAACGCACTGTGTTGAGGGAAAAGTGCAGGTTAAGCGATCAAATGTGTGTGACACATTTAATACTTGCTTCTCACTATTTATCACAAGAATGTCACTAATAAAAAGTCCATAAAGTTTGCTTAGTTAATAATATTTATGTGATTCTTTCTGTGACGTGAGTGTGTGACAATTTAAAAATCACCATAATCTGGAGCATTGCATCACACTGCCCACAGCCCCCAGTCCAAACAACCTCCTTCCCTGTGCCACCCTAAAGAACATAATTGTAACCTAGTGATGATCCATAATCAAGTAACGTTTAACCAGCATGAAATGACTTGCACTGTGCTCTGAAGTTTAGTGAATATTTTATATGCAGTAAAATAATATTTGACACTCAGATAGCACCATTTATCCAAGCATCTCAGAGAACTCTGGAAACACTAAGTAAGGAACAACTAAAAACAAAATTAGTTGCATCTGAGACCTGCTAAAAGACTGTTAAAGGAAATGATCCAAAAAACACTATACATTTTAAGTGAGACTAAACGAAGGCGCTTCAGTGCCAGCAGCAGAAACCAGATTTATTTTCCCTAAAGTTTTTACCTTACAAAGACATAATGAGTCTCCCCTCCAGCAGGAGTTCTGCAGGACAGAGGACTGCATGATCAGGCCCTCAGTTTAAAAGTACACGTGTGTTTGTAAGATTCCTAACACATTTATTCCTGTTTATATTATTATATCATTTCTTTCTCCCCCTCTCTCTGGCTATGTTTACTCTGCACACTCCTCATGGCAGCATGTACAGTACATACACTGCATACCTCCCTGCCCTGGCATGGATAGCAATGTAGACAGTGCTTAGGCAAGTAAAGACACGTCTGAACCCTAAGGCTACATATCCTACACAGCTTTCCATATGCACAAACAATGCCTCCCACATCTACATGGCTGCCCCCCGCCAGAGTCTTTCCCCGCTGCAGGAAAAGGCTCCAGCAGCTCCCTGCTTCTGGAGCCTTTCCCCACTGCCTTCCTCCTGAAAGAGCCTTTCACTGACCTGTGTAGCTACATACTGCAGTGTGGACACAGCCTGCTTTTCACCACAGTGTCTAGCTACAAATACCCAACACAGCACCAGTAGTGTGCAACATAGCCTCTGTAGCTATGTAGCTGCTGGAAATAGCAGCTGTTATTGTCTCAGAAGCAGGGACATTTAAAAACTATCTTTCTTCAGATAGCAACTAGCCTTTAAACAGTTGTACAAGGAACCTCCACTAAGCAGGGCCGGGATTTGGTGGGGGCGGCATTTTGTAGGCCTCGGCGGCAATTCGGCGGCGGGGGGTCCTTCCGCGCTCCATGTCTTTGGCGGCAATTTGGCGGCGAGGGGGTCCTTCCATGCTCCGGGTCTTCGGCAACAACTCTGCGGCGGGTCCTTCACTCGCTCCGGGACCCACCGCAGAAGTGCCCCAAAGACCAGGAGCGGGAAGGACCCTCCACTGCTGAATTGCCGCCGACCGGGAACGCGGAAGGACCCCCACCTAGGGCGCCAAAAACCCTGGTGCCGCTCCTGCCACTAAGCCACCACACACCCACTCTGGGCCTGTTGCAAATACAGTGTCTGCTCTCAGGGGGAACAGGGGCTCCTCATTCCATGTACCCTGAGGCAGTCATCACTGCAATGTGGGTGGGGAGAGAAATATGGTCATGCCCCACCCCCATGCCAGAGGGAGCAAATTGCAGTGTGCAAAGGAATGGTGGAGCCTGTACATCCCCAGTACAACTGGGTAGCTCAGGGAGGGGTGTACCTCCCCAGCTTCCCATGAAGTGTGGGTCTGACTCCCCCCTACTCATAGTTGTATCTATCTGGTAAAATCTACATTGTCATAATACTGATCCTCCTGGAGGGAGGGGAAAAGGAGCCCAACCTCTTACTTACACTCATATATGTTCACTACACTATTCTACAGTAATGGTTCAAATGCAGCACCTTAATAGCATTTCTACAAATAGAGCTTTGGTTTATTTTCATAGGGTACATTAGTAATACTGTATTTATAAAGATTATAATAATTTGAGCAAAAATATAGACCTGATTTCATCCTTCTAAGACACAATCTCTGATTATCCTAAGAATTATGCTGCTTTGGATGCTGTGCCACAGCTGACCTTTATTTTGCTGTTTCGTGACTGCTATACTCCATGAACATCAGTCTGCATGTTTTCCATGTCCCCATTCCTACCTGTTTGTTCTCCCACAAACAAGGCTTTAAAAACGTACACTTTTTACCAACTAATATGCTTGTAAATTTCATCTATTTTCTGCCATTCAACTGGAAGAACTTTGTAAAACTTTTGAGACATACTTACTTGTCTGCTAAGATTTCAAGAACAACAAAAATGGGCTGTTTTCCCATTCTACCTTGATTGATATGTGGAGTTTAGCTATGCTGCCTCAAGCTGTGATCTTGCCACATCTGAGAGCTATGGACACTCAGGCAGGCTCAGTACTTGTGTAAGTAACTTCTGAGAGACACTTACTGTAGGATACAGAAGAAGTGAGTGCTGGCGATTCAGTAGCTGGCACTCTTCCTTCTGCGTCAGTACTGAACCTATGCCCCAAATACGGCATTTGGGAGCAGCCATGCTGTTGAAAAGGTTATTTTTCAAATGAAATGTAAAACCAATGTCTTGACTACTTGCAGTCATTAGAAATCTCATGATACTTCTCACAAGACTAAGGGAGCTAGCCTGGGTGTCCTGGACACATTCCAAATAAGTAATCATATGCCACCTACCTAAAACACTCCCTATAGTTTCATTTGGGAGAATTATGTTTGGCCTACTTCCTGAATGGTAGTGTAATGCCACTGTTGCACTATTTGAAAGTTTGTTGCCTTCTACCTGTGAGGTGGCTGCATTACAATGAGGTGAAGCAATCTCTATGTATTTAACTATTTGTGGAGAGATTTTGAAATTTTCTTTGAAAAATGTTATATAAAACATCAATTGTTAACTAGAAAAACTAATACTGACAAATCTAAGAAGAACATATATAATTTATATAGATCCATTTATTTCATGCTTCACTTGGCCCTTATTGTACAGCGTGTTGCCCCAAATCGTCTAGATAATTTTGCATATCCCCTTTCCAATCCTCTTCTCCCCCTTTAAAAATATTACACAGAGTAATTGTGTAGTAAAAGTTGCATAATGGTTTCTATTCTAGCCCCCTGCTTTCAGTTATTCATAACATTCTGAAATTACATGTTTCAGGCTGAAATACTCAAGATTTGGTCTCTGCCTAAAGGTGAACTTGTTAGAAAGTTTGAGCAGAAATTATTCAGCCATTATTTAGTAGGGGGAAAATAGAATAAATAGAAAACTATATTAAATATACAATTGCACCCTCACATACACACCTTTCCTCCCTGGGTTACTTGGGAACAGACAACACTCATCAGCATAGCTGGGCGCCTGATGTTGTTGACACTAAAGGAGACCCTGAGTATCCCAGTAGTTATGTTGGATAGGTGGAAATCCTCAGTCCACGCCTCTGCTGCAGTACTTGTCAAGGAAATAAATCTTGGTGCTGCCTCCACCTGGCTGGGCCCTGTACACACTCTGTGGCATGCCTTGGGAGCTTCCAAGAATAAACCTGAGCTAATCTGAGCAATGGGTCTAACTCAAAGGTACAATTTTAAACAATATACACCCAATATACATTTAAGTAAAGATGTGTTAACTCTCATCTAACAAATTAAAAAAACATGATATAACAAGATTGAAATTTAAATCAGCAGGGTGCTTGTCAATAAGTCAATTAACAAATGCAATTTACAGTAGTAAATGAAACAACCAACTTGCATTTACACTCCACCCACTCCCACCCCAGAGCGCACATGCCTCTGAATTTCAGAATTCTAGACCTTGAAGCTTGTGACAAATCAGTCCAGCCAAGGCAACAAGGGGCAGAGCAAGTCTAATTTGGATCATTCCAAGCTGCACAACCCCTCTGAAGACTGGAGTTGTTTTAACCAGAGGTCAGTAACCTGGATTCTGGTCAGATGACAACACCACTCAGTCTCTTCTCAGACTCAGGCAACCCCCTTAAAGTGTCTTTGCTGTCCCCCTTCCCTTACAAGCACTTTCCCCAACAACAAAGGTAGTGGTCATTCATGCTGCCTTCACGGCAGGCCCAGCTCTGGGCACAGCAATATTCTCTGCCTTGGCAGCAATGAAGCCCAGCAATAGCCTCTGTGGCTCCCTGCTTGATCAAAGCCCCAGCAGGCTCAACAGCAGCTTCTGGCATTCTAGCAGCAGCTCCTGGTTTGAATAAGGCGCCACAAAGCGATCTCAGCTCCCCTCCAAGACGCAACCCACAGCATGCTCTCTCTCATTCTCTGGAAGTTGAAGTCTCTCTCCCTTATCCAGATACCAAATGACTGGAGGATAGCTAATGTGACGCCAATTTTTAAAAGAGGCTCCAGAGGTGACCCTGGCAACTACAGGCCAGTAAGCCTCACTTCAGTACTGGGCAAATTGTTGAAACTATCATAAAGAACACATAGATGAATATAATTTGTTGGGAAATAGTCAATGTAGTTTTTGTAAAGGGAAATCATGCTTCACCAATCTTCTAGAATTCTTTGAGGGGGTCAACAAGCATGTGGACAAAGGAGATCCAGTGCATACAGTATTTAGATTTTCAGAAAGCCTTTGACAAGATCCCACACCAAAGGCTCTTAAGCAAAATAAGCAGTCATGGGATAAGAGGGAAGGTTCTCTCATGGATTGGTAACTGGTTAAAAGATAGGAAACAAAGAGTGAGAATAAATGGTCAGTTTTCAGAATGGAGAGAGGTAAATAGTGGTGCCCTCAGGGATCTGTACTGGGCCCAGTCCTATTAAACATATTCATAAACGATCTGGGAAAAGGGGTAAACAGTGAGGTGGCAAAATTTGCAGCTGATACAAAACTACTCAAGATAGTTAAGTCCCAGACAGACTGCGAAGAGCTACAAAAGGATCTCACAAAACTGGATGACTGGGCAACAAACTGGTAGATGAAATTTAATGTTGATAAGTACAAAGTAATGCACATTGTAAAACAATCCCAACTATACATATACGATGAGGTCTAAATTAGCTGTTACCATTTAAGAAAGAGATCTTGGTGTCATGTGGATAGTTCTCTGAAATCATCCACTCAGTTGCAGCGGCCGTCAAAAAAGTGAATAGAATGTTGGGAATCATCAGGAATGGGATAGATAATAAGACAGACAATATCATATTTCCTATACATAAATCCATGGTACGCCCACACCTTGAATACTGCGTGCAGATGTGGTCACCCCATCTCAAAAAAGAAAATTGGAATTGGAAAAGGTTCATAAAAGGGCAACAAAAATGATTGGGGTATAGAACGGCTTCTGTATGAGGACATTAATAAGACTGGGACTTTTCAGCTTGGAAAAGAGGTGACTAATGGCGGAGATGATAGAGGTCTATAAAATCATGAGCAGTATAGAGAAAGTAAATAAGGAAGTGCTATTTACTCTTTCTCATAATACAAGAACAAGGGGGGGCACCAAATGAAATTAATAGGTAGCAGGTTTTAAACAAACACAATACAGTATTTTTCCACGCAACACACTGTCAACCTCTGGAAATCCTTGCCAGAGGGTGTTGTGAAGGCAAATATTATAACGAGGTTCAAAAGGGAGCTAGATAGATTCATGGAAGGTAGATCCATAATTGGCTATTAGCTAGGATGGGCAGGAATGGTGTCCCTAGCCTCTGTTTGCCAGAAGCTGGGATTGGGTGACAGGGCATGGATCACTTGATGATAACCTGTCTGTTCATTCCCTTTGGGGCACCTGCCATTGGCCACTGTCAGAGGACAGGATACTGGGCTTGATGGACCTTTGGTCTGACCCAGTATGGCCGTTCTTAGGGCATCATAGGAGTTATAGTCTCCAAGGCTGGATTGCAGTGCCCAGGATCTTCTGAATGGGAACACTTCCAATTAAATTCAGAGGCCCCTGTAGTAGAGGTAGCACAAACAATTGTCTCTCTTTTTTTCTTTTTAATTCTTGAACAGTGTGAAATGCTCAAACAACTAGAGACTGAAATTTTGCATGAAAATATAGCCTTTGGTAAGGTGAAATGTCTTTCCCTGTTTTGAAGAAAATTAGTTTTCATTTGCATATTTTGAATTTTTGAGTCTGCTGGACTAAACTTACTTAGAGAAAAATGTATGCTATGGAAAGACCAACTGAAAGTCTTAGAATATTTTGCTAATAAAGGAGTGGGTGAGCAAAGAGCCAAAGCTATATGTGAAATGGTAAAAATTAAATTAAAGCTATGAGAACTAATGAAACCCCTCAGTATAACAAAATTTTGGAGCAAATTCCATAATTCCCTCCAGTCCATAATGTACAGATAGTCTAACACAAATTAATTTTAATTCATTACCAGAGAGGATATCTTTTGTCTGAATGTAATGCACAATTGGCCAGAGCATGAAGAACTCTGCCATTTAGATATGCAATGTCCCTCAGCATTACATCAGCCAGAGAAAAGTCCATATATTTCATACTAAAAGCATGCATTCATGAATAGATGTGTTTGGATGCATCTGGACCTGAATCAGTCTAAGAGAAGGAACTGTGAAGAAACTAACTGGTTCATAATTTCAAATTTTAAATGAAATAATCTTTAAGAATTCTTGAGCTAGGCAAGAAAAATACCAATTAGTAAGATATAGCAGGCCTACAGTGGAGAAAACAGTGTCACTCAAGCCACTTCGTAATCACATGATTTAGTACATATGCTGTGTGATATAAACTAAGGGAAAAAAGTAGAGAGCTCTCTCTTTGTGCCTTATATGCATAGTATTAAGTGAGAATCAGTAATATAAAATACAAAGAACTAGTGTGAAAGTTTCCTTTTCATCCCAAGTAAAGAAGGTAGAGCTACTTTGGAGAGTTATTATTCTCAGGTCTCTCAGGAAAGCTATGGTAGACCTGACTGCACCCATAATATTGAATATCATTATTGGAATCCTTCTTGTCTGTGTCATACTAGTTCAAACCTAGATAGTATATTGCCTTTAATTAACTGAGTGTTTATGCATTTAAAAGTTATTCACTTATGAATATAGTGAAATTTCCAGGATTTATGATGGGAACATTTTATAATAGCGGCATGTGTTTCCCTACAATTTGTATAGCTTCATTCATTATAATTTTTCCTGATGTTTTGCCTACCATATTATTAACTTCCCCAAGTAATGAAATACCAGCTTGTCTTCTCACAGCAGAGAAATGAGAGGACTAATTATGAATGTGGAAATCCCAGTGAAAACATGCTTCTATTGAAAGAGGCTAGTGGTCCAAATAGGAGTTTGCTGGATTTATGAAGACTATAAAAAAAAGCAAACATACAGGAAAACAGATGCATTTTTTCATCCAAAATCTTGGAAGCCCTACACATTGAAAAAAGGGTATGTTCTTTTTTAAAACATTCATGCCACTATTCACACAAAAATATATTTTACTATAAGTTATAAAGTTTGAATAAATCATCAAAGTTTCAAGTACTTGCCATGCATAAATATTTAATCATTTAGAAGTGTTCTTTTCAAAATGTAAGAGTTTGTAAGCACAGTATTTGATTTGTTACTTCTGCAGTAGTGAGATTGCTTTTGATTCAATAGGATTGCTCTTTAGAGCTCTTTGCAGTTAGGAATTACAACAACGGGAAAATGGATAGTGTTCAGCGGTAGCGGGAGTGGGGGTTTCTCTCCAGCCTGTCAGTGAGAAGATGGGGTGAAAAGCCTTTGAAAGTGCTGTGGATCACTGGTTATTTTACAAAGATCCAAAGCTGACAGGACCACCATGGTCATTCATGTTTATTGTTCAAGAGGGTGTTTTTTTGGATCATCGCTTGCAAAACCAAGCTTGTAAAAAAAAAAAAGTTACAAAAGGGGGAAGGTGTGGAGTGTAAGCAACTGGCATCTCATGAAACATTAAGACCTGCTCTAAGATATTTCTCCCCTCTGTTTAAGGCAATTTGTATTATTACATGTGCACTCTTCATTGTTATTTCTCACAACAACTCAGGCCTGCTTCTGCACTCAGTCTTCCGGGTGGCCACTCATAAAAAACTTGATTTACATTCTTGCTTCAGACTCTCCACCTTTTCACTTCCTGTTGCTTCTGCAGTATATGTTTTACTGGCCTTTCCTGATCTTTTAGTTTTAAGATTGGACAGAAATATTTTTGCATGTGTACAGCAGGAAAAAAAAAAGACAACTGGCTCAGTTTTTAAAAGTAACGTGTTTATAATTTGTCTTTCGAGTTACTTACAACCCCTTGGTTTTCTGAATCCTAGGAGATTTCTTGATATTGACAAAGCAGTTCAAAAGTACAGGTGAACATTTCTACCATAGAACTGTTCTGTGCATACAAATTACATCAATTATTATTTCATGTCTAAATTTGAATACAAGCCTGTATTTTTTTATGCTGGATTTTATGCATATCTAATTAATCATCTCAAAATCAGGGTTAAATTTAGCCCATGATAAAATGTTCATTACTGTGGGTCAAAATCCCTCCTCATGTCATCAGAAACGTAATCACTTAGTAACAAGTTAAAGACTATGGGCCAAGTAATGTGTGGTGCTGAGCACCTGCATGTTCGCATTTTGCAGAAGTTTGCAAGCCGGTGCTCAGCACTTTTTAGGGTCAAACCCTGTGAGGCAGATCCTTGGTCTTCTGTGTGGAGCTATAAAAATGAGCACTAGTTAAAGATCTGCCCCTGTGACTATAATTCAGTGACATGGCAGGAAATATCAAATTTCTAAATATTTTGGGTATATCAATAATAATACAGTAGAACCTCAGAGTTACAGACACCTCGGGAATGGAGGTTATCCGGAACTCTGAAATGTTCATAACTCTGAACAAAGTGCAGTTCGTGCTCCAGATCCAGCAGCTAACACTCCAGGCCAGGCTTCAGCAGCAGCTGAGCCTCCTACTCAGCCCCAGCATGAGTTTGCAAGTTTGTCCCTCTCCTGCAGGGGTGTGTGTGAAAACAGCATGCCCCCCTCCCAGGGGAGGAGAAACAGCGCATCCCCCTCCTGGTGAGGGGGGAGGAGTGAAAACAGTGCAGACCCCAGCACTGCTCCTTCTCTGCTGGCTCCCTCCAGCTGCCTTGGACTGGCAGCCCCAGGTCTTGCTGTAAGTGTCTGTCCTGAGAGTGGGGATGGAGAGTGAGGACAGGCAGCCCGCATGTGCCTACCTTTAAGATGCAGGATGTAGTACAGGCACAGTAATGTATTTGCCCCTTTTTTTTTTTTTTTTTTTTTTTGGCTCTGCCACCGCCTGGGTGGTTACTTCCAGTATCATTTGGTGTCCAGTTGACCAATCAGTCTGTAACTCTGGTGTTCATATCTTTGAGGTTCTACTGTAATACTTGCACTTATACAGCACAAAGGATTTCAAGGCACGTTGAGAACCATTGCTGAATTTGGCATCATGTATTTTTGATCCTTTTTACACCAGTGTTCTAAATGAGTACACTAAAGCAAAGAGAGAGTAAGCTGAAATTATCTCCTGTGCTGCTGGCCAATGCAACAATTATTAATTGTATTCAGCAATGCCTGGAGGCCTCAGTTGAGACCAGCCCCAATTCTGCTAACATATAATAAAAAAACTAAACAGCTACAAAAAGTTTACAACCTGTATAGACAAGACCAAGGAAGTATTAGGATACCCATTTTACAGATGAGGAACTGAGGCACAGGAAGATTAAGTCAGTGGTGCTCAACCTTATTACACAAGAGGGCCACATAAACTAAGCACAACCTTGTGTGGACCAAACAGTTTCTACATATTTTAATAAGATTTAAAGTCAACTGTATTGATTTATATTTTAAGTTCAGTTTGTTTTGTACGTATTTGTATAGGTTGTTTGTATGTACAATATTTTTTTTACACACTTGTGTAAACTAATATGACATAAACATGATGACAAAACACTAATGAATCAGCCGTTAGCATATTGTGTTGAAGCAGGCCATAGGCCTTATGAAATGATCTGGTGGGCCATGTATGGCTTGTGGGCCATATAGGTTGGGCACTCCAGGATTAAGTGATGTGAATTAAATTACACAGGAAATATATGGTGGAGTGAGAAATGAAACCAAATTTCTCAACTCTTAGCCACAGGACAATCTTGCCCTGGTACATCTTAAGTTCCATTACCCCCTCTTTTGAGGACTTAAATAGAGCATACATCTTCTGCTGCCCCTTTGTAGGAGTGTCAATTTCACTTAAGTGACTTGCCCCAAGTCACTTTAGTGAACAGAGAACAGAACTCAGAGTGGGCCTCTCTATCAGTGGTTCTAATCATTTGACAACACAGTCTTAAGCCAGCAGAAAGAGAGGGGGGAAAACACTGAGGATTTCTTTGAGGGGGATAAAAAGAAAAATAAGCAGAAGCAGTGGTTAATATGGCTAAAATGTGCCAGTCCTTCTTTACTTTGAAAAGCCTTCAAATACAACAAATCTCATTCAGACTAAAACCTCTTTGATTTCAGAAGTTTCATAGTGTCTTTCTTAAGTGTTTTGTTTAAAATGATGAAGTCCTAATAAATAGTGGACACATAATAAGCTTCTGTGGGATTTGGACTTTATCCCACAAGTGAGAGGAAGACCTCATAACTCAGAGAGTGATGAAGCCGCAAGAGAGTTATGAAGGTTTTCCGCACTAGTGGGATTAATTCCATATTCCACAGATGCCCATTATATAGAGGTTCTCTGTTTATACTGCATGGAGGCAAAAAGCATTTTTTATTAAATTAAAATGTCAAGGTTTAATATAAATGTCTTAGTCAGAGAAGTAAAGAACAGCTGCTTTGTGATGTCACAAAGCATCCTGAAAGTGGTGGTAGAGTTAGTGGAGAGACATCAGATGAAAATATTAATTCATTAATAATATTTATGTTGTGAGTATGCACCAGTACTGGTAACTTTCTCTCTATATATTTTTAATTCATCGATCAGTCTCAGAAGGTGAATTAAAGTACATTTATTGAAAAGGATTCTTAATATGTGGATAGTTTCAGTTTATTACTTATATAAATTAGAAATCTGTTGCTAAAAGAAATGTTAGGTTAAATATCTACTCCTCTTGAGTTGTGTTGCCTCATGTCACTCATACAGCCCATCTTAACAAATTCAGAATCTTCTTTTATCTCAAAATAGGTGCAAGAAACTACAAAACCTTAAACTTAAGCACTATCCTCCTCACTGTGGAGATACCTGGATTTTTAGTAGCTTGTTCTGCAAATCTCGGATACAGAAAACCAGTGGGCTGAAATATTTTCACAAATTTTAGAGGTGGAGTCAAAGTGTGGTGTTTGTTTGGTTTTTTTGGTTGGTGGTTGTTGGCTTTTTTTAATGGAACATAAACTTCCCCTGAATCCTTGCTCTCTCTGCAATACTAACTTTCAATCACAGATTAAATCAATACTGAAGACTCCCCTCTACTCATTGTTATACTAGAGCCAGAACTTTTGATTTATGTGGACAGAACCAATTTAAATAGTTTCAGAAACAGAATAATTATTTTGCAACATTCTGCACATAAGCTCTGTAGCAATGCATCACTGCGTTGCATTCTGCATGAGAGCATATATTGACGGACAGACACACACCTTGTCATTTGTTATTGTGCTTAGACTTTAAATATATACATATATATTGGGAAAGAGAATCAGTTTTCATTACAGTTGCTCCTGAACCAGAATCCTGAATATGGGATTGGATCAGAGTTTACAGCTCAAATTTTCCAAATAAATGAGCCAAATCTGAATACCAAACCCAAGCTTTATTTCTAAAGCCAAAGGGTAAAATCCTGCCCTTACTACAGAACAAAGAGCCATAATAAAGGCTGAGGATATCAAAATGCTGCCATCTTCCATCATGTAGTGGAGACACCATAATCCTGTTGGCTTAGAGGGTAGACAGTGCAGGGTCCTTGAGACAGTCTAAAAGGTAATCCCCTACTATGAAAATGTTTGGGAACACCTAAATTGTGTTGGCACTGCAGCATTCATTCTGAGGACAAAAGACTGAAAAGCTGTCTGACTATGGCCTTTTGGAACCCTTTATTGCTGCTTAGGTAATAGTGATCCAGAACCCTGGAACATCGGGTTGCAACCCCACTTTTCTATTGCATATAGGGTAGGAGGAAAAGACATTCCTCCCACACACACATACACACCACAGCTCTCTTCCCCAGCTAGTACAACGGTGCTGTGAAGACACCTAATGAATTTATTTTTAAGGTATTTAAAACATTGTTTATCTGCTTTAAATAGCTAAAGATATAGTTTAGTTACAAAACCACACATGTCAATTTATCTTTGCTAGAACTCTGAAGCTATCTCCATATCAAAAGGCTCTAATCCAATAGCAGCAACTGTGGAGATGTACTATCATAAGAATCTTAAGCTGGGTCTCAGGCAATGGTGTGGTAGTTGGGCTGTTCATCCAAGAATACCAAATGAGAAGAAAAGAGGAAGTAGTAGATCTTGAGGTGAAGGCAGAAAGGGGGTAAGGGAGAGGAGGAATGATGGCTTATGTACACCTCTACCCTGACATAACGCTACCCGATATAACGCAAATTCGGATATAATGCAGGAGCGCTCCGAGGGGGGGCAGGGCTGCGCGCTCCGGGGGGGGGCAGGGCTGCGCGCTCCAGCAGATCAAATCAAGTTCGATATAACGCAGTTTCACCTATAATGTAAGATTTTTTGGCTCCCGAGGACAGCGTTATATTGAGGTAGAGGTGTACTAGTACCTCAGGTCTTCCTACAATTCCTCTCACGAGAGTATCTATGCACTGAAGGCTGTCCTTACTCAAGAAAATTCCCTCTGAGCTCAACAGGAGAGTAGCCTGAGTAAGGATGGGAGGAAGAGAAAAGAAAGTTTTAAAAAAGTGACTCCAATAAATTTTTAAAACTTAGATTATAATTAATTTTGTGAAGAGTCAAATTTTTATTTCATTTTATCTTGGTAAACAGTATTTTATAAAAACAGACTTTAAAAATTACATCTCTCCTGTCACCTTTTATGATTATACACCAGCCTGATTCCATTAACTTAAATAGAGTTGTTCCTAATTTGCACCAGTGAGAAAAGAAAATCAGACCTTTTATGCTGACCAGCACAGCAATCTGGTTGATGAAGAATTGAGATCCTATGCATGAATCCATTAGTACATTATTTATGTTATATTTATTATAAATGCATTATTTATATTACAATAGCACCAACATGTCCTAAATGAGATAGGGGCCCCATTGTACTAGGCACCATTAAATATATTCAGTAAGAGAGTCCCTGCCCCAAAGAACTTATAGTCTAAATAAACAAGACAAAGAGTGGGAGAGAAAATAGAGTTATAGTAATTTTTTCTAAGGTCACACAGCAGTCCAGCGGCAAAGTTGGGAATAGAAACCACTCCAGTGCTCTATTAACGGGATCACTGGATATGTATTTGGAAACATCTTCATCTAATCAGATAACTGCTGAAGCCCTTTTTAAAGATGTTTTAAATTTTAATACTGTTAAATGCTGGGGTTTCTAATGGTGTTGTCCCAACTATTCTTACTGCAGGAGGAAGGAAAAAATGGAACATACATGAACCATAGGAAAATGTCTGGGTGGTGCAGATTTTCTTGAATTTATTAGATCCTTACAGCTGTCTACATAATTTAATTAATGCTTACTGATTAGTGTATATAGGTGTACACAGCCCTTTTATAGGATGTTACTGTACCGCATTGTCTGTTGCTAGTTTCAGTGGGCCAGATCATGCACAAAGGCAGGAAAACCAAGCAAAAAATGCACACACAAAAATGACCAAATTTTGAGACTGGGCTCACATGGAAAATCCCTCCAACCCTGTGGAAGCCTCTGCTGACACTCTCTGCATCTTCACTGGGGGAATGGCTCGGTGCTAAAGGGACAGGACTGCAGAGAACCACTCTTCACCTCATCATCCCTCTCCAGATACAAAAAGATTTCTCCATGTAAGATAAAACTGATTGCCTCCTCATTATTCTAGACAGAATCACACTGCATGCTGTCAAGCCCTGGGGCAGGACTTTGACACAGGCATGGTTGGGGAAACAATGGAAGCATGCTCCCTCAGATAGCCATGCTGCCTCGAGGGACACAAAGCTCTGGGAGTGGTCAATGCACTAGATGTCTGCAGTTCATGGGATTTCCTAGCAGGACTTGGGACATTCACAAGTGAGGACGGCTTAGCGTGTGCACTTCACAAGTGAGCAAGTCTCTCCCCTTCCTGATGGGATGATTCAGAGCAGAAATTCATGGAGGGCAGGATTTGACACTGCGTCCTTTATGATCTAAAAAGTTCTTTTCTCCGTGAAAATCAGCACATCCCTCTTCTAAAGTCTCCTTTTCTTGAAATGTATTTAGCCTCCACAGGGAAGCAGGGGAGGAGGTAGTGGTGGCAGATGACATACTGGAGAATACAGCATCCTCACCCTAGGGGTATGACTTCAATTCATTCCTTGAAACATGAATCAAGCAATGCCACAAACAAATATATTTCTCTGTCAAACATTTCACTTCCTCTGGAGTCTGTAGACAGTTTAAGAGCTAATGTGCCATACTGTATGTGTGTGGGGGGGGGGGGTTGCCAGCAAACTGTATCGGCGCCTTGCTAGCTCTCAAACTCAGTTTGCATCTACCTAAAGGAGGATAGCAAACATCTTAGAAGCAAAACCCGCCTTGCCAATATACTGACTGATCCAAAGCTTTCAGATGATAAGGAGATTCTCAGATATCCCACCATGATGGAGCTAAAATATCAAAATCCACTGGAACCTTCACAAGAGAGATTAAAAAAACCCACAAATTTGGTGAGCCAACTTCAGCCCAAAGGCTGATAGAAGAATCACTGAATAAAGTCTAGTTTTATAGATGACAGGCTCATATGGTGCAGCTGCTGTCATGTCAACGTACCAGTGTTACGTAACTTGTTTTTGAGTGGAATTTAGAACTGGTGAAAGAGGTTGGACTGCCAGTACAGAAAATGGAAATGCTTCATATACACAGAATAATAATACGTTGCCTTTCCACTGCACCTCCCCGTCAAAAATTTTGAAGCAGTCACAAATAATTAATGAATTAAGCCTCAGAATGAATCACCAAGGGAGCTAAGTATTTTCATCAATTTACATATGGTGAAACTGAAGCACAGTGACTTTTGTGTCTTACTTAGAATGATACAAAGTCAATGGAAGAGCTTAAATATCCTGAATAGCAATCTTGCAGCCTGATCATGCTTTCACTTGAATAAATGAAAGCCAGATTACACCCCATGGACTCCATTCTCAGTTTCTCTATTGTGCACTAGGGACAAGACTAGGTAGTTTTAAACGTGGTGTTCTGGGGAAGCTGGGGGCATGCCCAGGTTAAAGCAGACTCAGGGCTGCTCTAATAAATGCTCTGCTCTCCTTCCTATGGCCCCTGAGTAAATGAAAAAGGCCATAGTGTAGGGCCAGTGTAGAGCCTTAATACCAGTTCTGCACAGGATGTATCCTCAAAGGCGTGTTTCTCTTGTCTTTAAGGCTTCTTTATGCTGCCTTAACACTACAGATAATTGAGTCCTGTGTTTTAACAGTTAGACTATGCTCCTTCTTCCGTTATAGGCAGAGCTGGCTGTGCCACCTATTATTAAGGTTGCCTGACCCTTCCCATTATAAGACTCTGTTTTCAGTTGCTTACAACTTCGCCAGACTTTAAGCATTTAGGCAGAAATTTTCTATGCAGAGTGTCTGCCTCAGGCTGAATTTATATGAAAGTTTCAGCAAAAACATTTAATCCATTTCCAAGAATGAGGTTTAAGGGGGAAACATTGTTCTGCCACGTTACAAATGATTACACCATTTTCCTGAGAAGCTCTGCAGCTTGCTTTGGTCCAGGGACTTATGATTTGGCAGAGGGCAGCCTTTGTGTCAGGGATGTATGTGCCTTTTGCTATTCCCATGAAAATCTGTCCAAATTTGGCCAAGTTATAGCCTTTGAAACATCTCAGTTTGCACATGGTCAGTACAGACTTGTTGGAGCTTCACAGCTAAATTCCATGAAGGTTCCATTTGCACTGAGTATGCCCCATCCTATCACTTGTCCTACATTTGATCGGGCTGTGCAAGCACTACCCCTACAAAGCAAATGAGCATGCTCCATCCGACACAACAGTAGGGGAAATTGGGACTGGCAGCTGATGGTGTGGAGGGAGAGCAACTGGGAGCAAGGGACTGCCTGATGAATGGGACTGAGATTTGGAGGCAGTGAGGGGGGAGACTGAGAGAAGGAGTCGGGGACGGAGAAGATTGGATGAGGAGATTGGTTGGGACAGGGGGAGAGGGAAGATGTGAGATTGGGACTCAGATGAGGAACCTGGAGTGGGAAACTAGGACTGGCTGGGCTGGGAGACTGGGACTGGCATGGGCAAACAGGGTGAGGAAGAGACAGAACTGGGATAGGAACAGGTTGAAGGGGACTGAGCAGAGGGGATCAGTCTTCACAGGAATCAGCAGAAACATCTGTGCCCACTACAGTACACTTCCCTTCAGTGACTGGAAGGGAACCCAAGATTCCTGAGTCTCATCATTCCTCTGCTATCAGCAAATACCTGTGAAGCAAAGAGTGTGCCTCAGCTAGTACACACAGAGGATAACAATTTACTACTGCTATCAGTTACTCCATTAGCTCAAGTGGCAGCCGTTTGTGTGGTGAATCTAAAGGTTCAAATCTTTCTGAAGAACCATGTGGGTGTCAATATGGCTCCACATGATGGAATGTCTGCTTTTTCAGTTTGTAACCTCAATTCAGCCCTGTTGTGCACATATCTTATGACTCTGTACTCATTATATATCAAATATTTTTTTCTACAACACCACTGCCACATATCACTGCCTCTACCACTTAGCTCCTATGTGGGCTATACCCTTGTGGAGTCAGTAGAAGAAATTGTGGCCCTAATTAAAGATAGACTCAACAACTGAATGTAACAATATGTTACACCTTCAAAAACAGGTTATTCCAAATTAATTATGGTTATTCCAAGTTTATCACACAAACAGTTGAATGGAAGGGATGAGGCAGGACAAAGGTATCTAACTGAACAGCTTGATGGTTCCATATAATTTAATGTCTTAAAAATTATTATTTTAAAGTTCCCTATCAAACCCTAATTCCCTGTGCAGCAGTAAGATCTGCCCCTCCCCCTTCTGTCACATACAAAGTAACAGCAATAAGGCCAGGGTTATATTTACATGTTATTTTGGTTTTTTCCCTGTGTATATAGATCATCCCCAACTGCTCACTCCCACCATAAAGCATTATTAATTCCTTTGTTAAAATTATAAACTTTCTTCATGGTTCTCTATGATCAGGGTATCTACTCCACACAAGACTGAAAGGGATTAAGATGGCCAGGTGAGCCAATTGACTCCACAGGCTGCACCTGGAGGAGGAGCCAGGGAGCAGGGGATTTATTGGGGGCAGGCTCAGCTAGACAGGAACAGGATGGGACTGTATAAAGTTCAGGAGCTGACAACTGAAAGGGACTGCAGGGAGGTAGTAGTCTGCAGTCACTCCTGGGTAGAAGCGAGGTGTGTTAGGGGTTAGAGGGTAGTCCACA
This sequence comes from Gopherus flavomarginatus, assembly GCF_025201925.1. Classification (NCBI taxonomy): domain Eukaryota; kingdom Metazoa; phylum Chordata; order Testudines; family Testudinidae; genus Gopherus; species Gopherus flavomarginatus. The sequence goes on along the minus strand of NC_066619.1, from coordinate 257,610,417 downwards.
GTTATTCCCTGAGAGGAGGGAGTCAGGAGGCTAGTGAACCCAGAGAGGGGGAAGCCAGGAAGGTAGAAGGCGGCTCAGAGGAAAGCAGCAAGATAGGAAGTGCAGGTCTTAGCTGATGGTTAGAGGGCCCTTGAGCTGGAACCCGGAGTAGCGGGCGGGCCAGGGGTCTCTTAACACCACAGGGGACATGGCACAGGCCAGGCAGAAGACAGTGGACTTCCTCGACAGTTTGTCTGGGAAAGGTTTGGTTACTCCACCCCTGGAAGGGGAATATGTTTGGTGACCCAGCCAGAACGCCGGATCATAAAAAGGAGGCTGCAGTTCCTAGAGCGAGAGGGGCTGCAGGGTGAGACAGGATGGTGTAGACACTGCCACTATCAGTGACTGGACCTCCTCACACTGCCTCAGTTGATAATTCCCTCCTTCTGTATAAACTCCCTCCCCTTTGTGTGGCTGTCTCTATCTATCCAACCATATAGCTCGCATGAATGCAGTATCTGAGCACCTCAGGTGGGGCTGGGATGCAAATGGCACTCCAGTTGTTCTATAACTAACTCTCCTTCTGGTGCTGCTAAGAGATGGGTCTATGCAAGCGTTAAGCAGAAAGGTCATTGGTTAATTTTAGGGGGCATAATGTCATGGTCTGGGGCTATGAAAGTGTAACTGGAGCATGCCCATTACCTAACCTCCTTGTTCAATTATTCCCTTTCCCAAACCTCTCACACCCAACAGTCAATCCCACCAAACAGACCGGATGATGTCTGCCAAACCAGACTTTGTTGTTTCTAAGTAGGAGAGTTTGGCAAGAGTTATTATTTGTATTGTGCTAATTAAAACAACAACAGTATGAAGGAACCTCTTTTCAGAAACAGAAATTAGGAATTTTCTGTCAATTTGGTGCTGAATACCCCAGTGCTTTGTAACTAAGGATTAAGACACAATGGAGAGTGATTTTCTACGCCATTATAGAATGCATTAGTTATTGTTGAAAGGCCTGAAAACAAATGTCCCTACCATCTGCGCAGTGTCACATTCCACTACAACCGTGACTCTTCCCTCATCTGGGAAGGGATACACACAGCTTATTCCAAGGATCCAAACATATAATTCATCTATCTAGGTAGGTTTTAATACAGTTACTGACACTTTTCTTCCAAGACCCTGATTGGAACCAACAGTTTATCATGTCATTAGATCTAAAAATGTGTGAGAGGTTACTTCTTGATTTTACACATATACCTAGAATGGTATAATCCAGATGTCAGAAATGCTCATCAGTAGGAACAACAGCACTACTTGCTAGGATAGATTCTCCAATTATGTTATGTAAGGATGTTTAGATAGATGATGGATACATACAAATGCTAAGAATACACATGTATGCAACAGAGATCATTAATCAAATGAGAATTTATGATACTGATATTTTCTTTTAAAAGGAATGGGGGGAAATGGTTTGGATAGATCCTAATCTTCAAGGGGACAAATTCTAGAGAAATTGTTTCAACCACAACTATTGAAATATTTATGTACTATTTGCATATTAGTTCTATCAAAATTGATTTTAAAATTCCTATATATTTTTGTACAGGTAAGTTTACCAATGGGATGTCCGAAAATCTTATTAGTACAAGTGACAGAATTTGTCACTATCCCAGCAGTGATTAAAGCTTTACTTTAGAAATAGGAGGTAAAAATAATAAACAAAGTTAACCTGTCATAGCATTTTGTTTAAGAGAAAAGGATTTAATTAAGGGAAACCAAGATTCCCTTCCTATCCTTCCTTCCTTCCTTATGAAAAATGAATACTTTACTACTTTGATCTTTGACCTTTATTCCTACAATTAATTCCACATCATTTTTCTACATATTGCTCTCTAAGGAGAATCAAGTTTACACTTCCTCCCAGTCCAAACTGTAACAGCACTTAATTAGGTGATAATTTATGTAGTACTTAGCATGAACTTTTGGCACTTGTTGAAGTAGCCAGCATAAGTGTACACGTTATCACCTGCGTACATCAAGTAACAGAGGCTATGCAATCATCAGGTATCATGGGCTTTATAAGGTATCAAGTAACATTTAAAATCCTGTTGTACCTGGATTTCTAATAGGTTAGACCTGTCTCCAGTGTATATTCATATATATGTCTGTAGCAGTCAAAACACTGTTTGCAAGTGGTTCAAAACAACTAGAAAATAGGGGAAACAGATGTTGAGTAAGCCTACAGCTAGGCTATTAAAAACTTTGTCATTCAGTTTGAGGGGAAGAGTGCAACAGACAAATATTTCTTATTTTCACACCACTATGTGAACAGAAGAGGTAAACCAAATTCTGCTTTCATTAGTGTAAATCTGGAATAACTCTACTAAACACTATACTTGTTTAGAGAGACAAGGTGGGTGAGGTAATATCTTCTACTGGACCAACTTCCGTTGGTGAGAGAGAGAGAAGCTTTCAAGCTTACAAAGAGCTCTTCAGGTCTTCCTGTGAATAGCACAGGTCATTCAAGGCGCTGGATCTATGACAGAGGTAAAATGGTGACAAAATGATGACGGACACAGAGAAAAAGACAGACATTCAGATGTATAGCCTGGTGTGTCTCTGTTATCTTGTATCTATGCAATGGAACTTTGCTAATCTGTACTTCTATAAAGCACACACACTCTTTTTTCCCCACTTCTCAAAAATTTAATAGAGCAAGCACTATTGTGAGGTCTCATCTCATGGTACTAAGACTAACTTATTTTCACAAATGTACTACAGAATTTTTATGGCACATTATAAAGTATTTTCCATAAACAGCTGAAATGAAAATCACCAAAAAATACATTCTAATGTGCACAATCTTTGATTTTTCATCATCTTTGTTCATGTCAGATTATGATATCCTATCTCACGTTTACTAGTACCTTACTCCACAAGTAGTCCTACTGAAATCATACTTGGTATTACAGTGCCAAAACTTCTGATACTCTGGAAATAAAAACACTATTGTGTTTCTAGCACACTACTCATTAGTACTAGAGGGTTTAAAACAGATTTGGTTGCCATTGCCTTGTGTTTTTTGAAAATACATATCAATTTCTGTACAATCATTACCATCATGAAATAATCTGAAATACAGTCAAAAGAAATGAATGAATCACAGCATTTGGGAGAATACAATTAAAGAGAAGGGATTTTTTCTTGCAATAACTTCATGTGTGGCTAGCTAAAGTTCACCTGGTAGAATATTAAATGTACTCAAGGCCTATATACTGCTTGTAGGTAATAAATATTTAATTGTTCCATTTTTATAGTCAGCATTATTCATTAAATTTTTCTATAAAACTATAACAATCTTAGCTAGCCAACCATTTACAATTTAAATGCCACTTCTCCCCAAAGCAATTTAAAGTGCATATTATTTAAAAGCTGGTATTTTTCATAAGGTAGGAGTAAAATGGAGTACAAATAGGTTGGCGCTCAGTACAAAAAGTTCATGTGTAGAGCAAAATTAGCAAATTTGGGTTCTTCACTAGTTGGAACAAAGGCAAAATCACTTACCCAGGCAGGCGGTTATTAAAAGTGAAATGTTGCATAACATAATACTAATTTTTCATTTCTTTTGTTTTTTGAAGCAGAGAAGAAAGTATGGAGGATACAAGGGAATCTTTAATTTCCACCTATGTTCTTCCCCACCACCAAAGACAATCTCCACAACAGATAGGCAATAGCAAAACAATAATGAACAGCAGATAATCTTGAGTTTGAAGGGGTCTTGTCTAATGCCTGCACTTGAGACTGGAAGACACATACTCCTGAATTCCAATCCTGGCCTGACAGTAACCCTCTGGCCCTGATTCTCCAAAGCCTTGTACTTTGGGTACACCCATACAAAGTGGGCATGAAATATCATCATTCTGATTGGATAGTCGTGTTTTGTACTCACTTTGCACAGCTGTAAATAACTGCACAAGGTACAGGACATTGAAGAATCAGGCCCAGTTTGTGTCCTTGCACAAGTCACTAGCCTCTCTGTATCTCATCTTTTTTGTTCCCCAACCACACACACACTTATTGGGAGGATTAATTAGTTAGCATTATATCATATCTTTAAAGCACTGTCTGACACTAGGAGTGCTATGGACCTGTATTGGCCCAGCAAGAGTCGCCTGATTTAAAAGTCCACAGTGCAAAAGGAGAATGCAGGCACTGTAACACTCAAACAGCTCTGATGGGCAGGTGTTGAAAGTTGCTGGCTATTTTGGGGAGGCTAGCCTGACACTTGGTGATAACACTGCAGAGCCCTGTTGCTTAGGGGAGATCAAGAACCAGAATGTATCCAGTCGTAACCCAGCCTCACTTCTTCCAGTCACATGCAGTCAAGACTAGCCACAATTGAGTCTTTAATGACTGGATCATTCCTGAGTCCAGTCATGGAGCCTGAACCCTAGACTAGGTTCCATCATGAAAAAAATAACAAAACATAAAAGCAGGAAGAGGCAGAGGCTAGTTTATATTTTGTCTATGATTTAACAAATGACCACAAATTGTGTAATTGCAGTGGGCCTAATTCAAAGAAAAAGATGTTTGCGCTTCTGCACTGTGGAACTCCATGCATGGCCAGGGAAAACACAGAACAACAATTTTCCAGGACTTTTTGCCTTGCCTGGGCTTCCATGCTATAGAGGCCAAATATCCAGCATTTTTAACTGAACCAAGGCCAAGGTTTGTAGAAGTGCATCCACTGTAAATACAGAATAATCTTAGAGGAAAAGAAGAAACGGTGATGCAATAAAAACAACAGCAAAGAATCCTGTGGCACCTTATATACTAACAGACGCATGCATTCTAGACAACATGCATTCTGGATGAGACCTGACAGAGGAAGTAATGGTGACCATGATTTGCCCTTTCTCATTATAAAAAGGAGGACAATCTTTGTGTTACTTTTCTTTTCAAAGAAAGACAAGATAACTTGTCCCTGCACTGAGGCCTTTTGATGCCAGCTAAATCAGCCCTGAGAGGTTGCACCCCTTAAGAAAACCCCACCTGACAGACTTTCTGTGAGAACTGCAGAGCCAGTCCTTGTAGCTCTACAACTCTCAGCTCAGTATAACATTGTGGACTGGGTATGATCAGGAAGAGTGTGTTGTGGGGAGCCAGCTGCCAGGATGGGCCTGTGCCTCAGGTATTCTGCACTTCATTGAGCCTCAGTGTTTCTGTGCCACTAGCAATGGCCCGTATGGACCACTGCAGATGAGGTGCACATTAGAGGAGTTCAGAGGGGAGCAAAATTGGGGTGGAAGAGAGATGGGTATGAGAGGAATATGATGGCAGAGACAGATAGGTATAATAAGGTCATTGAGGTAGAGGTGAGGATTTTGGGGGAGAGATCAGGAGCAGTCAGGAAGATGTAGGGAGCAGAGGCCAGGGATTTCCATGCTCGTTAACTTGGAAGTGATGATAAGCCAATTTATGAGCAGAGAAATGGGGGAAATAGTAAAGGGGAACCAAAAATTCTGGTCTGATCATTTGTTTAGTTTTCTTCAGTTTTTCAGTCTCTGACCATTGAATGCTCTGGGACCAAGTACAATCTTTTTTGAAATTATAAAATGATAATTAGAGCCAAGGTCCAAAATGTAAAACTCTCCCATATTCCCTCAAACCTGCGCAGTCCCTCCTCTGCCCCAGAAACAGGCACAGGCCAACATGCAGAACAGACATTTTCCAACATTTGTATAATGAGTGGAAGGAGGAAGAACTACCTCACTCACCCAAGGCCTTGTCTCCTCAGAATTCTGGTTCCCTCTATAAGCAGTGCCAGGCCGGCACATTTTTGTAAGAGGAAGTATGATCATTACAGGACCACCAGTTCCTTCATTTTCCCTCCTTCACCCTCCTCTCCTATTATCCACCACCTTCTCTCAAGAAGGTTCCCACTGCTCTCACCCACCCTCCATCTTCTTCCTATTTCAAAAAAAAGGAAAACTTCATTGCTGCTGTTCCTAGACACACCGTTTTGTCCGAACAGGCAAAAGTGCACCACATTCAGTTGAAGATACATTTATATTCCACTGCAAATCATAAATACCCAAGCAAATGCCAACACTTTTCATTTGCACAAGTCTCAGTTTGAGTAATCAAGTTTTCCCCCATGCATTTTCTCCTAATTATATTATTTTAAAGCACATGAAATAGTAATTCCACATGACATTTTTATCACCTGCTTAACATTTCAAATGAAACTTTTTATTGCATTTGATGTTATTTAAACATTTACCATGTACTCTTCAGTCTTACCATTTTCAATGTGTTCTGCTATATTAAGCAAATATTTAGAAACAGTTGGAGTATGTGCTGTTTTTTTCCATTTTTAAGTGTTTAATCTGTAATTAACATATGGCATATTGGAAATAACATTTCATATATAGACCTGTATGTGTTAAGTGTTAAGAATATATTTTTGCATTGCCACAGTTCAGTTTGTCAGATTTTCCATTACAAACTTTTAATTTCAAGGGCTTACAACTTGTCCATAGAGCTTCTCCTTCAAGGAGAAACTTGACATACAATCTCCCAGTGCAAAAGTGTGGCAGGGGAGTAGGGGGGTATTCAACTCTTTCAATTTAGAGACATGAAGGGGTAAGAGGAAATGCAGGAGTTTGGGTTCTGTTTGGACTTCTAAAAATGGCTCCATTACAAAAAAAAAATCTGTGCCTTTAGCATATAAAATAAATTCAACATTTCTGATATTTTCAGGACACAATAAAAAGGTCACAGATCAATATTTTTAAGTGCATATTGACCCCAGTTTGAAAGGATTTCTGTGGCTCCATTCCAGGGGCAGGTGAAATAATTCCTGGGTTAGCTTGGCAGTTAGCGTAAATAGGCATATCTCCAATTATTCTAGTTACTGACTTCTGTGGAGCTATGCCAATCTACACCAGCTGAAGATCTGGCCCAGTTCTTTAATGGTTTTGTGATCTTACCAAACTGGAGCTAGATGAATAGTGAAACCCTTAAATCCTATCTCTTCATATGCTGTTCATAATACCATGCAGTTAATTATTCATAAATATTCATTTACTGTTCAAACCCCTTGTGATAGAACCCTCGTTGGCCGGGCAGCCATTGATCATTTGTTAGGGGGGCTGCAGGAGGACCTGACCCCTCTGTCTCCCTCAGGTCCTGGCCCAGGGTCCTGTGTTGCTCAGCCCCTAAACAGGGGAGATGGATCTTTCTCCCAGCCGTGAGGGGGGTTCAGGGCCTGTTTTCCTGGCATGTTCCCTATGCAAAACCTTTTAGGTTGGGGTGTAGTCCCGCTAGTCCAGTTGCCCCACAGTTGGGGCTTCTCTGTAGGTTTCCCTTGGCCAGGGAAGACATACTTGCCTCCCGTGGCTGCACTGGCAGGTGGGTTGCCGGTCTGTGCCTTCAGGCAGGAACACAGAGAGCTCCTGCCTCTTCGTCAGTCAGCCCCTGACTGAGCCAGGCTCCCTTCTTTTCTCCCCCCTCCAGGCCTGGCATTGGCTGCACGTATAACGGGGTGGGGCTAGCTGAACCCACAGGTGTTGTTTAACTCCTGCTGTGCCCAACTGCAGTCTCTCTTCTCCTTCACACTTTTCCCCCCTCATAACCCTTCCTCCAACTGCTCTCCACCATCCCGTGAAAAGAAGTCCACATTCAGATGGGCTCTCCCAGCCTGGTGCTGGATGCAGAAGGAAAAGGACTGGAGGGAAAGTTACCATCTCATGATTCGAGGATTTGTGTCCTTCATGGCGCGGAGCCAGCGTGGGGGGGCGTGGTTGGTAACTAGGGTGAAGTGTATGCCCAGAAGATAATAACAGAGTGAGTCCATGGCCCACTTTACTGCTAGGGCTTCTTTCTCGATTACAAAATAGGTCTTCTCTCCTGAGAACAGCTTCCTGTTCATCACCCCTTACTACGGCAATAGAACTGCTCCTAGGCCCACATCTGAGGCGTCTGTTTGTAACAAAAACTCCTTGGTGAAGTTGGGGCTGTATAAGACGGGTTACTGTGAGAGCCGGGCTTCAGAGTTTGAAATGCCTCCTCACGGGCTCTGGTCCACTGGATCCTTTTAAGACTCTCGTTCTTGAGGAGATCGGAAAGTGAGGTCGCAATGCAGAAGAACCCTGGGATAAAGTGGCAGTAATAAATTGGCTAGGGAGGTTGTGGAATCTCCATCTCTGGAGATATTTAAGAGTTGATTAGATAAACGTCTATCCAGGGTGGTTTAGACAGTATTTGGTCCTGCCATGAGGGCAGGGGACTGGACTCGATGACCTCTCGAGGTCCCTTCCAGTCCTAGAATCTATGAATATTTAGTTAGTCCTAGGAATCAGCATATATGCTTCTTTGAGGAAGGCATGGGGCACAGCTGGAGGGCTTGGACTTTGCTAATCAAGGGTCGCATTATGCCCTTTCCCAATGAGTACCCAAGGTCCGTGGTCTCATTCTTCCCAAGGTGACATTTGGCAGCGTTCTTGGTCAGGCCAGCCTCTTGGAGGGACTGCAGGACCGTGGTCACGTTTCAAACGGTGTTGCCTGTCACGACTATAAATCACCACGTCATCTACGTACACGGCTGCATATCTGCTATGGCAGGGGTTGGCAACCTTTCAGAAGTAGTGTGCCGAGTCTTCATTTATTCACTGTAATTTATGGTTTTGCGTGCCAGTAATACATTTTAACGTTTTTAGAAGATCGCTTTCTATAAGTCTTTAATATATAACTAAACTATTATTGTATGTAAAATAAATAAGGTTTTTAAATGTTTAAGAAGCTTCATTTAAAATTAAATTAAAATGCAGAGCCCCCCGGACCAGTGACCAGGACCTGGGCAGTGTGAGTGCCACTGAAAATCATCTTGCGTGCTGCCTTTGGCACACGTGCCATAGGTGGGATACCCTTGTGCTTTTGGGACAGAGAATTCAGTCCATCAGCCACTGAAATGTGGCCAGGGCCCCATGCAAACCAAAGGACATGGTCTGGAACTGGAAAAGCCCAAAGGGAGTGGAGAAAGCGGTTTTTTCCCTGGACTCAGGTGTGAGGGGGATATGCCAATAGCCCTTCATTAAGTCTAAAGTGGTAATGTATTCCACCTTTCCCAGCTGGTCAAGCAGTTCATCCACCCGTGGCATCGGGTACCCATCGAGCTTCAATACTGTACTGACCTTGTGAAAGTCAATGCAAAAGCAGGTGCTTCCATCAGGCTTAGTGACAAGTACCACGGGGCTTTTCCGGTCACTAAACGACTCCTCTATCATCCCCAAGACTAACATCAAGCGGAGTTCCTCTTTCATGGTCTCTCCAAACTCCTGGGGAGGAGCCAGGGTTTTTCCCTGGCTCCTTGCCACAGAGCCAGGAGCTTTGACTCTGAACTGGGCAACAATAGCAGCACCCAGTCATTGGGCTGAAACTCCTGGAGACGCGCACGTTTATTATAGGCTATCTCTTGGGTATCCTGGGCATGTAGGAGGTTCTCCCTGGCAAACGAGCCTAGGACCTCAAGCCTCTTCCACAGGTTTAAAACATACTGCACTGTTGTTGGCTTAGGATGGTTGCTCTTTCCACATTTCTAGCACAAAGTCTAAAATCTCCAGGGTTGCCTCCCATATAAAAGCTCAAACAGTGAGAAGCCAGTGGAAGACTGGGGTACTTCTCAGACCGCGAACAAGAGCGGCAGGAGCAGCTGGTCCCAGTGCCGGACATCCACCAGGATGAACCTTCGGAGCATTGTTTTTAGGGTTCGATTAAAGCACTCTACCAGGGCATCCATTTGGGGTGGTACACAGATGTTCTTAAGATCTTGATTTTGAGTAACCAGTAGAGCTGCTTGATCATCTGGGACTTAAAGTTTGTCCCTTGATCAGTCAGGATTTCCCAGGGTACCCCAACTCAGGCAAAGATGTTCATAAGTTCCGTAGCCACCCACTTGGGTTTCATGTAGTGCAGCGGCACTGCTTCAGGGTACCGAGTCATATAGTCCACTACAACAAGAATGAGCCAGTATCCAGCAGTGCTCTTCTCCAGCGGGCTAACTATGTCGACTCCAATTCACTCAAAGGGTACACTTACAAGTGGCAGGAGGATCAACGAGGCTCTCTCAGCTGGCCGAGGTGTGATGAGCTGGCACTCTGGGCATGAGGCACAGAAGTCTTGGTAGACTCCCGGACCAAAAGAACCAGGCTAAAATCAGGGATTGCTTCTTTTCCTTTCCAAGGTGCCCATCTGTAAGTATGGCATGGGCGAGTCACATAACTTCCCTTTGGTATGGTCGGGGCACCAAGAGCTGATGTTGGACCTCTTCAGTCAGTTGATCTCTCTCTTTGTGGTACAGATTGGTCACCTTGAATCTCAAAGCATGGGAACCATCCCACTTGGTGGAGTTCGACAGTCTCCACATTCACTACCACCACCTGGGCATATGCCTGACTTAGGATGTTGTCAGCCCATTGCTCTTCCACAAAATCAGAGAGGCAAATCAGGATCTCCGATTTGGGTAATGGGGAGATTTCCCTCCTGGATGGGAGGGCGCCTGGATGGCCTGGGTTGACTTTGAGGACTGGGGGGACACTCCACCAAGGTCATCAAGCTCCCCCACCCCCACAAGGGTCATATCTTCAGGCCGGCCAGGGGATGGATGTAGGGGCCCCACCAGTTTTGCTGACAATTCCCCAAAATAGCTCCAGTCCCTGCCTAAAATAACTGGGTAGGCCAGGGTAGGGTTCAGACTGACCATAAGGGGCTATTCGCATCTTCCCACCATTAAAAGTCACTTCCGTGCGGGGGTAGGCCCTCACGTCTCCATGCATGCCCTGTAACATGATGGTGCCCTGGGTTAGGCTGGGATTAGGCACCACTGTCCTTGGTACCAGGGTCTGGGCACACCCTGAATCAACTAGTCCCATCACTTCTCTCCCATTTACCCACAGTGGGATGGTCAGTTCTGCTGGGACCCCAGGGCATGCAATTACAGATCTTTCCAAAGCTACACTCCATGTACAGACAGTCTCTGGACCAGCGTCCAGAATGGACATACATGAAACACCGGTCCTGATCTTGGGTGGTGCATGGGGTTTCCTGCTGAGGTACCCAGGCGGTCTGGTCATGACAGATGTCCTCAAGTTCTGGGCCAAGTACGGGCCCAGGCTGTGCCTTCAGTGGACCTGTGGTCTCCCCAGCTGGAGTGTGGGTGAATGGCTCTGTACCTCTGGGTTGGGGAGCCCTGGCACGCCTGGATCCTCGAGCCCTCCGAAGCTCTGGTAGGGAGGGAGCAGGCTGACGTTCCTCATGATCCTGGCGTCTGTGGGTGGTTCCCTCCTTTAGGGATATGGGGTTCTTGATTCCAGCACCTCGAAGGAGGCCTCATCATGGTGGACTCGCCAGCTAGGTAGTTCTCCATGAGTTGGATGGCATCCGTCATGGTGTCAGGGTGATGTCGCAACACCCACTCTCTTCCCCGCAGGGGGCAGGATATGGACAAACTGCTCTAGCAGGACCCATTCAGCAACCTGTGCCCTCATCTTTGCTTCTGTTTGAGCCATCTCCAGCATGAATCGCTCAGCTTCTGGGTGACCAGACGGGGTCAAGTTCCCATTGGGTACTGCACCCCCTGAAAGAATTGCCGGAATGTTTCCTCCAAGATATCTAGGGTGCTGATGATTGCCTTGGACATAGTCCGGGGTGGTGGTGGGGTCTAAAGCACAGTATGTGGTGTGTGATACTGCAGTTAAGTATCAGCACTGCAGTCCATTGGTCTCGCAGCCACTGGGCTACCATGGCCACCTACTCGAAGGTCTCTAAGAAGGCCTCAGGATCACTATCAGGCCCCATTTTGGCAAGCCGGGTAGGGGCAGGGTTAGGTAGCTCTGCTGGAGCAGTGGCTCACAAAATGGATGCCTGTTGGACCAGTTGCGGCTGCTGCTGTTGGGCTGACAATTCACAAATTAGCTGCTGCTGCTGCATGGCCATCTGCTGCAGGAGTTGTTGTTGTTGCTGTTGATGGTGGGTGTTCTGCTCGGCCATCTATTTCAGCAGCTGTTCCATCTCCATTCAAGGGTTTGTCCTCGGGACTTTCTCTCTCTCTCTCTCTCTCTCTTTTTTTTTTTGTTTCGTCTGTTTGTTTTCCTTATAATTCCCTTCAGTGGGGACTAGGGAGATGCTCGCATTCACCACCATTTGTGATAGGGCTCTCAGTGGCCAGGCAGACTAATGGCTGGATCATTGATTAGGGGACCTGTAGGGGGGACCTGACCCCTCCTTCTCCCTCAGGTCCTGGCCCAGGGTCCTGTGTTGCTCAGCTCTAAACAGGGGAGATGGATCTTTCTCCCAGCCATGAGGCGGGTTCAGGGCCTGTTTTCCTGGCATGTTCCCTATGCAAATCCTTTTAGGTTGGGGTATGACCCACTAGTCCAGTTGCCCCACAGTTGGGGCTTCTCTGTAGGTTCCCCTTGGCCAGGGAAGACTTACTTGCCTCCAGTGGCTGCATTAGCAGGCAAGTTGCTGGTCTGTGCCTTCAGGCAGGCATATAGAGAGCTCCTGCCTCTTTGCCAGTCAGCCCCTGACTGAGCCAGGCTCCCTTCCTTTCTCCCCCCTCCAGGCCTGGCATTGGCTGCACGTAAAACGGGGTGGGGCTAGCTGAACCCACAGGTGACCTGCTGTGCCCAGCTGCAGTCTCTCTTCACACCCCCCCTAAAACTTCTGTAAATTTATATCAAATGTGCCTTATTCACTTTTCATTTTTTGCCTTTGTTCTTCTGTTTAAAAGTTTTGTCCAGTCAGGGACAGACAAATATATCATGGGACCAATCACACACCACAAATAACAGATATACAAAGTCAACAGTTCATCATAAAAAAAACCTCATTTTATGAAAATGATAGGGCCAAACTAATTTATGAACAACAAATTTATTTACAGAAATCAGGAATCATTTGTGAATGAGTTGAAGCCCAGTTATATATTCTACCAGTTAGATTCATGATTCACAGATGCAAGTTTATTGTTTCTATTTTCATAATGTATTTTATATCCATAATTTCAGTTTCTCAGATGCAGCTGCTAGTAAAGTTTCTACAACTATGATATTCCATCTTAATGAATCTCAGTGCTACCAAGTCTTGTGATTTCAAGTCTTGTGATATTTGATATTTAAAGCCCTAGCTTCTGGATTTATATGATTAGGTAGGAATCTCAGTTTTCATTTTAAAATAGAGTACATTTTTAGCCCTCATGGTTGCCAAAAAAAAAGCTTAAACTTTGCACTGTAAGCACTCTGATTTTTGACCCTTTAGAAGACATAGTTTACATATATATTTTTAAATCTCATCTTTAAGCCAATCTCATTATATTTGAGGCCTGACTTGTTATTTTTAAATGCTTGCAGTTGACAATCTCACTATTTATATATTTCTAGCATGCTCATCTGAACACGAGATGCACAGACTGGTTTTTGATGAGCAAGTTCTACATATTTCCCCTCAAAATCTGCCTTTTTAATCACATGAAAAGTAGAGCTTTTTTGGGGCCAATTTTCTATTTAACCTGAAGACTTTAGAATGATTTCTGCTGTATTTGAATGTTCTTTCGTCTGTTTTTAAACAACAGGCTCTGGGCAATGGGCCCGAACAATCACTTGTCTCTCACACTCTTTCCTCTGACACTTGGCACGGTTATAACCAGGAGAAAGCCAGTGTTACATCACACAATTCTGACCTGTTCATTGTTTTACTTGTGTCCTCCCTCTATCTCATCTTGCCTCTCTAGGTCAGGTACTGTGCATTAAAGTGATGATTCCCCTATTGATATACAGGGATAGATTCTTCATGTGTCCACCTACTTATGCCTCTTCTGCTCAAACAACAGACTGCAATACTGTTGTCCTCTGCAGCCATAAGGGAATGATGCTACCCTAGTGATGCTGGTTTTATATTCAAGCTGCATGGTACATATCTGAGCAGAGGCGTACGCCTACATTTTCTTCTCACACAGACTAGTCCATTTTCTGCCTTTGTTTTGGTTGGGTCATGTTTTTTCTTTAGTCTCTGCCTCCATGGCATAGCTCCTTACTCCCACTGTTTGTTTGTTTTAAACATTGCATTCTGATAAATCTCCTTTTTCTCTCCTTACCCTCTAACTGCAACCAATTAAAAACATCACTTATAAAAGTAGTTTTTAAAACACACTTTGAGAAAGACAGCTCATCTAGTAAAACAAGGGACTGACACTGATCTCACCCAGTCTAATTTCAAATCGTTACAGATATATGCTGCTCAGGGGGGTGGAATTGGCGCACGTGTGGGACTTGAGTGAAGTGCAACACCAGAACATGTGCAGTCTAACCATTATGGGACAGAAATCCCTGATTTGGGGGAGTATATCTCAGGCTCTGTCCATTTTCAAGATATAAACTTATGGGGAGAAATGTTTTTTCTGGTAACTAAATGCAGCACATATATATCACTGCAGGGGACAGCTAAGTGGCTAGCAAATATTGATGGAGGAGGAGGAGAGAGCTCAGCTGAGAAGTCAAAAAAGAAAGGAATTGGGAAATCAAGTGGATAGGAGGAGCTTGGACAAAACAAAGGTATTGACTGAGCTAGAGTGTTAATATCAGATGTAAAGGTCTATCAAAGGTAGCCATTTATAGAACACACCTGTAACAGAAGGACCCTGAATTCACACTGGTCAAAAGTATTAGGAATATATGACATATTAGGGAAATACCAGCAAGTAAAAGATTTGAATCTTGGACAAGTTGAGAGAGGGAATGTGTAGTGTGGAGAACGTCTACTGGAATTAATTCAGTTTGAAGAACAGTGTGGTAAGTTCAACTACTTTTTGAGATGTCAGGTAACTCAGGCTCAATAAGTTTATTAGTCAAAGATAGATCAACACAATACAGAAAAGGTTCATACTTCATTCAATCTGGGAAACAGATTCAGAGCTTCACTTCTGTTCCAAAATATGAGCCCATATCTGCTTCTATATATAAACAAGTTGTTCACAACAAAGAGAAGATTCACAAATCCCACTGTATTATCACAAGCCTTACATCTCTTCTTGTATCTAGCTCCATACATTTTGCAGAGATGCTAGCACCAGTCAGCCTTATTGTAATCCTCAACAAAACACACCTGTTCTTTTCTGACATATTCTACCAGACTGCACATACAAAGAACCGAAGTATATGTAAACAGGGCAGAGACTGCAACACTTTAGCTACCAGTAAATTTTCACAGCAGAGTTTAGACCAAGTATAAAGAATTCTGAGCACAATTCATGGATATAAAGAACTGTAAAAATAGGTGATATATCCTATGTATTTACTACTAGCTACTTCTTATTTTAGTTGTACACCTTATCCAGTCACACGGTAGCTAAAATAGTAAAGGAATTTACGTTTTTGGTTAACACATCTATTTGTGATAGCCAATTTCATAGTCCTTGGTACAATTCCATTCCTTGTATGGTGAACCTGCCACTGCAGAATCAGTATTATAGTTTCACAAGAAGTATTTTTCCACCTCACCTTTGGTCTAGCCATAAAGCATTGTGGGACTCTGGTCCAGTTCAGTCAATAAATGGCACCGTGATCTACCAAAAGACAGTAGTTTAAAGAGCCTTTCTTCTCAGGATTATTTCATAACTTGGCTCTTGTTTTAGTTGTTTGCTACTATAAATCCTTTCCATAGCATTTCTAATTGTGTCTCTGGTGAGTGTCTTGGTGGGCTTGCCCAGTTTATAAATACATGGTCTTGTCAGATGTACTTATTTAATTTTTGCTATATCATTCTTTATTGCAGTTTCTCCCGCAAGTGCCTCAGCTGAGATTTGGGCCCCATTGTGTTAAATGCTGCATATATCATTAGTAAGACACTGTTCACACCTTAAAGAATTCACCGTCTAAATGGATGGGAGAGAGAAAGCACTATATTACTATGATGCATTTTATCTTATTTTTTCCTGAAATAAGTAATTGTTTTAAAGCACATTAATAAACTGTTATAGCCAATCTAATAAATTATTATTGTGAGAATATGCAATCTATGGTCTACATTTCAGCCAGTATAATTGACTATAGCTCCATTAGTGTTATGTTCTTTGCTATATGGGTTCCTTTCTGTCATTCACTGCCTTTTATGTTGGCTTCACTATTTCACTGGTGACTAAATTTGTGTCCTTAACATATGCTGAGCGATGTGAAAAATAGGGTTGATAGCAGAGATGGGAAAAGGAAGAAATAAAACAGGTTAATCTAAGTAAATTTCCCTTTAAACCAGCATTTTTCAAAAGAAAATTTGTAAAACATTTAAGTATCTAGACACTTCCAAAAATTTTCAGAGGTTTTAGAGAATCCAAAATGTCTGAGCTGGGATAAAACAAGAAGTGACCTTAACCACTGTGCAAAGAAACTGTAGTCAATGGAGTACTGTGAATATGCACCAGCTGAGGATCTGGCTGATTGATTTCAAAATACCATGTCCCACACCAGTTGAAGATCTGGCCCCCTAACATAATCTCATGGCCTTTCTGGCCAAATCAGGAGGCAGCAGTATTGGAAATATAATGAGAAATCATCACTTTACCAGATTTTGTACTCTGTTTTACACATGTAAGAAGTTTGAATTGTTTGGTTAGAATCCACATTTTTTAACCTTGGATGCTTATTTAATCTGAAACAAACTACCAGGCCTTTTGAGGTTCATCCACCACTAATTCTTTTCAGATCATAGTTACAGCATTGGAGAAGAGAGGACTCTCTCCGCCTCCAAACCGCACACATTTTGAGATATGTGTGTGTGTGTGAGAGAGAGAGAGAGAGAGAAAATTGTTGAAAGGACACATGTCCTCTCCTTCCTCCCCATCCCCTTATTCATTTCTACAGCCATGAGGGGTATAACTGAGGTATGCCTAATGGCAGGCGTTTGTGTGGCAGAAGGAGTGAATCTCATGATATTTGCATTTAGGCTTCCCTGAAAAATAAAAGGTGTTCCTTTCCTCTTTGCAAAAAGCCTGTGGAAACACAATAGGATGCGCACTATAATAAATAAGGCTTTTAATGACTATTTTTATCCTTTAATTTCCCAGTTAGTGAACAAATGATTCATTTTCCCCTTCAGAGTTACAGATGTGAAATTTACTGCTCTTTCAGAAATAACACTCAGAGCAAAATAATGAAATGCCAGAGTTCAAAAATAAAAGTACCAAATTCTAACAAAACTTCATGGGACAAATATGAGGTGCTTATTCAGTGTGTACTAGAGCAAATGCCCAATGACTTCAGTGGGAGTTTGCCAGAGCAAAGACTGAGTAAAACCAAAAGGAAGGCATCCATTGAGGTAATGTTGGGGTATTCTGGCCAGAGGTTCCCCAGTGAACAGGGAGAGTAATGGGTCGGGTGGAGCTCTGAGTCTAACTACTCCTCACTCACTTTCAGGCAAGCCCCTGCCCTATCCCCCACACAGGGATTATGATTTTGATTGGGCTTTACAAAGGCCATTCAAGGAAAGGGTTTTATTTCCTGCTCCTCACTGCATGGCCACACAGCAGCTGCCATGATCTTGTCCTGTATTACAAACTCCATGATGTTAAAAGAGATTCTTTCATTAAGCTAAATTTTGATGCAAAACATATTATTATAACATCTTCAACCCCAAACACTCAAAGTCATGAATCAGGTCCTCAAGAGTCATGTGATTGGCTTAATTTTGGGGATTTTTAAAATAATAATGCAGGGGTTTGTATTTGCCAATTGGTTTTTCTTTATCCTTAGGGCTACGCTTGGATCACATTTTCAAGCTTTTCTCTGCATCATGAGGGCCAGACATTTTTTTTAAATGAAAGCTGAGATTTTTATGTAGTTACATAATGCCCGTGCCGCTTATCAAATATCACAAGACTGACAATAAAATGACAAGAGCTTGCAACACTGCTAGTAGTTAGTGGTGGGAGTACTGGTTAGATGAGTTTGTGTTAAGGAAATGTTAACATCAAACTATATAGATTGGTGAGATGATGAATTATAATAAAATGAATAGGAGTACTTGTGGCACCTTAGAGACTAACAAAATTATTGTAGCATAAGCTTTGTTAGTCTCTAAGGTGCCACAAGTACTCCTATTCTTTTTGCAGATACAGACTAACACGGCTACTACTCTGAAACCTATAATAAAAAGGAACTACATTTCAGGGATATAAGAAGCATTAATGACACTTCACATCCCAATGATACCTTCCGGTCATACCATTTACTTTTAGATATAGTCCAAAACCAGAATATCAAAGTTAGTGTTCCTGCATGTTTTCGAATGTTAATGATTCAGAGCTGAAAGACAAAATTGCCCCTGTGATCTGGATTCTAGATTTGATCCAAAAGAAGGGGGCGTATTTTAAATGGCCTGTTCATATCCAATCAAATCTCTTGAGAATGTCAGTTCATCCAGACTCACAAATCTTGCTGCAATTCTGAGCTGAACATTTTCAAAAACAGCGTGCGAGTTTTCACCACCACCATCAAAATTGTAACCTGAAATCTAAGCATATTTCTTTTCTATTAAGCAACTTCCGTACAGAGGAAGGATAACCCCATGGCAAGGGTGCTAGCCTAGGACTAGGGAGACTCAAGTTAAATTCCCTGCTATGTCACGGGTTTTTTGCATACTTACTACAAATAATACACGTTATTGTGTAGAAATGTGATTAGAAACACTAGTCATAGTCACTTGGCAAATCACAGTAATTGTACATTTGTAACGAGCAACAGAATGAAAAGCGTGTGACCAACAGGCATCAAATTTAATTCAAAAGCTTATTTTTATCAGCTTCTAACATTTAAGTAAAACTCATCAATTTATGATTAAGCTTGAAATTTAATCCATCATCAAATGGGACTCGGTTCTATCCCAGGCTCTGTTAGGTTCCATTCACTGACCTGCTGTGTGACTCCAGGTAAGTCAGTCTGCATCTCTCTTCCCATCCCCATCTCACAAACTCATCTATTTAGGAAAGCTCATTGAGGAAGTGTGTGATAGGGTCTGGGTTTACCAGTGGTGCTGCCTAGTAATTAGGTCACCGGGTCCCAGCTGTTCCCTGTCTCCAATGTCCCACACCAAGAATCACTCCAATGCTGTGGCTCTCCAATCATTACAATGCCCACCTTTCGTTAGGTAGTGACACCCTCTGGCTGGGTCACCAATTGAGTTCACCCCTTTTTGGGGGTAACAGAGCCCAACAAAAGAAAGGGCCTTCAGCCCACCTCTAGGCTCATGTGTGTGGCATGCCTCAGGGCTTACAATGTATCTGTTCTCTCCTTCACTCCAAATGGCAGGGGAGAGGAAGGGGTTTATGCCCTCTCCAGAAAAAAGGGTCCCCCAATCTTAGGTGTAGTATTTATGGAGAATTCATTGTATAATCCATGCCAGGTTTCTTTTTTAGAGTATTGAGTATAGATGCCAGGTCACAGTTCTTCATTCTCTTCCTGAGGTCTCTTCCAACCCTAATATTCTATGATTCTATAATTCTACAGGGGAACAGCTTTTGGCTTAATTGCAATATGGGATGTTCCTCTAAGTCTGGGTTAAAGAGCACTGGATCATGACACAACACCTCCTTCAACATTTTAAAGACCGTTTCAAATTTGTCTGACAACTGCACTTTCAGGGCCGAAAAAGGGGCTGCAATGGTGGTGATGTTAGGCATGAATTGCCTGTATTATCAACCCAACCCCAAAAATAGCCAAACTTGTTTTTTGGTCATGGGTATCAAGTAGTTTGCCAAAGTTTGTACTTTGTCTATGAGCAGACAAATATGCCCATCTCCCACCACATACCTCAGGTCTTTCTAGTTATGAATCTTCACTTAGCTGGAGTGGCAATCAGGTAAGCTTTGGCAATTGATTTTAATACTGCAGTGACATGGTGTAGGTGGCTCTCCCAATCTGGCTATATATTACTATAATGTCTAGATAAGCTGTGGCATAGGATCCATGTGAAAGATGCACCCAATCCATTAGCCTCTGAAAGGTTGTGGCTGCCCCATGAAGCCCAAACAGCACAGTCAGATAGTGATACAGTCCTAGGGCTGCAGCAAATGCTGTCTTCTCCCTGGAATCTGGAGTCAACGGGTCTGCCAGTAGCATTCTTTGTCATGCCAGGCCATTAGTAGGTTGACATGGTAGATTTGGGTGTCTTTTCTTTTTCCTGGGTGTCATATCTTACAGTCAACAGAGCTTATGCATCACAACACCTTTAAAGGTCCCTGCAATTGGGCCAGTAGCTTGGACTCTGTGCTCAGCAACAGCAGAAGAACTCAGTCCCCTGGCTTGAACTCTTATAACTCTTGTAATAGTTGTACATCACTGCCTGACATTGTTGGGATTCCTGTAGGTTCTGACAGGCAAAGAGCCCCAAACCGCCCATGCAACTGAAGGATGTATTGGATTCAGTTTTCTGCTCGTGGTCCCTAGTCTTCCCAGGACTCTCCTATAAATCAAGGATGCCCGGGGCCTGTCGGCCATATAACTACTCGAACAGGGAGAAACCCATGAATGTTTGGGGAACCTTCCAGATAGCAAATAATAATGGAGGTAACAGTTCATCCCAATGTTTGGGGTCTGTGGCGACAAACTTCTTCAACATCCCTTTGACGGTCTTATTAAAATGTTCCACTAAGTAACCAGTCTGTGGAATGTAGAGCAATATTTTAACTTGTCTATATTCAGGAGACTACACAAGTCCTGCATCAAGTTAGATGTAAGGTTGGGTCCCTGGTCAGTCAAGATTTCCCTTGGTTGACTTACCATGGCAGAGTGTCACTAACTCTCTTGCTATTGTGCTTGCACTGATAGATTGCAAGGGAATGGCTTCTGGGTAATGTGTCACATGACGCACTATTACCAATACATATTGATGACCTTCAAGTTCTTTTCTATAGAGACAACTAGATCTAACCCTATGCTCTCAAAGGGGTTTCTACAGGGGCAGTGGGACAAGAGGTGCCCATTTGACCCCCTCAGCCCCTGTGAGTTGGCAGTCCAGGCAAGACATGCAGTAGTCTGCCACATCCCAGAACACCCCAGGCCAGTAAAAGCAAGCCACAAGGCGGTCAAAGGTTTTCTCCCTCCTTAAATGCCCTGTACAGGAAACCTCAAGGGCCAAGTGGCATACCTTTTGTCTATTTTGGGGACTAGCAGCTGGTCCCTAGTTTTCCCAGTCTGTCTTGCTCACTCTAGGCAATAAAGCTGTTCACCCCGTAATTTGAAATGGGGCCATTGTCTCTTTTTCTGGGGGTTTGTGACATCCCTGTTTACCACATCTATTTGGTCAGACATGGAGAGGATGGGGTCATATGTGGGAGAGGATGGGGCCTGTTCATTGTTCCCACACAAAGTTGGTGTCTCAGGCAAGGATAACTGCAAAGGTCTCAGCTTTGGGCTAAGGGTTTGGAGGGGATGAGAGTTGGGCCCTTTGGTTTGATGGTCCCTCTCCTGGGTCATCAAGTTCATTCACTCCCACCCATTCAGTTTCTATGGTGGAGTGACTCAGTCCGGTAGCTGTAGGTTTGTTTGTTTTGCCAGAAACACTCCTAGTCCCTGCTTGGTATATATGGGTAGGCCTATGTGGATGCAGTGCCCACCCACATATTCAGCGAATGTCCTCCCATGTCCAGTCAGACTTACTGCGTGGGGTAAGGCCTTATGTCCTTGTGAACACGCTGGAGGAGGATCATTCCTCCAGTGTCCTTCCCCAGGTTTACAAGTTGCTGGAAGATCAGGGTCTGATTACATCCTGAGCCCACCAGCCCTACTACTCTCTTAGTCTCTACCCACACTGGTGGGGCTTTTCTTACAGGCCCTGGATTCTACAGTCCACACTTGCCCATAGTCACATTTCATATAGGGGCACTGCCTACAGAAGTGGCATGCCTGTCCACAGGAGAAGCACTTCCTGCCTGATGGTGCAGACATCAAGAAATGGCACAGCCCACCACTGCCTGGATTCTCTGGCATCATATTGGGGGAGACTAGGGGTCCTTTATGGGTGGTAGAGGGCTTTGCCAAGCTATCTTCCTTTCTTGTTGTTCTAGCACGGAGACTTAGCTTCTTCTCCACAATTGTCTGTCCTTGTGAGATCCCATCAGACCTTCACTGGTTCTCTCTGTCTTTCTGGGTCCAACCTCTGGGTATCTTGGGGGAGGGGAGTTGCAGACAGCCAGATAGTTTTCCATAGGGCTTTTGGCATCCTTCATGGTCTCAGCCGATGTCTCCAGGCCTGTTCTCCTGCCAATAAAATCTGGATGAATTGCTCCACGAGCATGAGCTCTGCAGTGTGTACCTCTGCCTGGGACTCATTTCAATCACTGCCAGCAGTGATATCTCAACTTCTGAGTTATCATTTGTAAGCATGCCCCCAGATGGTATGTCTCTTCCCAGAATGGCTACCAGTAAATCTCCTCGGTGATCTCCGGGTAATCAAAGATCATTTCTTTTACCTTTGCACAATCTTGGGCTGATGCTGAGTTCAGTTCCTACTGGGTGATTTGGCTGCTCCCAACAAGTGGGGCACTACTAGCATGGCCCACTGTTCTGCAGCCTACCTCATGGCAGATGACACCTGCTCACAAATGGTGAGGAATTCCTAAGGTTCATCACCTAGGCCCATCTTGGCCAGCTTCAACTGCAGCGGGGGGAGGAGCGAGTTGGTGTTCGCCTCCCCTCCAATCATCCCTTGAGTTTGGAGTACAGACAGAATTTGTTGCACTAAATTCTGTTGCTGCCTCTGCTGGCATGTGGCTAATTCCTTTATTAGCTGCTGCTTCTGCTGCTGCAGCTGTTGTTGCTGCAGGGTGATTTTCAGTGACCTATTTTAGCATCACTCTAGATCCATTTCTCACAATAGACTTTAAAACCCCAGGCCTCCTCTTGTGGGGGCGTTTTTCTTCTCTTCCCAGCAGGGCTGACTGACTGCCCCCGTTCTCCACCACTTGTAACAGAGACCTTAGTGGTTCCTCTTGAGGGATGGAGGAACATGCCCACACCCAGTTAGCTACACTGGGTGGTCACAACCCAGGCCCTGCTTCCCCACTATTTGCAGGAGGGGCTCTGCTCTGTATGGGTGGCATCAGCTTTTCCACAAAACAGGTGTAAAAATTTTGCTTTTATCATGATCAAAACAATGTATTTTCTCTTAGCCTTGCTCTCAAAAGAGCTGAACTCTTTTTGCTGAAATTGTCCAAAAAACTAAAAAAACACCTTGGAATGAGGCAAACAGCATATAAAATTTCAGCCAAAATACTTGGTAAAACGACAAGCAACTTAGAGTGAAATCTCCTGATGGAAAGTGATGGGCAATCTTAACTATAGGCACTGCTGCTACCTAGGCCATCTTCAATAATGCTAGGACTAGACTGATCAGGTCAATTTCAACAATGTCAAATGAAAAAAATATATAGATAATCTGTACAAAAGACTAGTTTTATTTCCCAGTGAAGTTTTGTGATGCATTCCAGTAGCAAAATATGAGATAGTTGAGGTAGTTTATAGATTCATAGATTCCAAAGCCAGAAGAGACCATTGTGGTCATCTTGTGTGACCTCTTGTATAACATAGACCATAGAACTTCCCCAAAATAATTCTTAGCACATATATTTTTTTTAAAAATCCAATCTTGATTTTAAAATATTCAGTGATGGATAATCCATCGTGACCTTAATAAATTGTTCCATTGGTTAATTACTTTCACTGTTGAAAATTTACACCTTCTTTCCAGACTTGAATTAACATGCAAACTAGACACCATCGATTTAGGATTAACTAGAGACTGGGAATGTCGGAGCCATTACACACATTGAATCTATTTCCCCATGTTAAGTATTGTCACACCTTCTTGTCAAATTGTCTGAAATGGGCTATCTTGATTATAATTACAAACTTTTTTTCCCCTGTAGATAACAGTTCATCTTAATTAATTAGCCTCTTAGAGTTGGTAGGGTAACTCCCACCTTTTCATGTTCTCTGCATGTATATATATCTCCTCACTATCTATTCCATTCTATGCATCAGATGAAGTGGGCTGTAGCCCATGAAAGTTATGCTCAAATAAATTTGTCTCTAAAGTGCCACAAGTATTCCTGTTCTTTTTCCAGACTTTGTGTAACTTCAACTTCCAGCCATTGGGTCATGTTATACCTTTCTCAGCTAGACTGAAGAGCCCATTATTAAATATTTTCCCTATGTAGGTACTCATAGGCTGTAATCAAGTAACCCCTTAAGCTTCTCTTTGTTAAGCTAAATATACTGAGTTCTTGGAGTAAATCACTATAACACGTTTGCTAATCCTTTAAACATTCTCTTGACTCCAGATTGCTTTGAATCGGTGACCTGTTCCTCTTCATTATTTACATCTCCCCCAATTTTTGTATCATCTTCAAACTTGATCAGTGATGACTGCATGTTTCAGTGTAGCAACAGTAATTAACACCCACAGTCTTTTCTCGGAATCAGAATACTGCATGTTACTCTATTTCTAAGCCAATATTTTTTCATTTTATTTTAAATAAGACTGATATTTTGATCTACCTGCAAACTCCTAAAGCCTCCGCAGTTAAGTAATTAGAATGAGAACATGCCCCACTTAAACTCACTGTAGCTGGGCTCTTATTCCTTGCTATGAAAAAATTACTTTTGGATCAGAATCTAGACAATCTTTTTTTGATTATTTATCTAAAACTAAAAGCAGGAAATGATTCATTTGATTTCTGCCAATACTGGAGTGTTGCCACTTTTAGCTCAGGAAGAGCAGGCTTCCCTTGGCAGCCCTGGCTTGCAAGATGATGAATGAAGTTCTATGTTTAGTGCTAGCTAAAGTTTTATAGAGTCTAAAAAAGCAATCTAAACATTTTGCAAGGGGTTGAGAGGGCTTTTTAGGTAGCTGTAACCTAAGTTTTCATGCTGTGTCACAGCAATATCTTCAATACACATTGGGGGGACCCTTTCCAGAAAGATCTTAAATACCTGAGAATGCACTTGATGCTTATTTATTATTACAACTAATTCCCCAAAATGTGGGTACACTCATATTTACATTACTCAGAGAAAAACATAAAATGTATCTTTTTCTCTTAATGGTTGAGCACCAAAGTCATATGCGAACATGTTAATGAATAAAGATAGAGGATTGTTCTTGGTATTTAAAGAAATACATGGAGTTCTTCACCTAGGAAGCAAGCTGACAGCGGACTTGTCTCATGAAAGGAGTGCCACAGACAAACCTGGCTGTAAAGAGCTGCAAGGATTTTGGTTGAACAATATCTAGTTAGGGATTCAAATATCTTGTTAATTAAGTCTACACTCTAGAATGAGTTTTAGGATTTTATTTTATATGGAACCATTTGTTTCCAATACTTCTACTTGTTATCACTGGAATCTCTGTGCTTTGTTAAATAAACTTATACTTGATTTCACTATAAACATACCTAAGTGCTGTGTGTTAAGCGGGGTGGAGATCTGAAGTAGAACTGGTAAGCACCAGATAACCAAGGGGAGGACCACGCTGTGCGCATTGGGGGAGTTGAGAATGTAAATTGCACCATAGGTTCTATGCTAAGCGTCTTAGTCAGTGAAGATCAGAATCACTGAGATACAAAGTCATCTTCTGTCATCTTTGCATATAACACTAGCCAGCACTCAACTAATCATTATTCTTCTTATGAGATTATTTTTGGACACCTCAAAATCATGCTTCCGTTTGAGTTGAAGTTCAGGCAGCAAGAACTGACAGGGCCCCCTGCACCTACATGGCTAGTTGTGGGTCCAGATTTAATGCATCCAAGGATGCTGAGGGTGTTGGCTGATGTGATTGCAGAGCTATTGGCCATTATCTTAGAAAATTTGTGGCAATCAGGGGAGGTCCCAGATGATTGGAAAAAGGCAAATATAGTGCCCATATTTAAAAAAGGGAAGAAAGAGAACCTGGGGAACTACAGACCGGACAGTCTCACTTAGTCCCTGGTAAAATCATGAAGCAGGTCCTTAAGGAACCCATTTTGAAGCACTTGGAGGCAGGGCTGGCTCCAGTGTTTTTGCTGCCCAAACCAGTAAAGGGGGGAAAAAACCACCAGTATCGCGATCTGAAGCTCTATCGCTGCCGTTTCAGTCTTCGGCAGCAGGTCCTTCGCTCTGAGAAGGAGTGAGAGACCCGCCACCGAATTGCCACCGAAGACCCGGACGTGCCGCCCCTCACCGTTGGCTTCCCCAAGCAGCTGCTTGCTGGGCTGGTGCCTGAAGCCGGCCCTGCTTGGAGGAGAGGAAGGTGATCAGGAACAGTCAACATGGATTCACCAAGGGCAAGTCATGCCTGACCAACCTGATTGCCTTCCATGATGAGATAACTGGCTCTGGGGATATGGAGAAAGCAGTGGATGTGATATATCTTGACTTTAGCAAAGCTTTTGATATGGTCTCCCATAGTATTCTTGCCAGCAAGTTAAACTAGTATGGGCTGGATGAATGGACTGTAAGGTGGATAGAAAGCTGGCTAGATTGTTGGGCTCAACAGGTAGTGATCAATAGCTCGATGTCTAGTTGGCAGCCGGTATCAAGCAAAGTGCCTCACGGGTCAGTCCTGGGGCCGGTTTTGTTCAACATCTTTATTAATGATATGGAAAATGGGATGAATTGCACCCTAAGCTGGGTGGGGGAGAGAAATACCCTGGAGGGTAGGGATAGGGTTCAGAGTGACCTAGACAAATTGGAGGATTGTGCCAAAAGAAATCTGATGAGAAGTTCAAGAAGGACAAGTGCAGGGTTCTGCGCTTAGGAAGGAAGAATCGCATACACTGCTACAGATTGGAGACCGACTGGCTAAGCAGCAGTTCTTCAGAAATGGACTTGGGGATTACAGTGGATAAGAAGTTGGATATGAGTCAGCATGCTTCAGCTAAGCTCTAATGCAACAAATAAACAGGTTTGTAGCTTATAGCTTTCCTTCTCTTTTCATCAGCAAATATAGTAGTAACAAAGAGATTTTTCACTTTTTAAAAGGTAAATCTTTTTCTAAGTAAAATGTGAAAGGAAAAGGCATGCCCCATTAGCATGTAGGTAAAAAATGATCTGCTCAGTTGGGAATTTCAGGAACTTGGTGGCATCGTAATGATGATTCATGATTACACGGTTTACTGTCTTGAGTGGCCTCAAACATTTCCTTGTCATGTAGCCTCTCCATCATAATTAAAATCGCATTTGTTTGCACATATACAGTAGTGCTGTACAGAAACACACTTGAGACTTTTGTAAGCATAGCTCACACTATGAAAAATTGCCATTCAATTACAGAATAAAAACTCATGTGGACATACTTTAATTTGAATATTAGCCTGATCCTCTCTCCTAGTGTTGCTGGCACATGAGGCTGCTTCCTCTACCTCCTCCATCAAAAGTAATCAATGTTAAGGCCACTTTTGAGGCATACTTGGCAGTAGCATATGATCCTGATGAGAAGCTGCATTATATATTTTCCAGCAGCAACATCTAGGCTTGTGGGTTGGCTCCTAAAGTGAGTGGACTGCTGATAGTAGGTTGTTTCTATTGATGGATGGCTATAAGGCTGTCCTGCTGCTCGATTGCACTCTGTGGTGGATTTGTTCTTTGATTCACTTTTTTTTTTTAATCATTTGCTCATATTTCCAAGTATGAGGATAATGGCCCCTGCTTAGTCTTGAAAACATCTGTAGTCGTATTTGTACTGTGAGAACCTGATGTATCCTATAACATGACTCATTAATAATTCATCATGCCCTTTTCTGAATAGAAACCTATTTGAATTACACACTAGTAAATTTTCTCACCTGAAAGATCACTGGTTATCTTTCTACCAGAGAATATCATTTTCTGAAAAATATTTCCATTTCTCCTAAAACACCAAAGTCTCACTGTTTAATCGGTTTCGCTTGGCACGCCAACATATATTTGCGATCCTATTTCCCATGGTGGGCAGGCGATTTCCATTCTTGAATTGTACCTTTCATCCAAAAATCTCTAACATTATGGGTAGGTCTACAGTTTGAGCTGAGGGTGTAATTACCCGCTGAAGGAGACATACTCACACTACTTCTGATCAAGCTAGTGCACTAAAGAGAGAGTATAGTTGCAGTGGCATGAGAGGCTAGCTGCCCCAAGTATGTGCCTCATGCCTCAGATGGGATCGTGTTTCAGGTGACTAGCTCCTTCATTCATTCATGCCTCTATGGCTACACTTTAATTTTAGCATAGTAGCTTGGTCAGAGTTAGTACAGATGTAACACCAACAGACCCCCGGGCATCGGCAGGCGGGTTTGAACCTGGGACCTCAGTGCATGAGCCTCTACCGCATGAGCTAAAAGCAACTGGCTGTTAGCTAAGGCTGTAGAGCAGACTCATTTTATATCTCTAAGTCGTCTCGGTACCACTACCTAGAACAGAATACCACACCCAGCCACTTCCCCTAGCTGAGGAAGCATATACTGAGCTTCAGAGACTTTCCAACTGAAATCCTGGACAAGCCTCCATTTGTAATGCCAACAGACCCAGGTTGTTGGCAGGCAGAATCAAACCTGGGGTCTCTGGAGCTTAGTGCATGAGCCAAAAGCCATATGGCCCTTAGCTAAGGCTGTAGAGTGTCTGTTACAGCTATCCCCCTATTTCCCCATACTCCATTTTGTTTTTGTTCTCCTCCTGTGGCCGCCCTGCCCTGGCTGTTAAGTTGTTTACCAGGGCCACTGCCCTTCTCAAAGGGAGGGCCCCTTAAGTTGTTTAACAAGAGCCATTGCCCTTCTCAAAGGGATGGCCACTTGTGCTGCATGCTAAATGGGACCACTGCCCTGTTCAAAGGGTTAGTCCTGTTATCACCTCATTGAACCTGGGCTCGGTGTAGGGCAGGAAATGTCCAGAGCTGCAAGACCTATTGTGTTTTTAAGATCCTGGGCATGAGTCATAGGCCTCATGTGCTTTTGAGTCACCTATTGCACAGGACTCTGCCCAGACATGTTTCTGTGCTCACCTGCCTGGTTTTTCCCTGTGCCTCCTCCCCTGTGACAGAGGAAGCCTATCAGGATTACTGGCGGGAAACTGCCTGAGTTTGCCTTTAAAAACAGACATTTTTGGAACAAACATCAGAAAGGTTCCCGCATTGCTGCCTGGTCTGATCAGCCAGGGGTTCTGGGGAGTCCTTTCTCCGCTCTTGTTTTATTTTTTGAGCGTACCCCCGTTTTTTGAATCCCCCCCTCCACGAAGAACGAATTGCTACCTGAGAGATCTCCTGATTATTGAGACTGTACCGAGCCTTCTGATGTTCTTGCTGCTTCTGCCTTTGCTGCTGCCTTGGGGACTGGTAAGAATCCCTCTGTGAAACTTTCCCTACTTTTATTTTATTATTTTAGCTGCTGGCTCTGTTTCCCCAGCACACAGACTCAAGCTAAACCTTGGTCTGTGTCTTAAAACCTCTCTTAAACTCCGCAGCGCTTTGCTGCTAAAAATAAGTTTGTGCCGCTGCTAAGCGCTGCTCCTGTGGGCTTTGCCTCAGGGCTCCCTGCTTTCAGCTGTATCCCTTGGCTTCAGCCACCACCCCTTGGCTTCCTTGGGAGCTGTACCCTGGGCACATACCACTCTGCCCTCTGTGACCTCCCCATAGCATAAGGTGCACCATAGGTTTTGGTTTTTTTAGTTTAATAAGTCCTAGTTTATTAAGATTGTAGAGCTTGTAAATTTCACCTGCCTTGTTATAGTTTACTGTTTTGTTGCTCCGTATAGTTGCTTGTTATAGTTTTGCTTAGAATTGTGATATTTGTTGTTTTGCCTAGTCGTTGGTTAAGATATTTAAGGTTTTTGCTGCTTCAAATTCATCTTCCCGCTGTCCCGATCTCTCCCTGAACTTTCCCCTGTCTGTTTTTTCCCCCACTCCAATCTCCCCCTCTGTGTACTTCTCCGTGTCTCCGTTATAACCCTTTGCTGCTTTTCCCCCGCATCTGCACTCTCTCCGAACTTCCCAACTCCTTGCTGCTTCCCCCCCTGCGTCTGCATCACTCCGAACTCCCCAAACCCCTTGCTGCTTCTCCCCGTGAAACTTCCCAAACCCTTTGCCGCTTTTTTTCCCTTTGTTTTTGGTGTCCGCTTGTTGCTTAAACCTCTCTCTAGCCCTTCTTTACACTTCTCCACTGCCCCTCCCCTACCGAAGATCACCATCACACTGCTCCGTTGTCCTTGCCCTGCAGGGCTTCAGAGTCTCTCGCTGCTTCCAGCCGCACTCTCCTCTCATCAGTTGCCACTAATCATTCACTCCCCTCCCCACTCCTGTTCCTTGACAGATTATCTGCTATCCCAGCCTCACAAATTAAGTCATTACTTTTCTTTTATACCATTACATTGCATAAATTCACTTATATTCACATTTTACTTGTAATTATAACACCCCATTGGTTGCTTCCACTTTTCTAATATACGTTGTATTTGCATTGATACTATTGTGTTACATTGTGTATAAGGCCACCAACCACTTAATACATTCTATCTAAGATTGTTGACCATTTTAGATAGAAGCTACCATTTTATTTTGCATTTCTTTTTGATACGCTTATTGACTGTACTGTACCCCGTTGTGCTGAACCCCACTTACTGTACCCCACTGTTAGAACTCCCTACACTGTTCAATAAGAAGAACCTCCCCCATCATTGTCTATTGTAAACACCCTATACACCCCATCCCATCGTATTTCATTGTTAAATTCCTACCACTTCCTTTTTCCTTTAATAAAGAAATTAATTGGTACCCCACCTGTGTGGTAATTGCTCCCCAAGATCCCATATACCTGCAGGCAGGGACATAGAGCAGACTCATCATTTTTTTATGCCTCTCTCTAAGTGGTCTCGGTACCACTAGATGGGACAGAACACCACACCCAGAAGATGTGTGGGTTATAGAGGTGTCTCCCCTTGAGACGGAAATGACACCCCAGCTCGAAGTGTAGATACACCCTATGCCTACACTGTAATCAGGAATTGTGACTGCACCAAGTGTAGATATACCCAAGCTAGCATTGGGAATTGGTCCTGCTTTGAGCAGGGGGTTGGACTAGATGACCTCTTGAGGTCCCTTTCAAACCCTGATATTCTATGATAGCATTGATCTAGATCCATCAAAGGGAGGCTGAGTAATAATAGCAGTGAGGCCTCAGCAGCACAGAGGCACAGGCTAGCCTCACGCAGCCGGGACTCTGGGTTCATACTCGAGCTGCCATCACACCTTTCACTGTGACTTCACTTTTATTACTTCCCAAGCTAGCTCTGATCAAAGCTTGTTCGGGTATGTCTCTGTAAGGGGACTGTTATGCCCTTACTAACATTCAGTGGGGGTGTTTTAGTTGGCTAGCTCCCAATACCAAAAGGGAAGGGTCAATGGGAAATCAGAACCATGACACTGACAGTCCACAGGGGCAATGGGGAGAGGCCAATGCACCAGGTCAGCCTGATTGACAGGATGGGCAGGCTAATCAAGGAGGCAGGAGGCCAGGGGGGTTCCATCCTCCATGTAAGCTGGAATTGCCTGGGTCAGACAGAGTAGGGCCGAGCTAAGGAGAGAGCAGGGGCCCAAGCTAAGCTGCTGGCAGGGCCAGCTCCAGGCACCAGCCCAGCAAGCAGGTGATTGTGGCAGCCAAGGGGAAGGGGCGGCATGTCGGGCTCTTCGGTGGCAGGTCCCTCGGTCCCTCTCAGAGGGAAGGACCAGCTGCCAAATTGCCGACGAAGAAGAAAGTGGAGCAGTGGAACTGCCACCGATCATGATCGCGGCTTTTTTTTTTCACCGCTTGGGGCTGGCCCTGGCTGCTAGGAGCAGAGCTGCAGCAACCAGAGCCAGAGGGGCCAAAAAAGCAGCCCAGGGAGCTGGAGGCAGAGCAGCAGCAGCTGTGCTGAGGCAGAGTGGAGCTGGAGCTGGAGCCGTCCGGAGCTGGGTGCGGTGAGCAGCTGGGGAGAGCGAGAGGGACCCTGGGCAGTGGGCCCAGCACAGGGAGATGCCTCAGCCAAGAGGGCCTGCAGGCCAGACTTGGAGGGGGATCATAACCCTGACAGGGCAGGGGCAACACTGGGAAGAAGGGTCCTGCCACCTAGAGCCTGAGAGTGTGTGGCCACCTCCAGATCAAGTGTCCAACCCACAGTATCCCTGCAGCACAGCCAGGGCCTGAGCAGGAGGCCTGCGACCTACAAGGAACAGACTGGGAACTGCCCTGGCACTCCAGAGACACTGTTTGTGATGTTCCCTGCCACAGAGCGGGGTGATGTGTTTCCTTTAATCTTGCCCATTTTTCTTATTCCTTTTTAAACTAATTGTTAATTAAATAAACTGTATTTCTTTAAATCATATGTAATAATCAGTGGGTCAGGAAAGCATCTAGTGCAGAGAGAGTACCCCGGAGTGGGAACACCCTAGCCCCTGTCCTAGCTGACCACAGCGGGGTTGAGGGTCGAGCCCCCCAGGAATCCTGGGCCCAGCCATGTCGGGGTTACGAGGACTCTGCCAGACAGGAGAGTGCAAGGGAAGTCCTTGAGGGCAGGAAGGCCTCTCGGTAAAGGAAGTGGGAGCGAGGACTCAGATCCTTTCGCTAGCCCATTTCACTGGGGTAGTGCAGAAGCCAGCAAAGTTCCCCACAATAGCGGGATCATTCCCCCACTTACATCTACACATACTGCAATCATGCCTCCCAACTGCATACCCTGATTAACAAAGCTACATAACTTCCTGGTGAGGTCAAGATGTATTATAATTGCACACACACAAACACCAAAAGAAGTTAAAAGAATATTCATAAAGTTGCAAAGTCAAGCACTCGAAAGAAATTAGGACGCCTTTGCAATTTTACTTTGGCCCCTTTGTGCCTATGCACTATGAGACAGTCATTAATTATACAATCATATACTATTTTTCCACAGCACCCCACCTCATTCAGTGCAGAGGCGGGACAGTGCTCACTTAGTAAGCAACTAGCCAATATTTTATTTTCTCCTCATTGCTCAGTGTGTGGTCCCAGGCCTTATTTACTGCATGCTATTCAAACCCTGCTCATGGACGTTTCTATACAGCCCATCACTATGCATATGAGTGCATCACAAATCAATCTTCACAATACACTCGTGAGATCAGGAGGTATTATTATTCCCATTTTATAAATGGAAAATTGAGGCACAGAGAGAGATTCATGTTGGAAATGTCCACTAATTTCGGGTGCCCAACTGAGATGCCTATGCCTGATTTGTCAGAGAATTTCGCGTTGCTCCCATTTATTTCAGCTGCAGTTGTGAGTACTCAGCATTTCTGAAGATCAGACCCCAGGGTATCAAGTAGGGCACCCAGAAGGTGGGAAATACGCAATTAGTAACCAACTAAGAAAAGTTTGGTTTAAGTGACTTGCCCAGCATCACACAGGAACTCTGGGATCGAATCCAATTCTTTAGGGTAGCATTCAACAGCCTTAACCATAAGATAGTTCCTTTCTCTTCCTGCCAATCCCTGCAACAAATAAGGCAGAGGTCTTACAGACAACAGCTTCCTTCACTAAACAACCCTGATTGATCCCCAAAGCAGATATATCCCATGTATGGATGAGGCAGGGGTCCTGTGGGGAAAAATAGTATGTGATCATATAATTAAAGATTAGGAAAGAATTTATATGCATAAGGGGGCTGAATTAGATTATATGGAATGAATAAAGAATGAACAAACTTGTAAAACTCATGATCTACATGTACATAAGACATTAGACTCATAGACTTTAAGGTCAGAAGGGACCATTATGATCATCTAGTCTGACCTCCTGCACAATGCAGGCCACAGAATCTCACCCACCCACTCCTGTAACAAACCCCTAACCTATATCTGAGTCATCGAAGTCCTCAAATTGTGGTTTAAAGACCTCAAGGTGCAGAGAATCCTCCAGCAAGTGACCCATGCCTCACGCTG
This sequence comes from Gopherus flavomarginatus, assembly GCF_025201925.1. Classification (NCBI taxonomy): domain Eukaryota; kingdom Metazoa; phylum Chordata; order Testudines; family Testudinidae; genus Gopherus; species Gopherus flavomarginatus. The sequence continues at coordinate 257,576,433 of NC_066619.1, read as the reverse complement.
CAGAGGAAGGCGAAAAAGCTCCAGGGCCTCTGCCAATCTTCCCTGGAGGAAAATTCCTTCCCAACCCCAAGTATGGCGATCAGCTAAACCCTGAGCATGAGCATTAGTGGAACAGAAGTCCAAACCTGGCAAATAGAGTGTTCCTAATGAATAGCAGCAAAGAATCCTGTGGCACCTTATAGACTAACAGACGTTTCGGAGCATGAGCTTTCGTGGGTGAATACCTACTTCTTCAGATGCATGTGAATAGTTCACCTAGCTCTAATGTTAATGTCTAATGTTAAGTGAAAAATATCGGTACAAAAGTTGCATTGATCCATGGGGTTTTTAAATGGAAAACTTGTCCTCCACATTCATATTTCTTCTTCATGTTGCCAGTGGAAGTGAACCAAAATGAATAGCACACAAAAGTGATTTAATGAAAGTGATCACCTGTTCATGAGTCAGATGTGAATTTATGTAAGGAAGATACATTTGCAGATTAAGTTTATGCTAGCCGCATTAACATCTAATATATACTAAAGCTAGGGTCAGGGGATGTAGGAAATGCCTATAGGTTTAATACATATACAATTATAATCATCCTGGTCATTGTTTTTTAATACAAAACTCCCAGTTGATTTCTGCATACAGATTGATGGGTGGATATGGCCCTAGAATGTTTACAAAGCTGGTGGCAGGAAACAAAGAAAAAAAAAAGCGGGTGGGCTCATTTTTGGAAATACTAAGAGTCCTTTGAAAAATGAAAAAGCTAGTACCTGGGGGGTGCCAGCTTTAGGGTTTTAAATGCTGTGAGGTGCAATCTGAGCAATTTCTTGGCATTCTGTGCAGTCTATTAATTAATCCTCTAAAGAACGCTGACAAATAGAATGCCCTCAGTTTCAGGGGCTCATTTAAAAGTCAATGGTTGAAATTCCCAGGTGTTGGCTCTGAGTGCTTACACGGGAAAAGTTGTGTTGCAATAGAACTGTTACATTTCAGTCAGTAATTCAACTGTAAACCAGTTACAAAAAGAAAAAAGAACAGGGAACTCAAGCTGATGTGTAACAGCATGAGCGTGGAAGTTAGGTCAGTGCATACAGTACTGCAGCTTCATGTAAGAAAGAAACAGGCACATGGGGAAATATTCCTCTTGCCCATCAAAGCACTTCACATATTCACAGTGTGAATTTACACAAATATTTATGTAACGAACTATAGCAGTAGCAGTTAATATCTGTTGCATTCCAGCAGCAAAAAGGAAAAGGTAGCATGGACTAAACTAATACCTCAAATAATCTGACTCACCACATTTCCATCTTCTATTTATTATTTTTCACTGGCCCATCTGCCATTCTCATTTTTCACACAAAGCACATGACAAAAGCAGAAACTTAAAAATATACAATCCCATAGCAGGTTTGTTAAACCAAAGCAGCGAGATATGGAAAACACATCAGGTGTAACAATGACCAGCAAATGCTCAGTGGCGCAAAAAGCATTTTCAAATAGCACACTGGCAAAGATGTTTCTTTAAATAAAAGGCTTTCCTTTTTTATACCTCAAAAGTAGCATACAATACAACAATGACACATAACACTCTCCAGGTTATCAGGAATAATGTCATGTGTATGGGCCCTTGAGATTTGCCATTTCCTCTCTCTGTGTGAAAACACAACACCAACACCATTTGCAGTTCAATGTTTTTAACTGTATGAAGGGCATGCACAATCTAAAGACTAGGAATCAGAATTTATGAGATATATTCCTGCTCCTGCCACTTATTTACTCACTATGGGGATGATCCAAAGCCCATGGAAATCATTGAGAATCTTTCCACTGACTTGACTAGGCTTTGGATCATGCACTATGCACCCAAATCTGAACCCACAGAAAAACTCACACTGAGTACAATGGCTGCAGAATCAGGCTCTATGTGATCTTGATCTAATGATTCCAGCCTAAATTTTCAAAAGTGGCTAGCGATGTTCATTGCCTCCATTTTTGGGCTGCCCAATTTAAGGCACCTGACAGGACCCAGATTTTCAGATGGCTGCTGACTTGAAAGGTATCTCAGGAGTGCAGACACTCAGGAGTTAGCATCACTCAGGAGACTGCAACAGATCTAACCTTTAAAACTTCAGAAGCAAAAATAGTCTTGTTGTGACCATCTGTAAAATAATCTCCCTTATCATGGTGCTGCTGGGCTTAGATAATTATTGCTTGTAAAGCACTTGAGATCCCGGACTGACAGACTCTAATAACTTTTTAAATGCATCTGACGAAGTATTCACCCACGAAGTATTCACCCATGAAAGCTCATGCTCCAAAACGTCTGTTAGTCTATTAGGTGCCATAGGATTCTTTGCTGCTTTTTTAAATTATTGTTATTCACAGAAGTGAAAAAGAGCATTCAAAGTTTCTTCTGCAATTTCAGACAGCTTGCATTCTCAGATCATTTTTAAAATAGATTTAATGAGCCCTAGTACCCTACATCATTTCTGTTGTAAAACTGAGTGCAATTGTAAAAATGCTGATACTTAAAAAAGAATTAACATTGCAGATAAGACAAAGTGTTTACATTTGGTAGAAATATTTCTTCAGTGAGTTGATGTAAAAGTCTCACAGGTAAAATGTTGGAAAGTCAGTATTGATCTAAGAAAAGATGTTGAAAATGAAATATTTAAAAAATGTATGGAGCATTTTTGTTAAGCTCTTTGATATTTGTGACTCTAAAAGGCCTGTTTTTTTCTGAGATACTGTATAACTGAATGTACCTATTCTCCAGGTCTCAAGGACTGGGATTTATCTTAATCTCTAATAGAAAACTGAGTTGTTTTTATAAACCAAGGTGTACACTGACTCTTTCATGCTATACATCTTTCTACTCCTGTGGTCAAGTACCTTGCAGTTATTATCGCTTATTTGTTCAAGTGGTGAGGAAATATTAAATATCACAAGTTCTCAGCAGAGACTGGACAGTAATTATCAACAGATGGCTGGCAATAGGGTATTGAGAGGGGCGGGGAGAGAGAGAGAGAGTGTGTTCTTCCTATCAAAAAAACTTGTGGAAAGTTCTAGGCAACTCATTGGTCACACCTCTGGTTAGGATCAGATTCAAGTTATTTTCCCCTACTTTTCACATTACTTGAACTCTTGCTTACAGACCTGTAACGAAATGTTACCAATTCAGGCGTAAAAGCGGCACCTTCACTCTTATAAAAAGAATTACATAATACAAAACAACACATCAAGTCTTGGGTAACTGAGCATATAGAATTTTGCAAGTCTGGCCTAATCTCCCATATGCATGTATCTTAAATGACTAACATTAACCTCCCGTGGAAGCAACAGAGGTTCAAGATGTAAAAAAATACACAAGAGGGCAGATCTTCAGCTTGAGCCAATCGTCATAGCTCCATTGAAGTCAGTCATGGAACTACGACAATCTACACCAGCTGGGGAGCTCCCTCAATATGTTCAATACCTTGGTTTTCATTAGAAAAGTTTTACATGTGGAACTGTTAGACACTGGATGTTCTGCTTTACAGTTCTCTGGGTTTTTTTAAGCCTGTCTAGTCTGGAAACCTTAGCAGAAATTAAAGTCAGCAACTGTCTGCAGAGAGTCTTTTTGTCCGGCTGGCTGGAAGAAAAGGGGTTGTTACCCCCATAAGGGCTTCCTCTGCAATTGGTGCAGAGGGGGAAGGAAGGGAAGGGGTACCTAGATGGAGCAAGGAGGAACAGGAAATGGCTGGATAAGTACAGACAGGTAGGGGAGGTACTGTCCTTCCAGGTGACCGGAGGATTGGTGGGGGATATTTACACCTTGGGCAGTTCCAGAGAAGCTCTCTCTCTCAATGGGATCAGGCTAGCTACAATAAAGAAATGAACTATTGTCATAATGCCCACCCCACCTCTCTCCCATTTGAGCCTTGTTCAGTAAGAAATATGTCTGGCTATTGCACTGCAGAAGCCCCCAAAAGGACATTGAAGTCCCACCAAACTAGTTCTTAAGATTAAATCCGGTTGGTCCATTGTGAACTTCTGCAGAGTGAAATGCCAGATGTATTTTCTTTTATTAAGTCAGGCCCTTCATTTGTGTGGTACGCAAAAGGAGAGAAATGCTAAAGGAAGAGTTCCATCATTTTAAATACATGAACAAATATTTCTCCTGGAACATTACGTTAGTGCCTGCATTTACTGATTGTCAAGTCTTAGACTGGACAGATTTCTGACAACATCTATCAATAAAACTTTGTCTGTTAAATCAGATTATTTTGAATGTGTCACAGCAACATTCATTTCCACTTTTTTCCTAACTATAATAACCTCCAATGAAATGCTAACAGACTTTAAGAAAAAAAAAACAGCACTTTTACCTTAGTTGACGTAATAAAAGAAATTTTGCATGTTTATATATAAAAAACGTGTGTGCTTTTAAAGTATTCTTTAATCACTTTGTTTAGTATTTTTACACGTGTTCCAATAAAAAGTCCATCCAATGAATTCCCTTCTAAAAACACGAGAAAGTTTGGAAGCTGAAGGTCCAGATGATTAATTAAAAAGCTTGTTGCACTAAAGCAGGGAGGGTGGCATAGCTTGAGTAAGTGTAAGAAATAGCAGATAAAGAGCTGCACATTTTGGAGTTTATGCAAACACCCTGGACACAGAAGCGTGCACATATATACATTCTCTCTCTTTCTCTCCCAGAAATGGATTTGGATTAGAATTTGCCAAAATCTCTGCCTGAGGCAAACCAACCAGGCCTGGAAGCCTGTTCGTTTTCACATAAAAATAGTAATGATGAATAAAAATATTTGAAGGGCCTCCAATGCCTCACACAGCATAATTTCTGTTCTCTTCCCCACACATACACACAAGCTTGCTCCAGCTGTACAGTCCCTGTTCTCCCCAATACCTCACCCAAGTAATATATTTATCTGCTGTGAATGAAAAGTAACATTTTCAGTTTTAGGTGCAAAAAAAATGAAAGTCTTTTAACCTTTTCTGAGTATGCAAAATGTCATAATCCAAGCAAAGAACCAGGATAGAAGCATCCTCCAGTGGACAGGGCATGTGGCTGGGAGTCAGGTCACCTGGGTTCTTTCCTGTTTCTCCCTTTACTTATGTGATCCTGCGCACTTATGTGATCTGTTGCCTCACTTTCCCCATTGCTATAGACGGGATAAAATTACCAATATCTAAGGATGTCAAGAGCTACAGAAGTATTACCTGTTATCTTTATTGCTTAGTATTATCCCCTTAGCATCATTGGGGCTTATGCTTATGTTGTAGGGGAAGAAGAGTCCCCAAGATCTTAAACCCAAGATTCTGAATACTAAAAACCTGATTTCAACAGACCAGCAGTATTCGTGTGTGCAGCGCGATGTACTTGGATACACAAATCAGAGTTTTGGGACAGGCATTTGTGTACCTAATTGTCCAGTTTGCACGTACAAATTGAGAACACATTGTTTGGAAATGTTTCCCTAAAGATTTTTTTTCTGCTGTTTTTATTTTTTTGGCATAAAACACAAATCTAAATAGAACACACAACAATTATAACAGAAAATGGAAACTCAACAAAGATGAAAGAAAAAAATAATCATGTATTCTCAGTGTACTAGTCTGGGCTTAGCACATGTGACACTGTCTCCCACTACTGTCCAACCCCAGTGACAATAAAAGCCTGCAAATCCAGTTACACTTCTAGTTCAACTCGTAGCACCCTCTAGTGTGCTGATGTTCCTGGGGTTTGATCCCTGATGACAATCCTAGTGCTTGAAAATATATGCCACCCAAATGCAAATTGAAATTATGTTATTGTAGTGTTGGGATTAGTTCACATAAAACAGTAATTATAAATATTAAGACAAAAATATTGATCTGAAAGTAAATGAAAACTCTTTATGAAATCATCTTGAAGTTGAACTGAACCACGCTATCTCCAGAATCAAGATGTAGATTTTGTAATTTTACTGTGACTCCAGTCCATACCTGGCTTTCCTAGATATTTCAATGAACCAGCAAATTAGTATATATACCAGCACCCTCTATTGAGTAGATAGTTTACCAGCTGTAAGTCATAGACCCTGCACTTCCAGGAGCTAGTGAGATTATTTTACATAGCACAGGGAATACTGGTCTGTACTTTTGGAGCAGGAGGTTGTACATTCTGTGTCTGCTACCACCATGAAGTTCCAAGTAGTAAATGTGAAGTCCTAGGCAAATGAATTTGTGACAATATCCAGTACTCTTAGTGCAGAATAGACTTTCACTAACAGAAAAAAAGATGTTCTTATTTTAAAATGGAATTGGCAACTTTTCTCATAACATTTGTTGATGGATAATGTACATTTGAGCTGGTGACAAATTTAACCATTGGCATAACTTTCATAAGAATAGTATGTAAACTTACTGCAACCAGAATCTTGTGCTGCCTTGATCCTACTGCATTTCCTTGAGCATCTGACATTTTCTCTTTTGCTGCTTTTACAAGAAAGCAATGTGGGCTGTCAACAACTCTGTTTATTTGTGATCAAAAATAGTAGCTAAATAGCATAAACAGCATAATTCACCCCTTCCCCCCCAAGTTTCTTATTCTCAGATGAAGACAAGACACAGGCGACACTGTGTAGCCGCTGGACAGGAGGTGCCATTATGGCTGCCAGAATTTTATTTGTCCTTAACCCTGAAAAGGCGGTTCTTTAACCAATAGCAATCTCTTTTCCTGTGCACTGAAAACTTAGCTCTGTACTTTCTCCTATTCCCAGGATAGATATTAATGGCTGTTCTTCATCACAGAGAGAAAACTTCTGAGTTTGGTAATGTTCCAATGCAACCAGTAACAGCACTTACCAAGGACTTGAACTGCAATCTTTTGATGCTAAGAGATGACGCACTAGCACTGGCAAGCCTTTGGGCCAGCTCGCTAATTTTGATAGATGAATCATTTCTGAAGTATGCAAGGGAGAGAAGAAAAAACCCCATCTCTCACGTGTGTTGCACTTTGGGAAGAAAAGACTTTTTGTTATAGGGCACAGACACACAATCTTATTCTCAGTGCATATACAGTAACAGGTCTAACGTGATTCGCCATTAACAGAGAGCAATAAAAAACACAATTCCTAGGCAATTTTAAACACACACACACACACACACACACACAAAATGGCTGGCAGTCACAATGTGTTATTATCAAAGTGAGTAGCATTAATCATTTTTAATGGCCAATCTGTTAAAAAGAAGTTCTAACTGATTACTGGTGTAAAAGAAAATAAACGTTGCACATACAAATCTTATTTCCAAAAAAACTGAATCATTTTTGTCAGGCATTTAACTTAAACCAGCAAAACAGACCATCAAGGAGGCAGTATTTAAATGGATGCCTGCAGCGATGGGCAGTCAATGGCCTCTTTATTTGTTAAAGATGGATTATTTTAAATAAATTACAGAGCACTTTCACTGAATAAACAGAGTCTCAGTGGCTGTGGCATGCAATACATGCTTAATTGAGCCACAGAAATCCTAAATGACTACTGAGCTGTGTAATCGCCTTTGATTTTGCTGATAGGACCTGATTCTTTAGGCAAAAACCAAGCCATTGAGGGCTGAAAAGCAACACTACCTTGAGGAAAATAGAAAGTTTAATCTGGAAGATATAATATTTCGGAAACCACAAGGATGGAGTGTTCCAATGACTGAACACAAGGCAGCTTCAGAAGTGAATGATATGCGTGTCATTTTTTATTTGAGCTCGATATGTTAAATGTCCCAAATGTTTATGTTGTATAAGCCCACTTAAACATTGCAAAGTGCAACAGATTCGTTGGCAAAATAAAAAGTATAACTTTTTTCTCTCTGTCTTCTTGCATTGATCAAATACATTACACACACACACACACACACACACACACACACACACACACACACACAGAGGAATCATATACACACACCCAAGGGCTTTCTTAAGTAATGGTGTAATTTGACCTTTTCTGGGAAACATGTTAATGTGATTAATTTTGCGGGTTACCTATAGCTATTATAGGCAGGAGTAAAACATTAGCTCGGAAATCAGGAAAAGCTTTTAACCCTTACTGAGCATAGTTCTCATTCCCATGGAAAGCATTTTAACTCTTCATGTCCCATTTCTGCAGTCACACTGCACCCAAAACTCCCATCTGAAGTAAACATACTCTTGGTGGACAAAAATTACAACACCGTGCCTTTCACGTTGATTACTTGGTTATTTAAAACATGGCAAATAATTTCAAAGTGACATAAATGAATTGTGAGTTACTGACATATGGGATTCATTTTGACAGGAGGTACGACCCTCCATGATATTGCTCCCATTTGTCAATATCTTAGGAAAATGATTTGACATTGGGAGGCAGTTTGAATAACAGCAATTAAGAGAAAGATTGATGCCATTGGGCATTTTAATAATCATTGTGTACCTGGATTTTCTCTAAAGAATTTCAACACTTACAACTTTCTTTATAATAAGCCAATACAAAAACATCCAGCTGTGAAATTCTTCTCTATATAACGGGATATGATAAATTGCATTTGCAGCTTTCATAATTCTATTGTGCATAAAAAAGATACAAGCTTCATAAATCTCAGCAATTAAACAGCCTAATCATACTGATAAATTACTGATGTGTAACATGCAGGGATGTATGCTTCTATAACGGATAACCATTTTAAAAAGCATAAGTTTGCCAATATATGAGCAGAAATTCCAAGGCAAAGATTTTTCAAAAGTTACCAATGATTTTGAATGCTCAACCTAAGATACCTGAAAGGGGCCAGATTTTAAGAAAATGAGTGCTCAGCAATTTCTCAAAATCAGGCCCTTTTAAGGTGTCTCAAATTGGGCATACAAAAACATGAGATGCCTTGAAAATGTTTGGCCCAAGCTTTTTGCTATGATCCTGTGAGATTTCATAAACTAAGCATGGGTCAGTAGATGTGATAGGAGAGCATTGTGGTGTGTGTCACATAGGGGATACAGGAAACGAAGTTAGTCATGTATAGGATGGTGGTCATCTCTCTGATGGCTACCCCTCTGACACACCTCTCTGATAGTCACTTACTAACCAATATCTCAGCAGGGTGCAATTTATTTGCAGATTTTCCTAGGGTACTCATCAATGTAGTATCCAAATAACTCACATACAGGAATAAATCTGAACCTATCAACACTCTCGTGGGGTAGAGAAGTATGAGCTTCATTTGTCTTACTGATCATGCAGGAACTCTGTGACAGAGGTGGGAATAAAGCCCAGCTCTCCTGAGTTCTAGTCTAGTGCCTTAGCCATAATATCATCCTTCCTCTCATCAGTCCTTAGTGCTAGGGAGCAATGTGATGATGGAAGCATCCAAATAATCTGTAGCTTTTCTCCTACAGTGCTAAACTTATATTGTCCCTGTGTGGGCAATATAAGTGTCTATGCAGTAAGCATGGTCCTGAGACTTCCACTGAGCCCAGACCCCCATTTCATTGGTGCACAATGGAATAAGCCTCATTTGAACTTCTCTGGGCTGCTTTACTATGAACCCCTTTTAAACTGCACCTTTTTTACTATGTTCACTGTTTCCTGTGGCCATGCCCTGCTGAATCACCTTTGATTAGGCACACAGGGCTGCCTGCCATCATCTGCACCCAGGTAGAATATACAAGCATGTTTTGTTTTTCTATTTGGCTGTTGTGCAGACCTTGCCATGTGGTCAACATTGTGTGGCACACATCAGGGGGATGATCATACCATTTAGATAGGAAAGAAGGGACTAAACAATTAAAACACTACTAAATAAAGAGAGAAAAGGCTTAAGTAAGGGCACATGTATGGAGACAAAGGGAGAATAATTATATTTTGGATAAAAGAAATTAAACGTTATTCCCTAAACAGACCTAAAGGCAATACAAAGCAGAGACTTACAACTGCACCACATGTGTGTAAGAAGAAATATGATATAATTTGTTAACTGAGACTTACCTAGATCAGGAAACAGACTTGGACATTAAAATTCTAGAACACGGTTAATGGAAAAGAAAGATTGAATAGGACACAGGGGATACAGCTATATGGGTGATCAGGCATGTTAACTTTAGGGAAAAGAATGACACAGGTAGTTTGATTGCTATTGAGAAGACAACTGTCGCTGTGAAACCATCATAAGAAATTTACACACCTCCAGGGACTGTGACAAAGGAGATCAAAAAATACTTCTGCAGATAAGAATGGCTTGCAAGCAAGCTGAAGTACATAATCAAAAGTGGCTGGGGGGTGAGGGGGTATCAGTTTGCATTTAATTGAGAAAAAGTTTGTGGAATCACTAAAGAACATTGTGTGTTCCTGATACTGAAGGCAGCACAAAGTTGTTTCTGTTAGGAGGGGTTTGTGAGCCAAACGTTAAAATAAAATGCATTTAGTATCTAAAATATAGCAATAAGAGGGTCCTTACGTCTGAAACATGGACAAGCACTATGTTTGAGAAAAGCTGTGCAAAAGGAACAGGGTCAATTTGTGCCCTTAGATACACACACAAACAGCTTCCATTAGACCCATGCCCCATGCTGTAGAGGAAGGCAAAAAAATTCCAGGACCTCTACCAATCTTCCCTGGAGGAAAATTCTTTCCCGACCTCAAATACGGCAATCAGTTAAACCCTGAGCACATGGGCAAGACTCACCAGCTAGCACCCAGAAAAGAACTCTCTGTAGTAACTCAGATCCCACCCCATCTAACATCTCATCACAGACCATTGGGCATATTTACCTGCTAATAATCAAAGATCAATTGCCAAAATTAGGCTATCCCATCATACTATCCCTTCCATAAACTTATCAAGCTTAGTCTTGAAGCCAGATGTGTTTTTTGCCCCCACTACTCCCCTTGGAAGGCTGTTCCAGAACTTCAGGGGTTTGTTAAGGGAATGGGTGAGTGAGATTCTGCGTTGTGCAAGGAGGTCAGACTAGATGATCATAATGGTCCCTTCTGACCTTTAAAGTCTATGAGTCTATGAGTCTAACTAGCTCCTGCTCTATGATACACGGCCACGCATTACTATGTAGGTTGTAGAATTAGCAGAAGCAAATGTCTCTTGCAGTGCAGTTATCAATGTTCTGAACTAAGGGATCAGTGTCCACTAACATCTTCCACTATATGAACGCTGAAAAGAGACTCAAAAGCATACAATACACTCTGCAAGAATGAAATGATGTCCCAAAATATGACGATAGCAAGCATTGTGAAAGCAGTTAAGAAATAAGTCTCTCATTATATAGTACCTTGCGACCCAGAAGATCCTAAAATGCTTTACTAGCTAGGGGTTATGTTATGCCTACCTCTTAACAAATGTATTAGATGGAGAGAGGGTGCAGGGAGCCCTGTCTCTACCCATATATGAAACTGCCATAGTTTGGTTCCCAGCAAAAGGAAGGATTGTTGGGCTTCAAAAGGTATTTCAGGGTGGGGAAGGTGATTGGCCAAACTTTCATCTCCCTTTCCTCTTACCCACCACAGGCAGGGCAGGCTATATAGAGGGAAAGGGTGAATTTTTGTATTGTAATTCAATCAGGAATCAAAGGCTGAATATTTAAGCTGGGACAAAAATGAATAGCTCATGAAGAGAATGTTTGGATGTGAAATACAAAGGCAGAGCTCTAGTCAGTCCTCAAATATTAATCTATCCCAATCCTGCAATCATTCTGGATCAGGTGTAGGATTTAGCCTTTAATTTTTTATTCCAGAAACTGAACATAAAGCTTTTCAACAGAAATCACAGGCACTTTAACTCACTCCAAACCTAGCACCTACCTTTGCATGTCTGGTTAGAGTAACCTACACAAATCCTTCGTTTGTACCCTCCAACCTATTTCATTACACACAAAAATCATTTTCACTGTGTTCTAATGAGAGCTAATCAATTGCCACCCAAAACCTATATCTGAATGAAAGATTTAAATAAAGGCTGTTAGGGTCTCATAGAGTCACAGAGTAGGGACAATTAGATCACCTAGACTTACCTCCTGTATATCACAGGCCATTAAATTTCACCTAAATACTCCTATGATGAGTCCAATTACTTCAATTAATCGAAGCATTTTAGAGAATTCTCTGCACCATGACAGTATACTGATTCATCCCAAGTGGTGTCCCATCTCTAGTTGTGTCTAATATGTGATGTTTCAGTGGGAGGCGGAAAAAAAAATACCCTCCAGATAACAAACGTGAACTGGGAGGAAAAATTGCTTCCTGACCTCTGTATGCAATTGGCTGAAGCCCTGAAGCATGCAGTTAGATTATACACATTATCTAAATGCAGAGCTACAAGTATTATGAGCATCTTGAGAGCAATGTAGGCAATCCCATTCTCCCCAAGGGCTGTGGAAGGAAGGAAGGGGATGAACAGGGAGACCCATACATTTGCAGATTCACACAGCCGGCCAGATGGGGCCACCCAGCCAGTCAGCCTCTACCCCCTGCACTTAGGCCACAAAACTTCACCTAGAATTGGGATTAAAGCATATTTTTCAGAAAGACTCCAGTTTCTTGTCATGTCACTTCCCAATGTCCTGCCTCTACAAAGAATAATCCATGAGCGAAGATGACTTCCCATTAATATCTTTACTATATTGTCATATATTCCACTTTTCTTTGGTTTTTGCAGTGTTTTATTATCCAAGATTGCTTTGTGTCTGTTGTACATCATTGTGCTTCCAATTCCAATAACAATGATAGTCAGAGAACCACTGCAGCCTACAAATGCAAAAGGGCTACGATATGGCTCCCTTTCCTGAAGTTTAGACTACAGGTAGCATCCTGTTTCCAACCTTTAGCAATGCAAATAAGCTGATGTTGGCAGTGTATCGTGAACTGCTCTCCAGTCATTTCCTTAATGACTTGCTAATTTCCTCTCTATATCCTCCACATCACACAGTGGAATCTCATACACTCATGCAGGCCAATGCAACTGAGACATTAGCCGATGTTGATAGCACCATAATTTCTGATTTTATGCCAGCTCGTTTTTCTGTATTTTCCCTTTTAGGAGTCTGCTTCAAATCTCCAATTTAATTTTTGAGGATAGCAGAGAAATATTTCTATAGATACAGTACTTAACTGCTCGGTCCACTGTTCCCCTTTATAATCTGTAGCTGCCTGAATTTTACCTTCAAAAAGAGAAGAAGCATCCTCATTTGCTGTTTGGCATTTTATTCTTGATCACTTAATGTACTCAATGTAAGTAAATATTATGCAGCTTCTCATCTAATCCTTTTAGTTATTATTTTGTATTAGCAATCAAAGAACTCATATGTTTGAACTTATTCCAATAAGATTGTTTAATACGTGCAAGATACTTGGTAATCTTTCTTGGACTTGAATACCACTTTCAATGAGTTTTGAATGTATTAATAGTTGGAAAGTGCTATTGTATCCCAGGATATGGTAATCCCCTTAAGCCTCCAGAAATTACAAGAACATTGTTTGTATTAGAACATTAAGCTTTACCAGACAAATACAAGACTCTCACTCAGAAAATGACATTTTTATAATTTATTAACTGAAATTTCTACGGAACACAACGGCAAAACCAGACATTTAGGTATGTTTTACCCTAACGATATCAGTTTATATTAGTAGAAAGTACTCAAGAATGCTTTCCTGGGGGACGCCTAAGGTGAGATATTGGTTAGGGATCATCTCTCTGTTGGTAACACATTTGTTAATGGAGTACTCTCAGCTGTGGGAATATAGGATATGCTAAGCCAATGAATATGACGACTCACAGCTTCAAAGTAGCTCAGCACATCCATTATGCAGAACCCTGACATTTAGATATGACTGCACAATGGGTCCCACAGCCATTCAATAAGCAGATCCCTGTACTTTGATTCACTCATACCTTCAGAACTCACCCTTTATGCACCTATGACACAAAACAGCCACCTCAGCATCTTCTTTCATCCAGCTGAAAGTACAAAAATGAGGACTCAGTAGACATTATAATAGTGAATTGAGCTTCTTGTTCACTTAGTAATAATCATGTGCTGGGCTAATAAAAACCTCTGCCTTTGGCCTAGGAGTTTAGCTAGCTGGGGATATAGTTATTACCAGAGTCGAGCGAATATCACAAAAAGATTTCCATGAGCATTGCCACAGAGTTACAAATTAATTTTTTCTCGATGTGCTTAGAAATATGCAACCTAAACTTACAACTGCCTACTAATATTTGCTTTATACGAATACTTGAGGAGGGAGCATGAACTCTGAAGATCTGAGGTCAATTCCTGGTTCTGCCACAGACTACCAGTGTGACCTTGGGCACGTCATTTAACCTCTCTGAGCCTCAGATACTCAATAGTAAAATGCGGGTAACAATATTCCTTTCTCCCACCCTTCATCTGTTTAGATTGCGAACACCTCAGGGGAAGAACACTCTTTCCACGTTCATGCATAGCACCCAGCAGAATGAGACCTCAATTTCAGTTGGAACCTGCACGTACAACTATGGCAGACTGGAAAACAAGAATTCTGTTTTTGCAAAAAATGTCAGGGTTTCAGACTTTGTTTCCCATTCCAACATGGAAGAAAAAAGACTTTTCAAAATGTTATGAAAAACGCAAATACCCTCCAGCCAAGAACAGCCAACAGCTCAGTGGTTAGGGCACTCCCTTGGGTTGTGGGAAAACCAAGTTTAAATCCCTGATTTGAATCAAGCAGATCAGGGCTGTTGATTATTCACAGTTACACATGCCCTTTACAGGTCACCAACATGGGCTGTAGCATAGGCTGCTATTCCACCCTGTAGGCAGGATCAGAGACTACACTGCAGTCCAGCGTCAGGGTGATGAGTTGGATTTCTCCTCACCCTAAGGCACCAGGCTACTCTGGCTTTATGAGGATTAAAGGAGACCTGTGAAGCTGTTTCTTGTTTGTTCACTTTTTCCGCGTGAGACTCACGATCCATGAAGATCTACTTTTGCTTTATTCTTTAAAAAATGTTTAAAAAAAAAGATAAAAGAATCATGGATCTGACCCTTCCCCCTCACCGTTATGGAGAAACTGAGGGAGCAGTATGTAAGCTCCACCCATGGTGACATCATTGCTGTTTGCAAAATTCTCTTATATGTTGCTACCTTCCAAGTGCAGAATGTAACAACTTTAACCAAAACATAATGTGATGTCTCCAGTTCAGAGGAAACAAAAGTCTGGTCTGCAAACAGTTCTTGCGTCGCCTTTGGGTTTAGAAACTGATATAGTTAAACTGGTGCAGCCTCCTAGTGTGAAGGCATTTACACCAGCGTAACGGTGCTTGTATCTAAATCAAGGTAGTTAAATCATTACAAGGGCCGTGTGTAGACAAGCTCAACTTTACATAAGATGTTGAAGGGAAAAAATGTGTTCAAAAAGAAAATTTCAATATCGAATAAAATAAAAGGCTTTTTTCAATTAAGGCCTAAAACATATATGCTAATATATGAGACCTGTTTGAAAAATTCAAAAAGCCCTCCTGATCACCTTAAAGTATCGTCCAGTTCAAATTTTACTGATCAATTATTCCTATAACAGCAGCAGGTGAAGAAAATCTATTCATGAGCTTAAAGTTATGAATGTGCTTAAGTGCTTTGCTAGATCAGGCCTGGAGTGGTCTTTGCAGGATTGAGCAGAAGAGGAAAGTAGTCCTAGGAGATGGAAGGAAGCCAGAGAAATAGCTGACAGAATATCTCTCTCTCTCTCTCTCTCTCACACACACACACACACAAAATATGTCAGGGAAACAAAAAAAGCTTGCAAGGGAGAACCGCAGAGAAAAGCAAAGTTCCTGAATAGTAAATGAGAGCCAGAAATACAACATAGGTTTGGAAAAAAGTTTTTTATTTCAAATTACTAACAGGAAAGAATCTATAAATGCGGCACAAATTGTTTAATGCCCCATGGAGTGCCAATATTATA
The DNA here is from genome assembly GCF_025201925.1 of Gopherus flavomarginatus. NCBI lineage: Eukaryota > Metazoa > Chordata > Testudines > Testudinidae > Gopherus > Gopherus flavomarginatus. Next base: position 257,560,486 of record NC_066619.1, on the reverse strand, counting down.
CCAATCATTTATACATGCAGGTGTATTATTTCTAGTTCCCTGGATAAAAAAAAGAAAATTGCTTTCCATGTATTCTGTTGCCTTTAAAATATATATTTTCACTGCTCTGTTGCCAAAGGTTCTTATTCTACCAGACCCAATAATAACTAATCACTGGCACGGGCCTGAAAGCATGGTTAGCACTTTGTGGGGGGTTATTCTTCCACCTCTTTAAAGAATCATTTTAAATGGTCCTTACTTAGTGATTTCTCCCAAATTTGTATGTCTCCCTATGGACAGATTTTTCTGTAAACCCTCTCCTTCCTCCAAATTTCCATAATTCTTGATCTAGGGGTCTGCTATTTGGCCACATTAACTTTTTACTCTAACTGACTCTATGGATTTCTTTCCAAAAAATCAGCACATCAGTGTAAATTCTAATTCATTCAATGTTTCCTCTTCTTTAACCCACTGGAGACACGCTGCCATTGCATAGTTTTCTTGTGGCTGTTCAACAGCAGCTGTGGAGGGACAAAGAGGGGTGCAATAGAGCCTCAAAACCCAGCAGAAGACCAGCAAAATGGTGTCGTAGAGAACAGGATCAGCTCTGCTCCCACTATATATAAATGTATGGAATCACACTTTAGTTTCGCTTCAGATGTTCCCACTAACATACTTATTTTGGCCATGTGGCACTACACAGGATCTGACCCAATGATTTTAACACTGTGATTAAGGTCACTGTCTGCTGCAGAAAGATTCAAACTTTTAAAAAAGCATAGACTATCCCTTTCATGCAGCCATCACAGACAGCACCTCTTCTCCCATTCACGATCACACAGCATCTCTGTGGCAGCTACAGTAATTACTTTAACAGAAAAATTATATTAGGACTAGATCTGGTTGGGAACTGGAATTTCAGTTTCATGGCAAATTCTGATATATATTTATATTTAAAAAAAAATAGTTCCAAAGGAGGAAAAAAAAGGAAATTTTCAAAAGTTCTCCTAAAATGAAACGTCCAGAAAATATATTGTTTTGATTTTTACTTGTTTTATTTTTGTTTGAATGATATAATTTATAATATAACAGGAAATAATAGAAAATGAAATCATTTTGAAAATGAAAAATTGAAGTGACCCTTTCCTTCTCAAAATGCTTCTGTTTTTATTTTTTTCCTCCCAAAACAAAATGTTGTTGAAATCAACATATTCCCACAGAATGTTTTGATTTCAACCAATCAGCATTTTCCAAAAGAAAAACATTTAGGAACATTTTCAACCAGCTCTAATTAGGAAATAAATGTCTGCATTTTTAGTCAACTTTAACGTGACAAGGGGTTTTTGTACTATTGGCTTTATTTAATCTTCCTTCCCAGCTGTTCTGTCCTCCCTCTCTACAGACAGACAGACAGACACACACACACACACCTTCCTCCCCTGTTCCACTTTCATGTGCTTAATGATGGCTGGTTGCCTTCTGCCCTGGACATACTGCCCAATTCCCTTCCTCCCTGAAAATTCTTCACTGATGCTCGGCAATTCCCAGTGATGACTCTTATCACCAATTCCTCTTTCCTCTTGCCTTATTTACCAATGGCCGCTTGTTTCCGGCTGCTTTTGCAGTTCTCTGGGATCTTCTTCAAAACAAAGGGCTTGAATAGCTGCTGCTACAGCTGGAAATGGAGCACAGCCAGCATCACATGTCCAACCCACTCTCAGCAGACCACCAGCAAGTTCTCTACAGATTACCAAAATGTTCAGCATCCAGAGTTTGTTGGTCTACCACATATAACAGGCCTGATCCTGTTTCTGCTGATGTCAATAACAGGAAGCTTGGCATTGACTACAAAGGGAGCTGGATTGGGGTCAATAAACAGTTGGTAATAGGACCTGACTTTCAGAGGTGCTGGGCTCTTGCAGCTCTAATTAACCAGAATCATAGCTGTAGTGTTAAGTACCTATGAAAATCAGTCTGTAACCACTTTCCAGCTTCTTGGTGAGCCCATTCCAGCTAGCAGAGTTATGGGGATGGGAAAGATTGGCTGGCTGTTCTGGGGAGTGTGTCGGGGGGAGGAGTGGATGGTAGGGCTGGGTCCCTTATACCATTTTATTTTTTGCATTTTGTTTCAAGATTCTGCATAACAGACATTCATTTCAGTATTTAAGCCACAAAAAGAGGCGAAAAAATGTTTGAGCTTAGCAAATGAATGCTACATTTTGAAATCTGGCAGGATTAGTCTTCCTCTTCCCCCCGGGAAGGATTAATTTTCTCCTTTTTTTATTCTTAACTCTTTATTATTCCAATTAAAAGATATAAAAGTGCCATTGAGAGTTCTGGAAGAACTGAAAGTACACACTGTATGTGGGAACTGCTTAAAATAAGAATAAAATTTATGGAGAGCGTATACATTTTTATCACATTAATGTGACCTATTAATGATAAAGGAAATTTCCTTCATCTAATGAGCTCTGTGTTTATGGATGTAACAAGGGAGGATATTTTATATTAAATATAGGGGAGTTAAAATCTGAACTTCAAGCTACTAACTACATTTCATTTTGCATTTAAAAGGAATATTGTTAACATTTATATTGTTTTAGTTACTACAACATGGAGATCAGACTTCTCAATATTCATTTCAATTTATAGATTGAATTTGAATATTCATTTCAGAGACTCTTCAAATTAAATTAAGAAACTGGTATATACGGTAAACAAGAAAGGTTGCAATTTTCTGTACCTACGCACTATGGCATAACATGATAAAAAAAAATCATAAATGTTCTAATCTTGGTATGTCAAAAAGCGAGATGCCATTTATTTTATTGCATCAATTTCATAGAAGTTCAGTCAGTCCTTCTCTCTCCCAGTGTAGGAACATTTCCTATTTTTCTACTGCATTATACAGTCCAGTTTTAAAATAGTTGGAGCAATCACTTATCGGCAGGGTGAAAAGAATGGCCACAGTTCAGATTGCAGTAGCAGAGCCTGATAACATCACTGAGGTCTGAAACTTTGGTACCATCACCATTTGCTGCCATTCACCCCCAGCTCCAGCCAAAGAGAGAATCTGCTTTTGCACGCCTCTCAGTATTACCTGAAAACAAACAACGAGGCTTTGTTTTAAAACTGGACCTTGCAGCTTTAGGTTATGCCTATACGTGCTTTGATATGGCTTTGCAAGGCTCCCACTCAGACACCATATCAAAATAGCATCAGTTCAAGAGAGGGCATGTTTTAAAATGAGAGATATGGTACACTCAGTGCTCTAAATGAAGCCATTATTTTCAGGATGGATTCTGATACTGAGATGGGCTTTAATTTAGTTAATCATGTAATAAATCTCCCACAACAAATTCTCCCAAGTCTCAGTCTAACTCTAGTCTCCAGACAAGTGGGAGCATATTAGAGGGGAACCATGGTCTGGATAGGTCAGAGGCAGGTTAAGAATATTTTAAATTAAGATCAAGATAAAATCACAAACAGCTGGGGACTGTGCTAATGGAACAGAAGTACCATTTTTCTAGGATCCTGCTGGTCAAGCTTCTAAATGTATGACAAAGCTAATGTCAATTTGACATAGTTATAATGCATGACTGCTCAGGGAAGATCTTGAAGTAGTGTGAGGAAAAGCAGCTTCACAATGAATGGGTTTCTCTAGAATAATACTCATTACTATACTTAAAACACAGTTTCCTCTTTTTATCTGAATATTTTAACAGAACTGTAACCATTTATATAACCAAATACATATATAATTGATTGAAAGTGACATGTTGAAATTTCTATTATACACTACAGTACATTCTATTTTAAATGAATATATAATTGGACTTTGTCTGACACCTTTAGGGCTCTAGTGAAAACAAAATGTCACATCTCAAAGGGATAGTCTTGATTTTATAAGAAATAAAATAAGCAAACCTCTCTGTGCAAACAGCCGTTTTGTACTGAAGTTTCCATGTAGATTCTGGAAATTGTATTTTTCACTGCATGGTCTTTTTCAATGAGTAAAATGCATATTGCATGCTGTTTATTCTGTCTCTCTTAGGACCCAGAAAATACTTACATGGGAAGTAAATGAATTATCTATAATTCTTGAAGATGGTGTGCATGTTCTATGTCCAGATACAAAGGGATAAGAGAACTTGTACAGACGTAGAGTAGCAGGAGTGCAAGATATTGGTTTATGCATGAACAGTTGAAGTACATGCAGGAAAATCATTTGTCCACATAAGACTGATGACACATTCACAGCTGGAAATTATGTGGGATAAAATATTAGTCATGCCCTTTTTACTGAATTACCGGTATCCCTGCTAAAACCATCTGTGGAGGCTCAACTTTACTCTATCCAGATGAGATTTTTTAAGGTGCTTACCATCTTGGGACAGTCAGGATCCTGGGAAAAGTTTGCAGGACCAGTGGCAGGAGCTCAGTAGTCAAGAACCACCACAGAGGTTCAGAGTCAGTCTCAAAGTCAATAGTCAGGTCGAAGAACAGAGCTGGAGGCAGGTCAGGGATCAGGCAAAGCTTCAATACCAGGTGTCAGGGTCCATGTAAGTATACTAGGGTTCAAGCAGAAGGCAAGGTCTAAGTCAGAGGCAAGGTCAATAGTGGATGTTCATTAACAGAGAATGTAGGGTAGCCAAGGCAGCTAGCTAGTGGCCCATATTGTTGCCTGGACACTTCCTAGAATGCCCCTTGGGTTTATACAGAATATGGAGGCAATCAGGCACCATTAAACTTCTGTCTGTTGAATGCCTTGAGGCAGGACTTTTGGTAGCCTGTTCCCACAGCGGATTGTGGGTAGCAGAGCACAAGTTGGTTACAGCTGCCTCTGGGTGGCATTGTGTATGTGTTCACTGCCTAGCAGCTGTGTAGGCCCAGCTTCAAGACTCTTGGGGCCTTACATGATAGATTGCCCCTACTCTAGAGGCACCCTCTGCCAGCCGGGGTTTATCTGGATGGGCCATATGGCTGCCACAAGGTTAGGGGTGTGGAATTGGAATGATGATTCCCAAGACTGAGACATAGCCTTCCTAGTCCACAAGGAAGCAGAGAGAGCAACACTGGATTTCTGAGTCCAATATATTGTGGATTTCATACTCCTCATGACCCTGGACCTCACTGCATAGGGAACCAGTTTCATTCAATGAGCATAGGGGTTGGTAATGTATGGCTTCAACAGAGACACATGAAACACTGGGTGTACCTTGAAGGATCTGGGTAGTTTGAGCCCAATGGTAACTGGGTTGATCACTTGGCTGATCAGGTTTGGGCCAAAGTACTGGTGGCTCAGTTTCCAACAGGGCCAGTTAGTGCAGAGGTGTTGTTCAGAAAGCCACAACTTCTGTCTCACAGCTAACAGTGTGTCTTCCCAACATCAGCTGTCCATGTGTCACTTATAGTCCTTCTTAGCATTTTCAAGATGTATTTTAAGTTCCTCCTGGACCTCACGGATTTGCTGGTCTCGGTCGACAACTGCAGGGTTCATAGAGGTAGTGGGTATTACTGGGTGGAGACAGGGATGGAACTTGAAGTTTGCATAAAAGGGCTTTGTCCGGTGGAGACATGGTACATATTGTTATGGGCAAACTTTGCTTGGGGCAAAAGGACTGATGGGTTATTGTGGTGGTAATTCATAAAGTATCTCAGTTATTGCTCTAAAACCTGATTTACTCTTTCAGACTGGCCATTCATTTGTGGATGGTAAGTGAAGGATGTATAAGTATGGACTCCAAGCAAACATAGAATTCCACACCAAAACTCTGACAAGAATTTCACCCTTCATCAAATTTTATCCATTCAAACCAGTCACAAGACATCAAGAATTATGGGGAAATCAGGTGAGAAAATCACTCCAGGAGTACTATTCAGTGTTACTGGGCCTGAGGACAGAAACGAGACAAGGTCTCTACAATGTCAGGCCCAGTTTTTGCTGTAGTGGGATGCCCAGCGCTTGTGCCATACAGGCATCTATAAAATTTCCCTCAACCCCGGAGTCCATGAGCACCCATTGTAGGGCCACTCACTGGGGTTTCCCTGGAATGCACAGGCCAACCTGGACTTGTAAATGCAATGAGGTCTCATCATGTCTTGGGCATACTTGGTTAAGAAGTGGAAGGCAGCCTACGGTGGGATGTCCCAGGGTCCATCCAGGCTAGTCCCCCTTCATCGAGCCTGGGCTTGGTCACTTTTTGACTTTTTCTGTGGGAGAGCCCACAAAGGGCAGCTGGCAATGGCATGGCCAGATTATCCATGAGAGAAGCACAAGCCATGGCATCGGCAGCACTCCCTCTCCTTAGGGATTATATGACAACAGACCACATCAATTTGCATAGGTTCTGGGACTGCGCTGGAGACAGGTACTAGGGAATGTCGGCTACTTGGCAGTGTGGGACCCTTCCTCTCTTCACTTTGTCTATGCAGATAGCAAGGTTGACAAAGATATCAAAGCAGGTCAAGGTTTCCACATGAGCTACCTCATCTTTGATTGCCTCACATAGTCCCCACTGGAAGTGGTAGAACTGGGCCACTTCATTACATTCTGTATCAGAGATGGGTCACCTATAGTGGGCGATGTAGGAGGTAGCCAGTCTCAGTCCTTGCCATAGTTTTTGCAGGGTTACCTCAGCCAAGTGATCATGAGTCATCGAAAATAGAGGAAAAGGCCTGGAGGAAGGAGACCCAGTTCAACAGCGTCGGACTCTGTCATTCCATTAGGGGCAAAGCCTAATTCAGTGCTTCTATCATCAGAAGTCATCTAGTCCAGTCCCCGGCACTCACAGCAGAACTAAGTATTATAGTGAATGTGAAGGTGGTCAGGAACTTGGGAGGAAGTGATCATGATCTGATAGAATTCATGATCTTATGGGAAGAACAACATCAGAATGGCAGAACAAGGACACTAGACTTCAGAAAGGCAGATTTCAAACAACTCAGGAATAGCAGGCAAAGACCAATTAGGAAGAAAAGCAGTCGAAGCGGGCTGGCAGTTCTTAAAAGATGCAATACCAGAGGCTCAATATTAAGCTATTCCAGTGCAGAGGAAAGATAAGAAGAGCTTCAGGAGGACAATGTGGCTGAATAAGGAGCTTTTTAACTATCTAAAAACCAAAAGAGATACAAACAGGAAATGGAACGAAAGGAATGTCGCGAAGGAAGTATACGTAGGTATAGCACAAGCGTGTAGGGACAAAATCAGGAAAGCCAAGGCAAAGAATGAGTTCTAACTGGTAAGAAATGTTAGAGACAACAGGAAGGGGTTCTTCAAATATGTCAGACTAAAAAGAAAGATCAAGGACAATGTAAGTCTGCTGCTCAATGGAGAAGGTGAGCAGGTAACGAAAGATGATAGGAAAGCAGAGATGGTCAATGCCTACTTTGCTTCAGTCTTCTCCCAAAAAATAACACGAGACTGGCTGACTGACAAAGTTACCATTGACAATAAGAGGGAAAGGATGCAGTTGGGATAAGAAAAGAACACGTCAGAGATCTTCTGACCAATCTGAATGAATTCAAATCAGCAGGGCCAGATGCTATTCACTCGCGTGTACTGAAGGAATTAGCTGAAGAAATCTCGGAGCCACTGGCAATAATATTTACAAACTCATGGATGACAGGAGAGGTCCCGGTAGACTGGAAAAGGGCTAATGTAGTGCTCATCTTTAAATATGGGAAAAAGGAGGAGCCAGGGAATTATAGATCAGTCAGCCTAACTTAGATACCTCTGAAGCTACTAGAGCAATATATAAAACATTCAATTTGTGAATACCTGGAGGATGAAGGGGTAATAACTAGCAGCCAGCATGGATTTACTAAGAACAAATCATGCCAAACCACTTTAATTTCCTTCTTTGATAGGGTTACTGGTTTGGTGGACAGGGGAATGTGGTGGACATAATATACCTGGAGTTCAGCAAATCTTTTGACACAGTCCCACATGAGATTCCAATAAGTAAGCTGGAGAAGGTAGGCTCAACAGAACTACCATTAAGTGGACACAAAATTGGTTAAACAACTGCAAGCAAAGATCAGAGGGGTAGCCGTGTTAGTCTGGATCTGTAAAAGCAGCAAAGAATCCTGTGGCACCTTATAGACTAACAGACGTTTTGGAGCATGAGCTTTCGTGGGTGAATACCCACTTCGTCAGATGCATGTAGTGGAAATTTCCAGGGGCAGGTATATATATGCAGGCAAGCTAGAGATAATGAGGTTAGTTCAATCAGGGAGGATGAGGCCCTGTTCTAGCAGTTGAGGTGTGAAAACCAAGGGAGGAGAAACTGGTTTTGTAGCTGGCAAGCCATTCACAGTCTTTGTTTAATCCTGAGCTGATGGTGTCAAATTTGCAGATGAACTGAAGCTCAGCAGTTTCTCTTTGAAGTCTGGTCCTGAAGTTTTTTTGCTGCAGGATGGCCACCTTGAGGTCTGCTATAGTGTGGCCAGGGATGTTGAAGTGTTCTCCTACAGGTTTTTGTATATTGCCATTCCTAATATCTGATTTGTGTCCGTTTATCCTTTTCCGTAGCGACTGTCCAGTTTGGCCGATGTACATAGCAGAGGGGCATTGCTGGCATATGATGGCGTATATTACATTGATGGACGTGCAGGTGAATGAACCGGTGATGGTGTGGCTGATCTGGTTAGGTACTGTGATGGTGTCGCTGGTGTAGATATGTGGGCAGAGTTGGCATCGAGGTTTGTTGCCTGGATTGGTTCCTGAGCTAGAGTTACTATGGTGCGGTGTACAGTTACTGGTGAGAATATGTTTCAGGTTGGCAGGTTGCCTGTGGGCGAGGACTGGCCTGCCACCCAAGGCCTGTGAAAGTGTGGGATCATTGTCCAGGATGGGTTGTAGATCCCTGATGATGCGTTGGAGAGGTTTTAGCTGGGGACTGTATGTAATGGCCAGTGGAGTCCTGTTGGTTTCTTTCTTGGGTTTGTCTTGCAGTAGGAGGCTTCTGGGTATACGTCTGGCTCTGTTGATCTGTTTCCTTATTTCCTCATGCGGGTATTGTAGTTTTGAGAATGCTTGGTGGAGATTTTGTAGGTGTTGGTCTCTGTCTGAGGGGTTAGAGCAGATGCGGGCTCTAAGGAGGGAGGAAAGGAAAAAGGAAAAAGGGAGGGAGGAAAAAGGAAAAAGGAAGGGAGGAAAGGAAAAAGGACTGTAAGCTGTCTAAACTCCTACCTGCCTCATGGGGCCACAACCGTGGTACCCCTAACCCACCCAGCAATATCGTCAATCTATCCAACTACACACTCAGCCCAGAAGAAAAGTCTGCCCTATCTCGGGGACTCTCTTTCTGCCCTGTCACCCCCACCAACATGATACAGTTCTGCGGTGATCTGGAAGCCTACTTTCACCATCTCCGACTCAAAGAATACTTTCAGGACAACACTGAACAGCGCACTGATACACAGGTACCCTCCCACCAACAGCACAAGAAGGAGAACTCCACATGGACTCCTCCTGAGGGTCGAAATGACAGTCTGGACCTCTACATTGAATGCTTCTGCCGATGTGCACAGGCAGAAATCGTGGAAAAACAACATCGCTTGCCTCATAACCTAAGTCATGCAGAACGCAATGCCTTCCACAGCCTCAGAAACCACCCAGACATTATCATCAAAGAGACTGATAAAGGAGGTGCTGTTGTCATCATGAACAGGTCTGACTACCAAAAGGAGGCCGCCAGACAACTCTCCAACCAACTCTCTGCCAAATTCTACAGGCCACTTCCCTCATATCCCACTGAGGAATACACTAAGAAACTGCACCATCTACTCAGGACACTCCCTACACTGACACCGGAATAAATCAACATACCCTTAGAGCCCCGACCAGAGTTATTCTTTCTACTACCCAAGATCCACAAACCCGGAAATCCTGGACGCCCCATCATCTCGGGCATTGGCACTCTCACTGAAGGACTGTCTGGATATGTGGACTCTCTACTCAGACCCTATGCCACCAGCACTCCCAGCTATCTCCGTGACACCACTGATTTCCTGAGGAAACTACAATGCATTGGTGACCTTCCAGAAAACACCATCCTAGCCACCATGGATGTAGAGGCTTTCTACATGAACATCCCACACACAGATGGAATACAAGCTGTCAGGAACAGTATCCCTGATGATGCCACAGCACAACTGGCTGCTGAGCTCTGTGCCTTTATCGTCACACACAGCTATTTCAAATTTGATGATAATATATATCTCCAGATCAGTGGCACCGCTATGGGCACTCGCATGGCCCCACAATATGCCAATATTTTTATGGCCGACCTGGAACAATGCTTCCTCAGCTCTAAACCACTCACGCCCCTTCTCTACCTATGCTACATTGATGACATCTTCATCATCTGGACCCATGGAAAGGAGACTCTGGAAAAATTCCACCACGATTTCAACAGCTTCCACGCCACCATCAGCCTCAGCCTGGACCAATCTACATGGGAGGTCCACTTCCTAGACACCACGGTGCAAATAAGTGATGGTCACATTACCACCATCCTATACCGAAAACCTACCGACCGCTATGCCTACCTTCATGCCTCCAGCTTCCATCCCGGGCACATCACATGATCCATTGTCTACAGTCAAGCACTGAGGTACAACCACATCTCCACTACATGCATCTGACGAAGTGGGTATTCACCCACGAAAGCTCATGCTCCAAAACGTCTTTTAGTCTATAAGGCGCCACAGGATTCTTTGCTGCTTTTGCAAACAAAGAGTAACTATTAATGGAATGATGTCAGATTGAAGGGAGGCCTCAAGTGGGTCTATAGGGATCTGTTCTGGATCTGTTATTGTTTAATATTTTTATTAATGACCTGGAGGTAGGAATAGAGAGTATAATTTGCAGATGATCAAATTTGCAGATGACACAAAGTTAGGAGGGGGTGCCAACATTTTGGAGGATAGAGCTAAAATTCAGAAGGATCTTGATAAACTGGAGAATTGAACTATAGACAACAAAAATAAATTCAACAAAGACAAACATAAGGTGCTACACTTAGGGAAGAAAACACAAATGCACAAATACAGAAAGGAGGGAAAATGGCTTGACAGCACTGAGAAGAAGGATTTGAGAGTTGTGGTGGATTATAACCTCAACATGAGTCAGCAATGCAATGCTGTTACAAAAAAAGCAAATGCAATTTTAGGCTGCATTAACAGAAGCATACCATGCATGTCACAGGAGGTGATAGTACCATTCTACTCAGTGCTGGTTAGGCCTCAGCTGAAGTACTATGTCCAATTTTGGTCACCAATGTAAAGAAAGGATGTAGAGAAACTGGAAAGGATACAGAGGCAAGCAACAAAGATGATCAAAGGGATGGAATGCAGGCCATATGAGTAAAGGCTTAAGGATCTGGGTATGTTTAGTTTGGAAATGAGGAGGTTCGGGGCTGGACATGATAGCGGTCTTCAAACACCTGAAAGGTTGCCGTAAAAAAGATGGGGGAAAGTTGTTCTCATTTGTCACAGAGGGTAGGAGAAAAGAGTTCAAACTATAGCATAGCCGATTTAGATTAAATCTCAGCTAAAACTTTCTAACTGTAAGAACAGTAGGACAATGGAGCAGACTGCCTATGGAGGTTGTGGAAGTTCCTTCACTGGAGGTTTTCGAAATTAGGCTGGATAGCCATCTGTCATGGGCGGTTTAGACACAAAAAATCCTGCATCTTGGCAGGAAGTGAGACTCTTGCGGTCCCTTCTAACCCTATGATTCTATGACATCTACCTTTTAACAATTGCAACATATTGCACTTTTCCAAATGTAGAGCATCTTTGACATCAGGTTTAGTTAACAGCGTTCCCTGTTTCTATTCTGAATCCTATCTGACTTTCCTACCTCAACCCAGAAAAAAAAAAAAGAACAAAAACCCTCACAACACTTCTCTGCCTTTTTTCGTTCAACTGCTGAGAAAGCTTTACTTCTGGGTCCATTTGTGGCTTGGTGGAAAGGGGCACTGTGGAGACTGCACCTTCTTTTATAATGGTACAGCCAGCCCTGCTCCCCTTCACGTGCATCTGGTCCACTCCACAGCTCATGCACAGAGACATAGTCACACCTCCCTGCCCCATGCTCCTCCATGGGGGTAGAGCAAAGGAGCAGTCCTTGCCCGCACACCAAGAATAGATACTGCAGTTGTGATGAAATCATGCACAGACAGCACATAGTCCCACATAAGGCCCTGTCATATTCTGGTCTTGAGGCTTCTGGGCCCCATGGGACTGTTCAAATCTGTTAGAGAAGCCCTTAAAACATAAAAATGGAACCTAACTGATGCTATTTTTAGAGAGTCATTCAAAAATATAAAATGACCATAAAAATCAGTTTAATATGTTTTCCCAATATAAATATTTCACATACAGGTCTAAAATTGTCTATGATTATCCTGTGACATTAGCGCTACGCGCTACATAAAGCTGGTTGGAAAATGGTATTTTTTTCTTTGCAGAAAATTTCCATTTTTTGGCAAAACATTTCAAAAATGAAATATTTTGATTTTGAAACACAGCTGTGGTGCTTCATGGGAGTTGTGGTTGAAGTGCCTTATGCTCCCACTCTCCTCTAACAGCTGGGGCTCCCCCATTGGACTATGAGTAAAGTTACATTTATGTCACGGAGGTCATGGAATCTGTGACTTCCGGACACCTCCATGACATTCTCTGCTTCAGTCCCAGGGGCTGACAGCTACTGGGGCCCTGACATGGTTCCAGCAGCAGGTGATAGCAGTGACAAATGACAAGAGGCCTCCTGCAAAGGTCCAGCCACAGGTGACAGACTCCTGAGAGGGCCCTCCTTAGGGTTCCAGCAACAGGCAACAGCCTCACATGGGAGGAGGGAGATGCCTCAGGCAAGCGGCTGGGGTGTTCCATTTTCTCTTTGGGAAATATGGTCACCCTGCAGCTCCCAGCTGCCATGGGCAGAGGGGAAACCCCACAGCTCCCAACCATCACGGTGGTGGGGGAAACCATGGAGCCGCAGCAGCAAAAGTCATAGACAGGTCATGGCTTCCATTAATTTTTGTTTATTGTCCATGACTTTTCCTAAAAATAACCATGACAAAATCTTAGCCTTAACAATAAGACACCAGAGTCTCTCCGCTAGGAGAGGAGAGGTAGTACATTATATCAGTCACTGGCCATGGTGTACCATGGAAGATGTAGTCCACCTGTGAAGCCCAAGCCATAGAGGAGAATGGACATGTGAGGCAGTGAAAATACAACTAATACACTAACAGACTTTAAGGAAAGGAAGACCATCACAATCATCTAATCTGACCTCCTGCACATTACACTCTAGTGAAGCACTGCAGTGGCACATCCAATTGAAATATTTCGGATTTCAGCCAAAATATTTTGGTTTATAGGAATTAGATTTTTCACTGAAAAAAAATGAAGCTTTTCATGTAAAATTTCACTTTGACAAAAAACCAATTTTCCATCAAAAAACATTTTTGATGGAAAATTTTTGACCTGCTCCAGTTGTAGACCTAGCATGAGGGGGACTAACACAGTGACCTGAAAAGCTTTTTTAATTAAACAAACTTTAAAGGCTAGGGAGGGTTTTTTGTTTTGTTTGTATTTAATATTTTAATAGAATATACACATATCTCAGATAATAGGAATAAATGCATTTTAAAAACAAGGTGTGAAGTTGTCATATGAACTTGAGTGTCTGTATTCCTGTTGACATCCCTAAGACTAAAAGCTGGCCTGTAAGTTCTGTTTCTTACATGGCTTTAAGCATTTGATAGCATCAGTTTTTGCAAGAGAAGCACATGAATGCCAAGCAAGTATGCTGACGTTATTTTAAATTATTTTGATTTTCTTTTTTGAAATGGTTTTATTTTCAATTAACTCTACATGTGCACAGGATAATAAACAACTCAGGACAACAACAGTTGTGGCTGAAATGAGTGACAACACAGTTTGGTCTGGCTTGCTCAGATAGGGACAAACCATGGCCCCAGTCCTGCAATTAGAGCCAGACAGGTGGACCTCTGAAGCTGCACCATGCTCTGTTCACTCCAGTGTGAAGACACTTTTCCCCCCATGAATCCCTGGGCCCTACTATTTTCTATTGCCATTTTCACACTGGCATGGTGGCCTTTTTCCACCTCTTCCAGCTTTTGTGGGCCATGTGCCTACCTTTCCACACATACTTCCAACGGGACCTGCATGAGTGCAAGGGTTCATCTACACAAATCTGATTTCAGGATCAGGGCCCAAGACACAACCAGGTTAAAAAACAAACAAGAAAATATGTTTTAGTTTGACTTCATTGGCTGTTTTGCCCAAATAAAGACTCAATAAAAAATAACCTCATAATCAGGCTCATAGTGAGTCGCTATATAATAATCCTTTAATGGCTGAAAGCATCTCTGAAACTCTTTCTGCACAGAAGACACTCCATATACAATGGAAGTAAGACAGAGCCATAACTAGTGTAGTAATAGTCACTAGATTTGATTAGGTGATCTAATGACTAAGTGGTATCATAATGCGCGGGTGGGGAGGACCACAAATTAATAGCCAATCATCCTAGTTAGCCATCCTAGATGGCAAGATCCAATTTTCCCTATAAAAAATTCTCACCGCCCCAGTGAAAATATTGAGATTTCTCACAGTGATCTCTGTTTTTCAAAGAGGTCTTAGATATCCGTCAATCTAGCTGACTGATCCATTTAATCATCCACAGCAATTAAAGTCCATGGCCTGAAACCAAACATTCTTCTGTGTTTTAGAATCAAATATTTATAGCCATTTTTAAAAGTTTTAGAAACACAACTGCAGTGGTGACAGAAGAGAACTTGTTTTGTTTTGTTTTCATTCAAAATCCAAATAATCCACTTAACAGAGGATTAGAATATTGTCCCCTCCCCTACATATGTTCCCGAACCATCTGTTTAAAAAATAAAGCAAAGCTGAATGGTGATTGGCAGTATAAGAATCACACATTCCTTCTGCCCTTTGCTCAGGCACGATGCCACATAAGTTTGATGCCATAAAATTTGTGTTTTTTTTCATTTTGAATGATTTACAGTAGAGCAGAACTTATAAATCAGAACAGTAACAGAGGTTATGAATAGGGACGTATGTTTTTCCAAAATGTCTAAATGAAATATTTTGAAACACACTAAAAGAACTACACAGTTCTCCACCTGGCAGCCATAATTGAAGTTAATAACACTTGTTTAGACATAAGGAAACTCTTTGACACCTAGACCTTTTTTTAATGAAATGATCAAACAATCATCATCTAGTCTTCAGAAATCAAAGCAGTTAGTTCTGGCAATATGTCATATTAAGGCAGCGAGGTTTCCAACCTTGTCTAATAATTTAAAAAACATGTTCCAATTTCTTAGCGAGATCACCTACTTTTAATCATATGCTATTTTGGAAATCCTGTTGCAGTATTTAGGACTATTATCATAACATTAGTGACTAGCTATGACAGCTTTTCAGTGATTGATAGCATGAAACACATGATATGCAAATACTTCGATAACCATAACATGTGCAATTGATTGTTTTATTTTTCAGATGCGTTCTTCAGACTCCCCACGGACAATGGCTTTCTTGGCATATATTTCAGACATCAGCTGATGGGATAAAATACCTAATTCCACATACCCAACAGAAGTGGGCCTTGGAACTTGAGATATGTTGCAATCAGTAAAGGCATGTGTGTAAAATAACTCACTTCATAACTGGGAATATTTCTCCAGCTAAAAATAATCTCTATTCAAGAGCATGAGGCTGAAATGTTAAGATTCTGAAATACTCTAATGAAGGATTTACGGCAGCTAACAAAACAGGGTGTCTTGTTTGTACAGCATGTAAACCTGAGATCCCCACTTGAGTCTCCTCCCTCATTCAGCCTCCTTCCTTCCAGCCAGTCCTGGGACGCTGCCTACTTAGTCGTGCCTTCTCTCTCTCACTATCTTTTGGGGCTGCATCTATAGCTCTTGGCGGTGCATCAGGTGGCTGCCCGTCCAGCTCTTGTTTCTAGGGGTGGTGGAGAGGTATGAGACAGGGCTATTGCAAGGGTCTTCTGCGGGGGAGGGGAGAGGAGTAGCCTGATCCTTATAACCTCTATGTGAAAGTGGAAGAGAGAAACTCTCTCTCTACTACAGCAGCTGCTAAGAAGCTAAACCATGAGGAAGAGAGCACCCCATAAGGCTTAGTGCATTGAAGTAGGAGACCCGCCAGGATTCCTCAGAAAATGCACATTCTTAACTATGGCCCTTCGCTTCCTAGCACATGATTGGTAAGGAAGCTCCAGCTTGACATTGAATAGCATCTGCTCTCACTATTACTGCCCTAATCTGAACCAGCAACCTAAAGATGAAAAGTTCTTTAGCCCCTTAGCAACTCTCTCTTCAAAGTACCTCCCCCCTCCTGGTACATCCATCCCCACCTTTGATAGTTAAACACATCTACCCTTCTTAACACTATATTGTCTTAGAGACCATCCCTGTGAAAGGGCATTACAACCATTTCTAACTGCATTCAAGATGAACAAATGCCTAAATATTTATAAGGATTGCACCAGTTCAACTTAAGGTGTGATATGAAACAGGATAGTTAAATCAGTTCAAAAGTCTGTGTGGAGGCTCTTATTTTGCTTCAAATCAGGCTTACTATGGTTCCGTTTAGTTGTTTAGAACAGGTTTAAGCTAACCTGAAATAAGCTGCTCAAACAGAAATGAGAGCATCTACCCAAGGGTTCCCAAACTTGGTTCGCAACTTGTTCGGGATAAGCCCCTGGCAGGCCGCGAGATGCTTTGTTACCCGAGCATCTGCAGGTACTACCACATGCAGCTCCCAGTGGCCGCGGTTCACCATTCCCAGCCAATGGGGGCTTCACTGATTTACCTAAACTGGTGTAATTAAACTGGTGCAAGTTTGTGTGTAGACAAGACCTAAAAGTGCAGGTTAAAATAACAGAGGTCCAAATAGACTTAAGAGTAAATGCATTATAGATACAGAACCATAATCACATCCTTCAGTGGCTTGTTAAAAAAAAATTCTCATCATGGACCTGATCCTACTGTCATTAATCAGCTAAAATTCCCACTGATTTCAACAAGAGTTTTACCAAACTAAGGAGAGCAGGATCCGTAGCATTCTGGCAGTACAAGTAGGTACACAGAAACATTACAGGCCAGAAGATGATGATGCAATCCGTCAGGGCTTGTCCTCATAAATCCAGGAAATACCAATCAATTTATATCTCATCATCTTAACCCCAAAAGTCTAGTTAATGGTTTTGCCCCTATATTCCCTCCTGTTCCAAAATGTTGTCCTGTTCCCTCTTAACTTGATTTACTCTACTTACTTCTATTGCTGACTTTGGCACTTTGTTCCCTCTTCTAACCAACCGCTGTATAAAGACATCTGTCTGAATGGCTTAGATGTAGAGCAGCAGCTGTCTTGTTCAAATCAATGCAAATTCAGATGAACATGTCCACCCCCCATAAACTTTCTTGGAAAAGCACAGCAAAGCCCCATGCCCCACCTTCCACACACACCACATACACTTAAGCAAGGCTAAAAATGATCAGCATTTTTACACTCTATTTGGTTTAACTGTTTTATCTGGAAGTGAGACCAGTTAAAGAGAGAGAGACTTTGTGAGTTCTACACCCAAATAGTGCTTTTGAGTAGGGCTGAGGAAGGCCTTTGCATTTTCTAATCAAAAAGCTTTTATAAATTTTGTACCCAAAAGTAAAATGGCAAGTGCAAATGCTTAAAAGTCAAAGCTGGTTTTCTCAAACTGCGTAGAGACTTCTTTTGTTTTTCCAATTTTAACTAAAGAAAATTCCTACTCATTATTCATCTTCAAAGTTTAAATATCATTCCCATTTATTCACTGGATTTATGGGTATAGAGACCCGTTACTTAAAGCAGGCAGGTTGGGTTATTATCTCTGTGTGCTGTGCCAATTTCCATGAACAGAAATTCTATAAATTATCACTGATTATATAAATACTAATAAATATTTGAAAGCAAATAAATAATGAAGAGGGATGCTATTTATTTGTCCAAAACCTTTAAGAGTGCAGTCAGGCCAAGGACAACTTCCAGTGAAAGCAGGGGATGGAATATGCTGGTATTCTAGCCAATGACATGGTTTTGATCATGAATGTAGCAGTGATGACTGATTTAGGTGTGCTCTGTTCCATTTTTCCCTGCTATCCCTATACCAATTTCTTTAAGGTCATGCTATTGTACCCAACTCATAGGATGGCAAATTCTGCCTCAAACACACACATGCAGTTCCTAGTGAATTCGCTCACACATACATACTCAAGACCAATATTTTCCCCCCCTATGCACAAGTTGATACATAGCCAGTCTAAGAGGAGCAGTGATTTATGGATTTTTCAGTTCAGGAGCAGAACTGAAAAATTAAATTAAATTAAAAATCCAGTTTGATTCAAATCAAAAAAATTTTCTCTGAATTTTTTCACTGAATCAAAAAACTTGGAAAAAATTCATTTTAAATCAAAACATTTCAAATTTCTGTTGATCTTAAAAAAATGGTATTTTTCTCCATTCATTTTCTGTATTCATTTTGAGCCGACAAACCTTTCAGTCACTGAATGTGTTTTTCTGAATGTTCAATTTTGGTCATGCTGGGTGTTTTTCACAACAAAACAGTCAAAAAGAAAATGCTTCAAGATAATTGAAATAAAACATTTTGACTTTCAATTTTTTTCCCCAACAGAAATTATTTGCCGATTTTAACTGGAATTCAGCAAATAGTTTCAGACCTCAACAAATGATTTTTCTGTTATAAAACAAATGCAGAGTCTTGCACTTAGAATGGAAGAATCCCATGCACTGCTTATAGGCTAGGGTCCAACTGGCCAAGCAGCGGTTCTGTAGAAAAGGACCTGGCGATTACAGTGGATGAGAAGCTGGATATGAGTCAATAGTGTGCCCTTGTTGCCAAGAAAGCTAACGGCATATTGGGCTGCATTTGTAGGAGCGTTGCCAGCAGATCGAGAAATTGATTATTCCCCTCTATTTGGTACTGGTGAGGCCACATCTGGAGTACAGTGTCCAGTTTTGTGGCCCCCACTACAGAAAGAATGTGGACAAATTAGAGAGAGTCCAGCGGAGGGCAACAAAAATGATTAGGGGGGCTGGAGTACATGATTTATGAGGAGAGGCTGAGGGAACTGGGCTTATTTAGTCTGCAGAAGAGAAGAGTAAAGGGGGATTTGAGAGCAGCCTTCAATTACCTGAAAGGGGGTTCCAAAGAGGATGGAGCTCGGCTGTTCTCAGTGGTGGCAGATGATAGAACAAGAAGCAATGGTTTCACATTGCAGTAGGGGAGGTCCAGCTTTGATATTAGGAAAAACTATTTCACTAGGAGGGTGGTGAAGCACTGGAATGGGTTACCTGCGAAGGTGGTGGAATCTCCACCCTTAGAGGTTTTTAAGGCCCGGCTTGACAAAGCACTGGCTGGGATGAATTAGTTAGGGTTGGTCCTGCTCTGAGCAGGGGGTAGGACTAGATTATCTCGTAAGGTCTCGTCCAACCCTAATCTTCGATGATTCTATGACTCAAAAAAAAATATTGCCCCACACTAGTAAACAGCACCAGTTGATCTGCATCAGCGTAGACCTGCAGCCCCTCCCTGTGGCGGATCTGAAGACCACCTCTATCACTGTCTTCTGTAATGGACTGCGTGGGTCTGTCATGGAGTCTCTTTCCACAGTGCATAGGGCTCCAGATGATGTCCCTGTGCAGCTGCTCCACCAGCAGCCCCTACATGAAGCTTCAGTGGTGCAGAGGGTCTTGCACTCTGCACCCAGATGAATTTTCCCCTGGGTAACATATTATAGTGATCTCTTGTACATATTTCATTAAAACTACAGCAGCACTTCCATTCCAACCCCCTGTTTTGGAAACTGATTTAGAAATTCACTCTGCTAAAAGCCAGTAAAAATGAATTCAGGTTCAAACACACTTCTGTGCTCACCTAACCCAGAAACAGCTTGGTTTTAAAAATGGAATTTGGCAACTGATTAATCCTTAGTGAATTTAATTTCTCTTGGCATTTGGAAAAGAAAAGCTAAAACAGATGAGAAATTGTGGTTTCAATATTAATACCAAATTTCTTTCATAAGGATTTTTATTAGAAATAGCATGCAACTGAAATGAAAGGAGCTGTTCCTGCCCATTAACTATACAACACATAGATTCAATATTTCTGATGCTGGAGAGATCTGTCAACTTCCTAGATGCCCACTATGTAGGCCTAATGACCTTGCAGACATTCCAGATGCAAAAGTTCAATTGACTTCAATGGCAGTTAATGAATGCACACATGAAGACTGTAGGGTTAGATGTAAGTACTATAATAATTAGCTCTGAATTTTGTACAGCAGTTCAGTTATACTAAAGCTATTTCATTCATATATATGTACACACACACACACACACACACACACACACACACTTAATTGTTTGTGCATTGTATTTTGGTTGAATGGGACATATTGGATTAAGAAAAATGGAAATCCATTTACCATATCCCAACTACTGAAGTTAGATTAAAACAAAACTAAAGGTTCAACTGAGAACTAAAAGAATAAATCCCTATTTATTCCCGCTTACCTCCTCAAATATATCAATCTCTTCTTGATAGTCTCTGAGGAAGAGAAAAGTATTAAGGCCAAATTCTGCCCTAATTTACACCCTTTGTGTCCCATTGAAAATGTCCATTGTTCGTGTTTTCACAGCCAAACATTTTAAACCTAATAGCAGGAAAAAACAGAACTAAGGTGAAATGTCATGCTCTAACTTTTCTCTGGTTCTCTTCGTCTTTTATTTGGAAAAAAGACTCTGGTACAATACAGATAACAGGAATATGATGTCATTGGGGAAACATATGCTTATTTTTAAAGATTCTGCTGGGATTCCTCTGCATATGTACAACAGCTCAGATTGAAACTCAGGTTTCATTCAGTCAATTTCTTGTGAACCGTAAAACAGGTTTCACTTGTCTGTAGTGTTATTTGTAGAAATATGTATCAGTGACATCAGAAAACATTTATACATTCTCTTTTTAAACATGCCCCAATAAGTAGTCTGTTATATTTCTGTTAGTGTAGCATATTAGGTTACCTTTTAAGTTCCTGCCAGTTGGGAGCTCCTTCATTCAAAGTAGAACCCATGTTTAGCTTGAGGCTAGAACTTAGCAATAATCATGTTGTTTTAAGGGTCTAATTTAGACTTTCCATAAATTCAAAGTGTTGGGTTAACCATGTTCTGTTTATTTGTGGAATATTTTCTGACACCTTGTTACACAATTAATCTACAACCTCAATTATGACCTTGGTCCTAAGAATAGAGGCCTGACATACATAGCCCATGTCACCTGTAGTATAATGCATTCTTTCACTTATATTTCTGTTTACAGGACATGCATAGATGCCAGTTTTAAAAAACAAAAACAAAACAAAGCAAATCTCATCACGCTGAACATCAGCAGTTCGTCAGTAGAAACAAAAATGTACAGAAATGAAAACAATAGAAAGTATGGATGAGAGAAAAATAATAATTGGCGTCTTAAAATTCATGGGAGAAATCATGGGTCCATTGTAGTCTATGAGATTTTTGCCATTGACTTCATTGGGGGCAGGATTTCACTTCATATGAGTAATTGCAAAAGCAGCCACATGAACCAGTGGTTATTAATTCTTGTCATATGACAGGGTGTTGACCTTGGTTAGGATCATGTGATTAGGGCAAGCAGAAAAAAGTCCAGTTTGTACCAGCCCTCATGTGCCAGACTCTTATTGTAGTAATGAAAATGTTCATAAGCTAATATGAAGAATTATGGAGATGACTCAATAATGACTTAACATATAACTAAAATGGCAAATATATAAGTACCTCTGAATACAATTTTTCCCTTTTCATTTCTTTTTCTTAAGGAATATATTGTGTTATCACCATTAGACTTTGAACTCATAGCACTTTTAACCAACTATCTCAAAGCACTTTGCAAAATGATATTATCCCTGATTAACTCCAGGGGAATTGAGGTACAGAGAAGTTAAGTTAGGATCTGAAATCAGGTCTCTTGAGCTCACTCCTATTCTCCAACCACTAGATCCAACTGCATTTAAACTCCTTGGCTGATACTTTTAGTATACCAAGGATACTTTTAGTTTAGCAAGATAATTAGGTGTGCCCTCAATTCATAGAATTTTGCATACTGAAAAATAAAGTATTATGCAATTCTGAGCCAGCACCACTTCACCTGTTTCCATAAACCCATTCTATTTCACTGTGAATCAAATTCTGATGTTTTTATTTGGTCATTTTTCTACAGAAGAAAATGGAAGAGTTCCCTGAATAAGGATTGAGCAAAAACTGAGTAACAACTTCAAGGTTTGCCCCCCAAAACAACATAAGGACATCAGAACAGCCATATCAAGTCAGAACAATGGTCCATCTAGCCCAGTATCATATCTTCCAAGAGTGGCCAATGCCAGTTGAGATTCTTCAAAGGGAACAAAGAGAACAGGTCAGTTATCGAGTGATCCATTCCCTGTCGTCCAATCCTAACATCTGGCAGTCACAGGCTTATGGACACCCAGAGCATGGAGATGCATGGAGCATGGAGATAATAGCCACTGATGAACCTACCTTCCATAAACTTATCTAATTCTTGTTCTAACCCAGTTGTACTTTTGGCCTTCACAACATCCCCTGGCAATGAGTTCCACAGCTTGACTGTGCACTGTGTGAAGAACAGGAGTACTTGTGGCACCTTAGAGACTAACAGATTTATTTGAGCATAAGCTTTCACGGTCTGAATGAAAGCTGGAGGCATGTAGACCACACCACTCGATCCATTGCCTACAGCTAAGCTCTACGATACAATCACATTTGCTCCAACCCCTCAGACAGAGACAAACACCTACAAGATCCCTATCAAGCATTCTTACAACCACAACACCCACCTGCTGAAGTGAAGAAACAGATTGACAGAGCCAGAAGAGTACCCAGAAGTCACCTACTACAGGACAGGCCCAAAGTAAGAGAACGCCACTAGCCATCACCTTCAGCCCCAACTAAAACCTCTCCAGTGCATCATCAAGGATCTACAACCTATCCTGTAGGACGATCCATCACTCTCACAGATCTTGGGAGACAGGCCAGCCCTTGCTTACAGACAGCCCTCAAATCTGAATTAAATACTCACCAGCAACCACACAACAAAAACACTAACCCAGGAACCTATCCTTGCAACAAAGCCCATTGCCAACTCTGTCCACATATCTGTTCAGGGGATACCATCATAGGACATAATCACATCAGCCACACTATCAGAGGCTCATTCACCTGCACACCTACCAATGTGATACATGCCATCATGTGCCAGCAATGCCCCTCTGCCATGTACATTGGCCAAACCATACAGTTTCTACATAAAAGAATATATGGACACAAATCAGACATCAAGAATTATAACACTCAAAAACCAGTTGGAGAACACTTCAATCTCCCTGATCACTCGATTACAGACCTAAAAGTAGCAATATTACAACAAAAAAACTTCAAAAACAGACTCCAGTGAGAGACTGCTGAATTGGATTTAATTTGCAAATTGGACACCATTAAATTAGGTTTGAATAAAGACTGGGAGTGGATCGGCCATTACACAAAGTAAAACTATTTCCCCACGCTTATTTTTCCCCCACCTATAGTTCCTCACATCTTCTTGTCAATTGCTGGAAATCGGCCATTTTCATTACCACTACAAACAGTTCTTTTTCTCCCCTGCTGATAATAGCTCACCTTAACTGATCACTCTCCTTATAGTGTGTATGGTGACACCCATTGTTTCATGTTCTCTGTGTATATATATATTTTCCTACTGTATTTTCCACTGCATGCATCCAGTGAAGTGGCCTGTAGCCCACGAAAGCTTATGCTCAAATAAATTTGCTAGCCTCTAAGGTGCCACAAGTACTCCTGTTCTTTTTGTGGATACAGACTAATACGGTTGCTATTCTGAAACCTGTGTAAAGAAGTACTTCCTTGTGTTTGTTTTAAACCTGCTGCCTATTAATTTCATTGGGTGACCCATGGTTCTGGTGTTATGTGACGGGGTAAATAACACTTCCTTATACACTTTCTCCACACCTGTCATGATTTTATAGACCTTTATCACATCTGCCCTTCGTCATTTCTTTTCCAAACTGAAAAATCTGAGATGTTTTAATCCCTTCACATATGGAAGCTGTTTCATACCCCAATCATTTTTGTTGCCCTTCTCTGTACTTTTTCCTTCTCTCATTTACCTTTTTTGAGATGGGCGACCAGAATTCCACACAGTATTCAAGGCGTAAATATACCATCATAGATTATATAGTGACACTGTGATAATTTACTGTTTTATGATCTGTCCCTTTTTAATGGCTCCTAACATTGTTAGTTTTTTTGACTGCTGCTGCATATTGAGTAGATGTTTTTAGAGAACCATTCACAGTGATGCCAAGATCTCTTTCCTCAGTGGTAACAGATAATTTAGACCCCTTAATTTTATATGTATAGTTGGGATTATGTTTTCCAATGTGCATGACTTGGCATTTATCGACATCAAATTTCATCTGCGATTTTGTTGCCTAGTCACTCAGTTTTGAGAGATCCCTTTGTATCTCTTCACAGTCTGCTTTAGACTTCACTAGCTTAGGTAATTTTGTATCATCTGCAAACTTTGCCATCTCACTGTTTACCTCTTTTTCCAGATCATTTATGAATTTATTGAACAGCACTAGTCCCAATACAGATCCCTGAAGGACACCTCTATTTACTTCTTCACATTCTGAAAACTAACCATTTATCCCTACTCCTTGTTTCCTCTCTTTCAACCAGTTACTGATCCATGAGAGAACCTTCCCTACTATCTCATGACCCCTTAATTTGCGTAAGCGCCGTTAGTGAGGAAACTTGCCAACAGCTTTCTGAAAGCCCAAGTACATTTTATCGATTGGATCACCCTTGTCCATATGCTTGCTGACACCTGAAGATTTCTAATAGATTGGTGAGGTATGATTTCCCTGTACAAAAGCCGTGTTGACACTTCTCCAACAAATTGCGTTCAACTATGTGTCTGATAATTGTGTTCTTTACTATATTTCAGCCAATTTGCCTGGTACTGAAGTTAGGCTTACCAGCCTGTAATTGCCAGGATCATTTCTGGAGCCTTTATTCAAAATTGGCATCACATTAGCTATCCTCCAGTCATGTGGTACAGAAGCTGATTTAAGTGATGGTTTACATACCACGGTTAGTAGTTCTGCAATTTCATATTTGAGTTCCTTCAGAACTCTTGGGTGAATATCAAAGAAAAGAAAATATTCCCCACTTAGAATAGCCCTGAATAGTATATGTTAAAGTTAATGATTCATAGAGTCTAAGACCAGAAGGGATCCCAGTGATCACCTCATCTGACCTCCTGTATAACACAGGCCATAGAACTTCCTCAAAATAATTTGTGCTTGAACTACAGCAGATCTTTTAAAAAACATCAAATCTTGATTTAAAATTATGCATACAAGTTTGAGAAGATAAGTGATACACAGAGCTGAGACCTGATGCATGATGCCTCAGTTATAGATGATCTGCTTTCTTTCTCATCTCATAAAGAGTTCTAAAAACTGTGAGCTATTGGATATGGCATCTAGAACAGTGGCTCATGACTTGCCGAATAATAAATATGTATCAAGATTCAACAAAAAATGCAATCAGTTTCCAAATATGGAAGCTTGCGTGAAGCTACAGCTCCTTCCCAAATTCTCCTGCATGAAGGGCAAAAGCTTGCCTGTACAGTTTCAAACAGCAGCAGTATAACTCAAATACAGAGTGTAGGCTTAAGGCAGCCTAAATCAAGAAGTATGGGGAAACCTGTAAGGAAGCTTGATCTCATGAGATCTCCTTCCAAATTTTGAATTCAGATAAGTCTGAACATGCTTCACTTACCTGAGCTTAAAGCTTTTGGGTGTTTTATTGAGTCACATCCAAATAAATCTTTGTCCCTTTTTCAAGCTTATCTACAATTCTAAATGCCCCAGCACAACTGTGTGAGGAGTCTAGCAAGATTCTTTGTGCTCTTTAGAAAATGTCCTCTTGGATACCAGCCCGTTACTGGCATCCTATCCAAAAAAGAGAGGGCAATATATATTTCCTCTCTTGTTTAATACCTAAAGTATTGTGTTGATTTTTCCTTATAGGTGTGTGGAAAGCAATTTCACAGGCTGCACAGTTTCTGTCACCTAACACAATGGGAACCGATCTGACCATGACTTCAGTTCTATCAAAATATATAATAATAAATAATCTTATTTTTATAAGTGAGGAAAAATGAAGTGCAGGTATGTTAGGTGTCCAAGATCACACAGAAAGTCTGGGCAAAGCCAGGAATAGAAATCAGTGATGAAGTTGCCCTGGTCCTATTGGCAGGGGTGGCTCCAGGCCCCAGCACGCCAAGCGCATGCTTGGGGCGGCATGCCGCAGAGGGTACTCTGCCAGTCCCCAAGAGGGCGGCAGGAAGCCAGCCTTCGGCGGCATGCCCGTAGACGGTCCTCTGGTCCCGCAGCTCCGGTGGATCTCTTGCAGGTGTGCCTGCGGAGGGTCCGCTGGTCCCCACGGCTCCACCGAAGCCGCGGGACCAGCCGACTCTCTGCAGACATGCCTGCGGGAGGTCCACCGGAGCCGCGGGACCAGTGGACCCTTCGCAGGCACGCCTGCGGGAGGTCCACCGGAGCAGCGGGACTGACGACCGGCAGAGTGCCCCCCGCAGCATGCCGCCGTGCTTGGGGCGGCAAAATGTCTAGAACCGACCCTGCCTATTGGAATCAACAGCAGAACTTCCATGGAGCCAGGATTTCATTCCTGATCTCCAATTTCTCTGTCCTGTGTCTTAACTACAAAACCACTCTTTCTGTATTGGATACTGCATATTACAACTACAGTACTTAGGGTGACCAAACAGCAAATGTGAAAAATCCAGACAGGAGGCGTGGGGTAATAAAAGCCTATATAAGAAAAAGACCCAAAAATCAGGACTGTCCCTATAAAATCGGGACATCTGGTCACCCCAACAGTACTGGAGCTCAAACACCAAATAAGCAGATCATTGAACTATGCAGAAACAGCTGAAGTTCTGATAAAAAGTTTTCCCAGGGAGGGAAAAAAAAAGCTGCAATTGTTTTCCAAAGGTATACAATGTTTATCTGTATCACATCTAAATACTTTGAATTGTACAGGCTATGAAGAAAGAAATGATTGATACAATATCAAGTGTTCAGTTTTCATTCTTTTATTTTACTAGTATTAAAATAACCTGGGAAGGCCCCTTCCACCATAAGAACGGTATTGGCAATATTGATAATCTTTTCAACCCTACCAAAAAAAAAAGATATTAATAAAAACATTACCGCAACCAGAGTTTTTATCCCAAAAAGGGAGAAGTACCAGAGACTCCATGAAGTTCACTAGGGACTTTACAGTTGCTACTTATTTTATGTGGTAGGTACTCAGAAACTAAGGTGACAAGCAGCAGTATAAAACCATGACAATTAGAGATAGCATAACAATAAAGGAAAGTTGCTATCATTCTGTGCCCAAGTAATGTTGATACATACAGCAACTAAGCATCCATGTTAAAGGTCACCTATGGACATTTACTTAAGAAATAGTTTAAATGACTTGAGCCATCTGACGTTCCCATTGTGTAACAGGTAGATTTTTGCTTAAGTTCTGAAAAGGGGTTTTCTGGAAAGTGCTTATATCAGGCACAATTGCTCTTCGAGGCAATAGGAAAGCATTTATTTTCCAGTCTTGACTTTATGAGCCCCCACCCCATCCCCATCCTCACCCCCACCACCCCCTCGAACCTGCAGGGATCACACAGGAAACATAAAAGTTACTGAGGCCTCACTGACCTTGTCAAGGCCACGTGTGGGAATTTTTAAAAGCCTGAGTTGCTTCAAAATTATAGCAATTACTAGAAATATTCCAGGGGGGTGGGAAAGACTTTTTATGCTGTCATTCCAGATTTCCCCATTGTAATTGTCATTTTCATCTGCTAGTCCTTTTTAAAATAAAATTAAAAATATAGGCACTTTTTAGTGACTGGGTACCAGATGTTGAAAACATATTGTGGCACTCAGTCATAATTAAGTCAGGTCTAATATGCATCTGTCAGAAACCATTGACCTTCACTGATGATGGTAGGAAGAAAGCTTTGATACTCTACCAAACATTTAAGGTTTTTTGAAGGAAAAATGTCAAAGGTTTGGGTGTTCTGGCAGGAAATTAGCTCTTGTGTTTCTAATGACAAATGTTTTTAGCTTAATCTAAGTAAACAATGAAATGGTGATACTTCAGCTGGGATTTCTAATCCTAGGTATCATCTTTCATATGTTTCCACGGCAAGGAATCAAGGAATTGTAGAACTTCCATCATTTTTAAGGTGATGATCAGTCAGAGTAAAATAAATAAAAGCTTTTAATACAATTATCAGTTTTCACCTGAAGAATTTGTAGATAAAGGAAAACTCAGTAGGGAGATAAAAAGGAACTTTTTCAAAGACCAACATTAAAATATTTGGAATGCTTTACATGTTCTCTCTCCTTCATGGACAGAGGAAAAGGAATATTCAGAAAGCAGCTTCTAAAATTAGTTATAACTGAGTATTTAGTCAGCATTTTGAAACCTGGATTTATCTTAGGCTAAATGAACTCAGATTCCATTAAATTCATCTACAGCAGATTAAATTTGATCTAGAATTTACATATGGATAAACTTATACAAAGACTGTTAAGCAGTCAACCCAGTGGTTAGAGCACTAACCTAGGGGGCTAGGAAAGTTTGGGTTCAATTTCCTGTGCTGCCACAGACTTCCTGTGTGACCATGGACAAGTCACTTAGTTTCTCTGTGCCTCAATTCCCCACTTGTACAATGGGGCTGATACATCCTTATCTTATAGGGATGTTGTGAGGATTAATACATTAAAGACTGTGAGGCATTAACATATTACAGTCAGGGGAGCCATACAAGTACAGTGAAACCCTGCTATAACACGATGACTGGGGTCCAAAAAATTCGATTGTGGTATAGTGGGGTTTACCATTTCAAGCTGATCAGTTTCAAGCCGGTCGATTTCTCTTGGGCAGAAAACTACTTTCATTTGTGAACTGCCCATAACAGTAACTGAAAGGGTACAGCTCCAGAAGTGGGGGCTTTCAGCCATGCAGTGAGAGAGGGAAACACTTGGGGAGAGCAGGGGAGATATGCAAGGGGCAGAGGAAGAGCGAGGAGCACCTGGGGAGGAGAACGGTTCTTCTCACCAAAAGGGTAAGCGGGGGGAGGGAGGAAGAGGCAGTGGGGAAGGCACATTCCATTTTTTGGTGTTTTTTTTTTCTTCGGGGGCGCTCCAGTCTTTTTTTTTTCTTTTTTCTTTTTTGCGCTTCAGCGGTGCTCTGGCAGGTTTTTTTTTCTCTTTTGCGCTTCTGCGACGCTCCAGTCACTTTATTTTTATTTTTTTTTTGCGCTTCGGCAGTGCTCCAGCCGCTTTTTTTTTCTTTGGCCTGGGGTGGCCAGAGCCACCTTACAATCGCATTATAGCCGAATTCACGTTACTGCAAGGCGCATTATAGCAAGGTTCCCCTGTACCTTAGATAGAAAGGGAAAATATTCTATTAACAATCCTGCTGCTCTGACAGTTCTACATTTATATATATATTTAAAAATCCTTCAGAAACCATTCTCCTGAGGTTTGCTGAAAATGGGCTTAGTTTTTTAAAATCTCATTTCATTTTTTTTTTCACATTACTCATCTAGTTTTACCTTTCTTCACAAACTATTTTAATTACCTGTTCAACAGGCAGTTGCAGTATTATTGATTTTTGTGGATTAGATGTTGCACAATAATAATGCCATGTTTTCACAGCATAGTGTCTTTAAACAGGTTACCTGTATTGGTTAACTTCAAAGAGAGCAAAATTTACCTAAGCCCACTCAGAGACTCAGGCTTGAAAGCTGCACAAAAGCCATGACAAACAAACAAAAAGCTTGTTTGGGAGATGAAGGAACGTAATCTTACCCTGGTGCATCTGCAGAACCCACGGCTAGACACAGGGCAGCAAAGCAAGATCAAATAACTTCCTCCATTGCCCACCTCCAGCCAAAAACAAATAAATTCTTGAATACCAAAGATTAAAGATCAGCCCATTTTTAATATATTTCTCTCTAGTCATAGGAGGAAAAATTACAGTTTCATGAAAGTCAACCTAAAATATAAAGTGGTCCACTTAGTAGGATTTCAAGGCTAAACCATACAAAGGAAACTCCTAATTTTGAAATAAGGATGAGACAAGAAGGGAAGCAGTGTTTCCAGCCGACGGTGGTGGGAACACCATTATTGCACAGACCTAAACAATAAAAACAGAAGGAAAAATAAACCCACTGAGGCAAAAAGGAAGCTCTATGGTAGGAAAATATAACCACTCCATGCACTCACAAATAGAAGGCCCAGAAAACCATCAAAGATGCGTGATTTAGTCCCAGTTTACGTCCAGTGGCTTTACAGAAACCAATCTACGAATGCTTATAAGTTACTGTTCTGTAGAATTAAAAGAATAATTTTTGTGTTTTATTTATATTTAAACATTCCCTTGTCGTGTTTGCAACTGAAACACTGAATAATTTTTTATTAGTCCTTGAGAACAGAAAGTAAAAGTAACTAAAACAAAAGCTGTATCCTGAAGGGAACACACAGAAAATGCTACTCACTTTTGATTCTGCTGTACTATAAACTACCTATATGTTTCAGCAATGCTGAATTTTCTTCCTGGGATTGTTAATAGCTACATGTCAAATCTGCCATCATCTTTGCTTTAAATCATAGAACTTTCCTATGGTAATTGCATCCTATGGTCATTTTCTGCAGCTAGATTAATCAAAGGGATGGAAGATCGGGAGAATATTTTCCCAGTTTTAAGATAATAAATTACATTTCTTATTAGTTATGTTAAACAACTGTTAAACAGTAATAGAATACTATTTATTTAAATATTTTTGGATGTTTTCTACATTTTCAAATATATTGATTTCAACTACAAAACAATACAAAGTGCACAGTGCTCACTTTACATTTATTTTTGATTACAAGTATTTGCACTGTAAAAAAACAAAAGAAATCATATTTTTCAATTCACCTAATACAAATACTGCAGTACAATCTCTTTATCATGAAAGTCAAACTTACAAATGTAGAATTATGTACAAAAAAACCTGTATTCAAAAATAAAACAATGTAAAATTTTACAGCCTGCAAGTCCACTCAGTCCTACTTTTTGTTCAGTCAATCGCTCAAACAAACAAGTCTGTTTACATTTGCAGGAGGTAATGCTGCCTGCTTCTTGTTTACAATGTCACCTGAAAGAGAGAACAGGCATTCACATGACACTGTTGTAGCCGGTGTTGCAAGATATTTACGTGTCAGAGGCGCTAAAGATTCATATGTCCCTTCATGCTTCAACCACCATTCCAAAGGACTTGTGTCCATGCCGATGACGGGTTCTGCTTGATAACTATCCAAAGCAATCGGACCGACGCATGTTCATTTTCAGCATCTGAGTCAGATGCCACCAGCAGAAGGCTGATTTTCTTTTATGGTGGTTCAGGTTCTGTAGTTTCCACATCAGAGTGTGCTCTTTTAAGACTTCTGAAAGCAAGCTCCACACCTCGTCCCTCTCAGATTTTGGAAGGCACTTCAGATTCTTAAACCTTGGGTCGAGTGCTGTAGCTATCTTTAGAAATCTCACATTGGTACCTTCTTTGTGTTTTGCCAAATCTGTAGTGAAAGTGTTCTTAAAATGAACAACATGTTCTGGATCATCATCTGAGACTGCTATAACGTGAAATATATGGCAGAATGTGGATAAAACAGAGCAGGGAACATACAATTCTCCCCCAAGATGTTCAGTCACAAATTTAATTAATGCATTATTTTTTTAACAAGCATCATCAGCATGGAAGCATGTCCTTTGGAATGGTGGCCGAAGCATGAAGGGGGCATATGAATGTTTAGCATATTTGGCGTGTAAATACCTTGCAATGCTGGCTACAAAAGTGCCATGCAACTGCCTGTTCTCACTTTCTGGTGACACTGTAAATAAGAAGAGGGCAGCATTATCTCTTGTAAATGTAAACAAGATTGTTTGTCTTAGCGATTGGCTGAACAAGAAGTAGGACAGAGTGGACTTGTAGGCTCTGAAGTTTTACAATGTTTTGGTTCTGAGTGCAACTATGTAACAAAAAAAATCCTACATTTTTCAGTTGCACTTTCACAACAAAGAGATTGCACTACAGTACTTGTATGAGATGAATTGAAAAATACTGTTTCTTTCATTACTTTTACAGTGCAAATATTTGTAATAAAAAATAATATACACTGATTTAAATTATAACACGGAATACAATATATATGAAAATGTAGAAGAACATCCAAAATATTTAATACATTTCAAGTGGTATTCTATTGTTTAACAGTGCGATTAAAACTGCGATTAATTTTTTTATCACAATTAATTTTTTGAGTTAATCACATCAGTTAACTGCAATTAATTGACAGCCCTATTAATTACTAATTATATTTATAGAACCCAGCCCCTCCAACATCAGATTATGTTATTGCCCAATAGACATTCTCTCTAAATTGGAAGTGACCTGAGACACAAAGGCCCCAATGCTGCAAAGGCTTAAGCACCTGCTTAACTACATTTGCAAGTAGCCCATTGACATGAATTGTACTGCTCACATACTTAAAGTTAAGTACATGCCTAAGGCTTTGCAGCATCAGGGGAAAAGTTTATCTACAGCTCTGAGATTTTCCACATCTCGGTAGTGTTCTGATTGGGAGATTTAGTTCAGATTATTATAGATCTAGGAACCAGTTACAAAGTTTGAATCCAGACTTCCATGCTTTTGGGGGGGGAGTTGGATCTGATTTTTGGGTTTAGGCCTATCCCAAGAGTTGAGAAAATTCTGTAAAGATGCCTACAATAATTAGCTATTCCAAAGTGGAAAATGTGCAGGGGACAACAAACAGAAACTGCATTTGTCCATGTTCTTGGTGGTCACAAACTGAGCAGTTAAACAACAAAGAGGAATAGAAATAGTGAGTCAAGCGATAGAGGAGAAAGAATGAACAGAGGTGAGTGGGTGAAATAAAGTTAGCTTGGATCTGTTATAAGGAAAGTAACCAGCCAGTGGTTTACAACTTCACTAGAGATAAGACAGGAACGATGGAGAGGGGTAGAGGGACTGCTTAGTGATGTCTTCTATGCCATACCTATTCCTGACTGCAGGTGTAGGCGGTATCTCTGGAGGAAAAGAGTGTAGAGG
The DNA here is from genome assembly GCF_025201925.1 of Gopherus flavomarginatus. Classification (NCBI taxonomy): domain Eukaryota; kingdom Metazoa; phylum Chordata; order Testudines; family Testudinidae; genus Gopherus; species Gopherus flavomarginatus. The sequence goes on along the minus strand of NC_066619.1, from coordinate 257,527,032 downwards.
TCGGGGCTGAGTAGTGGCCCACCGGCCAAAGGGTCATGGTCATCACTGCACCTTTCCCTTTGGGCTAATCCTTTATTGCTGGAAAAGCACCTATAGTCCCCTATCTCGTGCCTGGGAGTGGGACGGTGCACAATGTGATCATTCCGCTGGACCGAGTTGCACTATATAGAAGGGCAGGATAGGGCTGTCACCAAGGTCATGCATTAAAATGAGAGAACATTGGGCAATGGACCTCATAAGATGCAGTCTCCAAGTTTGTTTGCTTAATTGTGTCTACTGGTGGAGAACAGCATTACCATCCCATATTCATCGGAATATTCAGCTGAACACTTTGTTACAGAATTCTCAGGGACTGCAAGTGTACTATGAAACTGGAACAAAATCAGCTTCATGCTGAGAAGGGTCATGGGGGTAGGGTAAAGGTCATAACCAGGAGTGAGAGAGACTATAAATCATTAAAAATTGTTGTTTAGCCAACAAATACTCTTCCCTTGATGTCTATTAAAACTAACAGTGCAGACAGAACTCAGAAACTAAATGTGTTTCATGCAGGCTAATCTCAATGGCAAGAATTTAAAAGCTTTTATTCCCTTTGAGAAAGATGACTGAAGGCGTAAACCTCATCTGAGATGTTTCTCCTTACTTAGCATCATGCAGATTCAGGCAAAGCTGCCTGCTCCTTGAGGGAAAGGAGCTTTCTTGAGAGGGCAAGTGCCAATTTTTCTTTGTATGAGTATTGATTAGTGTCACTGTTTGAGATGCTGAAGCTGTTGGGAATGTTTCTCTGCACAGCCTTCCTGGCTGGTGAAGGCAAATGGTGGAGAACTGGACCTATCATTGGTAGAGATTTTCAATGTCTCATTGAGGGAGGGCCGGGTTCAGCTTCCTTTAAAGCAGTACATGTATGGACTCTGCTCAGGAAATCATCACTGGACGCTGACAATCTGACCACAACCATCGTGTATCTTCCATTGTCAGCAAAGGTAAATGAAAAGGCTGAGGTGAGACAACTTTCACAGAATCTACGTTCCTTAGGCCCTCTTGATCTTTTGAAGTCTAAGAATGGAATGGATTCTGCTTTGGTCTCACTGGTAGGTCTCCTCTTGACTGTGGGTCAAAACAAAGGATCCATGCTAGCTTCAGTAACATTGACCACCAGGTGTTGATAGCAGGTGTGCAGACCATAGTAAGATTGACCAGGATGATCTCGCAAACTGCTCCCAAAGTCTGGCAGTGGTCAAACACTGCTCCCCCCCCCCGAGGGGACACTCATGAGAGGTTTCATGTTTCTCCTCCTGTCCAGTATTTGCACAGGTCCACTGAGAGAGTTAGTGAAGAGACGTGTGTTGCAGTATTTTCCAGCTGCAGTGACACACAGCTCTATACACCCAAATTATTTAACCGAGTCAAAGCTGTTGATTTCCTTACCCAGTGTCTGGTTGAAACTGGGGCATAGATTTATTATTATTATATTATCATAGCTCCTGGGAACCCCAGTGATAGCACCTCCATTGTGCTAGGTGCTGCACAAACACAGAACAAAAAGATGGTCCCTTCCCCCAAAGAGCTTACAATCCAAGTATAAAACTAGAAACAACATCTGGATACAGATACATGGTGGCTCAAGGAAACAATGAGATGACATTGGTCAGCATGATAGGCAACAGTCACATGCTGCAGCACAGCAGCAGCCTAACCATTGTCAAGTTTTTTGGCCTCACAGCAAAGTAAAGTGTTAAGGAGGATTTTGAAGGAGGATAAACGACTTAGTTTTGTTGATGTTCATGGGCAGCTCCTCTCAAGTATGAGGGGCAGAATGGGAGAAGGCACAAAGGTGCTTATTTGAAAAATTAACACATGGACATTGAAGGCTGACATGGGCCAATCAGAAGCAAGAATCAATTTACTGATACCGAATGAGAGATGACGGGAGGGAGAGGATAAGTTGTGAATGGCCTTAAAAGCAAACAGGTAGTTTATATTTGATATGATAGAGAGCAGTCATTAGAGGGATGCAAAGAGAGAGGTGACATGGTCAAAACAATAAGCTAGGGAAAGGTTTCAGAGTAGCTAGGGAAATGATCTTTGCAGCAGCACTGAATGCAGATCAATGGGGCAAGATTGCCTTTGTCAAGGTTATGAATCCTTCTTTCAGATACAGATCTTGCAACCAACTACCATGCCTTTGTAACCTCAGGATTAGATCACTGCAGTGCACTCAACATCTTCATCAAATCAGCTGTATTACAGTAGTGCATAGAGATCCCAGCTGAGATCAGGGCCCCACTGCGAGGCGCTGTACAACCCCAGAGCTGGGATTGCAGTTTAAATCCATCCAGATACCACGGCCGTCTGCTTGCATCTCACAGCTAATATATTACAGCGGCAGTGCTCCATGAACTGCACTGACTGCCTATTGACTTCCAAGGGAATTTCAGGTGTTGATTATGACATATAAATCCCTAAATGTCTAGGGACCTGCTACCTTACTGACCACTTCTCCCCATGTCGGACAATGCAGCTGTGGGCAGCAGAGGTAACTCAAGCTGAAGCCCACTCAGCGTAAGAGGGGCTGCTGGCCAGGCCAGGTGTTTTCATGAGCAATCCTTAACTTGTTTCACACACTTGGTCTGAAATAAATTGAGTCTGTCTACTTGCCATTCTGACTGAATATATATTTTACAGCTGCTTTGCACGGGTGTAAATGATGACACAAAGTGCACATCTACTGAGAATTACTGACTTTCTGCTGCATCAGGTTCCCCAGCTGTGGGCTTAGATCTCTAGGATCCTACCTCAGTTCACTTTCTGTCCCTAGTGACTCTAAAAATCCCACAAAACTGCAATCTGGCTGATGTCAAAAAACTAAAACAAAATTACATGAACCTTTATATTCCTCTTCAGTTAAGGTGCAGACAGCAGTTCACTCTAACTCTCGCTCTCTTTGTACACAACAAGCCAATGTTACTGACTAGTCACATGGTTAATCACTTATGACTAACTGCACACTTGTGTCAGGGAGATAGCTTTTCACATCTGGTTCAGATAATTCCTCAGTGCTGAAACGTTCCACCAAATGTTGCAAAAAAATACAACCTGTGCAGTATCACAGCTGGTGAATGACCCAAGCCTGTGGACTGACCCAGAGTAACAAATTTGCACCCTGCAAGAAGATCCTATTACAGCTTGGTCATTTTACATGATGAAGGATTTTCATCTTCAGTATGAGAATTCCACCTTTTAAGTGGAGCTATAAACATTAAGGGAAATGTTGACTGAAGAATTGATCAATGGGCTAAAAAAGCCACATGCCAGACCTGAGGTGGGAGGAAGGAGAAGGGAAGCTAGAGTAGTGACTTCATAGTTAAGAGTCTAAAATTTCTACTATATACACAGTTTTAGCCTGTTCCACCAACTTCTTCACAAAGCAACTAGTTTCCACATGAAGTTTCTCATTTCTGTTCTCCTAACAGGAGGGTTTAGGGAAAAGATCTAGGTTAATTAGACATGGCATTTGGGGGACATGGGAATCTCAAAAAATGTTTTTTTTAAATCCCTGGAATAGTAATATCTGGCAAAATTTCAAACGGTGTGAGCCCAACATTTTAAATTTGTATTCACATGTGCTCGTTGACAAGTGTCTTTTAGTCTCTTTCTGATGGTTGGGTGGGAATTTCCGGAATTATTCAATATAAAATGTTGAGCATTTAAGAACTTCATTAGCTCTTGCTGGAGTTTATAAGCTTGGAGTTTAAACAGCTCGGCAAGCAGATGGCTGTGCTGTAGGAATTATAAGCAACAGCCAAACAGCTGTTTGGTTCAACAAAGTTATATACTCAACCACCAGAGACTGCTGAATCTGTAAGCTCAGTCAGCTGAATTGTTTCAACGCAAGAAGGTTACAGACTGCCCCAGCACTGCCTTTAGTACTGGTATTACCTGCTAGTCTGTACTTGTGAGTGGCTGTCTCTATGGTAACATATAGCCAAGAAATCAACTTGCACATCTCTGCAGATGTAGGGCTGCATACAAGGGATTGGTGAGGACATCAGCCTGGAGCATAGTAATGAAATCTACATCAGTTCTTCAAGAGCCCAGAAAGTAAGAATTGAGCCTGATTATGTGGTTACTTGTAATTATAGGTGAGTCATATCAGTAGGCTTCTGCCACACAGAAGTCCAAAGGAAAGCTAACTCACAGCACTCTTTATTCTGTGTGGAGCAGTGACCCATACTCACTTCAGACTTAGTAATTAGGACAATAAAAGGAAACATGAAAGAAGAGAGGAATTTTTAGCACCTATCAGCAGGTCTCAACTACTTGTCGGATCAAGCCCATAAAGAATAGGCGCTATGGCATTCTATTGGTATTTCAGATGTAATGGTATACTAGCGATCCACACTCTTGAAAATACACCGGAGAAGACTCCAAATGAGTGAATGAGACATGCAATGCATATAAAATCCTGTGTTGTTACAGTCAGGATTCATGGAGTTTATGGGCAAGAGCCCTAACAATGTGGAATGCTCTGACCACTCTTCAATATCACAGTGCAGATTAAGACACAGACAAAGCCAGAGGTGATACTGGCAATTGCAGGATAGTAAGCCTAACGTCAGTACCAGGCAAATTGGTTGAAGCTATAGTAAAGAATAGAATTATCAGACACATAGATGAACATGATTTGTTAGGGAACAGTCAACATGGCATTTGTAAAGGGAAATCAGAGAGGTGAATAGTGGTGTCACCCGGGCATCTGTACTGGGACCAGTGCTGTTCAACATGTTCATAAATGATCTGGGAAAAGGGGTAAATAGTGAGGAGGCAAAATTTGCAGATGATACAAAATTACTCAAGCTATTGATGTCTAATGCAGACTGTGAAGGGATCTCACAAAACTGAATAACTGGGTCTAAATTAGCTGATACCACTTAGGAAAGAGACCTTGGAGTCATTGTGGATAGTCTCTGAAAATATCTGTTCAATGTGCAGCGGCAGTCAAAAAAGATAACAGAAAGTTAAGAACCATTTGGAAAAGGATAGATAATAAGACAGAAAATAGCATAATGCCACTATATAAATCAATGCTACACCCACACCTTCAATACTGCATGCAGTTCTTGTCATCCCATCTGAAAATAAATTAGAATTGGAAAAATTAAAGAAAAGGGCAACAAAAATGACTAAGAGTATGGGATTTAAAAGATTGGGATTGTTCAGCCTGGAAAAGAAATGACAAAGGGGGATATAATACAGGTCTATAAAATCATGACTCGTGTGGAGAATGTGGATAATGAAGTGTTATTTACTCCTTCACATAACACAAGAACTAGGGGTCAGCCAAAGAAATTGATAGGTAGCAGGTTTAAAACAAACACAAGGAAGTACTTCTTCACATAATACACAGTCAACCTGTGGAACTTGTTGCCACGGGATGTTGTGAAGGCTAAGACTATAACTGGGTTAAAAAAAGAATTATATAAATTCATGGAGGATAGGTCCATCAATGGCTATTAGCCAAGATGGTCAGGGATCATTTGATAATTGGCTTGTTCTAGTCATTCCCTCTGAAGCACCTGGCATTGGCCCCTGTCAGAAGAGAGGATACTGGGCTAGACAGACCATTGGTCTGACTCAGCATGGCCATTCTTACGTTCTGATTTTCCACTTATGTAATTTCCTGACTTCATACCTCAGGTTTTTCAATTTATCTGTCACTTTGAATTTCCAGGCTATGTTGATTAAGGGTTTTATTTTATTTTAAACAACTATAATAATCTAGTAATAATTTATTGTAACTGATGCAATAATCCACAGCTCGTATCAGTCTCTCATTTTGGAACATACCCTGGCAATAAAACCCCAAACCTGAAATGTGAACCAAAATGTCAGAGCTGTGAAATGGGTATACTTCTAAACTGAACAGACACTAGTAAAAAAAACCGTGACTAAGTTACACTACCAACAAAAAGTAACCTGTAACATTTTTAAAATTTGAAACATTCAAACCCCACTACAAACGTTATTTAATCCAATAATTACACTCGGCACCTTGAGCATATCTATAATCTGTCCCTTCAACAGAGCTGATAAGGCAGTGTAAATGGCATGTTTGGCTATTTGTATGCTGAAACTCAACCCATCACAGCACAGGACACAGTAAATTCAATGCACCATCCTCCCATTGTCTACTGCAGACTTTTTAGGGTATATCTATACTGCAGTCATAAAATATGATTGCAGCTCAAGCTGACATACCTGAGCTAGTTTTCATCTAGTTAGCTCAAATCCAAAAGTGTGAGGCTGTGGCCACGTGAATTTCAGCGTGGTTGTACAAACCCACCCAGAACTCACAGGGTAATTACTCACAAGGCTCTCTTATATTGCTGCATGTTCACAGCTGTGGAACCTGAGCTTGTTAGATTAAAGCCAACTCAGGTATATCACCATGTGATTGTAGCCAGTCTCAATATTCTCTGGAATTCCTCCAAATGCTACACAGCAGCATACAAGGAAATATTATACACCTGCAATATTTTCAAGCTATGCTCATAGCTGATAAACAGAATTATTACAAATGATTCCAAACAGTCTTTCAGATCCTTGTAATAACAGACTGCCAAGGCTTCTCTTTCTGTCACCCATTATGTCCCCTTTATGCTGCTCTAGTTCAGTAAAGGTGCCATGAAATAGATGGAATTGGCATCTGGTGAATTTCTCCAATTCAGAGGCAGCATATATCTAACGTCAGAAGACATACAGTGTCCTCCTCATGCAGCCCCTGGTGTAGGGGCATGCAGAGAGACTGTCCAGCTCCTGAGGCTGCTCTGTTTTAAGTCGTGGTCTCAGTATCAGGCCCAGAAGAGCCCAGAATCCCATCTTGCATTGCCCCATTTCTGCTGCACCTTCTGAGAGGCAGAACACAGAATGTGGCTCAAAGTGCTCTTATTCACATTTTGGGTGAAACCAAGTACAACCCCCTGCTCTTACCTCTGACTTCTGATACTTGGTGTCACCAAAGAGGCTTTTGACACTGCAATCCTAAACTGTATTAGGCAAGGCATTTCCAGTGGAGAGAGAGGTATCAGTGCCATTGTACAAGGCACTAGTAAGACTTCATTTGGACTAGTGTTTGCAATTTTTGTTCAACACAGATGAATTTAAACTGGAACAGGTGCAGAGAAGAACTATTAAGATGATCAGGGAAATGGAGGGCCTATCTTATGAGAGGAGACTGGAAGAAATTGGCATGTTTAGTCTTGCAAACAGAAGACTGAGGTGGGATATGACGGCTTTCTATAAATACATTAGAAGGGTAAATACCAGGGAGGGTGAAGAACTATTTATGCTAAAGGCCAATGATAGCACAAAAAGAACGGGCTGTGAATAAATTCAGGCTGGAAATTAGAAGAAGGTTTCTAAGCATCAAAGGGTGTGATTATGGAACTGCTTCCCAATAGGAGATGTGGGGCAAACAATTAAGTTTAAGAGAGAGCTGGACAAATTTATGAGTGCAGTTGTATGATGGGGTTGTTTGTTGGTAGGGGACAGAGCTCAACAGCCGGGGTCTTCTGGTTTATGTCCTATGTTCCTACAGCTCATGCTTCAGGGTTTCAGCCAGTCACCAGCAGGTGTCAGAAAGGGATTCCCATCTGCCCTTTTCCCCCAGTGCATTCTGAGAGGGTATTTTTAATCTCCTTCCTCTGAAGCATCAGGGATGGCCATACCTCAAAACTGGACACTGGGCGGGGTTGGGGGAGGGGATGGTGACCAGAGGCAAAGTGTGAAAAATCGGGATGGGATGGGGGGGTAATTGGTGCCTATATAAGAAAAATCGGGACCATCCCTATAAAATTGGAACATCTGGTCACCCTAGGGTGGGGGCAGGGTTCTGAGGTGGCACACCATGTTCTGTCTCTCAGGTTCTTGTTCACATGCTTACAGTCTAACTGATCACCATATGTGGAGTCAGGAAAGAAATTTCCCCATGGTCAGACAGGCAATGACACTTGAGAGAGAGAGGCTTCTTTCCTCTACAGTGTGAGAGCGCGGGTCACTTGTCAGGATTATCTGGATAGATCTCATTTACTCATTTCCCTGCCATCCCAGGGGCCTCAAGAACTGGTGCACCATGGTCATAAAAACATAAGAACGGCCATACTGGGTCAGACCAAAGGTCCATCCAACCCAGTATCCTGTCTACTGACAATGGCCAATGCCAGGTGCTCCAGAAGGAGTGAATCTAACAGGTAATGATCAGATGATCTCTAGCCTGCCATCCATCTCCACCCTCTGACAAACAGAGGCTAGGGATACCATTCCTTACCCATCCTAGCTAATAGCCATTAACGGACTTAACCTCCACGAATTTATCTAGTTCTCTTTAAACCCTGTTATAGTCCTAGCCTTCCCAGCCTCCCCAGGCAAAGTGTTCCACAGGTTGACTGTGTGCTCTGTGAAGAACAACTTCCTTTTATTGTTTTAAACCTGCTGCCCATTAATTTCATTTGGTGGCCCTTAGTTCTTATACTATGGGAACAAGTAAATAACTTTTCCTTATTCACTTTCTCCACACCACTCATGATTTTATATACCTCTATCATTTCCCCCCTCAGTCTCCTCTTTTCCAAGCTGAAAAGTCCTAGCCTCTTTAATCTCTCCTCATATGGAACCATTCCAAACCGCTAATCATTTTAGTTGCCCTTCTCTGAACCTTTTCTAATGCCAGTATAACTTTTTTGAGGTGAGGAGACCACATCTGTATGCAGTATTCAAGATGTGGGCGTACCATGGATTTATATAAGGGCAATAAGATATTCTCCATCTTATTCTCTATCCCTTTTTTAATGATTCCTAACAGGTCCTGCCTGTTCTTGGCCTGTGGCACACATAATAGTCTAATCTTCTGTGGGTCTCATTTACTTTGGTCTCATTTCCGTTGACTGAGTAAGTGCGCGGGTGCTGACTGTTATTGGTGGCCTGTGATATATGGGAAGTCAAACTAGAAGATCTAATGGCCCTTTCTGGCTTTAAACTCTATGAGCCCCTAGAAATATATTATAATCACTGTTGGCATTCTGTTGTATTAATGTAAGACTCTATTATTACACAGGTGGGTAAGTATTTTTACAGTGTGAAACATCCTGCTGGCAGTATGTGCCCCCCCTCCTCAGTTCATGAGCAAAAATATATCCTCCACTACATATTCGTCCTTTGGGTTTATTTGGTGGTATTACTGAACAGCTTTAGCATGTTTTTTTTCTTAACTTCTGGGCACTTTTGGCTGGTAGACGGGGTTGCTGGGGGAATATTTGCAGTGGAAGACAGAATTCTTTCCTATATATTCCTGTTGAGACCTTCAATAAATTAAATTGGTGGTTTTGAAGTTTTTCTGCCTACTTGCTATCATAAGTCTCTAAATAGAGCCTCTATAGTTTTTTCTATATAACCCATCTTAGTGTTTATAAGGTGGTAGAAGTTGTGGAACTTACCTGTAGACTTGCCAAGGTCAGTGTATGAGCATAGCCCTGCTTTATTAGACTTTGGAAAAAATCCCATTTGGAGGTTCATTTTCAAATGTACAAATCTCAGTTGGGAAAACACCATGACCTTCTAGTAACTTCTAAGCAAAAAATCTACACTCACCTCAGACCTCAGCATAAATCTAACTCATATCACCTTTTATTCCTCCTCCTTCCACAGCTGATCCAGCACTCAGTGAAACTGCTGAGTTTCATATCTCAGGGGAGCGCTTTGTTTTGCAGTGGTTGCCACTGTACCATTTCAGCAAGATATGTATCTTTATGGGATTTTGCCAGGAAAAAAACCATACACATCTAAAATTATAGTAAACTATTCTAAAAGGATTCTTCTGCTTCTCATCTCACAGGCTCTGAGCTCTCACTACTGATGAAAATGAGGGTGTTATTTTTCATAGCTGATTCCCACTGCATTGCTAAAGAGATACAAAACAAACAGTCTGACTGAGTCTCAAGCCAGTTTCACACCAGGGAGATGCAGCCTGTGCCTTCACGCACCAGCAAGGGCTGCTGCACTCTCTGGGGATTTGCCCTGTCCATCCAAGGAAGGACAGACGGAGTTTCAACCATCATCCTCTCTTGGGAGTCCCACTGTGGTCGTTTTCTACCACAGGCTCCGGATCTACTGACAAAGGCTACCATGGGGATGCAATGAATCAGCAGAAGGCTGCCCATATTTGGGGCTCTGCTGGCCTCCTAGTGGAGTAAAGTTTGCAGGCTCCTTTGCACTTTTCAAAGGCGCACCTAATGTATCACCTCAGAGATGGATACATTGAAATAGGGGTTCTCTTGTCAGTCATTTGCTAAACTGGTTCAAATAAAAAGTAACAGGAGAATAAGGGAATTGCATTCCATCAAAGTGCTTGATATATTCTTATTCTTGGTTTTAGAGCCAGTATAAGTTTAGTGTGTTTCTGTAAGTGACAAATTCATTTGCATCTGTGAAAACATTGCCAAAGACTTTGCAAGAGGTCATGTTTATGACTTTGTCACTGGAAATCTACATGGTGTTTTAAATGTGACTTATGACATCCATTCTCATCCTCCTAGACCTCTCTTGAGCAGTTGACACTATTGACCTTGAGATACTGCTGCCCCACGGAGAGAGACGGAAAGGGTCCAGGGTACTGCACTAAAATGGTTTGAGTCCTTACTGAGGGACACACCCAAAGGATAGTGATGGGAAACTGCACCTCCACTACTAGACTCCTTGTGGCGTTCCACAAGGATCAATTTTCTCTCTGGTCCTTTTCAGCATCTACATGCAACCACTATGTGAACTGGTCTGACTACATGGACACAAGTGCCTGCAATACTAAGATACCACACAGTTCTACCCATCCTTCACCAAATACAACTATACCACTATCACCTAGATGGTCCAGTGCTTTGGAGGAGATCAGCTCATGGATCAAGAATGGATGGCTGAAGCTGAACCTGAGCAAATCAGAGGTGATGCTGGTGGGTAGAAGAAAATATGCTGAGGCATTTGCAGCTACAGTGCAATATCCTTTGAATGAAGGTTCACATCCACAACTGGTCAATTCAGTCTGCAGTCCAGGAGTACTCTTGGATTCCAATGACCGCGAGTAATACTTATCATTATCTCTGGTTGGCTAGGAGACTCCATCCCATCCTGACGGATGAAGACTCTCAGTTACTCATGCCTTCATCATCTCTCAGCTGAACTCCAGAAACGCAATATTGCTGGTCATGAAACGCAGCAGCACTTCTCAAGAACACAGGTTACAGTGAGATACATCACACACTTGTCCTCCACTTGCTACACTGGCTTCTCATATAATTTTGAATCAAGTTGAAGGTCTCAGTCCTTATCCTCAAAGCACTCTATGGCCTGAAAACAAAAAGAGTGCCTAAAGCTCTGGGACAATGACCTAGTGTCATAAACAGATAGCTAAGGGTTAATGTCTCTTTCACCTGGAAAGAAATAATCTGAACCACCTGACCAGAGGACCAATCAGGAAACCGGATTTTTTTCAACTCTGGGTGGAGGGAAGGTTGTGTCTGAGTTCTTTGTTTTCTGTCTGCCTGTATGCTCTCTCGGAGGAGGAGTGATTTCTATTTCCTGCTTTCTAATCTTCTGTTTCCAAGTTGTGAGTGCAAAAAGGGTTTGTTGTTTTTGTATTTACATGTCTATAGTGGCTGGAGTGCTTTGATTTGTATTCTTTTTGAATAAGGCTGTTTATTCAATATTCTTTTAAGCAATTGACCCTGTATTTGTCACCTTAATACAGAGAGACCATTTGTATGTATTTTTCTTTCTTTTTTATATAAAGCTTTCTTTTTAAGACCTGTTGGAGTTTTCTTTACTGGGAAACTTCAGGGAAGTTGAGTCTGTACTCACCAGGGAATTGGTGGGAGGAAGAAGTCAGAGGGAGATCTGTGTGTGTTAGATTTATTCGCCTGACTTTGCATACCCTCTGGGTGAGGGGGGAAAGAGAGATTAACTCTCGGTAATTCTGTTCTCCAGGACTGGGAACGGGGAGGGGGAGTCCCTCTGTTTAGATTCACAGAGCTTGTGTCTGTGTATCTCTCCAGGAGCACCTGGAGGGGGGAGAAGGGAAAAGGTTTATTTCCCTTTGTTGTGAGACTCAAGGGATTTGGGTCTTGGGGTCCCCAGGGAAGGTTTTCGGGGGGACCAGAGTGCCCCAAAACACTCTAATTTTTTGGGTGGTGGCAGCAGTACCAGGTCCAAGCTGATAACTAAGCTTGGAGGTTTTCAGGCTAACCCCCATATTTTGGACGCTAAGGTCCAAATCTGGGACTAAGGTTTGACACCTTGCACAATGGAACTCTCAGCAATCAGAGTAAAGCTCATCTGTGTGGGAGAAAGAACTTTCTCAGGGGATGGTCAGAGGCTGTCTGATGAAACTCTTCCAGGAAATAACAACTATCACAAACTTCACCACCTTCCGATCCAAGTGCAAGGCACATTTCTTTGACTTTGTCTTCTCCCATTTAAACACACAGCAGTAGGTATATTTAATTAATAAATAAACAATCAAGACACTCCACTGCACACAACTCTCCCTCTGGGGACAGGATGGGAGAACAAACAACATGCAACAGATGTGTATTCACCTTGCCTAATGAACTACTGGAAGGTCCTCAGCTACTATAGTGATGAACGCAGTACAAAAACCTATATAAAACAGAATAGAACCAATGACAAGTAAGCAACTTAGCTCATTTCAAATATTCACCATCTACTTTCAATACATCTGAACAACAAAGAGGAAATTGTGATCTGCTCATGGATATTCCACGAGCTAACTTCATTCAGTACACTGTTCACTGTAAATAATTTTCTCATATCAAGGGTGAATGAATGAATGTGAGGAATGGGGCGGAAATGAACTGGGGAGATGGAATACTTATATTGTAAATTCTCTGAAGGAGGAAACATCTTTTTGTTCACTGTGCACGTACAACACCTAGAACAGTGGGGTCTTGGTTCATGGATGAGGCATCTAAGTGCTATGGTAACACAAATAATGAGAGAATGGGGGGAAATAGAAAGACTAGGAACAAGATGCAGCCAGAGAGAAAATGGAGGTGCAGAAAACCAAAAAGAATAGAAAGCTCAGGAGAAGGAAAGAGAACAGGGAAAAAGAGTGTGATATAATGTGGGCCTTGCAGCAGGGGACATTGAAGAGGTAAATTCAGTGTAAAGGACTTAGGTCTGCAGAAAAAGGGAGATTAACAGTATTAAAAGGGCTGAGACTAGGGGAATGATGGTCCATTATGAGCAAGTCTCTTTGCTCCGTGCAAGTACAGCAAGTGGGCCAGATTCAGGATGCAAATGGCCCTTGCTGGAGGGGAACTCTCTATAGAAGTAGAGCTTCTCCTGTACTTTCAGTGGAGGGAGCACACCACGGAAATGCATAGAACTCCACTCTGCAATCATCAATGTCATAAGCTGAAGAAACCTTTACTTGCCAGGGCTAGTAAAAATTGACAACCATGATCAAGGAGCCTTAATCAGGTCCCTGACTGTCCACTGCCACTGCACAGAGCACAGCTCAGATGCGGGATAGAATCTAGCCCTGAGTGACACAAATTGTAGCGGGAGCACATGGCAAAGCCTGTAGGTAAGCTTGTGTAAGGATTTCCATTGTAAAGGGCTTTCTTCATTTGTCTATAAAAGCCAACTAATTTTAGGATGGTGGTTATTATATTTATTTTATGATAGGGCTTCAAGATGTCAGTCAGAATCGGACTCCCATTGTGCTACGCACTTGACCAAAACAGATTTAAATTTCTTACAGCAAGTGATCCTATTGACGGTCAGTGCTAATTATTGTTGCAGAAACAAACTTCAGGGTTTGTTCCCCCACATTAATTTATAAAAAAGACTGAAGCCCTCTTCCTTTCCCCCCACAGCATAAATGTTAGCTCATCCCTGTTTGATACTGTGTTAAGGAAAGCATCCCTACACCAACTAAGCAAAAAGTTGGGTTAAAGCCCTGTTAAATTTAGTAAAGTGAAAGCATTCTCACCGATATTTCCCTACCAGAAGCATCAAATGCAGCCTCTCAAGAGCATGATTAAACAAAACAGACAATGGCTTGCGTTTATTATTTATTCAAAGAGTGCTAGGCACTTTCCTGATGTTCCAGTAGGGCCAGTCCCTGCCCAAAGGAGCTCAAAGTGTAATGACAGAAAGACAGGTAGACAGAGGAGAGGGAATGGGAATAACAAAACAACAACAGAAGGAACCATTAGATGATCTTGTCTAACCTTTAGCAGCCTGCGCTATACAGTAAGTCAGGCATGATGATCTATTGGTTTTGTCTGATCTTAAAATTTAAACCAAAAAGGGATTTTGTTTTTAATATAAGCCAGCTAGATTCACTCTAGGCAAATCTAGCTGAATTGCAGCATCCAACAGGTCAGGTATTTGCGTGTGTGCTGCTGCTTGTGTATTTTACACTCAAGCTCTAAGTGATTACCAGATCAGCCGCTGCCATGTGGGAAGTATTTGCACAGAGCTGTGACACTAGGAAGTTTGTGGTTAAAAAAAAAAAAAAAGGCACTGTTAGTAAGGAGACTGTGCCATTCCAGCTGAGTGAAGCCAAAGTTTCACTTGGAAGAATTCCCACCAGAACTTCCATCCTCTCAACAGTGTTAACAAGAAAAATCTTTTGCATTCAGAAAGTTTTGCTTTTATATAAAGAAAGCTCTGCTGCTGCAGCATAACCAAAACCGAGTATTGCACTATATTAATCTATTTGTTCTAGGACATTTTAAAGCCCGAAAACAGTAGCCTTTCAAGCAGAACAATCATCAGATCTCAAATGCTGAGCAGTGTTGGGATACAGCACTACTTAGGGGAGAGATCTCTATAGGAAAACACAGATGCTTCAGGTAACAATGCTGGTGATAAAGTAAATCAGTTCTTTTCCCTTGGAATCAGTAATAATGATTCAGTGCCTCAGCATGGTGATAGAGGGCACTGCAATGCTCAGGATGCGATCTTTTAAATGAGACAAAACCAAGCTCATGACCATTGGTGGTTACTAATGATTTCATAGCACCTTTAGCCAAAAGTAGATTTAATCAAGTCTGGAGAACTGGATAAAAGCAATCTGGATATTATTATTGCACCTCCATAAATTTCCTGCATAGTTTTGGTTGGAGATAGTTTTCTTCTCTCAGCGCTGACATTGCTGTAGGGTGTTGCTGTGTGCTGTTGAATGGTTGCCATGTTTCACTCCACCTGTGACTGGATTTGAGTTGTGGGAGAAGTGCCATTAACGCATGGTACACGTCACCTAAGTTTGTAAAGCCCTTTTTAAATCAATCGGAATGTAAGAGTGTCCTCATTTAGTATATTATCTTTGTGTAAGTTTAGTTCAGTTTAGTTGTCACATGTACTTTTTAGTTTATTTGTCTATGTGTACTTAGGAGTAAGTATCTAAGCTGCTCATTTTGCAGGAGACTCCAAAATCCTCTATCGTTAACTACCAGCCTTTAACCTGCTTTGAGCCTGTGTCTGCCTCCTTCGGTCAGGTTAACTCAATAGGACTACTCAGCGAGTAAGGTACCATTTAACTTTTCTGATTAAGATTGTGATCAATACTCTTGTAATGACTGAGTCAAGAAAGGTGGATTGTGTGAAACTGTTTACATTTAGTATGACTAGGTTAAACTTTTTTTTTTAAGATTGAAAACTGCATATAAGAGATGAATCAAACTGATTTAGGGAAATCTATGTCCTAAAACTCGGGAATGTATTTTGTTACCATTGGTGTTACTAGCTTATGAGAACTGACAAGATCACAGCCCATGGTGGTGTGGCTGAATGCCTGCAGAAAGAAACAGTCTTTTGTAAGTTCATTGGAAAGAACATACTTGTAGTGCCGACTTCTGACTCCAATGGAAGAAATATTCTACTTTTAAATGCAAATCAAAAATGTTGCTAGCATATTTCTCTTCATCAGCCAATCCATTTGTCCTAAAAATATGTTTTTTGCTAATTCCTAGGAGGATGATAGCTGGGTGGTAGATTTATACATGCTAAGAGAAAAATTTGAGAAGAATCCAAGCATTTTGAGGCAACTGAACATTTCCAAACTTCCAGAGCTTTAGAGGTTCATTCATTTCTACTAAACACACAGTAGCTCCTCTAACGGTGTCATTTTCAGTGAAAAACATTGCTATAGCTTAGAACTGCTGAAGCTGGAAATAAATGGTATCTTTCTACTACCTCAGAAGTAAGAGCCTATATTCTTTTGGATGATAATCAATGTTATATATTTGAGGATTATCAATGATTCTATCCTGTTATAACTCTAGACCCAGGAAAACTGTGACCAGATAAATAGATTCATGCTTCTAGGTCTTTCTGCATACTTTACTCCTCCTCCCCCAGAATCCAAGCTTTCATAAGAAATATATAAAAATTGGGTTTCTTGTTCTTTTTCTTTCAACTTCATATAAATTGGATGGCGATGATTGACACTGTGATGGTATCAGGGAATTTTGCTACTTGAGATGCTATGGTACTTCAATTCAGGCTTGGTTTCAGGGAACACAGCAGAAGAATATTAGATCTCCTGCGTGCGGTTTTGAAGAATTAGGAATCTTGGGATGTTCACCTACTAGCTGAATGATTAAAACATTTACAAAAGAACAAGAAAAGAAAAGAAAATTCAATGCAGGAGACTTTTTGACTGATATTCCATTGAAAAGAAGGGCCAAGAAATGCAAAAGAACCAAAAGAGATTAGAATTTGGGACAAAAAAAATAGCCAAGTGAGACAAACCAAATAAAAGCAAATGAATGCATTTAGGGTAAAGAGTAATACAGAATAACATCTGTGGGAGTGAAAGTGAGCAGCAAATTTGAGAAGAGTTTGCAGTGTGAGTTGATGTAAACAAAGGCCTATGTTTTGGTGATACATATGTAGAAGCAGGGCTTAAATTGTCATAGAGTATTTCCCAGCAACCCTCTCTCCCAAAAAAAATCTGCTATGAAAACTTCAAGGGGGGGGGGTTGAAAATATTTACCGGAGCTCCGCTCTGGACAGCTCCAGCTAAATTCAAGCCCTGTGTAGAAGCACCATGTGATGAGCAGGTAGACAACATTCCTTCTCTATATGGCACAGGTAAGACTGCACCTAATACACTGTGTATGTACCAGTTGCTTCAGTACCAAAAAAATGTCAACAAAACAAAGGCTGTTATTCAGAGAAGGGCAATGAAAGTGATTAAGTGTCTTGCCCAACTGACTATGGGCAGGGGATATGAGATTTTTTTTGTAGAGTTTGCCCAGCTCTGAAGTCATACAGGAATTGAGATAAAAAGATATATCAATCCCAAATTTGGTAACTACTGTGTATTTTGCATAATTAAAATTCTCTTACAGCTTTTATTTGAAAGTTTTAGTTCCTGTCCTGACCTGCTGTATAGTTTTGCTGTGTGCCCTTAAATGGCTGTCATGTTTTAACACAGGCTTGGCTGCATTTCAGTGGTGGGTAAGCAATGCTCTTATATAAACAGTCTGGAAAGTGATTTGAAAATCTCCCAGATAAAATGTGCTATACATATTTTGTTGTTTTTTTTTAAATCTTTACTTCACAGTTGTGGCTTTCAATCTGTAGGATTATGCAGGGGCTGCATGATCACTGCACTACATGACAAAACAGAGAGCACAAATAGCATGTGTTAAGGAAAATGATGAAACAATGTAAAAAAAAATCAAGATGATCTGGACAGTCAAGTCCGCATAGCACAGCAATGAAATTTTAGTAGGAACAGTGGCAAGTCAAAAGTAAAACTTCAAATGCATAACACCACAGTTGCATCCAATTCACAAAGGAAGGTGAAAATACACATCATGGCCTGATTTTCAAAGGTCCTGAGAGTCTGCAGTTCTGAGAGTGGGATTTATGAGGACTCAGCACTGCACATCAAGCCATAAAATCAATCAGTTGGCAACACAATCACATTTTTTCACAACCTGAACCATTAATATAACATCAGGTGAGGAACAGAGAGCTCCCTCATGACAAAATGTGAAACCTCTCCCACTCTACAAGCTGTCTTACATCACCAGAGATATTTTTTCCACCTGAAACCTTAACATCTGACTGCATAGAAGTGTCTTCTCTGACTGGATGTAGCTTCTCTTTCAGCTTTGCCAGCTAGTTTCATCCAGCCATGAGACATCTTTGATGACATGGAGGAGGTGCCCATTCTGGGACAATTTTATTTATATTGACCCTGACACAGAAGAGTCAATACATCTTTCTAAGACTGAGTCAGTCCTGGCAAAATTTATCCATGTGGAAAGGCAAGATGTGATACTATGTCATTTTTATATATGCGACAGTATGAGCTGTAGCATATAAAAGGGCTACTTATTAATCCATATGAGTAATTTACATCTACTATAAAAAAGTATATAACATCCACATATACATTACGCATATTTTGTTCCACTAGGGTGGAAAAACTTGGGACTGAGGACACCTCAGCACTACTGGATTTTTTCCAATACTAGACTCCCCTCAAATGCCGCTGCCCAAATTCAGACTGCAATAGAAAGCCTACCGCAGACCAGAGCATAGATTCATAGATTCCAAGGCCAGAAGGGATCACTGTCATTATCCAGTCTGACTTGTGTATAACACGGGCCACAGGACTTCCCCAAAATAATTCCTAGATCACATCTTTTAGAAGAACATCCAATTTTGATTTTAAAATGGTCAGTGATGGAAAATCCACCATGTTGCTGGGGAAATTACTTTCATCATTAAAAATTTACTCCTTATTTCTAGTCTGAATTTGTCTAGCTTCAACTTCCAGCCAATGTGTTATGCCTTTGCCTGCTAGACTGAAGAGGCCATTATTAATTATTTGTTCCCTATGTAGATGCTTATAGACTGTAACCAAGTCTCCCCTTAACCTTCTCTTTCTTAAGCTAAATATATTGACCTCCTTGAGTCTACCACTAGAAGCCATGTTTTCTGATCCTTTAAATCATTCTCATGGCTCTTTTCTAAACACTCTCCAGTTTATCAACATGAATTCTTCTTGAATTCTGGGCACCAGAACTGGACACAGCATCCCAACCGCAGTCGTACCAGTGCCAAAGACAGAGATAAAACAATCTCTCTCCTCCAAATTGAGATTCCCCTGTCTACACATACCAGGATTGCATTAGCTCTTTTGGCCACAGAGTCACATTGAGAGCTCATGTTCAGTTGATTATCCACCCTGACCACCAGATCTTTTTCAAAGTCACTGCTCCCCACAATAGAGTCCCCCATTCTGTAAGAAGGGCCTACATTCTTTGTTCCTAGATGTATACATTTACATTTTGCTGTATTAAAACACATCATGTTTGATACAGAACAATGTGGATCACTGGATAAACTGGGAGCAAGCAGTGATCTGTCCTTTTCATTATTTACCATTCCCCCAGTTTTTATGTCATCTTCAAACTTTATCAGTGATAATTTTATGTTTTCATCCAGGTCATTAATAAAACTGTTAAATAGCATCAGGCCAAGACCTGAACACTGCGGGACCCCCGGGAAGTCCACCCATTTGATGAGGATTCACGGTTTACAATTAAATTTTTATATTTAACAGTTACCCAGTCTTTAACCCATATAATGTGTGCCATGTGTTAATTTTATATTTTATATTGTTTGTGTTTTTTATCAAAATGTTGTGTGGTACAGAAGTCTAAGTATATTAGGTCAACACTATTACTTTTATCAATCAAACATAATATCATTTTTTTAAAATCAAGTTAGTTCGATAGGACCTATTTTCCATAAACCTATATTGGTTTGTATTACTTACATTATCCTCCTTTAATTCTTAATTGAGTCCCATATCAGCCTCTCTTATTATCTTGCTTGGGATGAATGTCAGGTTTACAGGCCAATTATTTCACTCAGGTCATCCCATTTACCCTTTATAAAAACTGGCACAACATCAGCTTTTTTCTAGTCTTCTGGAACTTTCCCAGTGCTTTGAGACTTATTGAAAACCAACATTAATGATCCAGCTAGCTCCTCAGCCACCTCTTTTAAATACTCTTGGGAGCAAGTTATTGAGACCTGCTGATTTCAAAATACCTGTCTTTAGTAACTTCTGTTTAACATCATCCAGAGATACTAGTGGGATGGAAAGAGTGTTATCATCATCGTATGATGAGACTATATCATCTGTTTTTCCCCAAATACAGAACAGAAACATTTACTGAATACTTTTGCCTTTTCTCCATTATTATTGACAATTCTACAGTTTCCATCTAGTATCAGATTAATACCATTGACAAGATTATTTTTGTTCCTAATATATATTTTTAAAAACTCCCCCTTATTGTCCTTAACTCGGCTGGGTGTATGTGGCTCCTTGTGTCCCTTGGCTTCCCTTATCAATTTTCTACAATCTGTAACTTCTTACTTTACAGTCATTACTATCAACATCACCTTTCTTCCATTTTTAAATTTTTTTTATAGCTAATTTTACTTCCCCTCTAAAACAGGTCAGTTTTTTAACTAACACAGCCTTCTTCCTCAATTATGGTACTGTGGCTTTTGGGGCATCCAATAAGGAGTTCTTAAATGATTCCCAATTATCATTCGTATTTTTCTTATTAATTTCTCTCCTTCCCTCCAGCTGATTTGGCTCATAATTATTTTCAGCTTTGTAAAATGGCCTTATTAAAGCAGCAAGTACATATATGACTAGTCTGGACTGTATTCCTCTTGCATATGTCATGATCACCTGTACCTAATCTACCATTAACTTTTAGTTCTGTGATCAGTTCCTTTTTATCTCTTAGAACAAAGTGTAATAAAACATTCCCGTGTTGGCTGCTTTGAGTTAGGAAATTGTCATCTATAACATTTAGAAATTCCAAGGATGTTTTAGAACTGGCAGCATGAGATGCCAGCATATGTGACTCAAATTGAAGTGGACCACAAGCTAAATATGAGTCAACAGTGTGATGCTGTTGCAAAAAAAGCAAATGTGATTCTGGGATGCATTAACAGGTGTGTTGTGAGCAAGACCCAAGAAGTCATTCTTCCCCTCTACTCTGTGCTGGTCAGGCCTCAGCTGGAGCATTGTGTCCAGTTCTGGGCACCGCATTTCAAGAAAGATGTGGAGAAATTGGAGAGGGTCCAGAGAAGAGCAACAAGAATGATTAAAGGTCTAGAGAACATGACCTATGAAGGAAGGCTGAAAGAATTGGGTTTGTTTAGTTTGGAAAAGAGAAGACTGAGAGGGGACATGATAGCAGTTTTCAGGTATCTAAAAGGGTGTCATAAAGAGGTGGGAGAAAACTTGTTCATCTTAGCCTCTAAGGATAGAACAAGAAGCAATGGGCTTAAACTGCAGCAAGGGAAGTTTAGGTTGGACATTAGGAAAAAGTTCCTAACTGTCAAGGTGGTCAAACATTGGAATAAACTGCCTAGGGAGGTTGTGGAATCTCCATCTCTGGAGATATTTAAGAGTAGGTTAGATAAATGTCTATCAGGATGGTCTAGACAGTATTTGGTGCTGCCATGAGGGCAGGGGACTGGACTCGATGACCTCTCGAGGTCCCTTACAGTCCTAGAGTCTATGAATCTATGAATCTATGATCAGACAGGGTTTTTTTCCATACACATTATAAATAGGTTATAAGGAGGTGGGCATCCTATACCCTAGCGTGATTAGGTGGTCGGTAGCAGACACCAACAAACACCCTATCTTGTGCTTTACCTGTTAGGACATTGAACCATAAACATTCAAGTTCATTTTCTTCTGAGTTATCAGAGACTCAGAAAAAGATAATGCCATAATGGGCATACAGTGCCACCGCCACTTATTTTTGCTCACTTGATCCTTCCTAAGTGGCTAATAACCATTGGTTTTAACATTCCAGTCATGTGAATCATCCCAATATCCAAAGACTTCCTTACCTAGATTTTTGGACATTCTCAGTGAGCTGTCATCTCAACATCCTATTTTAAAAGTTTTAATAAGATTATCATGACCATTACATCGGGCCTGGGGGAATGTTCCAGGCTACTTTGGAGAACACGTCAATTCCCCATTAATTGGCATGGCTTTAAACTTTTGGACCTTCACACTTGGGATCTTCATCCTACACTAGGGAGAGAAACAGGGAGACCTCTGTAGTGATCACCAAGACAGTACCATTTTGACTCAGGGTGAAATGATTGAATTCAAAGCAAATTCAATCACTGATTTTAATCATGATTTAAATAATCAATTTTAATTTTGTTTTGCATTTGTACTTTGTAGTTATTTTCCTAAACAAAGGTTGATTTTTATTGGTTAGTAAATAATAAAATGTATATTTGAAACTTCAATATAGCCTATACATTTAATTTTGTACTTCCTTTTGGTAACCAGGAAACCTATACACATTTATTTAAGCACTTGTATAGCTTAAGTTATGTTTGCTTAGTTCCTTAGTTTTTACCTTTTATTTTAGAAAATGGTGCCAGATTAGTTTTCCAAGATTCATTTTTTACTTGTGATGTCTAGCTATATTTGGATGAAAATTCTAGTTCTATTAAAACACACAAAAAGAGTAGTTTGTTTTTGTTTTGACTTTTTGTTTTTTGTTTTTATAAAACTACCTTAAATGTGTTAGATACATGAGAAAAAAGTTTATCAGAAAGTTTACCCAACATGTTTTGCTTTTGAAACTGTTTTTTTTCTTAAACACAAAGTATTATCTGTAGATAATGAATTGAACTGATTGTCTCTGCTCATTATGTCCTTTAAAACTTTAGAACTAGTAGATCTCATCCTCTCACATCTCCATTTTATTCACAGATTGGAAGAGGAAAACAAGCTTTCCTGCTTTTTCAATTCCCAGATATCATTCAAATTTTTGGCAGCCTCACAGACATTATATTCAGTTTTCTTAGCACACTCCCACAAGTTGCCTTACATATTCAGTCCTAAAAATGAAGGTTACATCCAGATTCTTGTCTAGCTCATTCAATTATTTGAGTCCCCAGGGGTTTCAGGGAGCTTCTGTATATTTCCCATAGTCTCCATTTTAGCTCACAGTATCACTGACCATTCATCGCAGTATTGTATGTGAAGAATGCAACAGCTTATCTTTGCCCATCTCATTTGATTTCTGCAGTGTCACAGGGTTTTGGGAAACTGCTGTGTTTCACCTCATACATCTACCAAATGCATTTATTTGTTTTCCATCACCATGAGCCACAATTACTGCCAGTCACAAAGAGCAGTCCTTCTGCATCAGACAGGAAGGTTCGCATCTGTTTGCAGGACTACATAGATCACGCTGTGCCATGTGCAAAGGTCATTCTATCTGGCAGCTGTCCATAGGTGCTGATCCTACAGCCTCAGTATATGGCCATATTGCAGGCATCTTGATGCTTGCATTAGAACATGTGAAAAGTGTTCCCAGGCAAGGGACACTTCTGCCATTTGAACATTACCCTTTTATCCTCCTTTCTTCTCCTCTGCTCATTGCCACTCATGCTGAGGTGTATTTACTTGGTAGGAAATAGCCAGACATTTTAAAACACCCTCTAGTCTCTCCCGGCCTTCTAAACTCCTCCTGCTCAAAGTACGGTACTACAAGTACTCATCAGCATCATGAGGTGCCAGGACAACTACATCCAGTGGGATTACAGTCATTTGAACATAATTGTACTCATTTCTAGGTGCTCACGGGGTAATTACACATGAATATAGGCAATCACAAAAATAAACGTTCCTTCCCAAATATTCTTAAACATAAGACCAGCCATACTGGGTCAGACTAAAGGTCCATCTAGCCCAGTATCCTGTCTTCTGACAGTGGCTAATGCCAGGTACTTCAGAGGGAATGAACAGAACAGGTAAAGATCAAGTGATCCATCCCCTGTTGCCCATTCCCAGCTTCAGCAAACAGAGGCTAGGGACCCCATCCCTGCCCATCCTGGATAATAGCCATTGATAGACCTATCCTCCATGAACGTATCTTTTTCCTTTTAGAACCTAGTTATAGCCTTGGCCTTCACAACATCCTCTGACAAAGAGTTCCACAGGTTGACTGTGTGTTGTGTGACGAAATACTTGTTTGTTTTAAACCTGCTGCCTATTAATTTCATTTGGTGACACCTAGTTCTTGTGTTATGTGAAGGAGTAAATAGCACTTCTTTATTCACCTTCTCCACAAAGAAAATGGTTACATGAATGGAGTAAGACCAATGACTAGAAAAAAAATGGTACAAATAAGATGCAATCATGACATTAAAATAATTTGCCCCAATACGCACCCAGTCATGACCAGTGATGTAAAAGTGTTTGGACAGATGCTCATGCTCCAAGAGACTTAATTCAAGTTTTCCTCCTGTTTTTTAAAAGTGTCAGTCGTCCAATTAGGAATCACTCGCAGTGTGACTAGCAAATTCTGAATAGTGAATATGTAAAGCCATAATTACAATGAAACCAAGGAAGAGAGAATTAATGCACAGATAATGAATTGTTAAATGTGATGGGGTCACTGCTACACTGATAGCTCATGGGCAAACTAATGATCTGCTCCAATTTTGAAGCTTCAAGAAGGCTTTATTCCCAACTTTATTTTTTCAGAACTTTATCTCCTTGCTTATTAGATTAATCAATTTTGCAAAATTTTGACACAAATTTCAAGTAAAAATATTGAACATGCTGTGACAGAAAGCACCTCTGTATTCACATGCTACATGGTATTACAATAATCTTCGTACAAAATAAGCCTTGTGAAAACTAATAACTCACTGGTCAATAATATCATGGTGAAATGTATGAAACAACATTGCATGTAAAGTTATGAAATCCCCCATATGATGTTCATGTTCAAAACCACACAGCCCTGCCCAGGTACAACTATCCTGAATGAAGAAATGTGTGTTTACCTCAATTTATACATAAGTAGTAAACAAGATCCTTGAGACAGCAGGGAGAAGAGTTGGCAGGAGAAAAGCAAATTTGCATTTCAGCAAACAAACAGGTCAGAAGAAAGAACATGCAGCCTTCGTCACCACCAGCCTCCATGTCACCTTCTTTATTCTTTGAATAAGTCTTAAAAGAGCAACACTCTGGTGCAGAAACTAAAGAAAATCAACCATCTTTTGATGGCATGTGACTCTGATGACAAAAATGAATGTGTATCAGTCCACACTGCTTTGCACCGTTATCGAGCAGAACCCGTCATCAGCATGGAAGTATGTCCTCTGGAATGGTGGTCAAAGCATGAAGGGGCATATTGTCATAAACAGATAGCTAAGGGTTAATGTCTCTTTCACCTGGAAAGGAGTAACCTGAAACACCTGACCAGATGACCAATCAGGAAACAAGACTTTTTCAAATCTGGGTGGAGGGAAGTTTGTGTCTGAGTTCTTTGTCTTGTGTCTGTCCCTCTCGGCTATGGGAAGGATTTTTTCTGCCTCCTGCTTTCTAATCTTCTGTTTCCCAGTTGTAAGTACAAAAAGAATAGACATAGGTTTATATTTTTTTCTTTTGTATTTACATGTGTGTAGTTGCTGGAGTGTTTTGAATTGTGTTCTTTTGAACAAGGCTGTTTATTCATATTTCTTTTAAGCATTTGACCCTGTAATTGTCACCTTAATACAGAGAGACCATTTTTATGTATTTTCTTTCTTTTTACATAAAGCTTTCTTTTTAAGACCTGTTGGAGTTTTTCTTTAGTGGGGAACTCCACGGAATTGAGTCTGTGCTCACCAGGGAATTGCTGGGAGGAAGAAGTCAGGAGGAAATCTGTGTGTGTTAGATTTACTAGCCTGACTTGCATTCCCTCTGGGTGAGGGGGGAGAGAGATTAGCTCTCGGTACTTCTGTTTTCCAGGACTGGAAATAGGGAGGGTGGAATCCCTCTGTTTAGATTCACGGAGTTTGCTTCTATATATCTCTCCTGGAACCCAGGGAGGGAACACCTGGAGGGGGGAAGGGAAATGGTTTATTCCCCTTTGTTGTGAGACTCAAGGAATTTGGGTCTTGGGGTCCCCAGGGAAGGTTGTTGGGGCACCGGAGTGCCCCAAAACACTCTAATTTTTTGGGGTGGTGGCAGCTTTACCAGGTCCAAGCTGGTAACTAAGCTTGGAGGTTTTCATGCTAACACCCATATTTTGGACGCTAAGGTCCAATCTGGGAATATGTTATGACACATACGAATATTTAGCACATTTGGCACATAAATATCTTGCAATGGCAACTACAAAAGTGCCATGTAAACACCTGTTCTCACTTCAGGAGTGACATAACCTTAGTCCCAGATTTGGACCTTAGCGTCCAAAATATGGGGGTTAGCATGAAAACCTCCAAGCTTAGCCACCAGCCTGGACCTGGTACCTGCTGCCACCACCCAAAAAATTAGAGTGTTTTGGGGCACTCTGGTCCCCCTGAAAAACCTTCCCTGGGGACCCCAAGACCCAAATCCCTTGAGTCTCACAACAAAGGGAAATAATCCTTTTTCCCTTCCCCCCTCCAGGTGCTCCTGGAGAGATACACAGACACAAGCTCTGTGAATCCAAACAGAGTGAATCTCCCTCTCTGTTCCCAATCCTGGAAACAAAAAGTACTTTCCTCTTCACCCAGAGGGAATGCAAAATCAGGCTAGCCACTTCAACACACACAGATCTCCCCTGATTTCTTCCTCCCACCAATTCCCTGGTGAGTACAGACTCAATTTCCCTGCAGTAAAGAAAAACTCCAACAGGTCTTAAAAGAAAGCTTTATATAAAAAAGAAAGAAAAAATACAAATAGTCTCTCTGTATTAAGATGACACAATACAGGGCAATTTCTTAAAAGAATATTGAATAAACAGCCTTATTCAAAAAGAATACAAATCAAAGCACTCCAGCACTTATATTCATGCAAATACCAAAGAAAAGAAACCATAGAACTTACTATCTGATCTCTTTGTCCTTACACTTAGAAACAGAAGATTAGAAAAACAGAACTACTTCTCCAAAGCTCAGAGAAATCAGGCAGCCAGAAAACAAAGACCCCAGACACACAATTCCCTCCACCCAAAGTTGAAAAAATCCGGTTTCCTGATTGGTCCTCTGGTCAGGTGCTTTTGGTGAAAGAGACATTAACCCTTAGCTATCTGTTTATGACACGCCCCCCAAATTGCAGACAGTGGGGAAGCTCACTGGCGCGATTTCCTTCTAGAACTTGAAAATAACAGATTAATAAAACACATACACCTTTACATATACTCCTAAGTATATAACTAACAGACTTCTACATTTAAGAACACTTTTTAACTACTGAATTCTGGGAAACTCTCACGGGAGAGTGCATCAGCTACTTTGTTAGAAGCTCCTGTGATGTGTTGAATTTCAAAATCAAAATCTTGGAGAGCTAAACTCCAACGAAGAAGTTTCTTGTTGTTCCCCTTGGCAGTATGAAGCCACTTTAGTGCAGCATGGTCAGTTTGTAGTTGGAACCGCCGTCCCCAAACATATGGGCGTAGCTTTTCCAGGGCGTACACAATGGCATAGCATTCCTTTTCACTGACTGACCAGTGACTTTCCCTCTCAGACAGTTTCTTGCTGAGAAACACGACAGGATGGAAGTTGTGATCTGTTGCTTCCTGCATGAGCACCGCTCCTATACCACGCTCAGATGCATCTGTGGTTACTAGGAATGGCTTGTCAAAATCCGGGGCCCTGAGCACGGGGTCAGACATGAGCATCGCCTTAAGCTGGGTAAAGGCCTTTTGACACTCATTAGTCCACTTAACGGCATTTGGCTGGGTCTATTTTGGTCAGGTCGGTCAATGGGCAGCGATTTGGCTGTAGTGTGGTACAAATTGCCTGTAGTATCCGGCCAAGCCTAAGAAGGATTGGACCTGCTTCTTGGACCGTGGGACAGGCCACTTTTGGATAGCATCCACCTTGGCCTGTAGGGGGTTAATGGTTCCTCGACCCACCTGGTGCCCCAGGTAAGGCACTCTGTTTTGGCCTATTTGACACTTTTTGGCCTTAACAGTTAGTCCGGCCTGCCTGATGCGCTCAAAGACCTTTTCCAGGTGTAGTAGGTGTTCGGGCCAGGAGTCTGAAAAAATGGCCACATCATCGAGGTAGGCAACTGCAAATTCTCCCAGTCCAGCTAGTAGACCATCTACCAGCCTCTGGAAGGTGGCGGGTGCATTTCGAAGGCCGAAAGGAAGGACATTGAATTCATACACCCCCGCATGGGTGACGAATGCTGACCTCTCCTTGGCAGGTTCATCTAGCGGTACTTGCCAGTACCCCTTGGTTAAGTCTATTGTAGAGGATGAACTGGGCACGTCCCAACTTTTCCAATAGCTCATCGGTACGTGGCATTGGATAGTTGTCCGGACGAGTTACAACATTTAGCTTACGGTAGTCCACGCAAAAGCGTATTTCCCATCTGGTTTGGGTACCAGAACCACTGGAGATGCCCATGCACTGGTAGATGAGCGGATTATACCCATCTGTAGCATGTTTTGGATCTCCCGTTCTATAGCAGCTTGGGCATGAGGAGACACTCGGTAGGGTGGGGTTCTGATTGGGTGAGCATTACCTGTATCAATGGAGTGGTATGCCCGTTCAGTCCGTCCTGGGGTGGCTGAGAACCATGGGGCGAAGCTAGTGCACAGCTCCTTGATTTGTTGCGGCTTGCAGACGTTCCAGGGTGGTTGAGAGGTTGACCTTCTTCCACGCCACCGTCTTTTTTCCCGTCGTAGTAGACACCGTCAGGCCACTCAGCATCATCTCCCTGGACTGTAAACTGACAAACCTGTAAGTCTCTGGAATAGAAAAGGCTTGAGAGAATTAACATGGTACACTTTAGGCTTTAGTGAGGAATTGGGAATGCTATGAGGTAGTTTACAGCTCCCAGGCGCTCTTGGACCGTGAATGGCCCTTCCCATGATGCTTCCATCTTATGGGCCTGTTGCGCCTTCAAGACCATAACCTGGTCTCCTACTTTGAAGGAACGTTCTCTGGCATGTCTGTCATACCAGGCCTTTTGCTCTTCTTGAGCATCCTTTAGGTTCTCTCTAGCAAGGGCTAAAGAGTGTCGGAGGGTGCTTTGTAGGTTGCTTACAAAGTCCAGAATGTTAGTTCCTGGCGAAGGCGTAAACCCCTCCCATTGCTGCTTCACCAACTGTAATGGCCCCTTAACCTCGTGACCATACACAAGTTCAAATGGTGAAAACCCTAAACTGGGATGTGGTACAGCCCTGTAGGCAAACAGCAACTGCTGCAACACTAGGTCCCAATTATTGGAGAATTCGTTGATGAATTTTCGTATCATGGCCCCCAAAGTTCCATTGAACCTTTCCACCAGGCCATTGGTTTGATGGTGGTACGGGGTGGCAACCAAGTGATTCACCCCATGAGTTTCCCACAGTTTTTTCCATGGTCCCTGCCAGGAAATTAGACCCTGAATCTGTAAGGATGTCAGAGGGCCAACCTACCCTGGCAAAGATGTCTGTTAGGGCCAGGCACACAGTGTTAGCCCTGGTGTTGCCTAGAGCGACTGCTTCTGGCCATCGGGTAGCAAAGTCCACTAAAGTCAGTACGTACTGCTTTCCTCTGGGCGTCTTTTTTGGGAAAGGGCCCAGAATATCCACAGCTACTCGCTGAAATGGACCTCAATTATGGGGAGTGGCTGGAGAGGGGCCTTGACCTCGTCTTGAGGCTTACCCCACTCTTTGGCATACCTCACAAGACCGGACATACTTGGCAACGTCCTTGCCCATCCCCTCCCAGTGGAAGGACTTCCCCAACCGGTCCTTGGTTCTGTTTACCCCAGCATGGCCACTGGGATGATCATGGGCTAAGCTTAAGAGCTTTCTCCCGGTACTTAGTTGGAACCACCAACTGTTTTTGCGGCATGCCATTCTTCCCGGTGTCCACCGGAAAGAATTTCCTTGTATAAAAGTCCTTGGTCTATAACAAACCGGGATCGATTAGAAGAGCTGAGAGGCGGTGGGGTGCTCCGTGCCGCCGCCCAAGCTTTCTGAAGGCTGTCATCTGCTTCCTGCTCAGTCTGGAACTGTTCCCTTGAGGCTGGGGGTCACCAGTTCTTCCTCAGACTGTGGACTTGGGCTTGGTCCCTCCGGAAGCGATGTAGGTGATGGGGTTGTTTCCGTTGCTGGTGAACCGCTCTCCGCTGGTGCACCTGAGGGTATTTCAGGCTCTGGCTGAGCCTTTTGGGTATGCTGTCTTTTGCTTCTGCCAGTTGTGGCTCGCTGGACGCCCCTCTGGCGTTGAGTTTTGAAGATGTAGTTGCACTTGCTGGTGCTGGTGGCTGTTCCAGTTCCGGGCCTGGGACTGGAGATGCTGTGGCTTGTTTTAGTGGTAGGCATGGAATCCGGTGTCTCTCTACCTCTGTCTGGGTCTCTGGTAACACAGACGGGGCCTCTGTTGGACGGTTCAGGAACAGGAATGGGTCGTGGAAGCTTGCCTGGTTTGGCTACGTGTAACCATTCCCCACTCTCTTGGCCCGCCTCACCTGGTTGGCCAAGTCTTCCCCCAGTAGCATGGGGATAGGATAATTGTCATAGACTGCAAAAGTCCCACATTCCTGACCAGCCTTTGTACTGGACAGGCAGTTGAGCTGTAGGCAAGTCCTACAGCTTGTGACATGAAGGGGTAAATTGTAACTTTGGCCTTTGGGTTGATGAATTTGGGGTCAACGAAGGATTGGTGGATAGCTGACACTTGTGCCCCAGTGTCTCTCCACGCAGTAACCTTCTTTCCGCCCACCTCTCAAATTTTTCCCTTCGCTCCAAGGGTATTTGAGAGGCATCCGGGCCTGGGGATCTTTGGTGTGATGGTGGTGTAATGAATTGCACTCGCATGGTGTTCTTGGGACACTTGGCCTTGATATGTCCCAGTTCATATACACTTAAAGCATCTTCCATCTGATGGGTCACTGGGCCGAGGTGAGTTACTGGAGACTGGTGAGGTTGAAGGGTAGGGTATCTGTGGCTTTACTTGGGTGGTATGTGGGGTCTTTGGCTGTCCTCGGTTGTAGGGTTTATGGTCTGTGTGCCCCCTGGGGTAATCGTTCCCCTTGACAGTAGCTTTCTTGCTTTCTGCCAGTTCCATCCATTTGGCTCCAATCTCCCCCGCCTCAGCGATATTCTTGGGGTTTCCATCTTGTATGTACCGTGTGATGTCTTCAGGAACACCATCCAAGAACTGCTCCATTTGTATGAGGAGGTTCAGTTCTTCCAAGGTTTGAATGTTGTTTCCTGTTAGCCAGGCCTCATAGTTTTTTGCAATGTAGTAGGCGTGTTTGGGAAATGACACCTCTGGTTTCCACTTTTGGGTTCTGAAGCGCCGACGGGCATGATCTGGGGTTATCCCCATCCTGTATCTGGCCTTGGTTAGGAAAAGTTTATAGTCATTCATTTGGTGCTTAGGCATTTCAGCTGCCACCTCTGCTAAAAGGTCCACTGAAGCTGTGACCTCAATTCTACCATGTACTGGTCTTCGGGAATGCTGTACCCCAAGACAGGCTCTTTCAAAATTTTCCAAGAAGGCCTCGGTGTCATCACCTGCCTTGTAGGTGGGAAATTTTCTGTGCTGTGGAGCAATATTGGTGCCGGGTTGTTAGGGTTGGCTGGCACAGGCAGCCCAGCTTTTGCCAACTCCAGTTCATGTTTTCTCTGTTTTTCCTTTCTCTTCATTCTCTTTGTTGTTGTTTTTTCCATTGCTCGGTGGGGGGCCGCCTCCTCTTCTATCTTGATTCCTTCTGTGGGCCAACTCATCTTCTGCTTGTTCCTTTCGGTAGGCCATCGCTTCTTCTTCTAGTTGCTTTTGTGTGCCTGCCTCTTTGATCGTTTCTTCTCTTTCTTTCATCTCCATCGCTTTTTGTTTTATTTCCAGTTGTCGCCTGTGTTCAGCTTCTTTGAGTTTGTCTTCGTGCGGTCAAGTTTGCCTTAGAAAGTCATGGTTCCTGTAGTTTCTTGGGTTGGGGTGACCTCCGGTGGTGATCTTCCCTGAACTGCCAGGTTCTCTGTTGCCTCCTGAAGTCTGCCTAGCAAACAGTGCCTTTAGTTAAGTTTCCTTTCTCTCTCTAGCTAATGTTCAATGAAGGGAAACCGAAAACACCACAGTTATTTCCCGATGCATATACGGTGCCGGGACTCTGCCTCCTAATGGGAGGGACTATTGCATGACAAAAGACCCTTAACATGCAAGCCACAAACTGCGAGAGAGAGCAGAAAAAAAAATTCTCTCTGGTTCCCTTTTAAAACCAACTGCTTCTCTCTGCTAAAAAGCCCTTAGCAGAGAAAAGAAAAATATAATATTCCTACTGGCTTCTGGATTCTGTCTAGATCCTCCCACCACTGCCACTCATGACATAACCTTAGTCCCAGATTTGGACCTTAGCGTCCAAAATATGGGGGTTAGCATGAAACCTCCAAGCTTAGCACCAGCCTGGACCTGGTACCTGCTGCCACCACCCAAAAAATTAGAGTGTTTTGGGGCACTCTGGTCCCCCTGAAAAACCTTCCCTGGGGACCCCCAAGACCCAAATCCCTTGAGTCTCACAACAAAGGGAAATAATCCTTTTTCCCTTCCCCCCTCCAGGTGCTCCTGGAGAGATACACAGACACAAGCTCTGTGAATCCAAACAGAGTGAATCTCCCTCTCTGTTCCCAATCCTGGAAACAAAAAGTACTTTCCTCTTCACCCAGAGGGAATGCAAAATCAGGCTAGCCACTTCAACACACACAGATCTCCCCTGATTTCTTCCTCCCACCAATTCCCTGGTGAGTACAGACTCAATTTCCCTGCAGTAAAGAAAAAACTCCAACAGGTCTTAAAAGAAAGCTTTATATAAAAAGAAAGAAAAAATACAAATAGTCTCTCTGTATTAAGATGACACAATACAGGGCAATTTCTTAAAAGAATATTGAATAAACAGCCTTATCAAAAAGAATACAAATCAAAGCACTCCAGCACTTATATTCATGCAAATACCAAAGAAAAGAAACCATAGAACTTACTATCTGATCTCTTTGTCCTTACACTTAGAAACAGAAGATTAGAAACAGAAACTACTTCTCCAAAGCTCAGAGAAATCAGGCAGCCAGAAAACAAAGACCCCAGACACACAATTCCCCTCCACCCAAAGTTGAAAAAAATCCGGTTTCCTGATTGGTCCTCCTGGTCAGGTGCTTTTGGTGAAAGAGACATTAACCCTTAGCTATCTGTTTATGACACGCCCCCCAAATTGCAGACAGTGGGGGAAGCTCACTGGCGGCGATTTCCTTCTAGAACTTGAAAATAAACAGATTAATACAACACATACACCTTTACATATACTCCTAAGTATATAAACTAACAGACTTCTACATTTTAAGAACACTTTTTAACTACTGAATTCTGGGAAACTCTCACGGGAGAGTGCATCAGCTACTTTGTTAGAAGCTCCTGTGATGTGTTGAATTTCAAAATCAAAATCTTGGAGAGCTAACTCCAACGAAGAAGTTTCTTGTTGTTCCCCTTGGCAGTATGAAGCCACTTTAGTGCAAGCATGGTCAGTTTGTAGTTGGAACCGCCGTCCCCAAACATATGGGCGTAGCTTTTCCAGGGCGTACACAATGGCATAGCATTCCTTTTCACTGACTGACCAGTGACTTTCCCTCTCAGACAGTTTCTTGCTGAGAAACACGACAGGATGGAAGTTTGTGATCTGTTGCTTCCTGCATGAGCACCCGCTCCTTTACCACGCTCAGATGCATCTGTGGTTACTGTAGGAATGGCTTGTCAAATCCGGGGCCCTGAGCACGGGGTCAGACATGAGCATCGCCTTAAGCTGGGTAAAGGCCTTTTGACACTCATTAGTCCACTTAACGGCATTTGGCTGGGTCTTTTTGGTCAGGTCGGTCAATGGGGCAGCGATTTGGCTGTAGTGTGGTACAAATCGCCTCTGTAGTATCCGGCCAAGCCTAAGAAGGATTGGACCTGCTTCTTGGACCGTGGGACAGGCCACTTTTGGATAGCATCCACCTTGGCCTGTAGGGGGTTAATGGTTCCTCGACCCACCTGGTGCCCCAGGTAAGTCACTCTGTTTTGGCCTATTTGACACTTTTTTGGCCTAACAGTTAGTCCGGCCTGCCCTGATGCGCTCAAAGACCTTTTCCAGGTGTAGTAGGTGTTCGGGCCAGGAGTCTGAAAAAATGGCCACATCATCGAGGTAGGCAACTGCAAATTCTCCCAGTCCAGCTAGTAGACCATCTACCAGCCTCTGGAAGGTGGCGGGTGCATTTCGAAGGCCGAAAGGAAGGACATTGAATTCATACACCCCCGCATGGGTGACGAATGCTGACCTCTCCTTGGCAGGTTCATCTAGCGGTACTTGCCAGTACCCCTTGGTTAAGTCTATTGTAGAGATGAACTGGGCACGTCCCAACTTTTTCCAATAGCTCATCGGTACGTGGCATTGGATAGTTGTCCGGACGAGTTACAGCATTTAGCTTACGGTAGTCCACGCAAAAAGCGTATTTCCCCATCTGTTTTATTTTTGAATGCAGTTATGTAAAAAAAAAATAATTCTACATTTGTAAGTTGCCTTTCACGATTAGAAGGTTGCACTACAGTATTTGTATGAGGTGAATTGAAAAATACTATTTCCTTTGTCTCTTTTTTACAGTGCAAATATTTGTAATCAAAAATAACATCAAGTGAGCACTTTACACTTTGTATTCTGTGTTGTAATTGAAATCAATACAGTTGAAAATGTAAAAAACATCCAAAAATATTTAAATAAATGGTATTTTATTATTTTTAACAGTGCAATTGCAGTTTTTTTCCTCTCACAATTAATCTTTTTAATCATTTGAAAGCCCTAATCTAAACTAATCCAATGCTGTGTTTCAACTGAACTATTTGGTAACTGCAGTTAAAGTAACAAACTGTTGAAGATTGACCCTTTACAGGGCAATGGACCTTTAATATCTCAACTGCCCAGAAGAGGGCTGGACAGTGCAAAACACAAGTTTTGGGGAAAATTCAGGACTGGGGGGATGTTGGGGTCACCTTGCAAATAGTGACCAAAGCTGGTGGAAGCCAGAGTGTGACTGGAGTGTTGCTGCCATACTGCTGGGGTTGGAGCTGCCGGACCCGGGCTGTATCTAGACACAGACACTCAGGGTGTGACTTGCATGCTGGTAGGAGTTACAACAGCAAAGCATTGTGAGGCACCCCAGATTGCGGGGCATGTGGTGATATAACCTCTCGCTGTTCTGGATTGCAGCCCAAAACGTGACACAATCATACAGATTTGTATACTGCAAGAAATAGCTTATACAACGGCCATCACACAATGATCTCAAAGCACATTATGTAGATAGGTAAATATGGTCTTTTTACTGATGGGAAAATTGATCCCCACAGAAATAAAGAGAATTGACAGGATCCCTTTCAGAACCAGGGGGAACAGAACCCAGGTCTCTTGTGCAACACTCCAGTCACTAGGCTTTTCTGAGTGGTACTACAAAAAGTCAGGAAGTACAAATGTAACACCTGGAACTCTTGATTAAACTTCACAGAAAATGAAATTATTCACAACCTTAATTAGACACATAGAGCAAAAGGGAAGGGTTTCACAACCACACAGTGGAACCAGGAGGTAAGTTAAATCCCACAGCCCTTGGTTTATTTTATTTATGTTGCATATTATTCCACCAGTGTGATATTTCACTCTTCTTTCCATTAAATCTCATCTCACGGCTGCCAAGATCTATCTGAATCACATTCTGTATTTGCTACATCTCCTAGCTTTGAAGCATCTATGTTTGATTGCTGTAATATATATATTATGCTCCATGCTAGCCTCTTCAAGAATTTTTCCCACTCTGATGACACTGTCAGCTAGTTTTGTCCACTTTGTTGTATTATCATCCAAGCAATACTTCTCTGATATGTCTTTGAGCTTCTTTTGCAGTACTGCATTAAAGGCCTTTCTAAAATGTTAGGTGTCAACTACATTCCTTTTACAGCTCTCCTTCCCCTACACTCCAGACTGTTACTATATTGGAAAAGGCTATCAACTTAGTTTGGCACAAACTATGCTTCACAAACCTGTGTTGGCAGTTACTCTCTAAGTTCCTCTGTTCTGCAAATAAACAGAAAGCAATTTAAGGGGTCTATTTTGAAGAGATAATTCTCTCAGGAGCAGTTTTCTTCAAATAGTGGTCAATGGAACAAGCCTGAATTTCAAAATTGTTCATACAGCACTTAAAGCTAGGAAGGCAGTTGTGAATGAGTCAGTTATAGCTATGGAAGACTCTAGGGACAGGCTTTTAGAAGCCAGGGTGAATCATTTGCAGAATGATAATTAGAGTTAGTCAGAAAATGGTATTTTCCATGAAACATTTTGAAATGAAAGTTTCTTTTTATTGTGTGAAAAACTAAACCAACAGCCAGTGTTAGTGTTTTCAGAAACTTCCTTTAACCCAACAAGTATCACTTAAGGTCATTATGGTCACTCCTTCCACCAGTATATCATATACTTGGGTATAATAGTCTTTCTTGTCTAATCCAGAATTCTCAATCTTTTTGCTTTTTGACAATCCAATTATTTGTGATCCATTTATGGGATCTTTTCTTTCTTTATCACAGTAGGCTTTGAAACAGTGGGCCAAATTCTGCAAAGCTAACTCAGCCAGCTAAGCCCATTGTACTAGAGTGGCGGACAGCCTAAATTCATGAGTTTGTTTTAATTTCCCCCTTTTCTGAACGATCTATGAGATGAATCTGGTAGTGATTTTTTATTAATGTTTACTCTTCTGCATGTTATGACTGGGTGGGCTAGGTCTGTATCAAATTATGAACTCAAATTTATATTATGTGTTGAATCCGTCTGTCATAAACAGATAGCAAAGGTTTAATACAGGGAACCAAACACCTGACCAGAGGACCAATCAGGAAACAAGACTTTTTCATATCTGGGTGGAGGGAAGTTTTGGTGTGAGTTCTTTGTTCTTTGTCTTGTGTCTGTGCCCTCTGGGCTCTGAGAGGGATTTTTCTATCTCCAGGCTTTCTAATCTTCTAATTCCAAGTTGTAAGTACAAGGATAGTAAGACAATAGGTTTATATTGTTTTTTTGTATTTAC
The DNA here is from genome assembly GCF_025201925.1 of Gopherus flavomarginatus. Classification (NCBI taxonomy): domain Eukaryota; kingdom Metazoa; phylum Chordata; order Testudines; family Testudinidae; genus Gopherus; species Gopherus flavomarginatus. The sequence continues at coordinate 257,489,851 of NC_066619.1, read as the reverse complement.
ATGTGTGTAGTTGCTGGAATGTTTTAAATTGTATTCTTTTTGAATAAGGCTGTTTATTCATTTTTTTCCTTTAAGCAGTTGACCCTGTATTGTCACCTTGATACAGAGATCCTTTTTCTTTTTCTTGCTTTTTTATATAAAGCTTTCTTTTTAAGACCTGTTGGAGTTTTTCTTTAGTGGGGACTCCAGGGAATTGAGTCTGCTGCTCATCAGGGAATTGGTGGGAGGAAGAAGTCAGGGGGAAAATCTCTTTGTGTTAGATTTACTAAGACTGACTTTGCATACCCTCTAGGTGAGGGGGAAGAGAGATTAGATCTCTCGGTACTTGTGTTTCCAGGACTGGAAGCAGGGAATCTCCTAGGGTCGTCCAGGGAGGGGAGCCTGGGAGGAAGTAACAAGGAAACAAGGGGAAGGGGTTATTTCCCTTTCTTGTAAGGCTCAAGGCATCTGAGTCTAGGGGTTCCCCAGGGAAGGTTTTGGGGAGACCACAGTGAGCTAGGCACTGTATAATTCCTAGCTGGTGGCAGCAATTACCAGGTCCAAGCTGGTAACTAAGCTTGGAGGTTTTCATGCTAACACCCATATTTTGGACGCTAAGGTCCAGATCTGGGAAGAAATGTTATGACATGGTGGCAGAGCGGTGGGATAAAGATAGAATCCAGAAGCCAGTAGGAATATTATATTTTTCTTTTCTCTGCTAGGGGCTTTTAAGCAGAGAGGGTTTGGTTTTAAAAGGAACCAGAGAGAAATTTTTTTTCTGTTCTTTCCTGGCAGTAACTTGCATATTAAGCAAGGAACAATTAAGGGTCTTTTGTTATACTATAGCACTCCGATTGAAAGTCAAGTACCCAGCACAATACACATGCAAATCAAGTGGTTTTTCTGGTTTACTTTACATTTAAAAAATTAGCTAGAGGAAGAAAGAAAAAAGGCACTGTTGCTAGGCAGACCCCAGGGTGCAACAGAGAGCCTGCAGTTCAGACAATAAACACCGGAGGGCACCCCAACACAAGAAAACAGGAACCATGACTTCCAAGGAGAAAAGGGAGGCAGAGAAACAAATCAAAGAAGCAGACCACAGGTGACAACTGGAAAAAAGAGAAAAAGAGGTGGAGCTGAAAGAAAGGGAAGAAAACATCAAACTGGCAGCCTACAAAAGAGAACAAGCAGCCAAAGAGGCAGCCCACAAAAGGAAACAAGAAGAAGAAGAGGCAGCCCACAAAAGAAAACTACAAGAAGAAGAGGTGGCCCACAAAA